>NW_028327173.1:44333157-44955430 GCF_987537825.1 Furipterus horrens
TAAGTTCCTTGAGTGTCCTTATAACCAGTGTTTTGAACTCTGCATCTGATAGGTTACATATCTCCATTTCATTTAGCTCTTTTTTTGGAGTTTTGATCTGTTATGCTATTTGGACCATGTTTCTTTGTCTTCTCATTTTGGCAGTCTCCCTGTGTCTGTTTCTATATATTAGATAGAGCTGCTTTAACTCCATGGGTGTTGGTAGTGTGGCCTAATGTAGTAGGTGTCCTATAGGGTCCCGTGGCACAGCCTCCCCTATCACCCCAGCTGTGTGCTCAAGGTGCACCCTTCATATGGGCTGAGTCACCCTCCTCTTGTAGTTGAGCCTTGGTTGCTTTTGGCAGGTCAATGGGAGGGACTTACCCAGACCAGACAGCTTCAAGGATTGGCTGTGACCACTGACACCAACCTCCACCCTCTGCGGAGGATCAGCTCTGCAGGGGCAGGGTGGTGGGTGCTCCAATGTGGTCTGTGGCTGTCTACTGGGTGCCTATCCCTGGGGTTTCCCAGGTGCTACAGGCCAAGGTCAGCGCCAACCTATGTTTTGCTGGGGACCACCCTGCCTGAGCTACAAAGCAATCTGAGATGGCTGCTACTTGTGCTTGGCTTGGATATACCCAGACAAAGCCAAGCTGTGAATCTAGGCCTGGGGCTCACTGAGGCCAGCTGTTACTTATTTGAGAGGATTTAGGAAGTTATGAAGCATGAGCCAAGACTAGCCATTCATATGGAAAAGCAGCTTGTGTGGGCTGTTAAGTTGGGTGGGGCGGAGTCTCTGAGGATCTTTAAGGCAGGTCAAACAGTGTTAGCCAGGTTGATGGAGTCGCAGATATGGCACCAGCTTGCAAGCTCTGAGACTCTGTGGTTCTCTGTGGGGGTAGGGTTTAGAAAAGGGACAATGGCTTCTGATCCCTTAATGCCAGATACCAGTTTCTCCCAGTATGTCATTGGTGCCTTTCAAGCTGCTACCCTGGTGCTGGAGCTCAGAGAAAATGAGTCTGAGTAGGTGAGTTCGTGTGTGGGCTCCTTAAGAGAAACTGCTTGGGGCTCCATCAGTTTCTTCCACCGACTCAATTCCTGCTGGTTTTTGCAGCCAAAAGCTATGGGGATTTATTTTCCTAGCACTGGAACCCTGGGCTGGGGGACCTGATGTGGGGCTGGGGGACATGGTGTGGGGCTGGGACTCCTTGCTCCCAAGATAGCCCCCCCTGAATTTTTATCCACCACACGTGGATGTGGGACAAGCCTGTTCTGGGTCTGCACCCCTCCAGATAACACAGTCTGGATGAATGTGGTTTCTTTAGTTCCATAGTTGTCAGGCTTCCATTCAACTCGATTTCTGATGGTTCTGAGTAATGGTTGTTCTATATTTCAGTTATAATTTTAATGTGGTTGTGCAAAGGGGCAAGCCATGTCTGCCTACACTGCCATCTTGACCGGAAGTCCTACTATTTTTTGTCAGATCTGAAAAAAAATATATTTTGGGGGTGCTGCTGAATTTTATTAATGAGTTTATGTGTGCCATGAGATGAAAAAGTTGAAAATCGCTAGTACATAGCATGATTTTTATTGGTTACATCGTTGTCGTTGGCAGCTGTCCGTCTCGAGAGACGATGGTGTAGCTTCTTAAGAGTCTATCTGCACCGCCGAGAATGGCTGTGCAGTCCGACTCGGGAGTGACACGGTATCTGTCTCCTCCCGTGTTGAATCGACATCTTGCGATGACGCTGGAGTGTCCTCTCCAGTGAAGCTGAAGCTACAGAGCCTGGGCAGGGTGATATGGAGGGTCTGCTGTTGCCCATGCAGCAGACCCCCCCTCTCTTCGCAGCTGAAGGGTCCAAGGGAAAGACGGAGTCGATACAGCTTGGCTTCAGGTGCGCCGCAGGAGTTGCCAGTGTTGACTACAACGTCAAACCGCCTTAGGGACTCCGGCTCCGGATTTTCTGTCAGGGTTTACTCCCTTAGCCTTTCCCCTGAAGAGGTATGCCGCAAGGCAGCGGAGGTTTTTTGGAGTCAGAGTTTTCCTTCTCTGATGTGCCCTTACTGGAAGATCGAACCAGCGACACTTAGCTCGCAGGCCGACGCTCAATCCACTGAGCCAAACCAGCCAGGGCTCATTGGTTACATAATATTCCATCATATGAATGTGGTGTGATTTTCATAACTACCTTCCTATTTTGAGAGGTGGGGGGAGGAAGGGAGAGAGAAGGAGAGAAACATCGATGTGAGAAACATCAATTGGTTGCCTCTTGCATCTGCCCCAACCAGAGTCCAAACCCACAATCCAGGCATTTTCCCTGATGAGGAATTGAACCCACGACATTTCAATTTATGGGATGATGCTCCAAGCAACTGAGCCACACCAGCCAGGGCTTAACCAGTTTCCTCTTATAAAATAATTAGGGTATTTCTCAACCTTTGCTCTCTTTTATAACGAAATATCTTCTTTTCCTTTTTTTTTTTTTTTTTTTTTTTTGCTCACATCATGGGTGATTTTCTCAGGATTAACTCCTAGAGATGAAATTTTTGAGTCAAAAGCCACACTTGTTAAAGGCTTTTATATATATTGCTAAATTTCCTTCCTGAGAAGATTGCATTTTAGGTTATACATTTGTCAAATCCTAAATTTCAAACTCCAGCATGATATCCAGAATACTAGAAAGAAGACTTCTATTTTGATCACTTTGATCATTAAATTTGGGGTTCAGGAAGTGGTAAAAGAAAATGTGACCTTTTAATCATCATTTAATTGCAGTAAAGTTATATCCAACATAGCTTAGTTCTCTGGAGTCTATTATAGCTGTGTTTGAAGACAGTCTACTATTTGTTAGCTCTATTATCTTTGGCAAGTTACTTAACCTCAGTTTTCTTATCTGTAGAATGGGGATGATAACACTGTTTACCTCACCAGGGAAATATTGTTGGGTGGATTAAATGAAGTAATGTATATAGTATATTTAGCATAGTACCTAGTGCATCATGAATGTCCAGGAAATGGCAGCCATTATTATTGGCTACATCTTTACTATATCTGTCATATTTGTTCCCAGTATTTTTCCACCCGAGTGTCAACTCAGCTATTCCTATGATGGGGGAGTTCAGTGTACCAACATGTGCATAATTATGGATAAATTAAGGAAACATCATGGTGTATTTGAACAAAATCGAATTATTGCATAAATTTCTCCTTATTCCAAGATTTATAAAATGTCATTTTATGTTTTCTCAGTCATTAGAGCCACTTCTTTTTACAAGTTTTTATAAAAAGGCCTGGTTCTACCTGCCCTATTCTCCCACACATGGTCCAAGAAGAAACTTCATAATGAAACTCATTTTTATCATTTTGTACACAGGGCTTTACTGTTGATGCACTCGGAAACTATAAACTAGGCACAAATACTCTGGAAAACAAGATATAGACTGAAGAGGTCAGCATTGCCTTTTTTTGTGTCTTATAGGTATGGCATGGCAGCACTAGTAATATTAATAATAAAGAATAATTCCTCACACTTACGTGACATGAGTTTTTAAAGTTCTTTCATATTTGGTTTTTGTTGCCATTCTGTTCTTTTCCCTTTTTCTGACATTATTGAGGTCAAATTAAAGTGCACTGAGGTGTGTATGTTTTTAGATGATTAGTTAAAGCTGTGGAAGCCTTGCGACCATACAGGTCACTTTGCCACAACCACTCCCCTAACACTTCTGCCATAGTTATCATACATTTACGTTTACATAATCTGAGAACCCCACCAAGTAATGTTATAATTTTCGCTTCCAACTGCCCTAAGTATTTTAAAGAACTAAAGAAACAAAACGATCACAGTGTCCTAGATTTTTGTATGTAGAATAATTTGGGGTTTTATGCTGGCCCCATGAGTGTTATGCTGTGTAGACAGGAGGCAGTCAACCCATTTAGGCTGAGACTACCTGTTACATCTTCCGCTTTGTGAGGGGTGGTTCAGTCCTCTTGTTTGGGTCTGTGTCACACATGCGTAGCTTAGAACTGAGCCTGAGAATTCTGTGGGTTCACTCAGAGCTAGCAGATTCCTTCTCCAGCTCCCTTTACTCTAATTTTCTTCCTTTATTCTTCGGCCACCAGGCGCTCCGTTTCCTGGTTCCTCAGACCAGGAAAATGGGGGTCTCACTCCAATGTCAGCAATACACCCCACTTCTCAGCTCCTTGCCAGGGTCTTGCCCTCAGGACAGCGCTGCCAGGCAAACAAGTGGGAGTCATCCCTGCTGTCATTTTTTCCAAGTTGTGGCTTACCACCACATTTTGAGTTTCTTTATTTTTCAGAAGCCTCAGGTAGTTGGTTTTTTATATTTTTGACACGTCCCTTTATTTTAATCAGCAGGAGAGATATGCTATAATGTGCATATGCCACCATGCTAAATCTGGAACTTGTCGTTTGTTCTTTCAGTGATTTTTAAAATGCTAACCCTCTGACAGAAATGTGGGAAAAACCTGGACTAAAGCCAGGATCTCTTCACCAGGGCCCGAGGGAACCATGTTGCCTCACCTAATAATCCTAGGGAATGTTTCCTATCACATTTTACTTCTCTCTCCAAACTATGTTACCATTAGAGTGAGTATCCTCTAACATCCTTTGTTTTAAACTGTCGTGTAGCTCTTTCAGAGCCAAGTATGTTTGTTCACACCCCCGAGAGCATGATATGTGTGGCAGTTTAATTATAAACACCATATGAGAACATACTTGCCAAGTCTGCATCAAAATTGGCCACTAAATTGAGCAGTAGCATAGGGTTTTGTTTTGCCTTTCACTCCTACTATTGCCTTTTTATTGAGCCTTTTTTGTAGGCCAAGGCCTGCACTATATAATCTCATTTAACCCTCAAACCAACACTGTGAATTAGGTGGAATTCTTCCCATTTTATGCCTAGTGATGGAAGCTCTAAGAGGTTAAGGAACTTCCTGAAGACTCCTCAGCAAAGTGCTAGAGCTGAAACACAGGTTTTTCTGCCCTGACCAGTGTGGCTTGGTTGCTTGGGCATCGTCTTGCAAAGCAAAGAATCGTTGGTTTGATTCCAGGGCAGGGCATATGCTTGAGTTACAGGTTTGGTCCTTGGTTCAGGCATGTATGAGAGGCAACCGATTGATGTTTATGTTTTTCTCCCTCACGTCAATGTTTCTCTCCTTCTCTTTCTTCCTCCTTCCCCTCTCTCTAAAAATAAATAAAAAAAATATTTACCAAAAAGGAGAAAGAAAGAAACACAGGTTCTTCTGATTTCAAAAGACCTGCACTTAACTCCTGTGTTACCCTGAACTTCTGCATCATGCAGCGTTTTGTTCAGCAGCTACCAAGGACAATCTGGTTGTGGTTCTTTATTAAATATGCACTATGTTTTGCTTCTTTTTAGGAGCTCAGTGATGCCCTTGGAATCAGTATTGCTGGAGGAAAAGGAAGTCCCTTAGGAGATATCCCAATATTTATTGCCATGATCCAGGCCAACGGCGTGGCTGCACGCACACAGAAGCTTAAAGTAAAGAAAAGGGGAACATGAAGCGCTAAAGCACGTGGTGGGGTGGGACAGGAAGTTGCTGCCCTGGGCACTTGGTTTAAAGTTGGAATTCCAGCAGCCATCAGAGACCTATGCTGAGGGCAAAATGCACTGGAGAAAGTTTAAACCCGAAATCCATGAGGTCCCTGGGCATATACAAATATTATTGTTTGTGTCAAAGCTTCTCGACGAAAGAAGAAATTGCAGCCCACTTACAAAGCCTCCCATGCCGTTTTTTTAGCACCTGGTTCCACCCAAAGTTGATTTTCACCTGAGAGTGATTTGACCTTAGAATCTTCCTCCAACCAAAAGAATCAACATTCTTATCATTATTTTCCCATTGCCCCTTAATTTTAACTTAGGTAGAAACATAAAGCAGAAAATATTTGACTTTCTCGCTAGAGCTTCATTGAACAGTTAATTTGTACACCCCACCATTACTGGCAAATGGATGCGTGAAACACCACCATTACCAAAATACAAAAGTGGCCTGCCGTGCCTTTTAATAATCAAATCTGACCCCCTTCTTGTGTCTCTGATTGGTCTGTATTTGGGGAAAGCCATAAAAATTCCTCCTGCTTCTGGAACATGCACACACAGTAGACACAGTGAATCTTCACAATAGCCACAAATGGGGAATATGACTTCCAAAGAATTTTAAGCATTCTTCTCAAATTTAATTTTTCTTAATGATAGTGATTTTCCACCACTTTTGTGTTTCCAGGTTGGAGATCGGATTGTCAGCATCAATGGGCAACCTCTGGATGGGCTGCCTCACGTGGACGTGGTTAATCTGCTGAAAAACGCCTATGGGCGCATTATCCTGCAGGTACTGCATCAATGGAACACGCAGCTGCGTGAGGCAGATAAGTGGCGTGCAAAAAAGATTGAGCTTCACGGGCAGTAGGCGTCACCGCCCAGCAGGGTGCTTGCTGATGTGAATTATGAAGGTTGAAAGCAAGAAATTATTATTTTTATTCAGAAATTCTTTAATGCCACCCATACAGGCAGTGAGCATGATTATATGAAAGCATAACAAGGGGAGAAAAATTACTCTTTGCTTCACGTGATAAATCAACAAGGCTTTTAGCTTCCAGTGTTCTTTTGTAAATCAGAATTCTCAAGGAATAGGAAATGATTTCTTTTCTTCTGCCCAAAAACTGTTACTGAACTGCCCACGCTGTTTCTTCCACTCACATTAAAATACAATGCTCTTTTTCCTATACCACGTGATTGCCAATACTGTTAAATTTTCACTGCATAGTAGCCATCAGCTAAAGCAGACAATTCTTTATCAGCTGCGGTCTCAAAGGGTATTCTCCAGAGGCACAGGGAAATACACCAGAAGTGAAAATGAGGCGTGCTGTTCATTACCTCCTCTGAGCACTTCAGCTATCTCTGCGACTGACACCATGTGGTGAGTGGGCGGCAGCACACTGGCAGTGAGTTTCCTTCAAGAGTTTCCCCAAATGTATGATTATAATCACTATACATACTCTGCAGAATTAGTAGTAAAAGGTTCATAGGTAAAAAGAATAAAACCCTTTGTACCTTAGGGAGAAGGCTAGCCAGCCCCTCAGATAATTCTAGCTCTAAAATAATAAGTTCGAATTGAAAAACCATTACTTTGGGGAGAACCAATTTGTGGTGCGTGCCTCTCACATCTGAATGGTCTAAGTCCAAAGTGCCAAAACAGGCATTTTAAAAGAATGTGGCTTTCAGCATGTATGAAAAGTATCATTTTAAAAATACCATCAGTAATTTCAAGGGAATTCATATGATCAGCAACCTATTTATTCTATGGTTTGGGTCCATGAGAATGCAGACTGGCTGCAGAGTCAACCTGCCCTCCCCTCCGCATCCCCACTGCAGTGGAAACTTACATGGTTTCCCGGCCTCTCTCCCTCTGCCATTGTCAGAGCCTCTGAATCTTCCTTTTTTGCTTTCTGTGTTTGTTTTCCCTTCGAGTTAGGCTGACCCTTAGAGGCCCTACCAGTGCAACTCTTCAACCTCATGGCTGAGGAACCTTAGATACACAGAATTTTAAGAAGTCATTTCAGATGATAACTGCTTCAAGACAAAAAGGTGTTTCCCTTAGCAAAACCTGGTATTGTTTCTATTTTCATACAGGATACAACTTGTTCAGCTCCACCTTCTTCACAAAGAAATGGGAAGACACATGTAAAAGTGTAACATTAACTATAAAAAGTACCTTAAAGCCCTGACTGCTGTGGCTCAGTGGACTGAGCGTCGGCCTACGAACCAAGTGTTGCTGGTTCAATTCCCAGTCAGGGCACATGACTAGGTTGCACATCAGGTCCCCAGTTAGGGGCGTGAGTGAGAGGCAACCACAGAGTGATGTTTCTCTCCCTCTCCTTCTCCTTTCCCCTCTCTCTAAAAATAAATAAACAAATAAATTATTTTCTTTTTTAAAAGATAAGGTCAAGTCACAACCTGGGAGAAGTTATATGCCACGAAAATAACTGAAAAAGACTAATAGATTAGATAAAGAACTCCAACCAATCTATAAGAAAAAAGCAACTGATAAAAATGGGCAAAATAAAAAAAAAGTACCTTAAATGAAAAGGAACTCATGCTCTCCCATACAGAATTAACACTTCATTCAGCCTAACTGCTGCTATGAACATACTTTTAAATGAGTTCCATATTTTTCCTATTTCCGTATTTTAAGAAGAAAATGACATTTGGTTTCAAACTGTTCTTTTTTTTTTCTTTTTTAAGGGAGAGGGGAAAGGAGAAAGAGAGGGAGAGAAAAATCAATGTGTGGTTGCCTCTCATGTGCCCGCAGCTGGGGACCTGGCCCTCAACCAAGGCATGTGCCCTGACTGGGAATTGAACTGGTGACCCTTTCGTTCGCAGGCCAGGGCTCAATCCACTGAGCCACACCAGCTAGGGTAAAACTGATCTCTTGTATTAATCACATTAGGTTTGTGTTATTTTTTAAGGTGTTACTAAAAGCTTAAGGGAATCCTTTGGGACGTTGACAGTTGTAACGTACACAATTATAGGTACAGACCATAGGTGCTGCCCGAGGCTTTAAAGTCTTATGTCCTGCACCAGACACCTTTCCATTGCATAGCATATTTGCTTTAGTTAAAACAACGTGCAAGAAGTAGTACCAGCAATCCAGTGATCCCAGTGGACATGTCATTAAGTAATTTTTATTATCAAGTGAGCCAGCTCATTGACAGAATAGTAGGGAAGGTCAGATAATTGTGTCTGACAATGTGAAAAAGACTTACTGCCACTAGTCATGCGAAGAAGTCAGCAACTACTGGTTGCACAGGGAAGATCACAGTCTGGGTCAACAGACTGCAGGGTGGAGAAGGGGAGGAGAGCGGAAGATACAACCTACACTATGGAAGCCCATCCCCTCAGTTGAAATTGCTATCTCTAGATGTAATGAGGAGGTAGGTATTCTTGCCCTTAAAGTCAGATGTTTCTGCCCTGGCTGGTGTGTCTCAGTGGATTGAGCACTAGTCTGAAAATCAAGTTTGATTCCCAGTCAGGGTACGTGCCTGGGTTTGGGCCAGGTCCCTGCTTGGGGGTGTGCCAGAAACAACCACACATTGATGTTTCCCTCCCTTTCTTTCTCTCTCCCTTCCCTTCTCTCTAAAAATAAATAAATAAAATCTTTATTAAAAAAAGTCAGATAGTTCTTATTCCCAGTTATAGATTGGTCAGCAGAGACTGATTTGGCTATGAGGGGTCATTTTAAATATTTCCATTTATCTTTGCTTCTATAATTTGATCGTTTGTCAGTTCAGTTCTTTTGTCTATGGAGTTACTATAAAATCTTTTTTGGTGAACTCAGGTAACTCAGGCTCTCTGTTAAAAAATGTTTTAAAACTATTTTTTGAGTGCATAGAGGATAAAAAAAAACATATAAGGGTTTTTTTTATCACTAAAGGAAATTGTGAGGCTTGTTCTGGGTCCAATAAGTGTTTTTTCTAGTCCTGGCCTAATAGCTCAATTGGCTAGAGCATCATCTTGATACATCGAGGTTGCAGGTTTGATTCCTGGTCAGGGCACCTACAAGAATCAACCAGGGAACCTACAAGAATCAACCAATGAATACATAAATAAGTGGAATAACAAATTGATGTTGCTCTGTCTGTCTCTCCCTTTCTCTCTCCCTAAAATCAATGAACAAAAAAGATTTTAAAGAGTTTTTCCAAAATTTTAGAGCATAGGAGAACGGTGGATTGAGGTTGCATTAACTAATCTCGGAAACTTAGGAGGAGTACGTTGGGAGAGAAGAGAACATTGTCATTTGGGACATCCAGGTAGAGAGGTGTCCAGCAGGCACAGGGAATGTGCTACCAATGGTTGGGGGGGGGGGTGGTCTTCACTGCTAGAAACAGAGTAAATTAAGCCATCTGCAGCTTTTTAATGTGGGCATCCCCACGGCCTGCCACATTATACTTCATAGATACTGGTTCAATGAATGAAAGTAATGGAGACAAAGGCTTAGAGTCAGCAGCAAGTAGGGAGAGCAGAAGAGAGTCTGAAATCAGGGACATTCATTAACGCATATCTACAAAGTAGTTTGGGAGGCCCTTGAAAAGCATCTTCCAGGGCACAAAAACCAAATGAACAAACAAAAGTGCTGCTATAAGAGGGCCTAGCTACTGGTTAGAAGAGAGAGACACATCATTCTTGTTAGGATAATATTCAGAAGACAGTGACGTCTCTTGTGAGCCCTAGATTGAAAAGGAAAGAGAAGAAATAAAGCACAGGATTAATTCAGGAGATCCAAGATCCAACAAGTATGAGTTACAAAAAGAAAAACAGAAATAACAAAGAAATGAAATAAATTCAATTCAAGGTCTATTAATCAGTGAGCAGGATAAATAAAACAAGAATGATACCTGTATACATTCCAAAGTTTCAAGGAGAAAAGTATATGCTACTTACAAAAGAACAAGAGATTCAAACAGCACCTTGCTTCTTTTCAGCCATGTGTTTCTGAGAAATTAGTGTAGGATATACTCCAACAAAAGAGCAAAGTGAGAAAGAGGAAAGCCAGAGAATCCAATGCTAAAGAACACTGAAGTCCCCAGACAGCTCTGTAGCAGGCATCAAGGACAACTTGCCCAAATTGGAGCAGAAGGAGAAGAGGGCTCCTAGAGAGGTGCCTCTGGATTACAGAGGAAAAAAGAGGAACAAACAGATTAACTGAATTGGAAATTTGAGATCACTTGGAAAATTTGGGGCTGAATTAGTGGTAAGTATATTAAAAATTCAACAAAATGAGATATTATTAACCTTGAGGAAAAGAAACTTGTACCAAAAAAAAAGTGTGATCATAGTTTAGTAGTTGGCTTGGTATAAATAACATTTATGTAAACATTCTAACTCATAATAATAAAACCAATATAACCAAGCATCATGGTATGTGAAATAGTAGCATGAGGTTTGGGGTGCATTGGTGGAAAGGAAAATATAAGAGGTAAACCTTTATCTTCTATAATAGGACATCATCAGATAATATTTAAAACTGAAAAATTAAGAAAAGTAAAAAGCATGATTTTTTAGAAGTATGAAAGCAATTACTAGAAGAAACAGCTAAAAGTATTGAAAATAATTATTTATAGGGAGTGACAATTAGTAATTAGGGAGGAGGAAAGAAGGGGTCCTCATTAAATACTGTAAGACCATTTTTATTTTTATTATTTATTTTTAGAGAGAGGGGAATGTAAGAACAGACGTGCTCAGAGAACCACGAGGAGGCAGCGAGCAGAAGAAAAGAAGTTTATTGAGGGAATTAGCAAGCAGAGAGGAAGCTGTGCCACGAATGACCCGACTCCGGGCTCCTAGGGAAGGAGGGGGCTGTTTTATAGGCAGAAGAAAAAAGAAACTATTGAATTCAGTGTTTATCTCGCAGCTGTGAGTCTAGGGCTGATCAACGCCAAATGGAGCTCGGCTTGACACTTCCCACTACCAGGGGAAACTCCCAGAGAACTGCAGGCGGCCGGGCCAGGGGGAGGGCATGGGAACAAAGCCTGTCATTCTAGCCTTTTTGTTTTAATAAAAGGAGGTGAGGGGTGGGGTGTGTTTTTTTTGGCGGTTGGTGGGGAGTGGCAGAGACTGGTTGGGAGAGGGGTCCGTTGAATCTCTCTCTTCTATAAAGACTGCCTGTGGAGTTTAGGGCGATGAGAGGGGATTGACTGCCGGCTCGGGGTTATCTCTTGCCATGGGCTGATATCTGAAAGATCTTAATAAGCGTACATTATGGATAGTAGAGGCTGTCATGGATTTGGACTATTTTTTTAATAAAGTAAACTAGTAGTTTGAGGAAGCAAGGGCTAAGGGCGAGGAATAATAGAAGTAGTGAGGTTATGAGAGGCACTAGGATTGCTTTGGAGGAAGAGGAGTAGGACAGGAAGGTTTTAAATTAGGATTTTCTGTATGCCTGTTTCCTAGCTTGGGCATTAATGTCAATGTGTTTTTTTATGTGTGAATGTATGATGTGATGGGTATATTTGGAGTGAGTGTATATAGTGACCTGGTGATTTTTTGTAAGGGCCAAGGCCTACGTTAGGGCAATAAGTTATGCCTGTTGGGAAGAGGTACTGGAGGCAAGTGTCCCAACTTAATGACGGAGGTGAGGGTAGTGATGGTATATTCTGCTCCTTTTGGGCCGACCTTGTAGCAGCTTCTATCTCTAAACCAGGATTCTGCCTGGGGTAGAGGGGTGTCTTGTATGTTGGGGGACGGGTGTAAAAAGGAGAGATGTTGAGTGTAGTGATAGGTATGGGTGTGGGAGTGGGGGAGGGGAGTAATGAGACAGGGTTGAGGGGGAGGGCTGATTTGTATAGGGAGATTTGAGGATTTTGAAGTAGTTGGGCCCTGAGGAGATAAGCAGGAGTTTGGACAGAGCTTTGTCCAATGTTTCTCCTGACTGTACCAGAAACAGGGGCCTTGGAGGCTGCTTGATGGTGGAGCCTTTGCTTTTAGGCTTACTTTAATTTTTTTTCCTTGGGGGAACTTTTCACAGCATTAACCAGCAAAAGAGAGTGCTTGTATTTCCATTTTCGTGGTTCCTTCTCCCTCTCCTCTTGCCGGTTTTTATATATTTGGAAGGTGACTTGAATAAGTTTACTTTGGGGGGCGGATTGGGGGCTTGTCTGTAATTTTTGGAGCTTTTTTGAATGTTTGGGGCCGATTGACTAATGAGGCGGGTGGGTAAGAAGAGGCGTCCCTCAGGCCAAGTGGGACATGTATTCGTATGACACCGTCTCTATCAACGACCTCGCAGAGTGGAGTGGGGTGGAGACTAGAGGGGCGATGCTGGGCGGAGGCAGGAGGGACTCTGGGAAGGGGAGGTAGGGATGGGCCTCCAGGACTGGCTATGGGGAAGGGAAGGTGGTGGCGGCTATGGGGAGTAAGGAGCAGGAGGAGGAATGAAGAGTGGCCGCGGCGGCCGCGGTGGCAGGGAGGGCAGCCTGTTTGCCTGTGGGCTCGGGAGTCCCGGGCCCCTGGCCCCTGGAGATGGGGCCTGACCTCGATTTCCGCCAGCCCAGCAGGTCCTAACCAGTGGTGTTGGCTATGGCGGTGGCGGCCGCGGCCGTGGCTGGCCGAGGAGCAGGTCGCGATGGAGCGAAGAGGTGGAAGTGCTCAACTCTCCCGCAGGGCTGGGAGAGGGAAGCAGTGCCCAGAAGGTCGGGGCTGTCGGCCAGTTACAGGGATGTCTTGTACTATAAGTGAATGAACATGCCGGCCAGGCAGGAGGCAGGGCCCCAACGAGCACCTCCCAGCAGCCTCAGCGGCAACCTGGGCACCACGACTGAGGCCTGGGCTCGGCGCATGCGTCCTGCGTACCGGCGCGCGGCGGGCAGGGCCGGAGCTGTGAGGAGTTAGGTGACAGAGGTTTTAAAGGCGAGGGGGGCGGGGGGATTCTCCCCGCCGGCGGTGGTCCGGACACCTGGGAGGCCGGCGGCGGCAGTGGCAGCGACTCTGGACGCGAGCTGGGCCCTTCCCATGGATCCCCCAGCCGCGGTGGACGTCACGGCCGCGCCCAGTGTAGCCCAGTGGGCGCCGAGGCACGCGAGGAGGTGGCGGGGGTGGAGGTGGGGGGATTAGGGCCTGTGAATAAATAACTTATTTGGTTATTTTTTTTTAATTTTGTGTCTCGGTGTTTTACTATGAGCAATTTTTATGCAAGGAAGAAGGAGAAGGGGTTAGAGGGGGTGCAGAAGGTCAAGAGGAAAGTGGCTTTTTTTGAATAAGGAGAATTTGGTGGATAGTGAGCTATTTGCAGAGAGTGCTTGGTCTGAAGAGTCTAGAAAGCCTGAGCACAGGGAAATCCTGACCTCCTGTCCGACTGCCAGAGAGAGTTATGGAGGTCTGTGAGAAGTCCAAAATTAAATGTGCCATTTTTTTGGCCACTGACTGGTTATTTAGAGGATATTGGAGCCACACGACAGTGCCTTGACTTCTCCATTTAGTCGGAGAGGTCTGAGAGTACGGGCTACACACCCAAGAGCGGTATTTTTGGGTGGGAGGTACTGGCCGATTCCCATGGCGATGGTTACGGTTATTGTGGGTCTGAGAAGGAAGGGGAGGGGAAGGGCGAGTCCAAACCCCCGTTTCCAGTTCCGCACTCTGTCAAGACAAGCGTCCTCCGGTTGGACCAGAGGGTGGAGGGCCAAAGGCCAAGAGGAGGGACGCTGATTTATTCCAGGCGCCCCTGGGTTTCATGAGGCCCCACCCGGAGAGAGGGGGTCTGGATTGACCCCAGGAATGGTTCTGACAGAGCACGCAGATTTAGGGCCAGATTGCCCAGAATGGTCTCGGATTAGACCAGAAAACAGAACCACTAGAGGAAACGGAGGTGGAGACTCACCTATAAATCCGAGGGCCGATGTTGGCTGGGAGTAGGCGGCAGTTGGGGGAGGCGTCGGAGGAAAAAGGAGGCAGAAGGGGTCAGCAAGCCAGAGGGGAAGCTCGAGCCACCGACCTATGGAGGTCTGAGCGACTCCGGGTCCAAGGATTGGGGCCGGCTCAGGCCCGAGTCCAACTCGGGAGTCCCAATTGAGCCGGTGTCCCAATCCCGGGTTTTGGCACCACAATGTAAGAATAGTCACTCAGAGAACCATGAGGAGGCAGCGAGCAGAAGAAAAGTTTATTAAGGGAAATTAGCAAGCGGGGAGGATGCCGTGCCGCGAATGGCCCGACTCTGGGCTCCTAGGGAAGGAGGGGGCTGTTTTATAGGGGGAAGAAAAAAAGAAACTATTAAATTCAGTGGTTATCTCGCAGCTGTGAGTCTAGGGCTGATCAAGGCCGAGCAGAGCTCGGCTTGACACCTCCCACTATCACGGGAAACTCCCAGAGAGCTGCAGGTGGGCGGTGGGGAGGTGGAGGGCATGGGAACCAAGGCTGTCAGGGAAGAGAGGGAGGGAAACATTGATGTGTGAGAGAAATATCAATCAGTTGCCTCTTGTATGCCCCAGCTGGTGACCTATCCCACAATCCAGGCATGTCCCTCACCAGGAATCAAATCGGTGACCTTTCTGTTTGTGGGATAATCCTCAACCCACTGAGCCACACCAGTCAGAGCTATTTTTTTTTAATTATACATGAATAAATTTGATTAAGTGGAAGTAAAAAACATTGCTGGGAATTGTGAGAACTACAGAGGTAGTAGTATATTTAAAGAAACAAAACAAGTAGAACTTAAAAATAATATAAAAGTTATGTGGAAGTTTGGCAAGCTAAATTTTCATCTCTTGGAATAGTGAGTTGATCAACCTCATCAAGATGATAAATTTCAAAATTGGCTTATCAGCATATTAGCTTATACATCTAGGATTAAAAAGAAAAAGGTTCAGTGTGTCTCTAGGGAGTAAAAGTGTTGAATATTTTATAATGTACTGTACTGTTTAATTTTTTATCATGTGCACACAAAAAGAAATAACCTGGAAAAATAAAATGAACCAGGCAGGAGTCAAAAACACAGTTCCTAGACACTACAGGAGAAAACAATTTCAAGAACAGCACACCTACGAATGAGGCAGAAGTCAATAAAACCTCAGAAAAGTTACTACAACTGGCAGATAAATCGCTGGCAATCTTTAAAATGATTGAGTTCTTTCTTTTAGAGTTGGTGGCAAGTCAGTAAAGAGCAAGGGAGTAGTTAGGAACAATGGAGACAGAAGAAAAGGTAGGGATGAAGTTACTTCTGTAAAGGAAGCTTGCAGGTGAGTTTGAGTCTGATGGCTTCATTTTCTAAGACTGCGTAAAGAAGACTGTGGCGTTTGAGAGAAGTACTTCTTAAACTTTAGCATGCTCTGAAATCACCTGGGTGGCTTTTTAAACATGATTGCTAGGTCCCACCCCCAGAGGTTCTGATTCCATAGGAGTGGGATGGGATCCAAGGATTCACATTTATAATAAACTCCCAGATATTGCCGATGCTGCTTCTTTGGAGACCAGCCTGAGACCCACCGGAGTAGTGCATTATTTAAGGATGAGTAAAGATTTGCACATATTTTTCTCTATGCCTGGAATACCCACCTCACCGCACCTTCATCCCTTTTCATTTTTTATTTTTTCATCCCATCTTTTTAAAGAATTTACTTTTAGAGAGAGGGGAAAGGAGGGAGGATGGGAGAAGGGGAGAAACATCGACGTGAGAAACATCGATCGGTTGCCTCGCATGCCCCGCAACCAGGGACCTGGCCCGCAACCCCGTATGTGCCCTGACTGGAATTCGAACTGGTGACCCTTCAATTTGTGGAACAACACCCAACCCACTGAGTCACACCAGTCAGGGCTCTCATCCCATCTTTTTAAGTCTTGTGAAATCTTTTGTTTAGAAACTTCATCTAAGAACAGGGAATGTCTAGGTGTCAGTTCTCCTGAAGGCTATGAATTTATCTGAAGTGGAGACAGTGTTTGTGCCTCCAGCATAGGGCCCAGCCCAGAGCAGATGCCTAGTACATATTGGTTGTATTGAGTAGGTTGCTGAGCCTGGCTGATCAAGTGGGAGGACATGAACTTATAGAGAACAAATCAGCACACTCACTAATTGGGTCCAAAACTCCAGCAGTGGAGAAAGGTGGATTGGGTTGGGGATTGTGAAGGTGCGTGGTAGAGTGTGCAGGACAAGCTCCTGAAGGCACATGTGAGTATCATAAGGGAGTGGTTTGTGAGTAGTTCTTAACCTTGGTTACACAATAAAATCATTGATTGCATTATTCATTGGTCCCTGGATCTCACCCCAGTGATTTAATTGATCTGGGATGTGGCATGGACATCAGGATATTTTAAAACTTCCCAGGTGATTCTAATAGGTAGCAAGGGGTAAGCTCAATGGGGTTCATGATGGATAAGAAGATTAAGTAATGCCAGGAAGGAGGTGATCAATTCCAGGAAGAGGACAAAGAACTAAAGGTTTGAAAATTGAAATGAAGACCTAGTGGAAGTTCTATAGGACAGGCAGTCAATGGTATCAGAAAGTTGGGCGTTTTGAGTACTGTAAGTAGGGATCATAGCTCCTTTCTTACATGATTGTAAGCACTAAATAAGACTTAATGTCTAATAAAAACAATGGATTGCAAATGGTAAGCATTAAGTGGTGTTTTATTATTTGCATTATAGTAACATCGATTTGACGCCAGAGGATGCTAAAATTCCTTTTAAAACCCCGAAAGTGGAGTGATTTTCCAGGTGGCAACTGAGGTGTGTGCCACTAGATGGCGATATGCCCCTTTTTATTTGGCTTCACACATTTGACACCTCAGACCAGTATACAATATTTTTATTGATCTTTTTTTAAAGGGAGGTGGGGAGGAGAGAAACATCAATTTGTTATTCCATGCATTCATTAGTTGATTCTTGTATGTGCCCTGACTGGGGATGGAACCCACAACCTTGCCTAATCAACTGATCTACCCAGCCAGGGCCAGACAAGTATATTTTTATTTTTATTTTATTTAATCCTCACAGAAGGACATACTGATTCTAGAGAGAGGTGGAGAGGGAGAGAAGCATCAATGTGAGGGAGACTTATTAACCGGTCGCCTCTCATACCTTCCCATACTGGGGACTGAACCGGCAACCTAGGCATGTGCCCTGACAGGGAATTGAACTCATGACCCTTCAGTCTACGGGACAATGCTCCAACTGAACCACACCAGCAGGGTGAGACAAGTATATTTTTAAAACAGACGCATTAAAATCAATATTTTTTTTTCATTTTATTATTTGGTTTTTCAATTACAGTTGTCCCATTTTTCCCCCATTGCTCCCCCCACCCAGCCCACCCTTTCTCCCACAATCATATGCCTCCCCGTTGTCCATATCCATGAGTCATCCATACATGTTCCTTGACTAGACCCTTCCATTACTTATCCCCCTTCTCTCCCTCCCCCCTCTCCTAAAATCAATATATTCTGATGTCACTAGACTCTGTGTGACTAGATTCTAAATAAAAAGCAAATGTGCTTCTACTTCATTAAGTTACACCAAATGCCAGGCATGGAACAAGGCAAGCTTTTCTTGATTGTTCTTCTGTAATGTGCCCCATCTTGAGATGATGCCCACTTTCTCAGGAATCACTTAACTTGACAGCCTTCCTGTCTTTTTTCAGCACATCTGCACTCTGGACCCAGGCCAGGTGTGAGTGCTATTTGTCTCTTGTGCTGCAACATTTGAGTCCCAACAAATGTAGAGGTTGACCTTATTCCTTTATAGGATCAGCAGCTATGGGAAATGCAAAGAAAGGAGCTCAAGCTTTTGTGCATTGTAATATTGTAGTTACCTGGGAAATATTTTGACTTCTCAATTCTCCAAAACATAATCCCCCAAACCTGTTTTTAAGGAAAGGTAGTCATCCTATGGTTTGTGCGATAAACACCTGTGCTGTATTACTCCATTAAAGTTTCATCAAAAATACATTGTTCTAATATAGAACATACAATTCTGATTGGATTTAGTTCTGCTTATAACCTAAATTATCAAATGCCGCAAGGAGCCAAGGCATGAGAGAGCATGAATATCAGAATAATACCTTCCTGCAGTAAAGCAGTTGGAGGAGGAGACAAAATTTAGGAAGGAAATGAATATTGAAGGGAAAACCCTCTCGGAGACGGAAACATAGAGTTAGGGGTAGGTGCAGTTGGAGGAGGAAACATAGAGTTAGGGGTAGGTGCAGTTGGAGGGGGAAACATGGAGTTGGGGGTAGGTGCAGTTGGAGGGGGAAACATAGAGTTGGGGGTAGGTGCAGTTGGAGGGGGAAACATAGGGTGAGGGGCAGGTGCAGTTGGAGGGGGAAACACAGAGTGAGGAGGAATTACATTGGGAAGAAGAAACACATTTGGAGGGGGAAACATGCTTATTGCTTCTTTCTCTTTCAGTGATTCAATGGTCTCTGCATGTTCCTTAGGCTCAGAGGATAAGGCTTCTTCCCCAACTTTCATTTCACAAGTCACCCTCTCCTCAGGTACAAGCATTTCCTCCTCTTCCTTCAGGTCAGCCTCCTCCCACTCCTCGGATGAAGGGATTTCCTCCTCCTCTTCCTTCGGATCAGTCGCGTCCCTCTCCTCAGACAAAGGGATTTCCTCCTCCTCTTCCTTCGGATCAGTCGCGTCCCTCTCCTCAGACAAAGGGATTTCCTCCTCCTCTTTCTTCGGATCAGTCGCGTCCCTCTCCTTAGATAGGCCCTTAAATGTGGTCATAACAAGTATGGGGAGGATGTAAGGAAAGAAAGTACTTTCATTAAATGCCTGGTTAAAGTTTAAACTGGACCAACCACTTGGCAACTTAGGAGGATCTATTCAATTTAAGATGAGCATACCTGTCACCCAGTAGTTCCCTATCTAGTGATCTACCTTAAAGAACCCCTTTCAAGAAGTCTATAGCAGCACTACGTGCAACAATAGGAGGAACATAAACTTAGAAGACCCAGATTTTGAACTAGATGGTTTTGCAGGGTGAATGGGAACCAAGCAGGGTATCTTCCACACCCCCAGGTCCCCAGGCATGAGAGATGGAGGAAAGTGGGTTGCTGACCTGTAAAAAGACAGACATAGGCTGCCGATCTTAAGAGCTGGAGCTGGCCCTAGCTGAGTCCAAGGGCTCCAGACAGCACAACTCTGGAACCACACATGCAGGTTGCAGACCTACTGCCCATTGTCTCAGGACCTTACCCAGGAACCCCGTCCTGCCCCGCCCCTCCCACCACTTTGAACAGCATGTGTTCACGTCTGCCTCCCCCGTTAGGTTACATGAACTGCAAACCCGTTTTCTTTTGGAGGCCAGGGAACACATTTGCTTCCCTTTGTTTCCTCTGCTCCCATCTCTATCTTCAGAACCTGCCACAGAAGTTCATACCCAGGAATTCAAGATTTCCCTTTTTTCAAAAATGGAATAAACATTTCATCAGCCTGTTGGTCTCCCCCTACTTCAAAACACACAAATAGACCTCTCCTAGCCTTACCTCCATGTTGTTCAGTCCCAGGCGTTGGTAGGGCAAGAGCAAGCACTTCAGATACAGGGCTGAGTCAACTCACAGACCACATCTCCTTGAACTTGCATGCCCTTCTGGGATCAGATTATCCCCTCTCACAAGTTATTCTGTGGGAAGGCCAATCAGCGGAGACCAAGATGGTTGATGCAAATGCCCTGGGCTATAAAGTCATCTGCTGGTGACGGGTTTGTGCTCTCCCTATCTTCCTGCAGAAGACCTAGTCGTCAGTGGGAAATCCTTCATGTGGCCCATCAGCCCCTTGGGTTCCACTCCTACAAAACAGGCATGGACCTGGGTAGCTTCTAAGATCCTAGGTGGTTCTATGTCTAGGATTTAATATTATCAGTGGTTGGGAGGCCTTTTTCATTTCAGGGTTCTGGGGTGAGGTAGAGGCCTTCATGTTTTGGAGGAATTTGAGTTTTTCTGCAAGATGATGTAGATGTATTTTTATATTTCCTAGCTAGATTTTTTAAATAAAACTATTTTTACCCAAATAGAACTATGACTTTGGTTTCCTAAGTTATATGTCTGGTTTCATGGACTCATGAAAGTATATTCTCTTTCTAAAAGTTAAAAAGCTCTCTTCCTAGAGCCTCTGTGGGGTGTGTATCTCCAACACCCACGCCCTCTCTTTGTAGCATGGGGGAGCAGAATGATGTTTTCCTGCCTGTTGCCAAGCACACACCATGATGATCTGCTCTGTTTGCACCTGCTGTTAGACTCTTTCTCTGCCCCTCTTCCTCCCCTGCTCTACGTCCAGACCCTAAACTCTGCCCTCACACTACATATGATCAAGAGTACAAGACTCCAGAGTGGAATGGCATGGATTGAATCCAGCCTTCACTTTTTAAAAAAATACGCTTTATTGATTATGCTGTTACAGTTGTCCCAATTTCTTTTCCCTTTGTTCTCCTCCACCCAGTGACCCCCCCCTCCTTCCTGTTGCCCCCACCTTAATCCATGCCCATTGGTTGTGCATAGTTCTCAACATCTTCCTGTCTACTCCACTCCCTCCTACTATGCTTAATTCCTGTACCATCTCCCTCCCTTTCCCCCTTCCTGCTGACCTCCCCCCCATAATGTTCCCCATACCTATAATTCTTTTCCCACTCTCATTGCCTACTTAGTTTGCCTTTGTTTCTGTTCCCTAGCCTCTGTCGGTTGCTGTGATACAGTTTTCATTTTAAATGTTCATAGTTTTGATCCTCTTTCTCCTAAATAAGTCCCTTTAACATCTCATATAATGGTGGTTTGGCTCTTAAGAACTCCTTCAGTTTTACTTTGTCCTGGAAGCACTTTCTCTGCCCTTCTATTCTGAATGACAGCTTCGCTGGATAGAGTAATCATGGTGGTAGTATTTTGCTAGTGGTAGGTGGACTAGTCCCTCGGTTAGAGGCCGATGGACAGTCTACCTTCCAATGATTTGTCTTTTGACAGAAAGGGCAGTGGTTTGGACAGAGCTTTGTCCAATGTTTCTCCTGACTGCACTGGAAACAGGGGCCCAAAGCCTGCCTAATGGTGGAGGCTTTGCTTTTAGGTTTAATTTTTTTCCCTGGAGGAATTTTTCAGAGCATTAGCCAGCAAAAGAGAGTGCTTGTATTTCAGTTTTCCTGGCTCCTTCTTCCTCTCCTCCTTCCGGTTTTTATATACGGAAGGCGATTTATATATGGAAGGGTTTGGGGGCTTGTCTGAAGTTTTTGGAGCTTTTTTGAATGTTTGGGGCCGATTGATTAATGAAGTGGGTGGGTAAGAAGAGGATTTCGGCAAATTTGAGAGTTCTGTCATAGCTGATAGCTTTAAACAATAATTTGCGTGTCCCGGCAAGGAGACACGTAAGGGAGTGGGATATGTATTTGTATGACACCGACTCTATGAACGACCTCGCGCAGTGGGGCGGTGGAGACAAGAGGGGCGATGCTGATCAGAGGCAGGAGGGACTCGAAAAGGGGAGGTAGGGATGGGCCTCTGGGATTGGCTGGAGAAGGTGGCGGCGGCAAAGTGGGGGGAAGGAGGAGGAAGAGGGATGAAGAGTAGCGGGGCGCCGGGGACACCAGGGGCGGGGAGGGCGGCCTGGCTGCCTGTGGGGCCTGACCTCGATTTCCTTTGGCCTAGCGAGTCCAGTCCGGTGCCGGTTGGTGGTGGTGGCGGTGGTGGTGGTGGCGGCGGCGGCGGCAACGGTGGTTGTGGTGGTGGTGGTGGTGATGATGGTGATGGTGGTGGTGGTGGTGGTGGCGGCGGCAGCTGGCCGCAGTAGCACAGCCCGCGACAGCGAGCCCCTTCCTCCACCTCTTTCTGCCTGGCGCCAGTGTGGGCTGCGCTCGCTCCCGTAGGCGGCCTTGGTGGCTGGGAGGGCGGGACCTGGTCAAGGGAGGCGGAGCCCGGAGTTTTGAAGGGCTGAGAACTGTCAGGCGACCAGGGTTATGAAGGCGGCTCGGGGAGGTTCCCTCCACGGGCGGGAGCGCGCACACCTCGGGGTCCAGCGGCGCGCCGGGTGTAGCCTGGCAGGCGCCAGTGCACGCGCACGCGCACAAGGGGGGGTCGGGGGAGGGGAAACCGCGAGCTGCCCTGGGTGCGGCACAGCCGCAGAGATTCGGCACTGGTGGCCGGGGAGGCGCACGGAGGCGGGGGAGGGGAAGCCGGGCACCCCAGTTCTCCCTCGGTGGCCTGGCCGCGGTACAGTGAGACAGAAGCGCACTGGGGACAGTGTCAGGTGGGGAGTATTAGTGGGGCAGCGGGGCGCGGGCTCCACCCACCTCCACCCCACCTCCCACCCTCCGGGTGAAATACTACTTTGATCGTTTTTTCACCGACCCAGTGAGGTGGGGGCGGGGCGAGCCCCGAGGGGCTCTCACTTGTGGCGCCAAACACCCAGCGGCCCCTGCGCCAGTAAGTTTTTAGACCAGTGGAAAAATATTTAGCAGTAAAAGACAAATGTAATTAGAGGGGTTTATTTGACAGAGTTAACAATACAAGCATTAGAAAAGGGGCATTCGCGGCTCAGCATAAATGCCTCTGAGAACAAAGAACATCCGAAATCTGAAAGGAGGACGTTCATTACTAAATCTTGGAAAATGGGAAAATGTAGCCAGGGAGCCCCCTTGGTCCTTGGCTGCATCTAAAGCTGCCAGTCTGTGAATAAATGTTTTGGTTATTGCTAAAAATCTGTGTTTCGATGTTTCATTGTGAGTAATAAATTTGTGTGTAAGGAAGAAGGAAAAGGGGTTAAAGGGAGTGCAGAAGAAGGTTGAGCAGAAGGTGGTGTTTTTCAGATAAGGAGAATTTGGTGGACAGTGAGCTGTTTGCAGAGAGAGAGTGGACTGAGGAGTTTAGAAAGCCTGAGCATAAAGAAGTAATTTTGATCGTCTGTCCAACTGCTGAGAAAGTTATGGAGGTCTATGAGAACTCCGAAGTTAAGTGTGCCATCTTTTGGCTACTGACTGGTTATTTAGAGGATGTTGGGGCCACGCGACAGTGCCTTGACTTCTCCATTTAGTTGGAGGGGTCTGAGATTACAGGTTAAACACCCAAGAGGGGTATTTTTGGGTGGGAGGTACCGGCCAATTCCCATGGTGATAGTTACAGTTATTGTGGGTCTGAGAAGGAAGGGGAGGGGAAGGGGGAGTTCAAGCCAACATTTCTGGCTCCGCACTCTGTTGAGAGGAACGTCCCCATTTCGACCAGAGGGTGGAGGGCCAAAGGCCAAGAGGAGAGGCGCTGATTTATTCCAGGCGTCCCTGGGCTTCATCGGGCTCCAGAGAGAGGGGTCCAGATTGACACCGAGGAGTGGTTCCAATTGAACACTCAGATTTAGGGCCAGACTGCCCAGAATGGTCTCGTATTAGACCAGGAAACAGAATCACCGGAGAAAATGGAGGCAGAGAACTCACCCATAAATCCGAGGGCCGGTGTTGGCTGGGAGTAGATGGCAGTTGGGGAGGGGTCGGAGGACAAAGGAGGCAGAAGGGAAGCCAGAGGGGAAGCTCGAGCCGCCAACCTATAGAGGTCTGAGTGACTGCAGGTCCAAGGATTGGAGCCAGCTCAGGCCCGAGTCCAACTCGGGAGTCCCAATTGAGCCGGTGTCCCAATCCCGGGTTTTGGCACCACAATGTAAGAATGATGTCGCTCAGAGAACCATGAGGAGGCAGCGAGCAGAAGAAAAGAAGTTTATTGAGGGAAATTAGCAAGCGGGGAGGAAGCCGTGCTGCGGATATCCCGACTCCAGGCTCCTAGGGAAGGAGGGGGCTGTTTTATAGGGGGAAGAAAAAAGAAACTATTAAGTTCAGTGGTTATCTCGCAGCTGTGAGTCTAGGGCTGATCAAGGCCGAGCGGAGCTCCGGTTGATGTACCCCATTATCACAGGAAACTCCCAGGCAGCTGTAATCAGGCGGGGGGAGGGGCGACAGCATGGGAACCGAGGCTGTCAGTTACATAAATATGCATCACAGTTTGTGAGAAATACTTCAAGAGTGCTATGGAGAGGTAAATGGGAGAAATTAATTTAAATGTGGGTAATCAAAGAAGGCTTCTATAAAGGACATGACTTTAAAGCTGATGCCAGGCCACCTGGTTTGGGGGGAAAGAGTGTGTTGTGGGGTAGATTCCAGACAGACAGTATTGGAATGTGGGTTGGAAAGGAAGGAGATAAATGGATTTAGACAGGTAGGCAGGGGAGGATCTTTGTGTATATAATTAGGGAGTGAATTTTGTTCCAAGTACAGAGAGACTATGAAAGGTTTTAAACAGGGGAGTGGCATTATCCGTTTTATATTTAAAAAGATAAATGGCTATTGTAAGGAAGAATGATGGAAAGAGGATGAGTGGGGATTATAGTTAAAAGGCAGCTGATAATGATGAATGATTTAGGATGGTCACCACTGAGATAAAAAGTAAAGAGATTTGATAGGTATTTTGGAGGTAAACTGCAGAGGACTTGGGGGTGGATTACTTATGGCAGGAGAGAGAGGGGCATATCAGGTTGATAGAGGAGTGCCTGTATGGTTAGCATCCTAGCTTCCTTTCCAGTTGGACAGTCCCCAGCCAGCAGTCAAGTATTTTCAATATAACACCTAGTGGACTTCTAATTAGTCAGCTGGAGGTGCCATCTCCTAAAAGGTGGAAAACGAGGAAAAGAAATGAATTGAAGGGGTTCGCTTGTTGGATCAAGGGTCTGGGTTTGGTTGTGTTAATTTTAATAAGCCCTTGAGATATTAAAAATGCAGATGTTAAGTTGGCGACTGGATATAATGACTAACCTGGGAATTGTCAGCACGTTGTTGGCGTTTAAAGCTGTGGGAATGTGGATGCTGTCACCTAGTCCCTGAGTGTGCAAGTGGGAAGTGGGCCTGGGACTGAGCCACAGGGGTGAGCAAAAATAGCAAAGACCTGGAAAAACAGGCAAAGCCAGAGAATGTGGGTCATCAATGGTGACAGGAATGGAAGCCAGAATGAGTGGGTTTATGAAGATAGTGTAGCTTAAGAGTAAGGAATATTGCTCTGACTGGTGTAACTCAATTGGTTGCATATCATTCCACAAACCAAAAGGCCTCCGGTTTGATTCCCAGCCAGGGCATGTAGCTGGGTTGCTGGCCAGGTCCCCAGTTGGGGACAGGCATGTGTCAACCAATAAATAGATATTTCTCTCACACATTGATGTTTCTCTCCTTCTCTTTCTACCTCCTTTTCTCTCTCTAAAAAAAATTTTTTATTTTTTATTTTTTAAGAGTAGGTAGGATTACAGAGGTCACATGCAAAGACAACTCAAACACTTGCTTTGGGGGAGAGTGGAGGAGCTCTTGTGATTAGGGAGAATCAATTATTTCCCCTTTGTCTCTTTTTCTAAATTTCCCTCGATTCATTTAGTCATTCCTTATATGATGATATTTCCAGAAGATCCTATAACTCACATTTAGCAATGTTTTCCCCCAGAGTAGGATGCTTCACCTGAAATGTGTTCTGACCCAGCTGGGCTAGAGCCAGGGCTGCCCTGTCGCTTGCTTTCCTTCTAAATATTAACAGATTCAACTAAGCTAACAGATTGAGGCAGCCGTGCCCTCTGTTGGTTTATTCTGAAACTGCAATCACATCAAGCTCCTTTGCACTGCTGTCAGGCTAAGTCCCTTCACTCTGTACTCATGCGCTGAGAATTGTAACCCAGCAGGACTGGTGATCAGAAGCAAGGGTAGCCCGAGAGCTCTTGAGAAAGACGCTCCAATAACTCATTGAGGTGGAAGACAACTCCAGGCTAAGTAGACAACGCACGCTTCTATGGTTCCCATTTGACAGATGAGGAAGCAGAAACTTGGCATCAGCATCATTGAAGTGGGAGGAACTGAGCACCAGAACTCCTTTGTGTCTTACTATGTATGGGCTGTCAGAGCTATACTATATTTCTTCTGAATGCTTTGGGATGGTTTTTGCAGGATAGAAATACAAAGTGAATGTTTAAATGCCATTATTCTGCTATACTTTTGGGATCATCTAAAAGGCAAATTATAGCGATAGTCTTTTATTCACCTAACATAATACATGCTAGACACTGTTTTTCATAATGGAGATACAGTAGTAAACAAAACAAACTTCTTCCCCACACAGTCTAATATGAAGCAATAGATGGTAAAGAAGGTAAAATAAACGCACAGTGCATTAGACAGTAACAGCGGTAAGAAGGAAGCAAAGCAGGGAAGGAAGATAGGACATGTTGAGCCAGGAAGTTGGTGTGGAGATTTCAGTTCAAATGGCCAGGGAAGGTGACTTTAAAGTAAAGACCTAGCCAGGCTGATGTGGCTCAGTGGATTGAGTGCCGGCCTGTAGACCAAAGGGTCACCAGTTCAATTCCCAGTCAGGGCACATGCCTGGGTTGCAGGCCAGGACCCCAGTTGGGGGCGTGCCAGAGGCAGCCAATCAATGTTTCTCTCTCACAACGGTGTTTCTCTCCCTCTGTTTCTTCCTCTTTTCCCTGCCCTCTAAAAATAAATAAAATATTAAAAAAATAAATAAATAAATAATAAAGACCTAAAGGAAGTGCAGCTAGCCACACAGATGCAGAAAACAGAGCCCTCCGGGCAGAAGGCACAGCAGTTGCAAAGCAGAGATGAAATGCCTCTGGCACATTAGAGAAACAGCAAGGAGGCCAGCATGGCTGGAACAGAGGGAACATGGGAGACATGAGGTTAGAGAAGGGCTGAGCTATAACTGGGTGGAAGAACCTCAGTGAGTGATCTGTGAGAGAAACATCAGTGGGTTGCCTCTCGCACGCCTTCAACTGGGGACCTGGCCCGCAACCCAGGCATGTGCTCTGACCAAGAATCAAACCCGTGACCTTTCGGTTCACAGGGAAGCGCTTAATCCCCTGAACCACACCAGCCAGAGCAATCTGCTGTACACTTGAAGACCAGTGAGAAAGTTACTGTAAAACTCCAAGCAAGAGAAATTTCGTAGGAAGACCAATAGAATTTTATGAGGATTACATGTGGGTTGTGAAACTAAAAGCAACCAAGCATGACACCAAAGTGTTTTCTGGAACTCAAAGAGTCACAGCTACCCAAGATGAGGAAGGTTACGAAACACACGGAGGAGGTGGGGGCTCAGTGTGGGACATGTTAGGTGTGAGATACCTGTTGAACGTCGCATTAGGAATGCCAGATTGGTGGAGATACATATATATAGAGAGAGAGTTAATTAAAGGTGGTGGTAGTGGAGATACAGATTCAGGAATTACCATTACATTGATGACATTTAAACTGATGAGATGGAAAAGATAAGAAGCTGAGAACTGATCCCTGTGGCACTCTGATAGTTAGGGGTTTGGGAGATAAAAAGGATGGGCCAGAAGGTAGAAAGGAAACTTGACTAGGGCAGTGCCATGGAAACCAACTGAAGAAAATAGTTTGAGACGGAGAGAATAATCCATTTGTCAAAGGCTGCAGACAGGTTGAATAAGATGAGGACTGAAAACTGACTGTTCAATATACTATGGTTTCTCTAATTCTCCCCTGACTTATCATGGGTTGTCTTATTCTAACTTTTCCCGCAGGTTGTAGCAGATACCAGTATAAGCGCCATAGCAACTCAGCTTGAAAACTTGTCTACAGGCTACCACCTTGGTTCACCCACTGCTGAACACCCTCCGGAAGACGCAGAGTGAGTGTTCTAGAGGCAGAGTGCCTATTGTGTGTGTGGGCAAGCTCAGTGAGACCTTTTCCAGACTCTAGAGCATACTCTCTTAAAAAGTACACATTACTTTTCCAATTCGTAGAAAATCTCCAAGAAAGCACCAGGGTTTCCTTATTTTTCAGAAAGCTTTGTTCCACTGTGTAAGTTCTTAACAGACTGTTGTTGCAGGGCTTACACACCCCACACCTGGTCACTTTGACAAGGTACCTATGCCTTCTCCTTTAGGAAACCACAGCTTTACAGCCAGGTACACCCTGCGTTATTATTCAAGGAACCAGGTCTCCTCGGTTTTCTAAGCAAAATCTTGTAGTACTTACTGGTGTCCTTCATTAAAACCAGTCACTGTAGTGAAAGTTGCTCATTAAAGCAGTGTTTTTCAAACTAGAACGTGCATTAAAATAATCTAAAGAGCATATTTAAAAATGCTAATTTCCCTGGTCCGATCTCAGAGATTCTGAGTAGGTGGTCTATAGTGGGTTCTCCAGGGAGCATTTGCTACCTGTAGCCAGAGGATCCATACTTTGAGAAATGCTGCCTAAAATTACTCCTCTCAGTACCGCCAGTGCCTGGTCACTAGTAGGTGCTCAATAAATGTTTGTTGACTGATCCGAATGGTTTATTAGAAGGATCTGGTGATCACAACCATTCCTTTTTCCTGGTATGTCATCAACTTAAAGGACATCTTTGGTTTTTGGTTTTTTTTTTGAATTTTTGTAAGAGTTTATTTGAGCCAAACTGATGACATTCCTGAAAATTAGATCTTAGATGCCCCTGGATTTGTTTTTCTTGAGGAAAAAAATATTAAACTAAGCTCATTTTACTATCTTCTCATTATGAAAGTAATAAATGCATGCTTTTAAAATATGGCAAATACATGAACATATAACTTTTCCAAGTTAAAATATCCCTTTCCTTAAAAAAAAAAAAAAAAAAAAATCAGGACCCTTATAGGAGTAGTATACATTTACCATTTTTTGATGTATCCATTTTTTTAATGATTCCACAGCTGTATGGCTCCTGACAAATTGAAAACCACTAGCTTAACATAATTTAAATGACTTATAATCCAACCACTATTTACATTTGGGGATTTATTTTACTATCTTCTGCACACACACAAAAAAAAAATTAAAACTAATCGAAAATGTGAGATAAATGGAGACAGACTCCATCTGATGCTTCCAGCTGAGAGTGGAGCTGTGTTCCTCTATCTCCCCCTGAAACAGGTCTCTAATTGTGAATAGGCACAATTCTGAAGGTCTCTAACGATTTGGTGGCCCCCAGGGGCTGGACCTAGAACAGTAGCTTTGGACATCTAGGGGAATTTCAGTATCCTCGTAATGGGGCCTTTGTTTGAAAGAAGAAAAAGAAATCAAGGTCTTGTCCAGCCAGTGGGTTATTACTGAGAGTACTTACCAGGTCCCAAAGTGATGAAAAGTAGATCCTTATTCATGACGTCATTACATTTCAGCCATAGAGGATAATTCATCATTAGTTCAGCAGATATTTATTGAGTGCCTCCTAAGATTAGACACTGCACAAGTGCTGGGTCCCGAGGAGTTAAACCTAGAAACCTGGGTGAAGGCATTGCCCCTGTCCTTACAGAACTGCCAGAGAACTGGAAAGACAGACCGATATCCATGGTTCTAAAAGGAGTTGATAAGTATAGGAGAGCTAAGTTAGATGCGAGAGATAAGTAAGCCCAGGGTCATGTGAAACCATGGAGGAGGGGCATGACTCATTTAGGGACTGTTCTTGGATCCAGGCAATAACACTGAAGCTGAGTTTTAAAGTAACTGGAGAGAAAGTAGGAGTGGCATTCAAAACAGTCAGCAATTCATATGGCACAGACATTCATCAATAACTGTGGATGCCACCTATAAGCACCCAGTAAGTGCACCAACAAACAGCTGCTATCAGTGTGAACAGCTGAAAATCAAGCCTAAAATGAGCCAGGAAAAACTGAGAAGGGGGAGAGAAGCAAATATTCTAGTCAGATAGAATAGCATATTCAAAGGTTACTTATATCCCAGTTTTGCAAATTTTTCTAAATCTTTGAATGGCTGGGTTGACATCACTGGGCTCTGCCTCTCGGACACACGTGTTGCCACGAAATAAGTGATGCTGCCGGCATACAAGTGTGAGCCTCCTGCTGCAAGTATGGTGACAGGGTCTGGGTGACCAGAGTTCATTTGGACAACCACATTTTGGAATAAGAAGCTGGTATTAGTTAAGCTTAGATTTAACCACTTGAACCCACATAGGTAATTTGATGTTTACCCATGTTGTTTCTGAGAGAGATGACTTCCACACTGGACGAAGCTTTGAAAATCTAAATGATACATTTGAAACAGATTGTCATTATCTATTTTGCTTTACCCTGGTTTCTCTCTTCTCTCCTGGATTTCAGTTCTCATTTACACAGTCATGATCCTGAGTTTGTGACGGGCACTGAGCATAGCACTAGGAATACTTAGATGACTAAGACTTAAGGAGTTCATGGTCCAGTAGAGGAAAAAGATGCTTAAGTAACCACAAAAGGCTATAACGAGGCCATGATGGAAATCAGGGCCTAATGCAAAGCGGGCACCAAAAGGTGTGGCTAACTCTCCCAAGGGGTCATGGAAGCATTGCAGTGGAGGTGGCTTTTGAAGAATCAGTCTCCACCTTAGATGGAAGTAGTGGGGCAGGTGTAGGAGGGTGTTCATGCAGAAAAAGAACAGAGGTTTAGTGAGCGACCAGAACACCATCTTCTGTTCAGGTCACAAGTGCACTTGCAGACTGGCGGTCTGCACTAAGCTAAGGTAACACCCCGCCTCCCTGTCTCCATGCATATTCTTTAAGGTTCCATTCAGTTTTAAATAGCCAACGTAATACTTTAAAACTAAGCATATAGAAAGATGCTTCGACAATTTCAGCATCATGACTTTATTTGTAAATAACAAACAGTGGATTTTATAAGAGAGAAACCCCTAAACCATTATTCATCATTAATCCAGCATAATACGGGAAATTTTTAAATGTTTCTGGATCGTTCTCTGATAGTTTGATTTGACCTTAGTAGTTTCACAGTATGAAAGTCTCTCTCAAACCTGTGTTCTTCCATGAAAATGAAATTCCTTCTCAATATCTATTCTTTAATTAAACAGCATGCATTGTGTTTTCAGAACACCTCCACCTAAGATTATTACTTTGGAGAAAGGCTCTGAAGGATTGGGGTTTAGTATTGTAGGGGGTTATGGAAGTCCCCATGGAGACCTGCCAATTTATGTCAAGACTATATTTGCAAAGGTATTTTTTCCTTTTTTACTGTACTTTTTTTTTTTTTAATCAAACCTAGGTGAGATTTTTTTTTTAAGTGCTTTGGTTTATTTTGGACTATACCTGGATGTATACATATATGCTTATTTATTTTAATCTTATAGGAAATTTCCACACCAGAGTAGTAAAAGAAGAGTTCTTTTATAGTAGTGGAGTCACAGAAATGTATTTTTCTTCGGACCCTATTACAAAAGTAAATGCCAGTAGATTTTTTAAAGTGCCTTATTTCAGCAACACAATATCAGGAGCAGTGCCACAGTCTTTGGAAGATGGCCTTTGAAGTATTGCTGTGGGCTAGAACTAAGATTTGGCTTTCCCCTTTAAGAAAAGGTAGCAGACACAAGAGAGCCACATGGCATGAAGCTTTGTACAAGCCGTGGTTCAGTGCAACATTTATGGCTGTCTGTCGCCAAAAACCTCAGGACACTTTAGCTTAAAGTGGTTTCTCTCCTACAGTACTCTGCCAATACTTGCAGGATCAGCTCAGTAAGTTAGACTAAGACTAGGTAATATTCTTTTTCCAGGAATTAAATATTCCAGGGCATCCTACTGAACACACAGGTCATGGTGTGCATGCCTCCATATGGCTCGTAGATAAGTTATTTTTAACTTCACTGGGATTTTTTAAGTTGGAATTTAATTTTACTATAAAGTTTAAATATCTCTGAAAAGTATTTAGTATTGATATTAAATTTTATTCTTCATTGGTTTTATCACAGTCATTTGTTTATTAATTGCTCTGATTGCCTCTTTTAGCTTTATTTTCCTAAAGAAATAAAGGTCTTCAAAAGAAGAAGATAGATCATTTTTCTTTCTAAAAAGTTATACTATACTCTAAATATAAGTGCATATCTTATCATCTGCAAATTGGGCTAACCATGACCTGACCTGAACCTTAAGTCATTTGACATTTGCTTTGGGACCCATTCAGCACCTGCTGATGTATTCACATGTTTCTGTCTTGCTAAGGTGCCTATTAAGAAGGCATGTTATTCCTAAAGACTGCTGCCTTAGTGACAGGAAAAGGGGGAAGGGAAGGACAAATTAGAGACATTCTAGGTAACAGTGCTTCCCCAGTCCAGTCGTTCCCAAGGAGGCTAAGCCACCTACAGACTCTCCTTTTCCTGAGACACCACCATAAGCAGTTGTGATGATTATTCTGTTGAGGCATTATTATACTTTGCTTTTAAGAGTGCCGGCTATGTAGATGAAGGCAAGGGAAAGGCTACAAGGTTAGCCTTCACCTTTTAGCAAGTTGTTCCTAGGCCTCTGAATAGCCCCTCCAGAATGTTGTAATCACCAGGTCCCTTCATGACTAAGGACATCAGCTGCAGTCCAGAGAGAGGACTGGTTAGCTCCTAAGGTCTTCTGACCCACAGCCCCACGTTCAGCAGGCTGCACCGGCTGCACCTGTCTACACGTGCACATGGGCTGGTGGGGCCGGGGCCAGGCAGCTTTGGTCAGGTCACGGAACCTACAGCTAAGAGGGAAATGCCCATGCATTGCTGGTGGATATTTGAAAAGAAACAACCATCAAATCAGGTGGGACAAGCATAGTGGAAATAATGAATGGACTGAAGCTCGCACAAAATGCCCTTTTCAAAGGTCCTCATTGAAAGTGCTCATTTAGGAAGCAGTTATGTAGTTTGTAACATAGTAGTAAATATTGAATATCCTTGGTGTGTTTTATTTTTTAAGGAATGAACCTTTTTTATACAGTGAGGCACACCTGAAAATGAAAAGCTCTGAATTTAAAAAAAAAGAAAAAAGTCCTAAAGCCCTAGCTAATAGCCTACTTAGTTCATTTCATCTCAATAAAAGAATATTCCAATGCAAGTTATTGTTATTATTATTATTATTATTATTATTATTATGGTTCCATAGAGTTTTCTATAAGATTTCATTTGATGACTCTCTTTCTTTCTTTCTTTCTTTTTTTGTTAGAGTAAACCAAGCTATCCAAATTTTAAAGTTTTCTGAAAAGAATCAGAAACCAAAAACTGGCAAGGAGTTTTATAATACTGAACATGTATTCTTAAAAATGTTTGTCTCTTTAGGGTTCTGGATCTTAGATGTCCACAGGGTGTGGATCTTTAGGTGACTTTTGTGCTGTCCTAAGCCTTGTTTATTAATTCTGTTATTCAATGAAGAAATTGATTTGGCCCATCAAGATCTTTCTCCCCTCTAGAAATATGAAGCATCACATGCATTGCATATATAGGATTTGCAGGATTTAGTCAATCTGATGTAGAGCCTTCAGGACCTTCCATTTTCTTTCAGGTGTTTGGTGGGAAACTTCAAAATCAAAGCCAGCTTAGTTCCTTCAGCAGCCAGATTATACTATAGGCAAAAAGGCATGGACCTGAAGACTTCAACAACCCTGAACATTTAGGGAGCATTTTTTCAGGGCCTGTGAAATATGAAGGCATGAGTTTGATCATCACTAAAGTTTCATTTTATTAAATCACCACCATTATGGAGTAAATACTGTGTGCCATATATTTAATCCTTAGACCAGGAGAAAGGTAGACAGTAGATGCCTATTTTACAGCACAGGGCAGGCTGGGGGAGCAAGCTGGGGCACAGCTAGTGGGGGAAAGCCACATTTCCAAACCAGATGGAGGGCTCTCTGGGGACCATTTCTCCTCTCTTCCCTGCTTAACCCACAACTGCCACACTGATAGTGTAGGAGAGGAGCTGCAAGTCCGTGGTAATTATCAAGTAAGCACAGCAACACCTGAAATAGTGCACAACTCCTGGAAAGTTAAAAGATCATCCTTTTTCACATTACTGAAAATGAAAACTTAAAGAGATTAACATGCCTTTTAAAAAACGAATTACACAAATATCCGAGGTTTGCTGAAGCCTTTAAATCTCAGCATGTAAAATTTAATAAAGTCACGTTAGCCAAGTAACTCTGATTTTATTCATTACAGTAACTTGTTTAACCCTGTCTTTAGTGCAGTTAATACACTTCCTTAAAGGAAAAAAAGAAGATTTGAATGAAGTTGCAAATTATTTTATTTTAATTTTGGTACCCACCCCCCCCAGTACAGGCCTGGTTTTGAGTATTCTTTATTACAGCTTTATTCAGGAATTCTACCCTTTTCACAATTTTGAAATTCTAGATAATTCACCCACTACCTCAGGACCTCCACACTACCAGGGGACACAGGTCTCTGGACCATTAATGCCTCTTAGGTCAGCTTCTGAATGAGCCACTTGGGCTAGGTGCCTATGGGTCTTAATTAATTTCTCCAGTAATTCAACGTCATTTAGAGGACCCTTATGACACTAACTTTTCAAGGGATTTTCATGGTTTCCCCAACAGATGGGGAAAGCCTCCTGTAAGACATTTCCAGGTCTTTTCTTTCCTTACCTATCCAAAATATTTCTAGTAATATCATGGCATTTTTAGATACTCAGCTTTAGAATGAAAAAAAGCCCAAGTTGCACTTGCTTTGTGCCATTTTCAAGAGCCATGCATGACTGGGCATATAATGAAAATAGTCATCTAGAGGCCTATGTAGATGATCAAAGATACATAAAGTTGAAGATTTTGAATATGATATTACAGAATTTTAGAGATGCTACACTTTTGTTTATTGCTATATAGAACAGCTTTACTGAGATGTAATTCCATGCCACACATCTCACCCATTTAGAGGCTACACTTATTTTTGACATCACCACAATGCTGAGAGGTTAATAATGCAGTGGGAATCCTGTATGTATAATGATGGCATTAGCCTTCATTTGTGTATTGCACATTTGTGAATATGACATTCAAATTCCACTTAGCACTGAATATTGAAATAAGGTACTACTTGTAATAAAAGAAATACGAATGTTATATTTCTACTAGTACATTATTTAAGTAATACATAGTTACAGTTACTATTAAATGACTATTCCAATAACATTTTACATTTTTCTTAATTTTCTTAATTTAAAAAGATTACCTAAAAATAACCTTAATTGGTATACTGTAAAGCTACTCTTTTAATATGCACACCATAATGTTAATATTATTTGAATGTTAATTGCTTCACCCTGGATTAAACTGGAGTGTTCTTGTTTGTAGGGAGCAGCTGCAGATGACGGCCAATTGAAGCGAGGCGATCAACTTTTAGCTGTTAATGGCGAGTCTCTAGAAGGTGTCACTCATGAGCAAGCTGTGGCCATTCTAAAACGCCAGAGAGGGACTGTAATCTTAACTGTGCTGTCGTGAGCCTCGGACCCTGATCACAAGCTAGATGTTGTAGGGTATCCATAGGAAGAGGAAGCTCTGAGAGATGAGGAAAAGCAGCCTCAGCTGAAATTCACCTTCATTCTCACTATCTCATCCTCTCTGCTCAGGAGAGAGGGCTGAGGCTTCACATGCGTCCCCCACATCAATGATCAGCTCCCTAATGTTTCCCAGCATCTGTCACCTCTTGATGAGGTCAAATGAGTTTTCTCCACTCTGCATTTAACATCAATGTTCATCAACTCGTCGTAACTGGTTCTGATTATCTTTGCTGAAACTGCAGTTAATAACTACTCGTTCCTTATGCCCATCCCTCCCTATCCCTACTGAATCGGAGGCTCACCAGTAACCTCAGATCTCATCTGATGAGCAGAAACAAATGTTAAGCAACTGTCATCTCACTTATGATTTACTTATGCTAACTGTCTCTCCAAATACACCAGAAAACATTAACAGTGTAATTAATTTACCAGTGATCCCCATGATGAAAAACCGCATTCTCCTATGGGAAATTACTGTGCTCTCTTCTGTATGACTTATAGTCAGATAAGTCCCAAATTCATTTCTCTGGATAGATCTTTGTAGGTTACTCACTGGCGGCTATGATGGGTCAAGTTGCAGACTGTAATCTAAAAATTCTGAAAGGCTTCTAGTTATTTTCTTAGCTACATAAATACATACCACCTAAGAAAAGCACCTCATTGTCAACAGGAACAATTAGTATCCATGTTCTGAACTGTAACAATTCTAAATTATATTCAAGTCTGGGAAGTTCATCTCAAGTTAATGGCATCTCAGTAGGCAAGTATCATTCCTCAGTCTTCAGACAAGGAGATGGAACCCCCAAAACCACACTGCAGAGATCAGCAAATTTTGCCTCAAGTCAGAAGAGGTCTAGGTGGTCTTGGCCTTGTGGAATATGGAATGACAAATTTGAGTATCCTTTACCTTGGCCCCATACCGGTCAGTCTAGCAGCCCAGACTGCAGGAACATAGGTGGAACAATGCACTTCGGTACAAAGTGACTGAGCAAATAAACTGAGTCTAGGAATCAATGATGGTTTCTTGACTGACGCTCCCCGATCTCCAGGGATCCTCCCATTTGCTGTAGCTTTGCATGCTAAGAAAGCAACTACAGCAGAAAATACAAGAATACTTTTAAGGGTGGTTAGGGACATTCTTATTCAGGTATTAGAAGGAAAAAAGGGGGAGATGCTTATCAGTGACTCTCTTAAGGTTCTTCCATTAAAAAAACACACCATGAGGATGAGTACCAGGATCATTAATGGAAGTAGGTGGCATTATTTAACTAAAACACAATGCTGCAAATCATTCACAGTAGTTATAAAATGTAATGGGCTCTAGTTTAAAATGTTATTTAATAAGTATAGATTTTAATTGAAAATTATCTTTGAGTAGATATAATCACAAAGTGCATTAACTCTTGTTGGAATATTTTGTGGCTATTCCAAAATATAGAGTGCCTAAATTTTATGTTGAAAAAGTCTTCCATGATTAGTATTAAATTGCACATGGCTTTTGAAATTTCTAATATATCCAAGATATGCGGTATTGTTAGGATCCTGTCTTTCAGTGCATGAGAATCTATCAACCTCTGAACATTCTATGTTAATTGTTACTGCAAGAACACCTCAGGCATCTGAGAAAAAATGAAGCCGAAATAAAACTTGGAAGTGCACCTTAAAATAATATATATATACCCTTTTGAAATGTGATTCTGCTTGATTTTGATGGAATGGCCATTAAATACACATTTTGAAGTAATACATTGTTGTTGTGTGTCTTTACACATTACCCTTTTAGATCATGTTACTCACAACCTGTTGATAAAGGAGTTGTGATGCTTTACACCTTTTGCTGCAGTATATCGGCAGAACCGGTGCTTCTCACGACGGGCTCTGGCTCTGCTTGCATGACCAATAAATTACTGCCTTGCCAAAAACACTTTCTCTGCATCAGGACTTACTGACAAGCTAGGAGGACATGAAGATGGGAATTTGTGAAAGGGGTTGTGCTCGCAGCCACATACATCGTTTTGGCTTCATCATTTGGGCTATTTACATAATAGTAATAATATCACTAATGGGAATTAGCATGAGGGGGAAGGAAACCAGAAAAATAAAATTGCTGAATGTTCATATGTACAAAATGTTAAGATTTTAAATAAATGTAGTTGCCTAAGGAGCAAATGGAGTCTTATTATATATGAAAAAAGTTTAACTTCTGTATCTGATTTTGTTTTTTTCTTCAGCCATTTTGTTCCCTAATAGAAAAAAGAAAATGCAACTTTTTGCAGTTTTTCAGTGTCCTATTAAAACTGGAGATCCATTACTAGAGATCCATTACTAGCTGTCTCATTTATTAATTGCCAGCTATGTTGTCAGGCATCAGAACAGATGCTTTACAAAAGAGCTAGTATAGTAATCCAGAGGGTGAGTCTTGGCATCACACTAAGTCTGAGTCCTAACTTACTAGCCATTTGACCTTGTCCAAGTTATTTACATGCCCATTGCTTTAGAGTCTTATGTAGAAAGGATTGGGGCGGGGGGTGGGGGGTGTCTTAAGCATTATAGTGAGCAAAATCCAAGTAGAACCCTTAGTATAGTGCCTGGCTCATAGTAAGTACTAAATTAATAAACATTAGCAATAAACCTCTTATCCCATTTATGGAGGTGGCCTGAAATGAGACATTTATGCTGCTGATTTGTGGTTTCAATCAGTAATGACCTTTAAAAAATATTTTTTTGTGGGTGGCTTAGCTCTGAACTGTTGCCCCCAAATCGGAGAGCAAAGAGTGTTAACTGGTTGTAATGGTGTAGAGTTGAGGAACTATATAGCCTGTGCTATGAAAAGCCACAACTGAGCTGAAATCAGCGCTCCCCTCAGCCATGCCACTTGGGGGGCGGGGGGGGGGGAGCTTAGAGCAGGGGAATTCCAACTCCGTAGGCCTGCCTCTCACCTTCGGGGCGAGGCAAAGCACTTCAATTATCAGGTTGGCCGAAAAGTTCATTTGGGTTTTTTTGTTTTTTCCATAAGATGGCTCTAGAGTGTTTAGCTGTCTGTAACTTCATCCAAAAGAATTTTGTTGGATTGTATGTGACAGTTGTCATTATCCACATGCATTTTTTAAAAAAACATCAAAATCGGTGAATTGTTGTGTAGCCATTTTAATATTGAAGGTGGAAGAAAATAGGTAACAATTTTCTGTATATTTATTACTTCAAGAGAAGTAAAAATACAACTGAAATGCAAAAAAAGGGTTTGTGCAGTGTATGGAGAAAGTGCTGTGACTGATCAAACGTGTCAAAAGTGGTTTGCGAAGTTTCATGCTGGAAATGTCTCCCTGGACGATGCTCCATGGTTGGGTAGACCAGTTGAAGTTGAGAGCAATCTAATTGAGACAGTAATCGAAAACCATCTATGTTCTACCATGCAGGAGATAGCCAACAAACTTAAAATATTCAAATCAGTGAAGTTATTGGTGAAAATGAAAAATGTATCTTTTACAGGAAAAGCTAAATGAACTTTTTTGTCTAACCCAATACTATCAACCATCTGGAGAGGAACTTTAAGCTGGTATGCACCTTAATTCCAGGAATTTGGAATTGCAAACTGCCAGGCATTTGTTTTTGTTTTTGTTTTTGTTTTTTAATTCCTGCCACACTCCCCTTTTTTAAACCCATTTATTGTCAGGGAGATCAGCCTACCCTCATTAGACAATAAGCTGTTTTGAAAATAGACATTAGGTCAAATTCACCTTCATATTAATTCCATCCAGTATAATTTTCAAATGCTGTATCTCCCATCCTTAGGATTTTTATTTGCCTCTTCTTTTATGTATATTCCAGCTGCTTCCGTGTTCACATTTTCCTTTACGTGAGGGGTCAGCAAACTTTTGGTTTGAAGAACCAGATAATAAATATTTTAGGCTTGGCAACCCTTTGCAATCTTTGTCATAGTTACTCAACTTTGCCATTGTAACATGGAAGCAGCAATAGGAAATACATAAATGCATGAACTTGGCTGTGTTCCTATAAAACTATATCTACAAACACAGGCAGGGGCCAGATTTGGCCCACACGGTGTACTCTGCCCCTGGTTTCTATACTAAGACTTATAGTAGTTTAATATCCATCTATATAGTATTCTATCATCTTTGACATTGATTGAGGCTGCTTCTATTGATTGATTTATCTTTCCTAATTATAGATGTGACTTATTTCTCTGCTTCTTTGCATGTTTGACAATTTGTTATTAGATGCCAAGCTGTAAAATTTACACAGTTGGGTGGGTTCTGTTGTACTCTTTTTTTTTTTTTTTTTTTTTTTAAGAGAGAGTGAGAGAGAAACATCAATCTGTTGTTACACTCATTCATGCATTCACTAGTTGATTCTTACATGCGCCCTGACCTGGGATCAAACTTGCAGTCCTGGCATATGGGGACAGTGTTCTAACCAACTGAGCTATAGGGCCAGGGATGTTGTATTCCTTTATATATAGTGCGCAGTGGACTGTTTTTTCATGTAGTTAAGTTAGTTGTAATCAGTTTGAAAAGACCAAACTGATTACAAGTAACAGGGCATGGGACTTAATGCAGCCTTTAGTTTAGGGCTAATATTTCCCACTGTTAAGATATTATTTTGAGAATTCTACCCAACACCTGTATATTATGAGGTCTTTCCACTCTGAAAGGTAGAAACTATTCACAACCCTGTCTGAACTCCAGGTGGTTCTTTCCTGCCCTTGAGGAGTTACCTCCCATGCATGTGCACATTAATATTCCAACCAAGACGTAAGGGGACCCTTCTGCAGATTGCAGCTCTCTCCCTAAGCAACTCCCTCTTATCCTCACAAATTCTAAACATCCTGATCTCCCTGAACTTTGACCTCTCCTACTGATGGAGTCTATGTGGTTATCTCTTCCTGAGTGTTGGCCTGCAGATTGCCTCCTCACAGTAAACTGGGGCAATTATAGGCCTTACCTTGTTTCCCTTCTTTTGAGGATCAAAATCCTGAGCTGCCTGTTATGTCTGAAAACTGCTGTTTTACATATTATGTCCATTTTTCTAGTTGTTCACTACAGAAGAAGGGCAACTCCTATAGCACTTAATCCTTTGTAAACGGAAGTAGAAGTAGAAGTCCTAATCAAAGGATTTAAGATGCTAACGGGAATCAATTTCTCACCATATGATTCAGTTTTCTTGTAAGCATTTTTCACCCATGCTGGGCAGAGATACACAGGAGCAAAAATTTCTCTGATCCTCTCTATAGAATCAGATTTTAAAGTCCTCGCTGGGTAGCTCAGTTGATTGAAGCATTGTCGAAGCATTGTCCCCATATGCCAAGGTTGTGGGTTTGATTCCCGGTCAGGGCACATACAAGCATCAACCAATGAATGCATAAATAAGTGGAACAACAAATCTATGTTTTCCTCTCTCTTCCTTCTCTCTCTAAAAATCAATCCGTTTGTTTTTCAGATTTTAGAAATGGTGGCAGCCGCCTAATTGGAGCCTGTCCTGCTGCCACACCACTACTCGCATTTTGCAGGTGGGAGAAACATGCCAAAAGGAGTATGGGGCTTGCCCAGTCACCCAGCTAATTTGCAGGCAGAAGAGTGTTCTAAAAACCTGTGAGAAGTCATCAATTTAGCAAACTATTGTAGAGTACCAGGCATGGCTTCTAAGTTAGCATGAAATTTTTTAAAGATTTTATTTATTTTATTTTTAGAGAGGAGAGAAGGGAGGGAGAAAGAGAGGGAGAGAAACCAATGTGTGGTCGCCTCCTGTGTACCCACAACTGGGGACCTGGCCCACAACCCAGGCATGTGCCCTGACTGGGAGTCAAACGGGTGACCTTTCGGTTCGCAGGCCGGCACTCAATCCACTGAGCCACACCAGCCAGGGCTAGCTTGAATTTTTTTGAGGCTTATTTCAGTTTCCCTAACTTAGCTCCACAACACAAGATACTTATAAGACAAAAAAAAAAATTAAAGGCTAGAAAACAATGAAAAATAGACATGTCTTTTGGATGTTGATAAAGAAGACTTGGTCTACCAACTGGCCATACATCTCTACATCCTGGGAAGAATTCCCAAGGCAGAAAGCCCTGGCTACCCTCAGGATTAAGCATTCTTCTTCTCCAGGTAGCCAGAGCTCATGATAAGTGCAGTGTCAGCAGCCGCTCTGGCCTAACGTGTTCATTGGGTATGTGCCCAGCTTTTCCCTCCTGGGAGAACAAAAGAAATGGTGATGGAATAAAGGGTACCAGCCATTCAACTTCCCTCCACTAGCCACATTTTATAATATTTTCCTGGAACCTCAAAGTGGCTGTTAGAAAACAAGTTCCAAAGGCCCCCATACCCTGAAGGATAAGATTTATCTGTTTTTAAAAATTGGGAGCAGAAATTTCCTGCCTGCCATTGTATTAGGCTTCTCCAGAGAAACGGAACCAATAGGATGTGTGTGTGTATATAAAGAGATTTATTATAAAGAACTGACTCGTGCAATTATAGAAGCTGGCAGGTCCCAAATCTACAGAATGGGCTGGCAGACTCACAACCCAAGAGAGTCATGGTGCAGATGAAGCCTGAAGCTGTCTGCTAGAGAATTCTCTTGTTCAGGGAGGCCAGTCTTTTTGTTCTATTCAGGCCTTCAACTGACTGGATGAGGCCCAGCCACATTATAGAAGGCAATCTGCTAACTCAAAGTACTGTACTGATTTCACTGTTAGTCTCATCCACAGACACCCTCAATGTTGACACATAACATTAACTGTCACAGACATCATGGGACCTTGCACCAAAACTCTAGGGATGGCCTTGATTGAGGGTAATCCTTGTTGTCAGCCCTTGTCCAGCTTCCTGCCCGCTTCAGTGTCCACCCTCCTCTGCCACCCCACCGCCCAGGGACACCTAGGTATTTGCATTAGGTGTCTTCTCACTGCACTCAGGGTAAAGTTCAAACTTAGCATGGTCCTGGCTGGTGTCGCTCAGTGTATTGAGCGCTGGCTGGCCCATTGCTGTTTCCATGCTACAATGGCAAAATTGAGTAGTTGTGACAAAGATTGCAAAGGGCTGCAAAGCCTAAAATATTTATTATCTGGTTCTTCACACCAAAAGGTAGCTGGTTCGATTCCCAGTCAGGGCATATGCCTGGGTTGCAGGCCAGCTCCCCAGCTGGGGGTGTATAAGAAGCAACTGATCCATGTGTCTCTCAGACATTGATGTTTCTCTCCTATTTCTCCCTTCTTTCCCTCTCTCTAAAAGTAAATAAACATAATTTTTTTAAAAATGTTTTGAGGCACTTCATAATTTAGCTTCTGTCTAAAGCTCTAGCACTAGTGTCACCAACTAAATCCAGGACAAGCCATACTCTCTAGAGCCCTTAGGCCTTAACACACACTATTCATTAGCGATGAGAGTCTCGCTGCCCACAGTATAATAACCACAGACCAACTTCCACAGCATCACCCAGAGAAATGCAAATACATGCTCTGCCCTGAACCAACTGAATCTCTGGGGTTGAGCCCAGAAATCTGTGCTTTAACAGGCTCTCTGCTTGATTCTGAGAAACACAAAGGTTAGAGAACCACTAGGCTAGATAGAGCATCTTCCTCCCTTTTCCTTCCTATCTGTGGTCATTGACAATTGCCAGGTTCTTTTTGGTAAATACCAGTGGCCTCTAATGGTTAGAGGCAGGCAGGAATACAGGCCTCCTCCCTCATGGCCTGGCTTGCTCTCTAAGGTGCGTTACATTGAGAGCAAGTCTCAATGAGTCCACCACCTGTATAAACATTTCTTTGCAGGCAGCACAACCCACAGCCTCCACCTGGCCAGAAAGCTCAGCAAGCTGCCTATTCTCTCTTTTTAAGCCAGTGTTCTTAACCTTGAATGTACATTGAAATCACCTGAGACTATTTTAAATGCCAATGCCTGGGGTATACCCCAAGCCAATTAAAAGGGAACTGGCAGGGGTGGGGGGGGCGGGTTGTTTTTTTTTTTTTTTAAGCTCCCCAGGGGATGGTAATGTGCAGCCAGAGTTAAGAACAATTGCTTTAGGTTCTCCCACAGACACCTGGCTTGAAAAGTATGGGTCCCAAGCAACTGCAACAACTGCAGACTTTCTTTCCCATCAGATAACAAACTCTTCTTGAGGAGGTAGGTGGGCGGAAGTGGGAGGGTGAATTCAAAGCTGAGAGTTCCAGACCTAGAAGGCTCCCCTGTTTAAGCAAGGGGGCAAGGGTACCTCATCTATCTTTCTGCCAATTAGGGATCACTAATTTTATTTATTTATTTTTATCCTCACCTGAGGACATTTTTCATTGCTTTTAGAGAGGGGAAAGGAGAGACGAACAGAGACAGAGAGAGGGAGAGAGAGACACTGATGTGAGAGAGAAACATCGATGGGTTGCCTCCCATTCACACCCAGATCCGTGATCGAACCCACAACCTAGGTATGTACCCTGACTGGAGATGGGACCCTGCAACCTTTCGGTTTTCCAGCAGACAATTCCAACCAACTGAGTCACACCAGCCAGGGCTAGAGTTCACTAATTTCAAAAGTACTCTACCCTTGCCCTGGCTGCTGTGGCTCAGTGGATTGAGCATCAGCCTGCGAACCAAATGTCGCTGGTTCGATTCCCAGTCAGGGCACATGACTGGGTAGCACGCCAGGTCCCCAGTTGGGGATGCATGAGAGGCAACCGCACATTGATGTTTCTCTCCCTCTCTTTCTCCTTTCCCCTCTCTCTAAAAACAGATAAATAAAGTAAAAAAATAAAAATAACAAAAGCACTCTACCCTTAATTCATGCACCCTTTATTATAGCTTTGGATGATGTTTGAAGTCACCCCAGGAATATTTGTTCTTTCAGTTTCTTTTCTTCTTTTTTCCTTTCTTCCTTTCTTTTTTATTGAATTTATTGGGGTGATTTCAATTTCTAATGATCAATCTTTAGACAGATTCCTGCCACCCCTGGGCTGTATATTAAAGCTAGTTTACATGCACATCACACTATGTGTGTTACAGTATTTATGGAGACTATAATAAAGTCTCTTTTTTAAGGCTGTATTTATTTATTTTTAGAGAGAGGTGAAGGGAAGGAAAAATAGAATATCAATCAGTTGCCTCTTCTTTGTGACTGGACTGGGGACTGAACCCACAACCCAGGAATGTGCCCTGCCCAAGAATGGAACCTGCAACCTTTTGTTTTGCGGAATGATGCCCAACCAACTGAACCACATCAGTCAGGGTAAATCTTCCTTTAAATGTCATGTCCTCAGAAAGGCTTCCTTGACCCCACAGACCCAGATAAGTTGCTCTCCTCTGCTTGGGGTCACCCTGAGCTTCCCCAATCATGTCAGCTAGATGGCGGGAGAGTTGGTATCTGATAACTTGTCTCTTGTTTGTGCCAAATTCTGAACACTTTAAGGATGGAAACCATGTCTTTCTCCGTGTTGTATCCCCATCATCTACCATGGTGCCTGGCACAACATAAATGTTCAAATATTTAATTGAAATATCTGTCTAGCCAGTGTGACAGATACATTTCAAAGAGAAAATCTCTCTCTGCAATTGACTTTGAAATGCATTTTTTTAAAGGATGTTATTTATGGGTGGATAGAAGGAGGTGAGCATGGATAGATGTGAGATAAAACAAGTCTAGTAAAATGTTAATGACAATCTTGATGGTGGAGGTTCTCTCAAAATGTTCAGCTTTGCAGTAGGTTTGAAATTTTGCATAATAAAATACTAGGGGGTGGGTACTCAATGACTCTTCACAACAATACTTCAGGATAGGTATTAGTGTTCCCATTGTTTATAGAGAGGGAAATTTAAAATCTGATAAGTTAAAAAACCTGCTCAAGACCTCACAACCATCAGAAGCAGAATTCACCCATCTCTGCCAAACCACCTCCCCAACCATCAACTAGCATGCAGACCCCACGGCCACATAGCCCAGTTCGGTACCAATGACTGGAACAGGATTGGAGGACCACTGCAGAATATTGGGCGTGGGGGCTCCCCAGCAAGATATACCTGTCTCTTTAGCGGGGCTAGAGAACCTGCTTGCTTCCACAAGCGTCCTGGACTCCTCAATGGACAATTTCCTTTCCTGAAAGTCCTTGGCAGCCACAGCCCAGGCTTCCTGAAGCCATTATATGTGGTTGGTTGCTTGATAAGACCAAGGTGCATTAATTAAATGCGGCTTAAGGCTCAGAACGCGAGCTGGGTGGGTGGGTGGATCAAGGACTGGCTCAAAACCCCACTGTGACTTCCCTACCACAGCCTCGGAGTTTTAAGTCCGTAATTCAAATATTAGTACTCCCTCTTTCAAACCATTTCTCGATCACTGGTTTTCTAGCCTTGTGTGGAGAGTCTAACCAGGGAGCTTTGTCAGGAGTTCAGTTTGCCGCGTGCTGGTGAGGACATGACACCTACTTCTCTAGCGGCCTGACCTCTTTCATCTGCAGACGCTAGGAGTGAAATCCGGACGCTGGGTCACGTGCCTCCAAACTTGCTTCCTTCCCACGAAACGCCTCCGCAGAAGCCACATCCAGCCGCAGCCTGCGAGACCGCAGATGGCCGCGCGGGGGCGCACGAGAGACGCTGCGAGTTCCAGGCATCTGCAATGGATGGCTGCGCAGCAGGGGGAAAAAATGTTCATTTAGCTTAGTCCTCCCGAGAACTAGAGGGGAAGGTGAAGGATGGCAGGGGAGGCGCGACTGGAGTGCAGGAAGGCATGTACGACCTCCAATGAGAGCAAAACCTCAGAATGTTGGCCCTTCCACCTGGCCAGGTTGTTAACAGTACAGGAAGGTGAACCTCATTCTCAAAGCTGTTGGTGGTTTGGTCCTATGACCAGATTCCGTTGCCTTCTATTCTCCGCTTTGCCGTTAACCAAATTGGGTCAGTTTGGCCCTTGGCATTGAGGTGTGAGGATTTCAGGGATTGAGCATGGATTTCAGTACTTAGATGCTCCCCACCTTCCTCATCCTTCCAGGACCTGCGCTCCGGAGTCTTGTTGCTGCAATTTATAATTTTGTGTATTTTAAATAAAATTGCTATTGTAAGATACACTTAGAACGGGCTAGAAGATTTAGCAGTCATTCAAATTGATTTTTTAAGGAAACATGCGGTTCAATAAGACTTTCAGTTACTCATGTAACAATTATTAAGAGCTGACTATGTTAGGTTCAGGTGATACAGAAGTGAATAAGACATATTCCCTGCCTTTGACTTGCTTATTCTAAAGGGGAGGCAGGTAAGGAAACACTGATTGCAATCAAGAGAGGTGATGCTATAACGGAGGGGAGCATAGGGTATGGAATCAGAAGCATGGAGTCGAGGGTCAAGGGTCAGGGAAATGGCCTGCAGAGGTTGCCAGGGCAGTAAGAGGTAGCCAGGTGGCCAGGTAAAGGGGTGACACAGTGGAATGGCATGGTGTCCAGGAAGGACAGTAGCATTTTCAAAGTAAGTGGGTTCAGCAAAATACCAACAGTCAAGTGTGGCTGCAACAAACGGTGTGAGAGGTGGGAAGAGATGTGACCAGCCAGACAGGCAGGGTCCAAATCAAGCAAGACCTTACCTTCTAGGCCACTTGACAGAACCTGCCATTTATCCTTTCAGCATACTGGAGTCACTGAGAGCATTTAATCTGGGGGAATTTGGTGATCAGATTTTTCCCTTTAAAGAAATCACTCTAAAAATAGATTAAGAACAAGATTTGGGGTAGCTGGAAAATCTTACATGCCCATACCAGTGTTCAAATGATTCCCACAATCCCCTTTGAGATCAGTTTGCAAAGAACATGGGGGTAGAGGAAGTGACAAACATACTGATTGTGAGTGGGATAGGCTGGCTGGGAGTTCACCAGGGAATAAGACTGAAAATGTAAGAGCTCCCTAAGAAAAGGGACACATGGGTGAACAAGCCAGATAAGATCCCTGACCTCTCAGAGTTCATATTCTGGAGTAACAGCACAGGGACCTGCAAGAGGCAGGGAAGATCAACAGGGGAAACCTGAGGAGCCTGCCATCAGAGCTCACCCCTCCCACTGCTCAAGACCACAGGCTTATTACTGTGGGGCTGCTAGGATCGACTGAAAGAGGGAATGAGTTGGGAGGGGAGTGCAAATTATGCTGAAAAAGGAGTAGAATTTAAGTTCGTTGAGCTCCACTGGAACCTCATTTCTGAAAGATCTTCTGTGGGCCCTCTAAATCTGTCCACTCCAGGCTTTCCCATCTCAATAAACAGCTTCATATCCACCTTGCTGACAAATCAAAGCCTCTGAAGTCACCCCTTACACCTAAGCCAGCCGCCAGAAATGTTGGTTTTCTACCTAATGCATGTGTACAGTATGTCCACTTTTCTCCATTTCCAGAGCCACCTGCCTTGTCCAGACAAGCATCGTTTCATGCCGAGAACTACTTCTAACCGCTCTCCCAGGTTTCACTCTCTCAACCCTCATTCATACACCATAGAATAGAATGATCTTCTTGAAATGTTAATGAGACTTTGTAACCTCCTCCCAAGCCTGCTTCACACCCTTCATTGACCTTGGAATAAGTACATCTGGTCTCTGTCACCCGGGCCAGAGTCTGTTTAACCAACATCTCCCCTGCTTACTAAGCTATCACTACCTGTCTTTCAGTTCTTGCCCCAAGCTCTGCCCCCTGGACCTGCACTCAGGTTCTTCCTCCCATTTTTGTACCTGGCTACTCTTCCTCATCCTTCAATGCTAGACTCGAATGTCACTTCCTCAGGGGGCCATCCATGCCGCCACCATAATCTAATATCCCCTCCTCATCCTGTTATTAATATTTTTATATTAGTATTTGCTTCTTTGCCTTTATGACACTTATAACTGTATGTAATTATGTATTCACTCATGCTTTTCTTTGTTGATTGTGTGGCTCCCCTACTAGATTGCAAACTGAATAAAGGTAGGTACTGTGACTATCATTTCATTTTCACCATTCAATTAACATTAGGTAAAAGTACTGATATTTACAAATCCTTCTGGGTCCTCCAGAATTACAATCTTCCTTGCCTTAGTATAACACAGAGACATTATTACTTAATGGTTATGGGCAGGGACTCTGGAAAAGCAACACCTAGGTTCAAATCCTGGCTCTCGGGACTTTAAGCAAGTTACTCTTATATCCTCATCTGTAAAACTGGAGATGATGATGACAAGAATAATATGTATTTCACAGGATAATATAACATAACATAGGATGATTAAGTGAATTAATATATATGTAAAACAGAGCAGTGCTTGATACATAGTAAATTAGCTATTATTACTATATCTATACCTTGTATATTATTTTATTAGTGCGTGGGTCACTTCTTTTTGTAACTGTTTTCATACCTCTCTTTAGACATGAATCAGATCATCGCTTACTTCTTATCTGTGAGGTAGACTCAGTGCCTGGCCAAGTTAGCACTCAATAAGTTGGACTCAACTTGGGATATTATACAGCATTCAATTATGAAAACTGCATATTAGAATTATTTCTTTCTCACCATACTTCCCTATTATTCAAACCTCTTCGTTAAAATTAGGCTAATAAAAGCCCTGGCTGCTGTGGTTCAGTGGATTGAGCACCGGCCCGAGAACCAAAGGATCACTGGTTTGACTCCCAGTCAGGACAGATGCCTGTGTTGCAGCCCAGGTCCTCAGTTGGGGGTGCACGAGAGGAAACCACATATTGATGTTTCTCTCCTTTTTTGCTCTCTCATCCTCTCCCTCTAAATAAATAAATAAATAAATTTTTTAAAAAATAAAATAAAATTAGACTAATAATGAATAGCAAATTATGAAAATCCAATTTTTTTTTTAAAGCTTGGGGAAAAGGAAAAAAGAAAACAAAGACACAGTAAGAAGGTATACCTGGAGATGACATATCACTTGGATTGCAAAATTCCATTAAACATTGGGAAGTATAGCCTTTTTATTCTAATGAGAAACTATGTTTGTGGAGAAACTGGCTCTTTTCTTTTACACAATTTCATATTTTGAAAGTTCTGGCTAATCTATTAAAACAAGAAACAATGAGCAGGCAATGTTATCAAGAATCAAACTGTACCATTATCATTCCCATTATATCCTAAGGCAATAATCAAAATGACATACAAAGATGAACATAAATGGGTGGTCATACCAGTACCATACTATCAACTATTTTTAATAGAAAATAGCCTAACGGTCTTCCTGCAACCCCGTGGGAATCTTCAAGCACCACAAGGCACAGAGCGACCGTGGAAAATGATGCAGCCACTGCAAACCATATTGTCAAAGCAATTTTTATCCTGGGAACACAATGCTCAAAAGACATAAAAACAAAAACAAACAAACAAACATAAGAACAAAAGACATAAAAACAAGATTATAAAATGGTGTTTTTCTCTGGGATATCTTTAATATTTCTGTAGTTCCCAAATGTTTACACTTTAATGATAAAGTGTTTTGTTTTGTAATTATAAAACGATTTTTAAAAACCAATTATTTGCTTTACATTTTGGCCTTCCTCTCATAATTTTCCTGTTCCTCAGCGTGGTCTATGACAGTTTACATAAGAATCCTGTGCAAGCAGTTGCACACTTGGGAATCAGAACCCACATTTTAACCTGGCTTCTCAGGTGAATCTTCATTGAACACATGCTGAAGTTCACAGAGCCTCAGATTTAGCAACTAGGGAAGAAGAGAAAAACCTGTGTTTAATAGTAATGAAAAATACGTCTTAAAAAAAGCTACTCACATTCATGACCGGAAGATGGCGCATATTTTCCACTTAGACCTGAGTCATTAAAAGGAAATTTTGTTCAATTGAATTGCTTTGTTTCATTATATACTGTAAATCCAGAAGAGCATCCCCACCTTACAACACTGACTAGAAGAGTAAATACGGGGTAGGATTAGGCGTCCTGTCTCCATAAAAACCAGTCTTCTCAAGAGAAAGATTATTACATTTGAATGTGCCCTTTGGGCTAGAATGCAACTACTGTACACCCAAACGAAAGCTTCAACCAACTCCTTGTTTGACCATGGCTGCAAAACCAGGGCGGGCTGTGAGAGTACGGTAGGTCTCTGAAATTTAGGAATAACAGGAGTGAAAAGCAAAGGGAGAGAGAGGATCTCGAATCCCAGGGTTCTCTAGCCTGTTGATTCCACCTAGCCAGTTCTTTCTTTATTTCTGGTATTGAGACAGGTTAGTAAAGCCAGGACAAGTGGAATAGGGAAACAGAGATATACAGGTAAGCAGTTTACAGCTATCTAGTAAATCCTGTTTTCCCCTAACCAAGGACACTTAAGAGTAAATGGTTTACACTTCTCCCTCAGGGTATAGATAACACCCAAGGATGAATGAAGCCAGGGCGATTAACCTCGTTTGGAACATCAGCATGAAGACCATGAGTGTTCTCTTGAGATCCTCCCCTAAAATTCCTGCATTTAAGAAAACAGATAAGAACCCTCAGACTTGAGGTGGTGAACACAATACACTATACAGATGATGTATTATAAAATAGTACATTTGAAACCTATATAATTTTATTAACCAATGTCACCCCAATAAATTCCATTTTAAAAAAATACTCAAGACAAAGGTCCAGGGCAGCTCTCTGGAGCACACCCACGTCTTTCTTCCCTCTCAGGCGCGCATCTTTATTTGTCTCTCCTAAGCTCTACATCCCCAGCAAACTTGCAACCAGGGGAGCAATGGGCAGCAGCAGCTCATTTGAAGCTAACCCCCTAAACTGATGGGGGACTCAAATGTTGGAAAATTTTAGTTTCAGGTATCAGCCAATAAGATTAGTCATAATATATGTAAAAAGCTGTTGTTTCAGGAACTGGAGGTGTGACCCACCCTGACTCCAGGGGACCACAAGCAGTCCCACCTGTGTGCCTCAGGAGGACTGAGAGCAATCGAGATGGTGTCTGAGCCATTGCACCCCAGGATATGACGACCACCACCCAGGACACAAAGACCACAGCCCAGGGCACAAGGGCCACCGCCCAGGACACAGATGAGGGAATGCTGCAGCTTTTATCTGATTAACCTTCTCCCTGAATTCCAAACTCCTTACCTACACTTTTCTTCTCCTTATAAAAAGCGTCTGTTAAAAATGGAATGTAAAACTGTCTGTTAGGGTACAAACCTGCCCTGTTTTCACATCCTTGGCCGTCTGAATAAAGTGCCCATAAAAATTCAATCCCTGTCTCTGCTTATTGGGTCTGGTAGGTGACAGGCAGCACGAACACTGGGTTTTCCAGGTTCAGATCTTCAAATTTATTCAGTTGAATTTCTTCTTTAACAAGTGTAATGGAATGGGGTGTGTGTGGCTCCTTTAGAAAGGGTGGCCTCGAAGGCTTCTTAGAGTAGTTAACATTTCACTCCACACCTGAGAATGGAAAGCAGTTAGCCATGAAAGACCTGGGAAAATAGTTCTCCTGGGAAACAGCTAGTGCAAAGGTCCTGAGGTAGGAATCTCAGTATTTCTGAGGAGCAGAAAGGAGACTGTTTCTATTACAGGAGTACTACTTAATACAATGTTGAAGGGGAGGTATCAGAATGGTATGAGGAGATAGAATTTTTAATCAACTGGAAGCCACAGAGAGGTATTCCATGGAGGAAAGGATTTCAGAGAGGCCAGAGGAGAGGCTAGGAGAGGAGTTGGTAATTTCAGTGATTTAGGTGAAAGATGATAGGCTCAAACTAGACTGGAGAGGCAGATAAGGGATAAATTCAAGAGTTTGGGAATGACTCAATGAGGAAATTTCAGAAAAGAGGAATTGAGGGTAATCCCTGGGGTTTGGGCCTGAGTAGTGATGGTTTCATTACTGAGATTTGAGCCTGGAGTTGTGACCCACGCAGGATGGGGTGTGGCAGGTTCAGCCCAAGGCGAGAGGAATCAGAGCTTCGAATTGACGCTCTGGTGCCAATCAGCAATGGCTCCAGGGCTGGATGACAGTTCCTGAGGAGGGGCAAGGGAGTGTAAATTGAGAGGGGATCAGGCCTAAGGACTTTGAATTGCTACCAAAGGAGGGGAGGAGCCAGCAAAAGATTGGGACTCAATTATCATTCCTTCTTACGGGGTCTGCATCCTCAGGTTGGATTCATTCTTCTCTAGGTAAGGCTGGCCAAAGTGGGAGCTGCTGGGTTGGGCGCTGCCTGGAGGATCCCCCCAGTTTTACAACTTGCTTTATTCCTCATTGGTGAGTGAGAAAGGCACCTTCCTAAACCTTCCCTTCCCCAGAAAATGGGGATATTAAAATAGCAGTGCCATGAGGAAAAAATGAAGTCAAGGAAACAAGGAAGTACTTGAGCACTAGCTTTTTAAAAATAAGGGTGGAGAGGTGAACATTTTCATAGTGGCTTTTGGCGACAGTGGAAAAACCAAGAGCTTTGGAGCCAGGGGGACCTGGATTTTCATCCTAGCTCCTCCACTTCCTAGTAAACTTTGAATTATATATCATGAGCTTTGCTTGAATTTTAGGCACTTGAGAGAGATACAGCGGTGTGAGGAGGAGACAAGCCTGCTCTGCAGAGACTCATCTTCCAGGCCAGGACCCTCAGTGGGTAAGCAGCTGAGACTTGGTAGCTGAGGGGCTTGCTAGCTGGAGAGGTGGAGGGTGATTGGAGGGACGTACTGTATCTGTCAATTTCCTGATTTTGATAACTTTATTCTGGTTGTGAAAGAATGTCTCAGTTTGTAGGAAACGCACGCACGCTAAATGATGGATAATGAAGACAGACCAGATTAGCTGTTTATTCCTAAATGACTCAAGAAACCTAAAGTTTTTGTATTGTAGCTGCACTACTTTTCTAATTTTGTGGTTACCTCAAATTTTAAAATAATTACTTTTAAAAATTAAGTAAATAAAAAATGAAGTACGTGAAGGAGGGAAAATTGAAGGGGGAAAAGCGTGGTTAATGATTATTAAAATTAAATGTAAGTTTTCATCAATATTTTGTTCCGTAGTTATTGTTGCTTAAGAAGGCTGATAATTAGTAAAATGTTAGTGCCATAAAAATGAAAATCCCTACCATTTAATGTACCTACTTTGATTTTCACAGACTGTTCCTTGAGGTTTTAAAGATCACAGTATTTAGTATGTTGTTTTAAAGGAACATTTCTTGGGTTTTGTTTTCATAATTTTAATTTTTATTATTTATTATATCATTGCTCAAGTATGAGATATACAACATTTTGCTGTGATAAATAACATTAAAATATATTTCTGAAAAAAAGTGGAGAGTGAGCGGACATGTTGAGGCACGGATATTTTCCTTTTTTCCTTTTTAAAAAGGATTCTATCTATTTTTAGAGAGACAGGAAGGGAGAGATAAAGGGAGGAAGAGAAACGTGGATGTGCGCAAGAGGTACATCTATCTACATCAATCAGTTGTTTTTCACACGCCCCCAACTGGGGATGTGGCCCGCAACCTAGGCATGTGCCCTGACCAAAAATTGAACTGGCAATCTTTCGCTTCACAGGCCGGTGCTCAGTTCACTGAGCCACACCAGCCAGGACTAGGTATGGATATTTTAGAGAAAGTCAGGGAATTGACCTTTGCACTGACGATGCATGAGTCTTGCCGCAGATAATCTACGAATGGGGATTCTTAACCTTGCACTTTGGTAGTCTGGTAGTTAGGCATTATTAGCAGAATGCAAGACTTTATCACCACTAGAAACCATGGGTATTATTTCCATGTTACAGTTGGTTGCAGGTATCTTGAAACAGTTTTACACTGTCAAAATTCAAGTATAGACCCACCACTCAATCTTGTTAAATAATAGGTTAAGAAGACCACATGTTCTATATCAAACTTATTATTATAATAACTAAATTTAAACGCTAAATTCCAGTCAGAGATACATAAATATGTGGTCTATTTCACACCCAAGACCCTAGATACTTTGAAATTCTATCCACTTTGAGTTGAGAATCCCTATTCAAGGTGGAAAACAAGGTTTAAACACGTGAGCTGGAGCAAAGTTTTCGAGTTACAGGTCAAGCTTAGAAGCCATTAAATGTGGTTCAGAAAAGGAAAATTTCAGAGGCCTTAATCAGTGTGGTGATGAGTTCTGATTTCTGTTTTAAGGAAATTATTCTTAACAATAAGACAACAGGGCCAGTTAGGAAGGGTGAGAAACTTTTCGGAGCTCAAACACCTGAGCCTTTGAAGGATGGGAGTAAATTTTCCCTTAATCTCCTGTTTGGAAAAAACCTGGTTTTAATTTGCATTTCCTTGGCTGGTGACCGCTCTTTTCATATGTTTATTATCTACTTGCATTTATATGTAGTAAATTAACATTAAAATGGGCAGTCTGTTCTCGGTGTTTGTTTTCCTGAATTTGCCGGCTGCATGGTGGATTTAGCCATAGAAAGAACAGTTAGTATTCCCCACCCTATTCTCTGTACACCCCTCGCCCAGGGTTCAGGAGGCTTCTCTGCACTACGTACGAGTGCCCGGGTGTTTTCTGGGTTTAGGGGAGAATAAAGGAAAATACTGTACAAACTTAAACTTCTTTTTATTTTTAATGACATTCCTTTCACATTTTAATTTACCCAGAAGGATCTAACAAGTAAGGCACTAACTGGTAAGTGCCCTTTCCAAGGTGGAAAGGAAGATCAAATTTGCCTTAGCACTTTGTCTAATCAATTTTTTCAAACACTGGAATCTGTTTTGGTTTGCATTCCTGTAACTAATAAAATTGAGCATATTTTCATATGTTTACTGTCATTCTCGATTTTGTGATTTTTGTGTGTATGCTTTAAAAAGTAGAATTAAACTATGTACATTTTCTGCAACTCATTTTTTCTTTTCATACCCCAAGGACATACCTAACCGATGTGTATGTGTCTAATACACTCTTCAAGAGCTGCGTATAATTGCGCGGTGTGCATAGGCCTTCCGTGGTTATTAAAGGGCATTGTTTCCTGGGTTTTTGTAACAAACTCAGTACCAAACTTTTTGTTCGTGTTCTCTTCAGTATTGGCAGTTTCATTCTGGGGTAGCTTCTCAAAAGGAGATTTTAATCGGTTTTCCCACCTCAGATACTTAAAAGTGCATTTTTCCCCCTATTATATCCCCAACTCCTGGGGTTGGGACACTTTTAATGTTTGGTATTATTTTGCGCTCTCTTTCATTTATTTTAGCTTATAAATTCATATAAATTAACTATAAGAAACTAATGATTTTTTGGTAGTTATTGCAGAATTTAATTGGGTTAGTGTTTATGCTGAATTATTCAATTAAAATTGTCTGCTTTATAATTAAATGGAAACTTGGAGACATGGAACCTTTTAAAATGTTGAACATTTTATTGCTTTTTTTTTTATAATACTGATCTGATGAGCTTTTGATGTTATTTTGGGGGAACAATATTTGATTATTTAGAAGTTTGCTAGGATAACATTTATTTCCTCTTGCTTTATTTTTTTAATTAACATTCATTTGCAAACCATGTTTTAAAATCCTTGTACTGGATCTTTTCTCATGGTTAATTTTCATGTTGTAAGTTTTTTCCTTTGGCTTTTTACTTTATTCTTTACGCATGTCTCTTAAATTTATACTTTTATTTCAGCCTTTGTCTTTCTTTTTTTTAAATTTCGATTTAGCCACTTTGTTTGGTGCACAAAGATAATTTTGTTTTTGGATTACCATAACTGAAATTTTTTCTTTGCTTTATCTCATAGTTTTGATCTCGTGCTTTTATTGCCTAAATATAACCTGTATAATTTCCCTCCTATTCCTGGAGTTTGTTGTTGTTTTGGGGGTTTTTGTTTTTGTTTTGAATTTTGCTTTAAGAGTATCTTTTTTAACATAAAAAAATTGTTTATTGCCTCTAGAAAGAGGAAGGGAGAAAGAGAGGTACATGGATGCAAGAAAGAAACATCCATTGTTTGCCTCCCTGGCTGGGGATCGAACCCCCAATCTTGGTGTATAGGGCAGCTGAACCACACCAGCCAGGCCTAAAAGTATCTTTTATAGGACATATAGAGCAGACTGTATTTCCATTAGGAGAGCTCAGTGGTTTCCCTTAACAACTTTCAATTTTTTAAAAAATTAGGAGCACTTTCAAGTATGCAGAAGAACAAACTCTAAAACCCACCACCAAGATCAAGGACAAACATCTACCCATGTGCCTCATCTCTTTCTTTCTTTTTTTACATTTTTATTTACTTATTTTTTTTTTAGAGAGAGAGAGGAGAAGAGGGAAAAAGAGAAAAACATCAATGGGTTGCCTCTCACATGCCTCCAACCAAGAGCCTGGCCTGCAACCTAGGCATGTGCCCTGACCGGGAATCAAGCTGGTGACCTGGTAACTTTGTTTGCAGTGATACTCAACCCACAGAGCCACACCAGTCGGGGCTATTCCCCTTTGTTTATTTTTTCCCCTGGGGTATTTTAAAATAAATCCCAGACATCGTGTCAGTTCACCTTTAAAAACTTCAGTATTGCCCCGGCTGGTGTGGCTCAGTGGATTAAGCCCCAGCCTGTGAATCTAAGGGTTGCTGGTTCAATTCCCAGTCAGGGCACATGCCTGGGTTGTGGGCCAGGTCCCTAGTTAGAGATGTGTGAGAGGCAACCACACATTGATGTTTCTCTCCCTCTCTTTCTCCTTCCCTTCCCCTTTCTCTAAAAATAAATAAAACTTTTAAAAAAGGAAAATACTTTCAAGTTAAATGGTATTACGTACATTCACATTGTTGTGCAAGCATCACCTCCATCAATCTCCAAAACTTTTTCATGTTTTTAACCCAAAACTCTACCCATTAAACACCAGCTCGTATTCAACCTCCCCCTAGCCCCTGGTAACACTATTCTACTTTCTTTCTCTCTGAATTTGACTATCTTAGGTAACTCATAAGTTAAATCCTACAATACAATGTATTGTGACTGGCTTTATTTTACTTAGTGTGATGTCTTCAAGGTTCATAGATGTTGTAGCATGTGTCAAAATTTCCTTTTGAAGAAAAGTTGATGTATGTATATACCACATTATGTTTATCCATTCTTATTTTGAAGGGCTCTTAGGTTGCTTTGACATTTTAGGCTACTATGAATAATGCTGTTGTGAATGTGGGTGTACAAATAATGTAGTACTTGTTTCGTTTTAAAGATTTTATTTATTTTTAGAGAGGGGAAGGGAGGGAGAGGGAGAAAAACATCCATCAGCTGCTTCCCACTTGCCTGCAACTCAGGCATGTGCCCTGACCAGGAATTGAACTGGTGACCTTTCGGTTTGCAGACCGGTGCTCAATCCATTGAGCCACACCAGCCAGAGCTAGTCTGTGTTTTTAATTCTTTTGGATAAATACCCAAAAGTGGATCTGCTGGATCATTTGATATTTCTGTTTAATTTTTTGAGGAGCCTGTTTTTTTTTCTATAGCAACTCCCTGTGCATTCTTAAATTAACCAACTTAATCTTGGTGTATCCTTTTAAATACTATTATGTTTGATTTGCAACTTATTTAAGATTTTTACATCTTGATTTTGATGAAAAATTTATTGTCCTCTGGTTTGTTGCGGAAGTTAATCTGGACTCCTAGAGTGAATTAAAATATTTCCTAGCCCTGGCTGGCGTGACTCAGTGGATTGGGCACTGGCCTGCAAACCAGAGGGTCACTGGTTCAATTACCCATCAGGACACATGCCTGGGTTGCCGGCCAGGTCCCCGGTTGGGGACATGGAAGAGGCAACCACACAGTGATGTTTCTGTCCCTCTCTTTCTCCCTCTCTTCCCCTTTCTAAAAATAAATAAATAAAATCTTTTAAAAATACATTTCCTTTTTGCTGATAAGAGTTTGGGTAACATTGCAATAAAAGTTTCTTCTCAACTTTTAAATTTAATTGTGAATGTTTAATAATACTTCTGTTTTTGGCCTTGGCTGGTGTGGCTCAGTGGATTGAGTGCCCAACTAGCAACCAAAAGTAGTCAGTGTGATTCCTGGTTGGGGCACATGTCTGGGTTGTGGGCCAGGTTCCCAGGTGGGGTGTATGAGAGGCAACCCATCTCACCACTAAAAATAAATAAATAAAAATACTAATAATACTTCTGTTTTTGAACTACACTTTATCTGTACTTGTGTCCTTTTTCTGTTTATAGTGTTATTTATTTGTACCTTTTCTCAATAGCTAGATCCAACTGCACAGAGGTTTATTGTTTTCAACTTCTGGGCCCATTACATATTTTATGTAGCAATTTAACTCCATTTTTATCCTTTCCACTTTTCATATATTTTAGGTATAAATTCTGTTCAAAGCACTTTCACTCTGTGCCACAAGTAGTTATTATTAGTATCAAGTATTTTCAAATTTCCTGTTTTTTTAATTAATGAATTGTTTTAGAATTAAATAGCTGCATCCTTTAGTGGTTAATCTTTCTTTTAATTTTATGCTACCTTAATTTTACCTCGTTCAGTTTTTATGTAATAAGAAACTTCTGAACTTGATTGCAGGTGTTTATCTTTCCTTTGCCCTGACATTAATGATGAACTAACTGCTCGTGTGATTCTTGCATCAGTCTTTTTATAGTAGTCTCCAAAGTTATATTTTTTAGGCTTCTCTGTTGTAGGTAAGCTATCTTGTGCTAATTATTTTAAATTAATAAACTTAATTTTAAAAGAACTTAGTTTTAGGGTCACAGTGGGTTGAGTGGAAGGTACAAGAGTTCTCATGTACTCCCATCCCCACACATGCACAAACACCCTTGTCAACGCCTCACACCAAAGTGACACATTTGTTAAAACCAATGAACCTACATCGATACATCATTATCACCCAAGTCCATAGTTTACATTAAGGTTCACTCTTGGTGTTGTATATTCTGAGTTTTGACAAATGTGTGACGTGTATATTACCATTGCATCATGCAGAACAGGTTCACTGTCCGAAAAATTGGCTCTGTCTGTTCATCACTCTCTACTTATCCCTGTGAAAGACTGATTTTTTGAATGTCTCCATAGTTTGTTCTTGTTTTATTTATATTTAGAATTGACCGGCTGAACTCTGTTTAGGTGATCCCAATTTTGTTGGCAACAGGCCACATCCAAAGCACCATAGTCTGGAGCCAGTTAAACGTAAGGCCTTCCTTCCATCAGACCTGATCAGGGTGTTGACATTGGCCACCACAATGTCCTAGAGCTTCTTCACACCTGTTTGATCTGGTGCTTGTTGGCCTGACATCCACAGTGTACACAAGTGTATCGTTTTCTCTCTTCTTAATGTCTGACTCTGTAGTCAGGGGAACACGGTGATGGCACAGTGGTCAAGTTTGTTTCTCCTCAGGGTGCTCTTCCCAAAATATTCAGGGTGTCTTTGGAGTCATAGTGTCTTCAGCCACCAGAAGGTGGGTGATGTGCGGATCTTTTTCTGTGTATCAGTGAATGCCTTTTAGCACTGCTTTCTTTGCCTTCAAAGCTTTCGTTTTGCCTTTATCTTTGGGAGGGTCAGGGGCTTCCTTCTTTGTTTTTGGCACATCTTTATGAAAAAGACAATGACTTCATAGTTTTATTTTTTCCAGAATGTCATATAGTTGAAATCATACAGTATGTAACCTTTTCAGATAGGCTTCTTTCCCTTAGGGTCCTCCATGTCCTTTCAACCCTTATTACATGTCTTTTTGGTGCTGAATAATATTCCCTTGGATAACACAGTGTATTCATCCATTCACCTACTGAGGGATGTCTTAGTTGTTTCCAAATTTAGGCAAATATGAATAAAACTGGTATAAGCATTAGTGTATGGGTTGGGTTTTTCTTTTTTTTTCTTTCTTTCTTGTGTGTGTGGATATGCTTTCAGCTCCTTTGGTGAATACCAAGGAGCATGATTGCTGGGTTGTATTGTAAGGATATGTTCAGCTTTGCAAAACTCCCAAACTGTCTTCCAAAGTGGCTGTCCCATTTTGCATTCCCACCAGTAATGAGTGTTCCTATTGTTCCATATCCTCACCAGTGTCTGGTGTTGTGAGTGGTTTGGACTTTGGCTATTCTAATAGGTATATAGGGGCATCTCATTGTTTTAATCTGCATGTCCATGATAACATATAATATAGAGCATCTTTTCATATGCTTGCTGTGCTGAGCGGTCTAGTCGGGTCTTTTGCTCATTTTTTAATCAGGTTGCTCATTTTCTTACTATTCAGGGTTTGTTTTTTGTTTTTTTTAAGATTTTATTTATTTTTAGAGAGAGGGGAAAAGAGGGAGAGAACATAAATGTTTGGTTGCCTCATACACCACCAACTGGGGACCTGGGCCGGCAACACTTTGGTTCACAGACTGGTGCTCAATCCACTGAGCCACACCGGCCAGAGCTATCATGTGCCTTTTGTAAATATTTTCTCCCAGTCTGGCTTATCTTCTTCTTCTTATTATTATTTTTTAATTTTATTTATTTATTTTTTAGATTTTATTTGTTTATTCATTGTCAGAGAGACGGGAAGGGAGTAGGAGGGAGAGAAATATCAGTGTGTGGTTGCCTCCTGTGCACCCCCAACGGGGGACCTGGCCCGCAACCCGGACATATGCCCTGACCGGGAATCCAACCAGTGACCCTCCAGTTCACAGGCTGGCACTCAATCCACAGAGCCACACCAGTCAGGGCTGTCTGCACATTTTCATGAGTCTCATGTTAATTAATTTTTTTTTTTCTTTCTGGAATGTTTGTTAGCTATGGAATTAACCACCTAATGAACAGATGATTCACAAATAACATATTGGCAGAATGGAAACTAGCTTGTACTCCCATTTATCCCATTCTCTATCTCAAAAGCACCTTAAACTCTGTATGTCAAACAAAATTTGTGCTTTTCCTTTAAAACCTGGTTCTTCTTGGTCTTTCCTGTTTCAGTGTATAGCAAGCCTCACCTTTTGCCTAGTAGGGAAGCCAGATAATCCAAAGTCTTCCCATTTCCTCCTTCCCTCTAGAGCCTGTCTTTGCAGATGCTTGCTCCAGGCTTGCACATAGTCTTTCCTCTGACAAGAATGTACTTCCTGCCATTCTTTGCTCTATAACTGTTGCTCATTTCTAAGATCCAATTCGAACCACTACCCCAGGAAAGCCTTCCTCGACTTCCTTGAATACATCAGTGTGTAATATAAGCACTCATGATCCTTGGCCCTTTGTAAATTGGCATGTTTGCATTTGGATATTTGTTTCCCCCTAGATGTTAAGTCCCTTGAGGGCCAGTTCCATGTTTGTTTCTTAACATTTTTTCTTTAGCATTTAGTAAAGCAACTAGCATATAGCCTGCTTAAGTGTGAATAAATGTCTGAGAACTTGTAAGGTTCGTGTCTGCATTCAGATGTTGTCCCAGGATATGTATAGATGTATTGTATATCTTTTATTAACCTTGCACCAAATTGATGAAACTTTTCATCAGATGACTAGTCCAGAAAGGTTTTCTTTTACCATGTCATATGCTTTTTATCTTCCTTCAATAGCTGGTTATGAGGTTTTTTGGTTCTGTTCCTCAGAGCTACTGTTAATACTCAACAAGTTCCATTTTCTTTCTCATCCATTGACCTGCTTTAATAACAGCTACAGTTTTGATTATTTACTCTAGTTTCCTTCCTATAAGTCACTGAATCCCCATAAAGGGGTGTAATTTTTCTTTTTTAAATCTATAAGTTCCAGCAATCTGGATCGGCAGTCGTGATGAATCAGCAGGTGACATAATTGTTAGTACTTCATCAGCAAACTCAACTGGTGAAACTTCTAGGCTTTTCAGAGGGAGATTCAGGAACTGGCATCCTAGCTGTTGTGCAAAATGTGTATCATGCATTCCCACTTCTCATCCCTGTTCCCTAGATAATGAAGGAAGGGGGTGGTCTCTCTTTCAAGGTTAGACGCTTATGCAGTATAGTGGAATGATTAAAGACAAAAATGAACAACGTAAATGAGTTTCCTCAAGCAAAAATAGGACTTGAGTTAGGTGGGAGGAGGCATGGAATTTAGTTCTTCTGCTCCCTTCAGAATATGTTTTAACATTGCACTCTGGAAAATATTATGAATTGACTTAACAGCTTGTTTTAAAAGATATTCTTAATGTGAATCTCTGCAATCAAAAAAGGGGACTTCTGTTTCTCCATTTTGTGTAAGATTCCATCCAAGTCACTTAGGCTTCCAAAATTTGACATGGGACACTTAAAAAATATTTATTTTCTTGAAATTAACCAGTTTAATACTAACAGAATATAGCAAAGTATGGGAAATCAGTCAGTTTCCATCATTTTATCTATCTACTGTTTGGTTGGTGTATCAGAGTCAAGTCTACCTGAATGGAGTTTTAATGATCATGCTGAATGAATTTTTTAATTATTCTGATTTTTTTTCTTTTGCTTTAGTGTTCATATACCCATCTCATTAATGGCTGTCTTATTAAATTGTTATGGAGTACACTTATGTTTACTTAGTAACCTGCTTACCTTTCTCAAGATAAAAATAATTTTTCAGTAAACAACTATTTTTTTATATTTCAGATGACTTTTTAAAAAGATTTTTGAGTTTGGTGGAGTACAGAGGTCTGCAAGAACCAAAATTATCCTTCGGGGAAAGAAAAAAATTGTTGGATTTTGACAACATTCACCATGTCCAGTGTACAATCAAATATCCCTATGCTTGCAAAGAAACAAGAAAATAGCTTCTACATGGAAATAATTCAGTTGATAGAAACTGAGGTGGCTCAGATACTGGATTTAAAATACAAAGACATATCAACAGTTACTATGAAGAAGTTTAAAGTCTTGATGGAAAATCTGGACTTAATGGTTGAAGACATAAGGGAATCTCTTAAAAATGACCTAAAAGAAATTTTAGGAGTAAAACGTACAATACCTGAAATAATGAATACAGGGAACTCTGGTATCAGCAATGAGTGGCAACATAGAAGAGATATGGCCTCAATAAAAGCAGGATTGGTAGGAAAAATAGGAGAAAACTATGTTGAAGATACTGAAAATTTGACATTGAAAAGAAAAGAAATAATTCAACTGAGTAGCAAATTAGACAAAGCTAAAGAGTACAATACTAACCAAGGTAACGAATTGTCCCAGAATGAATCACAAAATCACAAAGTCATGGAAAGTGTGGAAGAAGCCATAGATAACATAGATGGCACAGGTAGAAATTGCAGTACTCACATAGAAGTTACAGGACAGGGCCAAGAGCATGGACAGGATGTACTACTCAAAGAAATGAGAGAGGAAAACATCCCTCAGAGCTTCAAAAATAAAGAGAAAATTCTAAAAGCCTCCAAAGAAGATGGAGAAATACTTACCCTGACAGCAGACTTTTCATCAGCAACACTGGACATTAGTAAGCAATGGAGTAATGTCTTCCACATTCTGAGGGAAAATGATTTTGAACCTGAAATTTTGTGCCAAGTGCAATTAGCATTTAAATGTGATGATAAAATGAGGACTTTTTCAGACATGCAAAGCCTCAACAAATTTATCAGCCAAAACTCTTTTATGAAAGAATTACTGAAAGGTGTACTGCCAGAAAATGAAAAAGTGAAGAAAGGAGGAAAAAGATATGGGATTCAAAAAAAAGTGGTAAGCATACAACTCTATAGAGCTTATGTATAGAATATATGTAATAGTTGATCTTCAAACCAGTTTTTAAGAAATCCTTGAAAGTAAAAGCATGACATTAAAACTAATGATTAAAAAGCTTTATTTTTTTAAGAGTAGTGTTGGAACTTAGGAGAAGTAACAGTTAAGAGTTGCTTGAGAAGAGACTGTACGTTTTCTAGACATTGATAAAAAAAATTAATGTATATGTTAAATATTTAAAGATAAAGCTAGAAAAATAACTTAAATAATTAAAAGGCAAAAACAAAATTGAATGAATTCAACTAAAAGCCCTAGTGAAATGGGAATAAGAACAAAAATATCAATTGTAAATAATTAGGTTCAATTTTTAATGTATAAAGTAGTCCTGATAAGTTCTATTCAATAGTAATTAGGGAACTACAAATAAGACTATATTACTAAAGCCTATCAAGTCATTGATTAATGTAAATATCTAACTTTTATCCATTCCAGTGTATAAAGATTTTTGTTTCTTATATCATTGGAGTATGTTTCCAAATACTTGATTCATTAAAAACACATTAGCTTATTAATTTCAATCCTAAAAGGTATCCTGTAGAGATTCTCTTCATACATTTTATTTCAGTTGAGGTTGTGTGCGGTGTAAGTAGTGGTCCAATTTCACTTTTTTGCATGTGACTACCTAGTTTTTCTCACACCACTTATTAAAGACTACCCTTTGCCCATTGTAGATTCTTGGCTAGTTTCATAAATTACTTGGCCATGTATGCATGAGTTAATTTTTGTTTTATTATTCTGTGTCTGTTTTTATGTCAACATACTGTTGTGTTTACTATAGCTTTGTAATATATTTTGAAATCAGGATGTTTGATGCCTCCAGCTTTGTTCTTTTTCTCAAGATTGCTTTGAATATTAGAGGGATTTTGTTTGTTTCCTATGAATTTTAGAATCACTTGTTCTATTTCTGTAAAAGATGCCACTGGAATTTTGAAAGAAATTGCATTGAATCTGTAGCTTGCTCTGGTTAGTATAGCTATTTTAATAATACTCTTCCAATTTATGAACATCAAATGTCCTTCCATTTATTTGTACCTCCAAAGGTCTATATTATTAAACCAATATTTAAGAATAAACATTCAATCTCAGAAATTAGCTGTTCCCCAGAAATTTAAACAGATATATCTTAACCTGTTCTGGAGATGGGAATGTTGAGGAACAGATAGTGATTAACCAGCCACAAACAGGGGAAAGTTTCTTGACAAATGGAGCAGTAAGTGAAAAACTCAGGATCAAGGAGAGGGTTTTAAGGAATATTGATCCACCATTTACATCATAGATATTGTCTTAAATTCAGAATCTAGATTGCCTTTTTTAACCCTCACAACAAACTGAGGTAGTGCTATGATCATGTCCTGTTTTAGAAGAGAAATTGAGGTACTGGTAGCAAATGTGGCAACTGGATTTGAAAAAACTCAGACTTGAATTGAGCCTGTACTCTAACCAAAACATGTTTTCGTTTTAATTAAAATGGCTAGTTTGAACTGCCAAGTGGGATCTTTAAAAATCTTTCTTTGCTTGTCTTTGGGGGAAAGGTTAAATATGTGTGTTTTGTTTGTTTTTGCTTTGTAATCTTTCCAAAGTTAGATAATAAGGTCGCTTTACCATCCCTGCATATGATAACCAGATATTCACTAATACAAGTCATTATTGAGGGTCAGTTGTGCATAAAACACTAAGAGTTGGGAATATAAAAGGAACACAGTATAGATAACCTCATGGAAATCTGTTGCAAGTACTACACAAGAAATTACAGTTGTGATGGGATGATGGTAGGGGAAACTTGGCTTGTTTGTGGACCCAAAAAGCCTTTAAGAACAAATCATTTGAACAATTTTCTAGATATTTGCTAATTGTCAAAGTGTTAGTCTTATTACATTTACAGAATGAAAGCCTTTCTCCTTTTAGAAGACACATAATTTAATGACTTTCTTTTTTTTAACTTTCAGGATGAAACTCTGACAGTCTCAAAGCCTGGAGCTGGGGGAGTAACCAGTGATGGCTTGAGCTTTCTATTTATTAAAGAGGTAAAGGTTGCTGAGCCAGAAGAGGTAAAAAACTCAGAGACTAACAAGCTAGAGGCTTCAGAGTTGGAGGAGGGAGAAGAGACCTCAGGGCTGGAGCAAGAGGCTTCTGAGTTAGGGGAAGAAGAGGCTTCAGGGCTGGATGAAGAGGAGGCTTCAGGGCTGGATGAAGAGGAAGCTTCAGAGTTGGATGAGGGAGAAGAGACCTCAGGGCTGGAGCAAGAGGCTTCTGAGTTAGGGGAAGAAGAGGCTTCAGGGCTGGATGAAGAGGAGGCTTCAGGGCTGGATGAAGAGGAAGCTTCAGAGTTGGATGAGGGAGAAGAGACCTCAGGGCTGGAGCAAGAGGCTTCTGAGTTGGAGGAAGGAGAAGAGACCTCAGAGCTAGAGGAGGAAGAAGAGGCTTCAGAGGTGGATGAGGAAGAAAGGGCCTCAGGCCTGGAGGAGGAGGAAGAGGCCTCAGTGTTAGGTAAGGAACAGCATTCAACCTTTCAGTCTCATAGTGTGGTGGCAAATACAAAGCATGGAGTTGAAATAACCATTGATAAGTTGGAGAATATTTTACCTAAAGAGGTCAAAGACTCTGAGAAAGAAGAGGAAGAAGACTCAGAGTGGGAATTGGGAGTGTTCTTGATATGGGAGGAAGGAAAGGACTTTGAATTAGAAAAGATAAAGACTACCTCCCAGACTGAGGAAAAAGAGGATTCACATAAACTTAAAGAAATTGACTGTAGTTCTTTGGTTTTTGATTCTGAGAAGAAAAAAGTGGTGAAACTTGAGCTAACATCTAAAGAAACAGACTTAATACAAGAAACAGAAGAAAACTTTAGAAGAAGTGTAATTAATAACTTCAGAGAGATAAAAGAGGACATTGGAAATATTAGAAATTACCATCCTGGAGATAAAAAAATATCAGTCTTGGGAACAAAAATCGAAGTAGGTACTCTGAGGGGCAGAATAGACATACTTGAAGAGAGAATGAACAATCTAGAAGATCGAATTGATGAATTCTCTAAGGATATAATGCAAATTGCTAAGCAGATAGTCATTAAAGAGAGAATAAGAGACATAGAGGACAGATCCAGAAGCTTAAACATCCGTTTGATAGGAATTCCAGAAAAAGATAATAAAGAGAATGGAGCAGAGGAAATAGTTAAGGAAGTAATTGAAGAAAACTTTGCAGAAGTAAATGAAGATTCAGGTCTTGAGATTGTCAGTGCCTATCGAATACCCAGTAAAATTGATGAAAAGAGATTGACCCCTAGACACATCTTAGTGAAATTTGGGAATTGCAATGATAAGGAAAAAATCCTAAATGCTTCCAGAGAGAAAAAAGAGATAACCTACAGAGGAATAAGAATCAGATTGACAGCAGACTTATCACTGGATACTCTGGATGCTAGAAGTCAATGGGGCAGTATCATAAGAGTTCTTGAGGCAAAAGGCTTTAACCCTAGAATCCTATATCCAGCCAAATTAGCATTTGTTTTTGAGGGTAAAACAAAGATATTTTTTGACATTGAAGAATTCAGAAAATTTATTTCTCGTGTGCCCTCTTTGAAAGAATTATTGGAGGATACATTTTAGCAACCCAGGGTGAGTGTAAACACATAAAATATATTTTTCCCACACCAAAAACCAAAAAGGAAAACTGGAACATAAAATGCCATAGTTTTATGCCAAAAGATTGTCAGCTAATAGTATACTTGGGGATAAGGGAGAAAGAAGACTGCAAATATTATCTACATGCTGGTAAAGTTAAAGGGTGTATTAAAAGTTTTAATGGTATTTCTAACTTGTGAGCGAGTGAATCTGTCGATGTAACCATAAACAGGAAAGGGGTGGGAGAGGGAGTAGTAGAAAGGCCTAGAAAAAAAGTGTCAGGATAGTTAAGTAGAAAAGAATGCAAAAGCTGTACTCAAACAAGAAAAGGGTATTTGAATTTTATCATAATGTGAATCTTAATAAACTTTCCTTTGAATATGCATTTCCTCGTTGTTAATTTAATATTTTTCTCTTACATTTTTCAAAGAATTTTCTTATGATATACTTAAATTTCACATTTTATTCTGTGAACCCATTCAATGGAGAGATTAAATTTCTTACCTAATGTTAGACATTAGTTTTTTCTTAATATTTAATTGATTTGCAATGTATAGATAACCAAAAAGAAATTAAGGAGAGAATGACATAGCTATTTTATGATTTATTACAAGGGCTCATTCAGTATATTCAATGTATAAAAAAAAAAAAGTATCCTCTGTCCAGCATTTGAAACCAGCTTCTTTCTCTATTCAGTCCTTCTAACTCTGGCCTTCAAAGACCTTCTGCAAAATGATTATTTCAAATGCCTTGGCCTCAGGTCATTTGAGTTCTAATTTGTAAAATTCTAGGGAAATTATTAATTTCTCTTGAGTCTCAGTTTCCTTATTCTGTAACTGGATTAATACCCTTACAGGCTTTTTGTAAACATCTGTGAGGTGATAATTGTGCCCAACCTGAGTCCTCAGTAGAGACGGCTCCCTGACCTATGGGCTGCAGAGCAAGGCTGGTTGCCCTTTCCACTGTAGACTTCAGAGTGAGAACCACAGAAGGCCATTTTCATTTGTGCTGGATGTGGCTGGGTCATAAAATTAGAGACTATCATTGCTACCCCATAATCTGCATTGCTTTGCAGCACAATATGAAAATCTGGAAGTTGATAGTATGTTAATAACATTTTAGGTTTACGTGGCCACTATAACATTACCACAGACTTGATGCCTTAAAAATTTATTTTCTCATAGTTATGGGGACCAGCAATCCGAAATCTTGCCACTGGACTGAAATCAAGGTGTCTACAGGACACTGCAGAGGCTCTAGGTGAATCTGTTCCTTGCCTCGTCCAGCTTTTGGAGGCTGCTCGCATTCCTTGGCTTGTTGGCTACATCATTCCAATCTGCCTTTTCTTTGTGAAAATTCCCTTTGCCTCTTATAAAGATGCTTGTTATTGCATTTAGAGTTTACCCAAATGATCCAGAATGATCCCAACTCAAGATTCTTAAGTCATATACACAAAGTTTTTTCCTTTTTTTTTTTTTAAGATTTTATTTACTTTTAGAGAGGGAAAGGGGGAGATCTATAGATCGGTTGCCTCTTGCATTCCCACAACAGGGGACCTAGGGTGCAGCCCATGCATGTGCCCTGACTGGGAATCAACCAGTGACCTTTTGTCCACAGGCCGGCACTCAAGCCACTGAGCTACACCAGCCAGGGCTGAAGTTATTTTTACCATGTATAAGGTAAAATGTGGTTCCAATAGTTAGACCTGATACCTTCATGGGGTTATTTAGTCTCCTGCACAAGACAACAGGCCTTAGTATGTACTTAAATGTGTATAGTTCGCTGCAGTTTTACCTCCTGCATAGATTTAGGTAACCACACTTAAGGTAAAGAACTGTTAGTCACTACTAAGAAACTCCCTTATGGTTCCCTGCCACCTGCTTGTACCTGGTCCCTAAGCACTAGTTCTTCATTTCTGTAATTCCGTCATTTGAAAAGTATTACATAAATGGAATTGAACAGTATGTAACCTTTTGAGATAGCTTAAACTTGCTATTCTGTCTGACATTTAGGAAGTTGTAGAAACCCTTGTCTACTCACCTCCCAGGTAATGAGCATGCCCCAGGAAACCGTGAAGACCATTTGGTCTTGCCATGGGTGTCCAGTGTTTTTTGAAAAAGGTGTGGCAAAGGTCTTAGAGCTTTCAGTAGGAACTATTGAGGGTGAAGGGGACCTGAGCTAGCATACACTGGCTGAGGAGGGCTATGTACACACATCTCATCCCTACACTAGGTTAATGAATTTACATTGGTCCTCTACAATTAGCCATGGTAGGAGTATTTACCACAGAAATGGTACAAAATAGGGGTGGGTTTTTTTTTTAGAGTCAATGAGATAATTTACCAGTCAGGTTACTGTATCCCTAATAGCTGGAAGCAAAAGATTGAAATGTGCAATGAGGTGGTGAAATGACAGCCTGTCCTGGAGGGGTTTGGGATTAAGACATGTCATAAGAAATGCTAAATGCAATTGTTGATGAGGACCCTTCCACAGTTTACTAGTCACCCTCTTGTCTCCAAAATTCACATCCACTCGGGTTCTCAGAATGGGACCTTTGAAAATAGGGTCTGCAGACGTAATTAAGCAAAATAAAAATAAGTCTAAACTGGATTAGGGTAGGCTTTAATCCAATGACTGGTGTCCTAAAGTATTAGGGCATACACACAGTGGTAGAGACCACCACTGCTCTAATCCTTGTGCAGTCAGACCTTCACTGCTGCTCCCACCCTCAAAAGGTGTCCAGGGAGCTGAAGGAGGAGCCCACACAGGGAGCCTCTCCCCTTGCTCTCCTAGCCAAGCTCCCAGAATTTCCTGGCCAAACACTTGCAGCCTCCTAGGACTTTCTCACCTACCTAAGCTCCCTAGGCTGGACACCTAGAACGAGCACCCCTGGGCCCTAAAGGTGGCCAAGGGACGATTGACTGGTTACTAGAGAAAGGTGTGGAGAGTCTGGGTATCCACCTGTGTATTATGAGAACCCTCCACATTTGAGAATGATCAGGGAGAGGAATGGGGTGGGCTGTGAGCTGCCAATCTTTCTCCTGTCCCCCTGTTCTAGTGTGGAACTCAGGGGTCTGAGAATTCTGAACTTGAGCTTGGCATTCCGTGTCCTCACGAAGACATATTTGTAGTAGTTTGGTTTAGTTTGGAATTTTTAGATATTTAAGTAGAATATGTAGGCCTCTAGTTATACTCTTGCTCCAGACCTGGGGTGAACCATTTAGATTTGATGGGGGACTCAAATGTTGGAAAATTTTAGTTTCAGGGAACAAGTAGTAAGCTGAGTAATTAATGTACATGAAAAGCTGTTGTTTCAGGAACTGGAGGTATGACCCACCTTGACTCCAGGGGACCAGAAGCAGGTCCGCCTGTGTGCCTCAGGAGGCCTGCAGGCAATCAAGGTGGTCTCTGAGCCATTGCACTCCAGGATGAGGTGGCCACCGCCCAGGACACAGATGAAGAAATGCTGCAGCTTTTATCTGATTAACCTTTTCCCTGAATTCCAAACCCCTTACCTGCACTTTTCTTTTCCTTATAAAAAGGGCCCGTTTACAATGGAATTTAAGACAGCCTGTTAGGGTACAAACCCGCTGTCTTCTCAGATCACCGACCATCTGAATGAAGCGCCCATAAAGATGCAACCGCTGTCCATGCTTATTGGGTCTGGTAGGTGACAGGCAGCACGGACCCCGGCTTTTCTGGTTTCAGATTTACTGAAATCTGGGAGCTTTGGGAGGAGGTTATTCAGGAGAATGTCACGATCAACGCTTTGCTCAGACTTAGGTATTGAATTTTTTAAAGATAGAATTCAATGAGAAGACATGAGGCAGGATGATGAAGTAATAGTTAAAATTTAAGGGGGAAAATAAAAGACTTCTCAAAAAGTTACAAATTCATTTTACCTTAAATTAAAATACAAACCACATCTACCTTTAGTTAGAGGTAAAAAGAATATGAACAAAGGTAGAAGGAAGCTGAAAGATGAAGAAGACAAAAAGGTGATTTGAAGTAACAGAAAGAGCAGAGTGCGTCGAGGGAACAATGCCCTGTGGGGCATCCTCGTTTGCTGGAGTGCAGGCCGCCACCCCACCCAGCTTTCCGCTGACCCACTGACCTGACCCAGCAGTGTTCAGGCTGACATCAAAAAGGAGGTCTTGGCCAACCTGTGGTGGGGCAGCAGGGCCAGCATCACATTGTAAGACCAAAGGCTACATGGGCCAGCGCCGACTGCGAAACAAGCTGAAACAGCTCTGACCTTTGCTTGAAGCTGTGACTATACAGCTGAGTCCCTGCAGAAGACAGGAGGACGTGGAGCAAGCCCAGCAACAGGACGTTTGGCTCAGTAACTAGATCTAAAGTGGCCCCATCACTCTGTGCTGGGGCTCTCCCTCCAGTGTAGGACCGGATTAGGGCCTTGGGTGGTGGGTCTCCCTGGGGGCTGAGTGGAGGCAACTGCAAAACTTAGAGAGAGGAAGGATCACAGAGAGAAAACAAGCTAAAGACGCAACAAAGACTAATACCACCCAAGATCAGCCTATCAACCTGAATATAAATTTACCATTAAGAAAACTACCTCTAAAACATTTTTTAACGAAATTATCAGTCAGATGGATTCACTCATAATAAACACAAAAAATAGAAACATGGAATGATTTTAAAATGTTATGTTTTAGATCTTCAAAGAGATAGAGAACAAGAAATTACAAAATAGAAGTAGGGAGATCAGATAGACTACAAAAAAATTAAAAATAAGACATTGTGAGAATTAAAATAAATGAAATAAAAAACAATAGTGTAAGTACTAAAAAAAATGTCTTAGTACGTAGCTTTGGGGAAGGCAGGTATTACTAGTAAGTCCTAAATGCTAGTGAGATTTTGAGTTCATCTCATCAGTATTGCTTTGGAAATAGAAGAAAGGCCTTGACTCTTGTGGGGCAGGGGTGGGGACAAATTATTTACGTATCCTGGGAGGATAAAGAAGTAGCTTGTGCCCTGGCTGGTGTGGCTCAGTGGATTGAGCCTGTGAACCAGTGTCGCCAGTTTAATTCCTAGTCAGGGCACATGCCTGGCTTGCAGGCCAGGTCCCCAGGTGGGGGCGTGTGAGAGGCAACCACACATCGATGTTTCTCTCCCTTTCTCACTCCCTTCCACACTCTCTGAAAATAAATAAATAAAACTTAAAAAAAGAAAAGAAGAAGTAGCTTGCTACTCACAACAGCTACTTGAAATTGGTCACAATGAATCATTGCAAGTTGCTCCTAAAAGAGCCAGTATGCTTCCTGTGTTAAAGTAAGAAACGTCCAAACCCGCAGAGAATTTTTATAAGAGTTTATTTGAACCAAACTAATGATATATGACCAGAAGCAATATCTCAAATGCTCCAAAGAATAAGTTTTGCAGCTTCTTTTATGTATTTATAATTAAGGAGGGGGCCCTGGCCAGGTAGCTCAGTTTATTGGAGCATCATCCCCATACACCAAAGTTGCGGGTCTGATCCCCGGTTGGGGCATATACAAGAATCAACCAATGAATACGTAAATGAGTGGAATAGCAGATTTACGTTTCTTTCTCTCTCTCTTTCTCTCTCTCTCTCTCAAATCAATAAATAAACAAAAAGAAGAAGAAGAAAAAAGAACCAACCAGTGAATGTGTAAATAAGTAGAACAATAAAATGATGTTTCTCTTTTCCCCATTCCTCTTTCTAAAATTAATAAATAGAAATTTTTAAAAATTAAGGAGGAGATATAAGGAAGATTAGAGAAAGCAACGCGGGGCTTGGACCACAATATAGTTAACAAGATTATGGGGCTCTCTTGAGGGTTAATACCCCGTTCCAAGGTTATCACTTCTGGTATTTCAAAGGTGTGCCAACCTAAATGGACAGAACAATGGACAAGACAGGTCTGGCTTAAAACCTTTCACTAAGCCGTTATAGGCCTGGGACATGACTACCCACCAGGACCTGCTCAGATCACCCTTTGAAATTACTCTTTATAGAACCTCTTTTTCTGTCTACTGTCCTCTTTATCCTTCCCCAAATGATCTCCAGAGGCCCAAATAGTGAAGGATACGCTGCCGGACTCTCTACTTCCTACTCACTAGATATCTGTTACTGTTGTGATGGGACTAGGTTTGGATCTATGAGACTTTTGTACTTTTGATAAAATATTTCTGAGAGGCAGATGTGGGAGGGATGAAGGAGAATCCTTAGGACACCAAACAAAATGTCGAGAACTTTGCAGGAGTGGTCCATTTCTAGGGGGGAAATGACTTTTCTCAGAAAATGGCTTTTCTCTGACAGCCAAGTCTTAAGAGGTTGGACCCAATTTCAAGGGTCTCTGTGATTCATCATTGCTCAAGGTTAGGCTGCTTATAACGAAGTCATTATCGGCTATTTCACAGAAAACACAATGGTGTTTGAAAGGTTCGAAGTGTGGGCAGTCCTCTGTGCAACTGATTACTGCTTCTCTGGGGTTTTGGCTTCAAAAAGACTGAACTCTGGGGAGACCCTCCCTAGGATGTCCTGTGTTGCCTCTCTTAGAGGGGACCAGCATAGGTACACACTTCCCATATCAGCCCCTAGAGACATTTTTCATCTGTGGGACTTGGATGATGTTATCTCTCTGACCTGGGAAGAATGTAAAGTCCAGAACAAAATGTAAAAAACAAAACACAAAAAGCCCGTGATCTCTCTGGGGATGAGACTGAACAGAGGCGGTCTTCAGAGCATTTATAATAAGGATCACATCATTGAAGTGCTGTGAAGACATGCCTCTGCTTCGCCAGGCCACTTCAGTGGTATTGGGTGACTTCCTGTGCTCTATTTTAGCACTTTGAGACACTTGAAGATACTTTGACAAACAAGTATCTCCAGGCTCTCATGTATTGCAGTGGTTCTCAGCCTTCCTAACGCCATGACCCTTTTATACAGTTCCTCATGTTGTGGTGACCCCCAATCATAAAATTATTTTCATTGCTACTTCATAACTGTAATTTTGCTACTGTTATGAATCATAATGTAAATATCTGATATGCAGGATGTATTTTCATTGTTACAAATTGAACATAATGAAAGCATAGTGATTAATCACAAAAACAATATGTAATTATATATGTGTTTTCCGATGGTCTTAGGTGACCCTTGTGAAAGTGTTGTTCTACACCCAAAGGGGTCGCGACCCACAGGTTGAGAACCACTGCTCTAATGGGTCAGTTGAGTGGATTCAGTTTACCAGCCATTCCCACTGCTTTTTCCAAAGTCTCTTGAGCAAGTCTGTTTCCTGCCCAAAGAGCCACCACCCAAGCTTAAGACATTTGAGGAGGTCTCTCCATCTGGCAGGATTCTTCATGCAGCCCTTTCTTTTAAGATTTCCACTTTGAAGGCAAAGGCCAACCTTCTTAGCTCAAACTGATGGTTTCCAGATTCAGAAAAGTCTTTTGAGCTATATAGATTTGCTGTACCTGCCAAGGTAAAGAGAAGGATAAAAGAATATTTTGGTCTATAATATCAAAGCCACAGAATGTATCAGCTTGAGTTCTTCAAAAGAAATACAAAAACCTTGGGATCTTGAACTGGTAAATAGATTTCTTACCCCAGTATGTCTCAGGCTTCCTTAAGGTACTGCATGTCCTCCTCTTTGTTTCTCTTCTCTTTGATTTTAAACAGAATTATTATTTTTAATCATTAAAGCTAAAGACACACACACAAAAAGACATTATCACTACTGTTCACCCCTTCGTTCTCACTTAAATTAATTCCTGCAGAAAGGCTAAGGAATTCCTTCACTCTCCTACACACACCAAGGGATGTGCTAACATACTGGACAGTGAGAAGAACAACGAATAATATCTTATTTAAACTTTTGAGCTAATAAAACAATTTAGTAGTAGATAGCTTTGTGAAATTTTTGAAAATTTTTTTTGTTGTTCAATACTAAGATCATTAATACTTTATAGCTGTGGCAATTGTAAGCTTTAACAAATAAAATAAGAAAGAATGCTCAGTAATACCTTTGGAATAAAAAAGACTGTACTGTAACTTTTACAGGCACAAAGTTGAAGTTTCAAGCAAGTCCAGACAAACCTCGGTATTCATCTGAAGGACTTCAAGTAGACCAACATCTAATTAAGCAGCGCAACTCATCTGCTCCACAAGTTGTGTGTGTGTTTATACTCTGAAGATTTATGTGGGTACTATAAAGGTAGCAACTGTGCAACCTTGTGAAATTTCTTGCCTTTCTCCATGATTTCTTCAGGGCTTTTTTCCCAATGGGTGAATGATTTTCTAAAAAGTTTGAATTATGCAAGCGCAGTTCATCCAGTAAAGTGGATCTTCCCACCAACATAATCACTCTAACACACTATCCAAACAAAATTTGTGTGAGAGAGAGAGGCAAACTTTTCTGGTCATCTTCTTTATTTTTTAATTAAAAAAATTTTTTATTGGTTTTAGAGAAAGAGAAACATCGATTTCTTGTTCCACTTATTTCTGCATTCATTGGTTGATTCTTTTATTTATTTGTTTGTTTGTTTACTTATTTATTTTTAGAGAGAGGGGAAAGGAGAAAGAGAGGGACAGAAACATCACTGTGTGTTTGCCTCTCACTCACACCCCCAACTGGGGACCTGATGTGCAACCTAGTCATGTGCCCTGACTAGGAATTGAACCAGCAACACTTGGCTCCCAGGCTGACGCTCAATCCATTGAGCCACAGCAGCCAGGGCCATTAGTTGATTCTTATATGCTCTAACCAACTGAGCTACCCAGATAGGGCTCAGGTCTTCTTACTCCTACGGACAGCGGGGATGCCAGCCAAATTTTTTTTTTTAAATTTATTTTTAATGATTGATTTTAGAGAAAGAGAGGAGGGAGGAAGACAGAGAAAGAGAAAGAAGAAACACTGATTTGTTGTTCCACTTATTTATGCATTTCATTGATTGATTCATGTGTGCTCTGAGCTACCCAGGCAGAGCAGCCGAATGTTTTTAGATAAGAAATTTTCTGTTGTCCCTGATGGAATGACCACACGCAGCCCACCACCTTGGCCACATCAGGACAGGCTGCAAAGGAAAAAGGCCTTGCCAAGGATGCCAGCCTGCTAAACCAAGCACACCATTGTCCGGGGAACAGCCAACTGACCTGGAGTCTGCACAATCCTTCCCCATGTGGTAAGGCCACCTTCCCCTCCACACCCCCACTCTTACTAGAGATTTCTGGACCCAAGGGTGGAACGATGACCATGTCCAGCTTCAAGCAGCTAGAGGAGCACAAGACCTTCACCCAATGTCCTTTGTAAGATTATAACAGGTCTTAAGGCTGAGAGGGGGGAATTGTTATTTTTTTATTGTTATAAAAAATTATTTTTAAAAAGACTACCATAGGAAAGGGTGAAGTCGGGGAATTTACATGCACAACCCATGGACATGAACTAAGCAGGGTGAGATTGCTGGGGGAGGGAGGGTGCTGGGCAGAGGGGAGCAAAGGGGAAAAAAATTGGAACTATTGTAACAATATAATCAATAAAATATACTTTTAAAAAAGTTTTAAAAAAAAAAGGAAAAGAAAAAGAAAAAGACCTTGGGAGCTGTCCGTAGTCTCCAGGGCCACAGATGGGTGGGTCAGTCTCTCCAGTCCATGGGATGCACAGGTGAGGTGCCAAGCCAAGTACCTACATGGGCTTGTCCACTGAAGCCACCTGGATGTCTCTGAGTCCCAGCAGCGGGATGCCTGCCTCCTCTGAGGCCTTGAAGATCTGCCTGACTTCTTCTAAAGAAAAAGAAATGTGTTACAAATTTTTTTATTATAAAGTTACTTATGCCAAGCTTTGTGTATATTTAAACTCCTTGGACTTAAAGCCCTTGTACAACTATAAAATGGAAACAGTCTTACAACTGAATTGCAAACAAAGCTGCAAAGCCAATGAAATTAAAAACATTAATATAATCATATTCACAATGTTGTTTTCTCTGGAATTTAATAGTTGCTCACAGCATGATTATGGTCCTGCCCACTCCAGAGCACTCTTTCAAATTCTGCCCATTTTTGGGAGAACTTTTTTTTTTCTTTAAATTTTTATTGAATTTATTGGGATGACATTGGTTAATAAAATTATATAAGTTTCAGGTATACAATTCTATAATACACTATCTGTATACTATATTGTGTGTTTGCCACCCCAAGTCACATCTCCGGGAGAACTTATTCTCCAAGGACATTTTTATCTTCAAAGCAACTGGGAACCCTGGAAGATGCTTATATTAAGCTTTTTTCTCATCCTCTCCAAATTAAAACAAAATTAAGTTGTTCCTAAGAACATGAGACTCCCCACAAAATTCATTGTTTGAAGAATTCTGAATTTTGCTAGCAAATTCCCAAGAAATTAACATAGCAACAACTTGCTGCAAGAAGTGTGCATCTCAAAACAAGATCCTGGCTGTGAGTGGGGTGTGGTTCTGCCCCCTCTCGCTCCAGAGCCCCTCTCACCTCTGCCAGGACTGAGAAGCAGAAGCCGCCAAGTTCCTAGCAAAGCGCAGGTGTGTCAGGAGTGCAAAGCACATAGGTCTTTAGGGAAATTAATCATCCACTCGTGTTTTCAATTATTCTAAACTTGGGCATGGCTGCCTGGCAATAGGTCTCTCCAGACTAACATAGGGCTCCGCTGGGAAGAAAGATATATGTCATATTCTCTGCCATCTGAGAATTTATCTTCTAATTAGGGAAATTTTAATTTAAAAAATTGTATGTGCTCAAGAGGCAGCCAAAGCAACTTCAAAAATTAAGTCAAGACAGCGAAGATTTTAAAGAGACTACCTGGTTTCTCCCTCCCCTCATCCTACTTCCTTGCCCAGCCTCTCTGGACCAGCAGCTCTCCGAGCGCACAGTGCTCTCCTCCCTCTGCTGGCACCTTTGCTGTCCCCACTCCCTGTTCCCTGCCGTCAACTGGAAATTCCTTCTGTTTAGCAGTTAGCTTGGCCTCCTCCAGAAGGTCGTCTCTGACACTTAAGGCTCGGTTAGCGTCCAAGACCACTGCCCTTTTCACTTCTGAAGCCCCAGGTTGAAGGCTGGTACTCAGTAATTTGAGGGCGACATTGGCAAGAACTGGAAGGTTGACAGTCCCTTATAGTCAGCAGGGTACTTGGCTGGAGCTTCTGAAACACTGTCTGAGGTCAGGATTAGCCCCGACCTGGCAACTTGCTGAGACTGCAGGTGGAACTTCGTTGGCACTCCCGACAGCCTTCCAGCCCAGTGGGCTGTGATAGCGACAAGCTATCAGCTTCCCAGGCAAGCACATAAAAAAGTAGATTCTGAAAATGGCAAGTCCACATTCCTGTCCACGTTTCTAATCTGATTTTTCCAGCTTCCACATGAAAACTAAATGTGTGCGGTCTTCAGGGGAGTGCCCCGTTTTCTTGGGCAATGACTGGGGAGATTGTGTCCTTCGCCCCTCTCCCCAACCTCCCCGCTTAGCCCTGATTCCATCTCATGGAGCCAGAACAAGAAACGAAAATCGGACTAGCTGACAGTAAAGTAACCCAGCACAGAGAGTGTGCGGCACTTCCTGTCTGCCCGAGGAAAGCCGTTGTTGGGAGGATTGAAGAATGTTGCCCCCCGCCCCCATCAACAACAGAATGGTTTCATTGGCTTCACAGCAAAGACCCAGAAACTGTTTCCCTCATGGGACACAGAAGAATGTGGGGGAGTGGGGAGAGGAATTCAGGCCAGATCCCCCCACCACCACTACCATTCCCACCCCTATCACTGGCAGGGCTCCCTCCCTCTGTTCCAGGCCCATCTCTCCGGATGGAAGAGGGAGTGAAGGAACCGATTTGGAATCGGAGGGAATTCCCTTCTGAGGAGGCAATTGAGGCAATATGGGGTTCTGACCATCTGTATCCTGGACAGAAAGCTACTTTCTTCCCCCAGGGATGCTGAGGTCCCGACCCCTCAGCTGTTCCAATCCCAAACACTCTGCCTATGTGTGTTCTCTGTCCTCGGGCCACCCAGCTGGATTTGCAGGTCAGCCACTGACTTAATGCTGAGTCCCTGAAGCAGCTTTGTCCCCTGGGGAGTGTCTACCCCCTGCTGCTGGGCACCTCTCCATAGCCTAGGGCACTGGCAAGGAAGCAAGAGCTTCAGATGTACAGCAGGCAGGGGTGTGTAGTCCCAGAGCCAGATCTCCTGGCTTGAAATCCCAGATTGTTCGCTAGCTGAGCAGCCTTGAATGAGTTATTTACCCTCTCTGTGCTTTAGTTCCTTCATATATACAACAGGGATAATATTAGCCTACCTCTACTGAGCTCTATCCTAGGAGCCAAGCACTATATGGATACCTTATCTGATTGACCACGCACAGGAACAGTAGAAAGGAACTATTATACCCTGATTTACAGATCAGGAGTCTGAGTGACTAAATGGGATTCAAAACCTGAGGTAGCCAATTCCAGGCGCCATGCAACCCAGAGAGGAGGCTGGGGAAAGCAATCAAGTAGGATAGTTATGGAATTGAAGGGTGGGTATCTGCTGGGCCTTAGGAAAGGGACTAGCGTTGCTCTGGTGAATCCAGGAAGTCGGCTTCAGTCTTTTTGGCTGAAGAGTCCCTTTTGCTTCCTGGTTTACCAGGCTGAACCAGCCACTCATAAGTAGCTTCTGAGATCCACATGTTACAACCCAGATACTCAGACTGAGACTTAATCTCTCTCCTTCTAAATCTCAGCTCCAAAACTCCTGGGGGAGGGTCTGATTGGCCTAGGCCCAGATAAAGTCCAGGGTCTATCTTTTGATGACCAGGGACCAAGTTTTCTTGTAGGAATGTGGCAGCCTCTGCTGTAGTCCTATGGGTGGTGGAGGGGTCTAAAAAGCAGATGTTCCTGGGAAAGGAAGACCTGGCAAACAGTCCTCAGGGGTCTACTCAATAGGCTTATTCTTCTCTCTCTATCTTTTCTCTACTCAGATCTGCTCCTCGCTAGTATTTTCAACCTGTCTTCACCTCCACGTATGCAAATTTTACATCTGTTTTTCATGCCTCTCTCTACCTCATGACTTCCCACTCTAACCATAACCCACGGTTACTGCCTAAAACTCTGCATGTCGCCTCATTCAAATCTTTCAGCTCATTGAAATGGGTTAAAATGCCCACGTTTGTAGACCAGGCCAGTTCAAATGCACTGTTTTGCTTTAGCACTGGCTGCCCTGAGGTGCAGAACCTGTGCTCAGGAATCTTCTAGGGCAACACAAGGTGGTATCTTTGCAGGGCTGTGGGCTGGGCGATGCCACTGGGGGCATCAAACAGGGGCTGGTACTGTGAAGAGATATAAAAAGATGCTCTTTCTGAAAGCCTTCCCAAACTTTTCCACCCTGGAACTCACTAACCATAGCACTGGATCCTTGAGATGGCCTTGGGACGCGGGATGCACTTGTCCACCTCCCACTGCAGCAGAGGTCCAAGTGTTCAATGGCTTAAATAAGTTAGATTCTCTCTTTATTAAAAAAAAAAAAATTTTTTTTTGTTATATATTTATTTTCTTTTAGAGAGAGGGAAAGGGAGGGAGAAAGAGGGAGAGAACATTGATCAGTTGCCTCTCTAACACACCCCAGCCAGGGACCGAACCCACAACCCAGGCTTGTGCCCTGACTGCGGATGGAACAGGCAACTTTTCCCCTTGCAGGATGATGCCCCACCAACTGAGCCACACCAGTAAGGGCAACATTATTTCTTGATTACATATCAAATGGGAAATAAGTGGCCTAGAGCAGATTTGATGGGTTTTTGGTGTTGGGACCTAAACTCTTTCTGACTTGCTGTTGTATGATCCCTAGGGTGTTGGCTGCCTCTTCATGGGTCAAAATGGATTGTTACCACGCTCCAGCCAGTGGGAAGGGGAAAGTGCATTTCCCTTTGCTTTGAACACAGGACTCAATGTTTGCTTACATCTCTTCACTCACATCTCATTAGCCAGGACTTAGTTATGTGGCCAGTCAAGCTACAAGGGCAGCTGGGAGATGGAGTCTCTGTTCTGGGTGGTCATGTGTCCAGGTAAAAGCTGGGAATTCTATTATTAAGGAGCCAAGGAAGAACGAATATTGGAGACAATGGCACCACCATTTTCCTGCCACTCATTTTGACCCTCTCCACCATCCGGTTTGCCATCACATCCTGGCACATCCCCGTGAGGCCCTCTCCTTCCCCACTATGCCATGGTGGACCAGTCCCTTACTGCTCTGTACCCAGTGTCTCAGCACCACCTCCTGCTGACCCCCTCACCTCCAGTCTCTCTCTCTCCAGCCGCCCTCTGTGAACATTTTAACGTGCAAATCTGATTTGGCTCCAATGTTTAGAAATTCTTCAATGGCTCCCCACTGTCCATAGCAGTGAGATTTTAACTACAGATTTCTGAATTCCTAAAATTACATGGAGATTTTGCAGATTTAAGTGCATTTTTCTAAAGAGAGCTTCAGTTTCTCAAAAAGGTCCCCGATTCCCCCTCAAGGTATTGGCTTAAATCCAAATTCCTAATCACAACCTACAGGTGTATCTACTGACATTCCTCTTACATCTACTCCTCAGGCACTTGCCCCATGCAACCTAAACTGAAGACATTTTGAAATTCTCTCCATTGCCCAGTCAGCCCATAGTCGTTCACACTTCACAGCTTGGTACATTGCTCTCCTATCTAGAATGCCCTGGCAAACTCCTTCCTCCACCTCCTCTGGCTTAGCTCAAAGCCACGTCCTGTGTGAGGCTTCCCTGACCCCCTCTGGCCGAGTAGTCTCCACAGCACTCTTCAGACCTACATTACTCATCCTGTTTGTAGTCATTGTCAGCCTGCATCTGTCCCCTCCACCAAACCATGAACTCTAGAGTCCAGGACCCAGAACAGATAGTCCACAAATGTTTGAATAAATAATGTCATCCATCCCACCCCGTCCCCACCCCAATGCAGTACTCTTCCTAAAATGTAAATCTGAGTGTCGCTTCCTGTGTTCCAAATTTGGTAGTGGCTTTCTCTCTGGTCCTATCTTGCAACCTTCCTTCCAATTTTTCTGTTCTTTTAATGCCCAAATCAGTGTTCTCTTTTGCCTAGAGGTTTTATGCATGCCTCTTCCTTTGTGCCTCTTTGTCTGGCTAATGTCTATTCATCCTTCAGATAGCTTAAATATTCCTTGGGAAGCCCTCCTGGGCCGCTCCCCACCCTCAGGCTAGGCTGAGGGTCCCAAACTAGGTATCCCTATGCACCTTGTCCTTTCTTATTCGTGACATGCATTGAATTGTTCCATGATGACTTGTCTTCCTACCCTGCTAAACTGTAAGTTCTATGTCTGCCTTGCCTATCATATATCCGCAGCTCCAAACATAGTAAATACTTAGAAGGGACCGGATGCCTAATAAATCTGTGTTAAATGAAGGCTAGATGAATGAATTTCTCCATCATAAATCTGGTTTTCAGTAGCTTTCCATTGCCTTTAGAACAAAGCTTATGATAACTTTAGGGCATTTTATGATCTGGTCCACATGTTTTATCAGTCTCTTCCAAATCTACCCCTTTATTGCAGTGTTTCACTCAAACTCTATGTGACAGTCCTATTAAAATGAATGAAAGTCCCCAAATGTCTGCTCTCTCATCATTCACCCCTGGCAGCACTGGTTTCTCTGTCTGGCACACTCTCACCTCACCTCTCCTTACTCCTCTTCCTTTTCTGGGTGACATCCACTAATTTTTGGTTTCAGTTCAGATACCTCCCCTTCCAGGAAGCCTCCCTTGACTTTCTCAGATTAGCTCCGGTACCCATTATTGACTCCCCTGTATTATTCTGGGCTTCCTCCTCACCATTCTGTTTTTCCAAGTAGATGGTGAAGTGAGTCTGAACATAGGACATGGATGCCCTACTGCTGACTGCAGAACCATAATAGCAAATAATACTTACAATGCAAGTTCCCAAGAGCCAAGAGCAGAGAAATGCAAAAAAAATGTTGAGACAAAACACTGAGGGGCAGCATTTTAATATACAAACAGTCATAGGCCAGAGCCTCGCTACTCCAAGTGTGGTGCGGCTGGCAGCATTGGCGTGCCCTGGGAGCTGGTTACAAATGCAGAATCTCAGGCCCTCTCCCCTCCCCAGACCTACTACATTTAGGTGATCTGTACGCATATCAGAGTTTGAGAAGCAAGGCGTAGAATATTTATTAATGTAGGGTTTTGTTCCTAAAATGTGCTTTGAGGTTAAAATAAACCCATTTAAAGCATTTTTAGCTTATTATTTGCTCCATTCTCGCCACCTCTGAGCAACTCTGCCACATGCCAGTGCCCTGCTCTGGGACTGTGAGCCTCTCTTACAAATCCCAGTGGAAAACTCCTGTATGCAGTCTTTATGGATTGAAAATGGACTCCCAAATGTCCATCAGCTGTGCCTTGCACCACACCCCAGGAGGTAGGTTGTATAATGTTCATTTTTAAAGACAATGAAACTGGGGCCCAAGGAGGTTTTATGGATCACACAAGGGGCACCAAGCAAATGGCAGCTCAGTCAAAATGAGACCTCAAGCTTTTGTGTTTCCAGTGTGAGTCTCACTAAACTTGGATGTCTGTCTTTTTCATAAAAGGTGATTTTGTGCATCATAAGAGACTTGAAGAAAGAACAGATCTGTAGATAACCCTGTGTGAGTTACTGAATATGGGCCCTGGGATCATGGGAGTTTAAGAAAGAACTGTCCAGTGGAGAGAGACGTCAGCCTGGGGGAGGCTCTGCAGTCTGGGACCTCAGAAACCTCAGAGCCTCACGGGGTTCATAGTTCGCTCACAAGGGCTGGAAGGAGCTGGGATTATCATAAGGCCATGGCTACAGCTATGAGGAAATGTGGTGGCGTCTGGATGACAGAAACCCATCCCCAGGAGGATACTCCGATTCACTTGGTTTTTCAGAATAGCTGGTGCAACTGCCTAAATACATGTGGTGTGCTTCACTGGACTGGATTTCCTGATTAATTTCCATTTCCTTGGAGCCAACTGGAGACACTCGATGACTCACAAATGGTCAAGATGTACATCTGGCACTGACGCTGGTGTGCTTCTTTCTACCTTGACTAAATTTAGGATTTCTTGGTCCACCCCAAGTGACCCAAGGCCCCCGACGGAGTTTGTTCAGTGTCACCTGTCTGCGTGGTCATTCTCCAGGGCCTTCTAGAGAAGGATCGCCAGGACGACTGTTTAAATCTCCCCCATCCTCTCTAGATATGCATAGTCAAGGGGGCATATCCATATATAATCAGTTAAAAAACAAAAAGATGGTGCACTTTAAAATTCCACGTAAAAAGTACTGTTTTCCTAATGTGCTCCTGCCTGCCAGTTCACTAAGCAGTGCTACAAAGGGGAGAGTCACGAGGAATTCCAGGCTGAAGCTATTTGGGATTTCGGATGACACCAAAGCGCCCTGCACCTTGTACCCTGCTCTGCAGCCTGAGTTGTCTGGGGGCTTGGCAAACTACAAAGCATCCTAATGAGCAGAATTATACAACAGGAATGTATGTGCATATTTGACATAGCTTCTCCTCTTGAGGCACATCCCTGTGGCTGTGACCCATGCCCTCTCCAAGGGCAAGGGAGGAGTCCAGAGAAGGAGCCTTTTGTTCCTGGCTGCCAGTTCTTCCACAGCCCCTATGGCCCCAGGGGCCTGCCCTGCTCTGCATGGGCCTGCAGAAGCCCTGCAATCTCCACGTGGACAGGCGGGTTCCGAGCGATGGACAAAGCTGTTCGGCCAGCCTGCGGGGGCGAGAGAAAAGGAGAAACAAACTTTATCCTGTCTGCCTCTTGCACCGGAAAAGAAGAGTGAATGGGAGTAGGGGGTATGCATGGGCCATAGAAGTCTATTCCAAGCATCCAGAGACACCAGGAGAGAAGGAGATTCAAATGGCAGGAGAATCATGAGAAACAGGCCCCCTTCCACAGAAACAATATTCACTCCTGGGAAATTCATGTCAATGGGAATAAACTGTCACTTGGTTTTTAATACACTTTTTAAAAAAATTAGAAAGCAGAGGGAAGAAAATAACTCTTTCATTACACAAATCTAAGTGAAAGTTAGCATTTTGGTATACCTCCCTCTAGTCTTTTTACCTATGCAAATCTGTTATTGGTTTTAAAACAGAAGAATGGTAGGGTATATCAATTTTAAGTCGGCTTGTATTTTGAACTTACCTAGGTATACTATATGATTTTTCCCTGTTCTTATACACTCATCAGAACATATAATTTTTTTCTTATTGGCTACATAATATTCCATAACTTACTGAACCATTTCCCTTCTGTTGGGGACATAAGTAGTACCAAGTCTTCATCATCATAAACTTAGTACTGAAAGTATCTTCCCATTTTTAATTATTTTCTAAGGGCCAACTCTTAGAAGCAGGCTCACAGCATGGAAGGACATGCAATTTTTACCTCCTCATACACAATACCCTTATGCAGTGGTTCTCAATCTGTGGGTCACAACCCCTTTGGGGGTTGAACAACCCTTTCACAGGGGTCGCCTAAGACCATCGGAAAACACATATATAATTACATATTGTTTTTGTGATTAACCACTATGTTTTAATTGTGTTCAATTTGTAACAATGAAAATACATCCTGCCTATCAGATATTTACATAACGATTCATAACAGTAGCAAAATTACAGTTATGAAGTAGCAACGAAGATAATTTTATGGTTGGGGGTCACCACTACATGAGGAACTGTATTAAAGGGTCGCGGCATTAGGAAGGTTGAGAACCACTGCCCTAGTGCTTTTTCCGCTGTTTCAGTAATGCAGGAAGTTTCTGCGGCCACTGTCTAAAGAAGCTGCCTGCAGAGGGGCTGGCACAGGCAGCACCAGCCAGAGGGACCGGGGAAAGGCCGACGTGACCCAGGGGCCACCCTCTGTGAGGGCAGCACAGTCTCATGAATGTGCTCCATTATGTATCCAGAACTCTGGAACCTAGCTGTCTCTGAAAACCACTATTTTGGTACATCATTTGCAGGCAAAACCTGAGGCTACCTCTGATCCTTTTTTATCACCCATCGTGTGAATATTTTTACATTTTGTTACAGAAATATTAAGGACTTTGATATGTGGGAGGGCACCCAAGACCCCACTAGTATGTTTTTTATTTTACTGTATATGGGGGCAATTACTTTCTAAAATGTCAAAAATCTACAGAAGCACGTGGGAAGTGTTCACACTCAGCTGCAAACACCTCAGTCTTTTCTCTGTGCACCAGGATGGAGTCCAGCTGCCATTGGGGCCCTGCACACGTAACTAACTATGCAGCAGAGCCAAGAGCCCAATGAGCCTGCAGGGGAAGGGTGGGCTCGGAGGGAAGACTAGGCCTGTGTGTGCTGTGGGACCCCAAAGGGTGGGGCTGGGGCTTCGCAAAACATACGAAGTTCTTTCCCTGCAGAGGCCTCATGACTCCTTTCTTTTACCACCCTTTATCAGCGGTATTTGTAGGGTTATTTGATGGATCTGTGTCCACGAGGCCGGGCACTGGATCTGGCCTGTTCCAGTGGCCCAGTGCGAGCATCCCAGGGCCTGTGCCCATGCCTGCCTGTCGGTCGGCTCCCAGGATGTACTGATGGAAGAGGGAGTGCTGGTTATCAGAGAGCCTCTGCATTCATCCCAACATGATGAAGATCCTGAGCAACTGAAGTCCTAATGAAATTTTTTAGATTGGTCAAGTCAGGAATAAAGCCAAGATTTTAAGCAGAGGAGTCTTGTAAAACCCCCACAAAACAGGGGCCCGAGTTTATTCATGCCTGTCCCCTGTAGTCTGGACATTATCACTGCTTTGTCAACTGAGGCTCTAGAACCACGAAGATGCTGTCCTTACTGTTATAGAAAAGAGCCACTAGGCCAGTCCTAAAGGGCTTTTGAACAGGGCCCATCTGGAGATGACAGCCTGTATCTGTGGGTTCCTCAGCTGTAGACATGGAGAGTAGGGGACCCCCATTCAGCTCAGAAAGTGTGGCCTGTGAGGCCACCTGGGGAAGGTGTGTCTCTCACATGTCTCTGCCTGAGCCCTGGGAACCAGCCCATAGCGTGGCGCTCCAGTGGGAGCCAGGTGTGGCAAGCCCCACTCAGCAGCACCGCAGGCCTGGAGACAAAGGGGTCGGGAAGCCAGCACTCCTGTGTGTGTGTGTGTCCATACATGCATGTGGTGGTGGGGTTGCCTTTCAATATGACAAGAATCCACTACGTACCAGATGAAGACAAACAAGGCAGAGTCTCAGCTTTCAATTTGACGGGTATTTCAGAGGAGCCACCCAAGCAAAGCCCTTTATGGGATAAGCCTCTGGGGTCTGGGGCTCAGTCCTCACCACCACCTCCCTGTCCTCATTACTCTTGCGACCCCCAAGAGCCTGGATGGTTCATTTCTTGAATTACCTTCTAAACCAAGGGAATGGGCCTTGCTGGCTGTTCTGGGAGGTCTGCGTTTAGATTCACCATTAACCGTTGGTAGAATGAGAGAAACCAATTTCAGGACATGAATTCTCTTGGGGATCCAAGGGAAGTCCCAAATAATCCCTGCATCGTAGCTCCACAGGAAGGGTGGACACTGGAATAATGTGGTGATCGTGATACGGGCTGGAATCTGCCTTTCAATGTACAGCCCGAGGCACAGGGCTTGGTGCTCGGTAGGGTCCCAGTCAGCAGTCCCCAGCTGACACTGAAATTCCTCACCCACATCCCCCTTGGGAACTTTGGGTGTGAAGCTGCACTAACCCTGACCCGAGCGGGGCCTCAGACGTGCTATGGAGCTGCTGCCCCACATCGCCTGGCCACCCCGTGTGCGCCGGGCACCCCAAACCTCCCCACCTTCCGCTATGACAGGCTTCTGTAGCCATCTCCTGTTCGGCTGTCCAGTTCCTCCCTTCCAGGCTTCCAGCCCTGCCCTGAACGGCACTGGCTTCGTCCTCAACCCTGGCCTGGCTCTTCCTGACGTAGCACTTGATCAAAATAGTTGTCTAATCCCACCTGGACTTTAGCACTCGCCTGTGCCAGGGTCTCTCCACCGTGGCTCCACTGACATGTCGGGCCAGATTGTTTGTAATTCTTCGTTGTCCCTGTGCATTGTGGGTGTTTAGCAGCATCCCTGGCCTCGACCTATTACATGCGAGGAATACTTCCTCCCTCACTTGTGACAAATAAAAATGACATTGCTGTCCTGGCCAGGTGGCTCAGTTGGTTAGAGGGTTGTCCCGTGCGCCAAAAGACTGCAGGATCGATTCCCAGTCAGGGCCCATATCTAGGTTGCCAGTTTAATCCCTGGCCAGGATGCATATTGGAGGCAACTGACCAATGTTTCTCTCTCACATCAATGTTTCTCTCTCTCTCCCCCTCCTTTCCTCCTTTTCCCCTCTCTCTAAAATCAATAAAAAACATATCCTCAGGGAAGGATTTAAAAAAAAATTTTTTTTAAAAACGACACTGCCAAATCTCCCTGGAGGGCAAAATCACCCTGGAATGAGAACCACTGGACTAAACCAAGAATGTTGAGCACTTGGCTTCGCCTTTGGATGCCAGCGTCCTCTGAGGGGCTCCCCTACCTCTTGACCTTCACGCTCCCCATTTCCCCCCGGGCTCTGCCTGCAAATGCCAAGGACCCTACTTGTTGATGTAGTTAGTAGTCATTCGTTTCAGCTCACTGTTCACCTATCCATAACAATTACAGTTACCGTCAACGGAGTACCTCCTAGATGCAGGACACGGACTTTACAAACATTACCGTGTTTAGGTAACATCTATTGCTATCTCCACGTACAGATGAGCACACAGAGGCTCAGAGGGGTGAGGTGAATGGGCCAAAGCACAGTCACGAAACCCAGTTTCGAACCCCTGAGTGTTTCAAGTGCACGCTTCTAACAGTCACTGGAGCCGCTTGAAGCACAGCAGAGCCCTGCCGCCCTGGCTCTCCTCCACCTCCTGAAAGCAGCCACAGCTACTTACCGCTCTCTCGTCTGTGACAGACCCCCAGAGGCATCCAGGAGACGCTCTCAGTCACTGCCTGGTTATCCCAGCTCAGCAGGGACTTCCAAAGCTCGTGCCCGTCTCACAGGCCTGCCCTCCCAGGCCTCCCCTAGGCCACAGGAGGGCTCACTCCTACAGCGCCCTGGGCCTCTTGCAGATTAACGGTTGCCTCCTCCTCCCCAAGGGGGACCCCGCAGGAAGCTCCCTGACACAGGCCCTTGGTGTGACTATGTAATGTTTGGAACAGGAGGCTCTCATCTCCAGCAGCCTGCCACTGTTCCTACGTGCACCTCAAGAGGATCTGTGTTTTCTAATGATCTCAGAAATAGCTTCGGGGTGGGGCTGGGGTTCAGGCGACCTGAAGACACTGAGCTGGAGTGTCTGCCTGCTTCCTGGCATGTGATGCCAGGGACCTAGCAGCTTGAATCACTGAGGGAACAATCTAGGATAGTTCAGATGTGGCTTAGGCAGAGGCTCTGGCCCTGGGAAGAAAGAGGGCTCTCTGTCCGCTCCCAGGCCTTTATTCCTTTTGAACTGTGGGTTTTAAGAAAGTATAGAGAAGCCTGTTTAAAGCACTGAATTACAGTGCCAACATTAAGAACACTGGAGTCAAACCAGGGCTTGAATCCCTGCTCTGAGCACCAGCAGCTTGTGACTTTATGATAGCTACATGTACTCTCTAGGCCTCTGTCTCCTTATCATTAAAAAAGTGGGGATTGCACTGTCTTCCCCACTGGATTGTTGAGAATTGGTGCGTGGAAAGAATTTAGTTCCTGTGAGTACTCCAGAAACTTGACCTGCTGCAGTTATCAGTCATAGGATCACATCCTGACAATTTACCTCTGTGAAGTTTAGGGGTTCATTCATTCAACTGTTGATTCATTTACCAGGTATGTGGCAGTGCTAGGATTCAGCAGGGAACCAGAGATGTGGACCCGCAATGTGACAACAAGGTGATGATGCGGCAATTGAGAGTCTGGGTTTTGGGACTTGGTGGAGATGGGTTCCACTTGCTGTGTGGTCTTGGGTATGTTACTTAACCACTTGGGGCCTCCATTTTCTTGTGAGCAAATGAGTGGCATCAACAAGTTACCATTACAAGGTAGTTGTGGGATTTAAATGAGATAGTCCATGGTAAATGCTTAGTATGGTACTTGGCACAGAGAGAGCACTTGATACATGTGAACTATTATCATTATTGTCATTATCATCATCACAGCCATCAACTTACAAAGAAGTTAATTTAAGAAGCATGTATCTGCCATAGCAACTTCAAGTGGGCTGACTTGATGAAATGGGTTATTCTATAAGGTGAATCGCTGTTGGAGAGTGAACATTATTTACACCTGGCTGCTCCAGCCAGCCTTTGGGAGTCCCCATGAACAGCAGAGGTGCTCCACCTACACTGCTGCATTAAAGCCCACCTGCTGTTATTGCCATGACCAGGTGAGGTTCAGGGCCTCGACCAGGCCTGGGCACACTCCCTCCTGATGGTGTGAAAGGCTAGGGTTTAGGGTTTCCCAAATCCAAGGCCCCAAGTATTTACCATGGATTATCTCATTTAATCCCATAACAGGTCAATTCTGAGGTTGATTCTGTTGCTATTGCCATGTGGTTCCTTGGGTTCTGCTGGCTGGCAAGGCACTTCTCAGGATGGGGAACCCCTTCTTGTTCATGCCCATGAGTCTCACCTTGTCTGTCAGGCCGCTGTCACAGGCTGGGTGTGCCAGGAGCAGCTGTACCATGTCGGCGTTGCCATGGTGACAGGCCAGCATGAGGGCTGATGATCCATCGTGGTCCTGCAGGTTGACATCTGCCTGGCAGCTCAGCAGCGCTCGGACCATGTCCTCCCTGTCGTGGCTGACTCCCAGCATCAGTGCGGTCTGGCCTCCCTGCACACAGAGCCCAGGGGTGGGTGAAGCTGCTGCCTACAGAGAAGGATGCCTCTCCTGCCTGGGTGTGCCCAGGGGTAACTTCTCCAGAAAATGACCAATGACTGGAATTTTCTTCTGCCCTTGGTATGGGACATATCCTTCAACACCTGGCAAATCTCCACTTGTTTTCTAAGACATTAGTCTAATGCTACCTCCTCTCTAAAGCCCTCTACCAAAAACCAGGCATGGGATTCAGAACACAGCACTTACCACATGGGTTACAACCTGTCAATCTCTTTCTCGTGGACTTAAATTTCTGATGGCAGGGACTGTCTTTTATATTTCTTCCTCTCCACTGTCTGTCACCTAGTACGTGCTGATACATGTTGAACGATGGAATAAATAAAGGGTTGAAGGTTTCGGTACCATGACTTCTTCCTTCCTGTCTCAGCCTGACCTCCTTCAGGAAGCCTTGGTCTGCTCTGAATGCCTCTGGGATTTTCAGTTTAATGACACCCAAAATCCTCTTGTCTCAAGATCTTGCTCAGCCCTGTGGTCATTTCTAATCCATGTCCACTGACAATTTTGTACATCCCTGTGACCATCGGTGGACGTGGCAATGAATCAAGAGTCAGAAAGTGAGTCCAAGCTGTTTCCTAATGCATGACCCTGGCACCTCATGTGTCTATCTTGAATATCAGTTTTTCTTAAAAATTAATATAATAATGATCTGTCCTATGTACCTCACAGAGATCTCATAGGAATCAAATAAGATAAAAGTTGTAAATATAATATTATGTACCAGTAATTTTTCTGATTACAAATTGACCATCATTTTTCACAGCGTTTCCTGTATATACATAATCCTCTTATAGGACTTGATTCTATTTGCCCTCATGGTTCTCCTGGGCTCCAGGTGGGTCAGGCTTGTCCCTCTAACAGAACATCAAACTTCGTAAGGTTGCAAACATGAGGCAAGGACTATGTTTTCTCTCCTTTCAGATCCCCCAGGGCTCTGGGCACAGTGTCTTACAGGTAAGAAGTGCTAAGGCATGTTTGCTGATGTGCTCACTGATTGAAGCACCAATCCGCCATCACTGATGGATTGTGCTTCCCCACCCAGAGTGCTGAGGCTTACAGATAAGAAAGAGGGTAGGCAATCACAAAAATCCTGGCTCTGCCACTTATTACCTATGTGAACTTGGACAAGCTAACTTCTCGGTGACTTTTTGTGGTCTGGTAAAATGGAAGTGATTAACAACATTACCTGCCTCATGGGGTTGTTGTGAGATCTGAGCATGTAGCAAATACTCAGTCAGTGTTGGCTATTATTATCATTATGAGGCTTAGAGATGATGTATGGCGAATGCTCAGGATGTGAGGATGTATTATTAGGTGTCCTGGTTCTCCATTCTCTGGAATCCAGACAGACCTTTCCAGAGAAATCTGTTTGCTTTTTGATTTACTCATATTCAGCCCTGAGGTAATGGTTGATTACTGAACTAACCAGACCACAAAGTTTTCATCCAGACCCCTCTCTCCAAATGGTATTAAAGCCAGATGACATGTGCAGATTGTTGTCACATCTGCCCCTCTGCCTGACTCAGGGCCACATCTTTCATCACCTCCCTCCTGGTCCAGTTCAATACAATTTACTTTAATGATCATTTACAGAGCACTGCCATGTGCCAGGTGCTATGCTGACCCTGGAGGTAGAAGGAGAAATAAGTAGCTTATCCCAGGAGACTCCCAGCCTCCCTGCCCCCTCCCATTTAACCTGGTACCTACACCTCTCTTCATACATAAAGGCCCCAGGGGGAGCTGAAGGGAAGAGCTGTAGCTATGAATTTCCATCCCTCCTGTGATGACCTGGGCTGAAGTTCCTTACTCTACTAGACCATGAGTTTCTCCAGTGTAAATTAAGGGGGGAGGAAAAGTGTTGATTTTGATCATAGGTAAGCACACCTTCTTGCAAGAAGGACAATTTGGAAAAAAATTAATGTTTATGGGAAACATTAAAATGAAAACCAGCTTGAGTCCTATGGAGTAGGCATTGTAAGTGAGTGAACATACTTTGAAAGCCAGAATGTGATCTACAAATTTCTTCTTCTTGACATTAATAGGATTGCCATTAGATAGTCTGCAAAGTGACTTTGCCATCAGGTTAGGCTACTGTGTGAAATCACTTTGGTGATTGTAGGGGAGTGAAGGTTAATATGTTGTTGGGAGACAATTTTCCATAAGTTTCTTGGCTTTATGCACATCTTGTGAGTGAGGCACTATCTGCCTTTTGTTTTAGGCTATCTTTTTAAGGATGGTTGTACAGTGAACAGCTTTGGAAGATAGAGTGTCTCCTCCAGAACAGAGGGCAGACAGGCTTACTGACCAGTGTAAAAGATCAGGGTCCCTAAGCTCAGAGTTCCTCTCCAGTAACAGAACCAACTGTGTGCATAGGGATCTGGCCCTCCTCACCTGCCATGAGGGAATGGGGGATTGGGTTTCAGAGAACTGGTGTAAACACCAATGCTGTCGCTGCTACTACTGCTGTAACACTCTGTCCTTTGTCTCTGGCACATGTCATCTCATGTCATCTGCCAGCATCCATGATACCATAGCATGCTAACTTGTTAGCTTTAAGGTTAAGTAAAACCTCAAACCCCTACAGTTCTTGATAGTTAGTCTACCATCTATGATCATTCTAGAGGGGAGAAGGAGAGCTGAATGCACTCTACTTGTTCTGGTATTGGCCAAAGACGGGTAAGTGGCCTTTTGGTAATAGAGCCTTGTCTAACTCAAAGCCCTATTGGGTTAGAACCACACCCCTACTCTGTGTGCTCACGAAGAGCCCAGAAGCTGAGCAAAGACATCCCAGCACTAAACTGCTTTGTAATCATGATTAAGATGGATCATCTGCAGCAGCCTCCTAGAGCAGCCAATTAGCAGATGCCTTCTGAAGGTGCTAACTGTGGGAACATTTGGTTTGAGAAATTGAATCCAGATGGAATTTGCCCAATTTCAGACTGGGACATAGATTACAAGCGTCCTGACCTCTGTCCCAGCCTGTCTGGGTCTCAGGAGCTTTTGAGGAAACCAAATGATCAGGCTTTGGACAGACGCCATTTGGAAGCCTCAGCCTTCTTGGGTTAAAAAACTCTACATGGATTTACATGGACTTTCTCGCCCTACTGGCAGAATAAACCTGGGTGGTTCCCGCATTTATTAAAGTAGAGATCAGGTTCACACCTCCTACCTGGGTAGCTTGGATGTTCACATTTCCTTCTCTTAAGAGCCTCCAGACGACAGCCATGTCTTCATCGGTCTCCGCAGAAGCCAAGGGAGTGATCATCACGGCGGTATAGCCTGCTTTGTTCTGATGATCCACATTGCAGACGCCTGCGGGAGAAGCAATGAGCGCTGGAGTAGCTCCCAAGGGACCAGCGGCGAGCCTGCCTTAGCCTGTTCAACAGGATGCTGCTGGTTAAAATGGAATTGAGCAATCCTTTCCCAGGGGTGGAATCTATGTTTTATATTTTTAGCAGCCTTTAAAACTGGCTACTTTTCTTCACAGGTTTTCTGTGGCTACCCAGCAAGGAAGTTCTCCAGCAGAATCAGAGATGATGGCCAAGGGGGTCTATGACCATGGCTCTATCTCCTAAAGCGGAACATAGACATTGTTCCCATTTTACAGATGAGGATACTGAAGGTCAGTGAAGCTACATAAACTGCCAAAGTCAAGATGAAGTGAGACCAGGACTCAGGTCTCTCTGGCTCTAGAGCCCATCACGCACCTGGCCACATATTGCCCACAGCTGTGCATTTTATGTTTCACTCTCTTTATGTCTGTGAGGAACTCTTCAGCTGGTGGCTGTGTTTGTACACCCTTTCCAAGGCCTAGTGATGTGCTGTGCAAGGTGGCAGGGGGCATGAAAAATGCCACAGGATAAACATGGGAAAGCTTTAGGAACATCTCACTTGAAAAACAGGGGGAGAAAACTCTAATGTTTTATGTTAAAACAATTAAGAATATACATTTCAAAACAATGAAAAAACTGGCTTATTTTAAAGATAAAATATTAAATGAGAATTCAAAATAAATTTCTGCTTTGTAGCCCTGGAAATATGCATTCATATCCTTCTTCATCAAAGGAGATAGTAGATTACCAGCCTGTTACCTGTTGTATAAGTTATCCTATCTCAAGGGGAAAACAAAATCTTCCCTATACTTTTGCTTATCTGAAAAGCAGCAAAACAATCTCAGGAGATCAAGTCATTTAGCACTTCCTCTGTAAAAAGGGCATAATAACAGAACGTGCCTCAAAGGGTTATTGTGAAATTTAATGAATTTATATATTTAAAGTACTTAGAACAACACCTAACACATAGTAAATGCTCCATAAGTGCTAACTCTTATTACTATTATTGTTTGGAATGGTATACTTGCTGCTTTCTCTGAGCCTCAGTTTCCTCAGCTGCAACATGAGAATAATAATCTCCACATCCCAAGAGTGTGGTGAAAAATAAATGATATGATAAAAGCAAAATGGTCTGCCCCAGTGCCTAGGATACAGAAGGAACTCAGAACAGAAGAATCCTCTTGCTGGGAAGAAGTGAGTACAAGACTTGTCCTTCAGGGAGGGGCCCAGACTGTGAAGAGGAGGCCACTTCTGACCTGTCTCCAGCAGCAGCTTGACGATGGGAAAGTTGGAGTGGGACACACTGTAGTGAAGCGCCGTGTTCCCGTTTCCATCAGCCAAGTTGACAAGCAGCTTTAGGAAATGTGGGGAGTGAGGCTGGAGGTAGGCCGCCACCACAGCAGGACTAGACGACTTCCGGCTGGAGATGCGGAACCACTCTTGACTGATGGTGTTCAAGCTTTGCCTCTGAAATAGCCAAAGATTCCAGTTCCAGGTTACCTGGCCTGGGGGTATCAGTTTCTACTAGGAAAAGTCAGCTTTGGATGCTTCTACTTCTATCCCTTCAGCTCCCTCCAGCTCTCCTGTGGTTTCCTCCTTCCTGGAGGGCTCAGAGCTAGTGGGGTTGAGGAGGCAGCCACGTACTTGGAACCTGTGCGACTGATTGCTCCCTCCCCATGGGAAGTGGGGAAGTGGAGAGCAATGGAAGCACAACACAGTAACTAGGAATAAGGCACTTCATTGGTGACAGCTTGAGTCTGCTGTAAGTTTAGGTAACATCCAACCGAGACCTTCTCTTTCATGTGCATACAGCCAGCCTTTATTGACCTTAGCCCAGACTGTACCAGGACTTTTGTGTATTTTCAATAGACATCGATGGAAAGTCACAATATTTTACTAATGAGAAAAATGCACGCTGAAAGCTAAGACAAATAACATGACCAACTCACACTTGAAACAAAACCCAAACAGCTGTGCTTGAATTATTTTTGGCTTTTAAGCTTTGCTAGGGCCTTCAGGGAAAATATTTGAACAACCCATGGCAGGACCCCATCATCTATAGTGTTCAGCTCTGTGGAATCATGAAAGAGAGGAGCTCCAGAGCAAATGACATCAGCTCTGTGTGTGACATGACCTCAGTGTTTACAATGGAACCTGTTTAGATTATTCGCTTACGGGGATATGAGTATCAGAAATGATTTCGTACTCATTCTGGAAAGAGTACAGGATTTGGAGTGACTACACTAATGTGGCCAGGTGTAAGTCCTGGCTCAGCGTGTCACTTTGGAAGTCATAACCTTTTGAACCTTACTTGTCTTATCTACAAAATGGGGGTGTAAAAAGGGACTCCCTAACCTCCCACGGCTCTACAGAGTGAGGTCCTTGTACAACCTGCTTTGTCTCTAAGGTAGGGTGGCTGGGGTCTTGTGCTTTGATCCTAGCAGGGGTATGTTGTCAGGTTTGCATATCCTCTAACTGCTTTTCTAGGCAGAAACACTGAACTCTTCTGTGGCTGAAACTTTTTTTTTACATAATATCTCCTTTAGTCATGGAATCTTTAGAAGGATCTGAAGAAAGATCGTAATATTAAGGAACATAGTAGTAGATTTTAAACAGAGAACTAAGAAATAGCTTAGTTCTGTAATTCATTTAAGAATAAATAACAGGAGTTTTAAACAACATCCATATTGCATAATTGTTCTTTAACAATCTGGAAAGAGTTATTTGCCAAATCAACTAAGATAAAGTAACGAAAATGGGTTGGGCTGAATCGATCGCTTTTAGTTCCTACAGCTCTTCTGCAAAGGAGAAGAGAGTGAGCTTTGAAAATGCTTACAAGTTGTTACACAATGGGCCGTATCAGCTGTTCTCATAACTTGTATCTCTTGATTAAAAGTAGAACCCAGTCGTTACATGTTTAAGTCTCAAACAGATGAAGTTTCTTGCTCTTGGTCTCTTGGCCCATAGAGAAAAAGAGTAAAGACTACAAAATTAAGTGCTAGGTCTTGAGAGTAATCAGAGACATGCTGCCTACTACCCTCGTTTTATTAATGGGGAAACTGAGGCGCTGAGAGTTGAGCTGGCTTGCCCAATATCTCATCGATAGCCCTCCTGGGAATAGAACCCATGGTTGGTATTCCACATCCTCTTTGCTACTCTACCCACAGTTCACTCAAATTGCAAGGCAATTTTGAGTCTAAGCCACAAATAATTTTGTGACAGACATTCAGGATGCAATGGGTAATAACCCTTGGTAAAGGCCTCCGAGCACCAAGCCTGCTTTCCTTTGCATATCCACCGGTTCCACTTTCTCAGCATAATCCATCATGCTAGGCAACAGGCAAGAGTCCGGGCAAATGAGAGCGCACCCAGAGGAAAGGGGCTCCTGTTTCCACACTCACAATGCCGCCTCAGGCAAGGGGCCAAAGTCACCTTGTTGGAACTAACAGCTTAAACAGTACAGAAATCTCTATGTGACAATGAAAAATCAGAGTACCAAGAGTTGGTCGGTGGTGGTCCCAGTTTCTGGCAGATGTTGGCTCAATGCCCGGCATGCATTAAGAAATTCTTCAGAGGGTTTATATCTAAAGAAAAAAATATATGTATCAGTCTCCATGTTGATGTTTTTAAAAAAAGGCTATTCTCTACCTTGGCTTCCATTCTTAGCAGTTCAAACACTCAAACTGAGCAACTTCCCAGGATAGCATTCCTCAGAAATACGTGGTGACTACAGTGTCCTGATGAGGAGTCTCGGCTTCTGAGCCCTTCTGAAGAGAGAGCCGAGCACATTGCCCTTTTATCTGCTGTTTTCAGGGGATGGGAGCAATCACCAAAGCATTCTGGGGGTCCAACTGCAATTCCTGACACACTGGGCAATGAAGGGGTGGGTGTCTTTTTGTCTTTGGACCAAACATTTTCTTTTCTTTTAAAAAATATTTTATTTCTTTATTTATTTTTAGAGAGGTGGGTGAGGGAGAAAGAGAGAAAGAGGAACACTGATGGGCAAGAGAAACATTGATCGGTGCCTCTCGCACGCCCCCAACTGGGGACCTGGCCCACAACCCAGGTATATGCCCTAACTGGGAATTGAACCAGCAACCTTTTAAGTCTGCAGGTCTGCACTCAGTCCACTGAGCTGCACCAGCCAGGGTTGGATGAAACATTTTCTGCCTGAGTGCCTTGAAAACTTCAAAGAACCCAATAATCTATACCAGCAAATTTTGTCAGGTTATTCTTCCATGAAAGACACTGTAAGTGCTAACAGAGTCAATAAAATAAAAACCAATTAAGCTGGGTGGACGCAATGATAAACACTGTTCCTATGTCAGTACAAGTGCAGAGTAAGCATCGAGAGGCCTAAATTGGGGCTTAGTGGCATCAATCACCAGGAAGCTGCACTCACTCATCACGTCCGTACAATGTCACCATGTTGGAGCAAGCCCTGCTTGACAATCAGCCAGTGTTCACTGCCCATCACCCCTTGGGCAGCCAGGGTGGGATGAATGATAACGATGACCATGGTACTTACTGTGCTTATTTCTACTATTCACTGAGAACTTACTACATGGAAGGCACTACGTTAGGCATTTTACACAGTTTTTCTCACCTAGTCCTGAGACCAAACCTATCAGGTTGCTGTTATCTACATCTTACAGATGCTGAAACTGAGGACCCCACAGCTTAAGTACCTGGTCTAAAATAACACTGTGCAGATGTAGGATTAGAATCCAGGTGTGCCCAACTCTAAAGTACTCTTTTCATCATGCCACATGACCTCCCACCACTTTTTAAAAAGTTACTATATCAGCATAGCCCATGGGAGAGGCAGACAAGTGTGTGGGTAAAATCAGAAAAGACCTAGATGGAATCCCTGCTCTGCTAGCTGTGTCATTTAACTGCACTAACCCTCTGTTTCCACATCTGTAAAGCTGGGATTATAATCACTTCTGCCTTACAGGATTGTTTTTAAAATTACATAATACCCAGAAAGTCCTTCGCATTTTCGGTGCTAGGTCAACTTTATAAGTAGAGCTCAATCTATGACAGTGTATTCCATGAAGCAGGAGTTACATCTGCTTAGTTCAACCAGTGTACAACACACAGCATGGACTAGAAACTCAATAAATACTGGTGAAGGAATAAACAAATGAGCAAATGATTCAACAGGAGAACGAATAAATGCTCTGGTCTTTTCTCAGAGGTTCAGGTGTCCCCATCTATACCTATCTGACTCACCTCTCAGCCTTGGGAAGGAGTTCTTCCCCAGGTTCTCTTTCCTGGCCCGTCTTGCAGGTGTTCTCAGAGATGCCTTGTGCCCCCCTCCAGCTGGGGTGGGCATCCTTGTCCCGCCTATGTTCTGGGCCATCGCCTTTCTTCTCGGCCTCACTGTCAGACAAGTCTTCTGGGGAGCTGTCCTCACCGCTGGTCTCCTCACTCGAAGTGGTCTCGTAGCTGGGAAGGGAGACAGAGGTGACTTGCTCCGTGCTTCCTGCCCAATGCCAATCTCAGCATGAATGAGACCTAGGTGGGCTTTAGATAACACTTCCCAGCTTGCTAACCACCTTCTCCACTCTCTGTACCTTCAGGCCGGGACAAGGGGACTCCCAGGAACCTTGATGTCAGAGAAAAGCACAGTTAAGAGCTCCGACTCTAATGCCAGAGGCCATTAGAGGAGGAAAGATAAGTAACTAAGGTCTTTGCAGCAAACACACAGGCGGCACATGCTCTAACTGACCAGTGCATTCGGATGATCCAGACAGGCAGTCCAAGGTTCTTCTGAAAACATTTGCTTCTAGAATCCTAATGCCTCCAGAAAAGGGCCCACATCTAGGTAGTAAATGTTTCCCATCCCCCGCCCTCAGTTTTTGGAATTGCCTGACAAACCTTCATGTGTCTGGGTGATTGTGTGACTTCCTTTTAGCCCCTTGTTCTAGCCCAGCTTACACCTGACAAAGAAGAAACCCAGCTGGGCTACCTGAACCCAGCATTTGCCTTTCTCAGCTGCAGCCTGTTTCAGCTATTGATAGGACAGCAAGATTGACGGCATGGGCCGCCACTTCACTCCTGGTCCTCCCTCTCCAGCTACAGTCCTTGTGTTCAATTATATGCAACCCTATTGAGATGGCAAACCAGAGACCATGGAGGAAAGTCCAGGAAGCTTTATTGATTCCTCTGCTGATGGTCAACAGGAGAGCTCCAATGGATGGAGATTTTAGGCTTTGAGGCCACCGGACACTGCCACAGAGACCAGGGGAGACCAGGGGCCACAGCTTCCACTGAACCCCCTCAGCCCTTTCTCTGAATGATAGCCTCTACGTTCACTGCATTTGCAAACCCAGCCTGTTCCTTAGTATGCTCACATTCTGTCGTTTAAACCCAAGGTATTTCTTTCTCTGTTGTGCCTGGAACATCCTTTTGCTTTTGAGACCAAGAGAGTAGGGGATATAACATGTTCACCAAGCAGTTCTCATCTTAAAACAGTTTCCATACAAGCTTCACTGGGAGTTCATGCCTTCAACAGAAATTTATTGAGCACCTACTATGTGCCAGCCACTATTCTAAATGCTATACCAAAGTCCCTGTCCTAAGTGAGCTTATATTCTAATACGGAAAGGCAGAAAAGAAACATGCCAACAATATATTCAGAGAGTAAATACTGAACATTGAATAAAACAATAAAGGGCCATGGGACAGACTGATGGAAGGAGGGGCTACTTTAATTAGAGCAGAAGTTTTTAACCTTGGCTGCACCTTAGAATCACTTGAGGGTGTTTAAAATTCCCAATACCTGTACTACACTCCAGACTAATTAAACTGGAGTCTTCAGGGACGAGACCCATGCATTGCTGTTTTTTAAGGCTCCCCCCGGATTTCCAAGGTGCAGCCAAGGTTGAAAACCACTGCATTAGAGTGAAAAATACTGAGGACTATCTGGGAAAGGAGTGCTTTCAGTGAGGGTGGGAGTGGGGTGACAGCAGATGCAAAGGCCCCCTGAGATGGGCCTGACTCAGCACATCTGAAAGAAGAGAGGCAGGAGCCAGCATGGGGGACTCGCTTTAGACTTTAAGATTAAGTTGATCCTCCTTTTCTGTACCTGCACTGGTGAAAACTCAACACAAAATGGTTTCTCCTTGGGGCACAGGGTCTGACATAGGCAGGAGTGGGAACAGCAACTCTCCTGTGACCCCATTCCATCATTTCTGATGCTTTCCTCACAGAATGTGCAACAGCAATGTCACTGTTATCTGAATCTGGTGTCTTCCTTCTGGTCTGATCCAAATTAGCAGGAGTTCCGACCTCTTCCCAACTGCCTCCCGGGGCCCCCACTGGCTGGACCGGGTGACCCTTCTTTGGGTTTCCACAGCATCCTACGCTCCCTTTCTGTTAGAATGTATCTCATTGGGGCAGCACGTTCTCTTTACTTCCTGCATTTTCTCTGCCCAGGTCCAAACTGTGAGATAAAGGCAGGGACTATGATTTATTGGACATTTTTATCCCCACCACCTAAGACATTGTTGGCATCTCATAAATGTTTGCTGAATGACTGATTTAGAAAATATTCTAAATCCAATGATTTACTCCCTAGAATATATAAAGTTTGGTTCATGTTCTGAGTCAGTGGGCACTGGTTGTTTTTCTTCATCCTAAAAAACACTGGTTTGGTTTGCTGTTAGTAAAAGGGAGAAAAAAAAATTAAATGGACGAAATTTGAAGTTCAACAAATTAAGAGTTTGTCCTAGTTTTAGTGTTGTGGTTCAGATTACGTGCCTTCCTTAAAGGGCCCATGTGCCTCCCAAACTCCCAGAAGCCACTGGAATCCTGGCCCCGGGGGACAGTCAAGCTAAGACATATTAAAAGCACAGGATCCAACAGCCCACCACAGCTGGCAAGGAGCCAAACACATGCAAACCCGAGATGGAGTTTTAAAGGGCTGTTGGGATTCATTCCCTTGAAGGAGAACGAGAACCAGATGCTTTCCCCTCGGAAGAGAGAGTGCTAAGGACAACACAGGAATAGGGAGTGTGCAGGGCAGTCTGGGCTTCACGAGCGATGCTTACCCACCGTTAACCCCAACAAACTGAAGGTTCTTTTTGGTCCCATTACCTCCTGCGCGGAAGCCATAGTCTTTCTTTTTCATTATGGATTTAAGGCTGGTCGACGGGGAGATCTCTAGGCAGACACAACACCACAGGTTAGAATGATGGTGGAGATGCCCCAGGATGCAGCAAAACCGAGACTCGTGCTTTGCGGGACCCCAGCTTGAGGGTGTGGGGGGAGGTAGACAGGGACAGGGGACTAGATAAAGTCAATCAAATATCGTTGAGGATCTGTGAGGGGGCCTAGCCTTCTGGTCAGAGCCAGCCAAACTGTCCCTGGTCACAAAGCCCCTCTCTGTGTGGATGCCAGCGGGAGCACTCTTGCAGAAGAGGCGTTCTTGTCCCTGTCTTACAGCTGGGAAATCTGAGGCTCAGCCTTGCTCAATGAACGGCAGAGAAGGAGTTAGTTAGCTCTAAGCACAGAACTTAGTTCACATGACTCCTGGTCCCATCTCTGGTCCCACTGCAGCCAGGTGACACTTTGTGATGTGGGGTAAACACAGGAGACACATGAGCAAGAGCACAAGTCTTTGGCTGTGCTGGAAAGTACAGGATGCGTTTCCTAATGGGCAAGATGAGCTAGCACAAAATAACGCGGAAGCAGGCAATTTGTGATCTGCAGCGGGAAGCAGACTCGCACGCCGCTCATGGAGCAGAGCTAAATATGGTTCCACTTTCCTCAACAGTGTATGGCCTGTTACAAGAGGAAGTGCCACTCAGCCCGAGGGTTGACGTCCACATGTGAGTATCACTCAATCTCTCTCGCTCCCTCTCTCCTTCTCTCTATCTCCCCCCACCACCCCCACACACAATGTTCAGTGAAATATTTCAGATCTCAATATAAAGTTCCTCCAAAACTAGGCTGGAGAAAATGTGCAAGAATCAGAGAGGATCTCAGGAATGCAAGAGGCCAGGAAACAGTGAAGGGAGGCTGAGGTTTAGAGTACACAGAACCAGGGCCATTGTTCACCCTAGACCTTGCCTTGGCACCATGCAAATGAGAAACAGGGACTCCTCTGGGTCGGCTCAGTGCTGCAGGCTCGGCAACTAAAAAGGTAAAGAGTGGGCGGAATTTAACCTCCAGTGTACCCTCCCTGGGCAGCATCTCTGTGCCCTGTGCTGTATCTGGACAGCCATACATGGTGGCCCTCAAGTCAGTCCTAACCTTAGCGCAAGGACACGAGTACGGGCACAGAGCCTCCACTGTTCCATAGATCAGTTTTTATTACACTGGGTTCCTGGAGGTGCTTAATCTTTAAAAAACATATGCATGCAATTAAAAGTCCCTTTCGCCTTTGACTCGTCCCATAAAGAAGAAATGGTTCCCTGTCTCAGGCACCAGTATTTACCCAGTGGTGGTGGGGAGGAGGAGGGGGCCGGGGACTCCTTCTGGGGTGGAGTCTGGGCCGAGTAGGCAGAGAGCAGCAGGTTGAGGGAGCTCAGGAGCTGGCGCTGGATGCTGCTGAGTTTGGAGGCCGGCTGCTTGATGGCACTAGCCAGCTCTGGGTACCCATGCTCCAGGCAGGTCCACTGTTCCTGCAGGAGCTCCTGGATCTTCTTAACGTATTGCCCAATAGTGGCATCTGTGGGCGAGCTTGGTGGCCTTCCTGTGCCCTCCTTCCCTGGGAGCTCTGAACTGGCCTCCTCCGTCCCGGCTGGGGGAGCCTTCATGTCACCACTCTGTGAAGAGCCTCCTGCTCCCCTGACCAGACTCTCAGCTCCCACCAAATGGTCTCCCTCCTGCTCAGAGACTTCCTCTTCGATCCTGAGCTCAGTGGAGAGGCAGCTACGTAAAGAAGGGGTGAGGACCACCTCGGGGCCCTCTGGCAGTGACAGCTGGGATGGTGGCATGAAATCTGCTGGGCTCTGATCCCCCTGTTCGTGACTGTCCTGCACGCATTGGAGGTCATTCTCCTCTCCTCTGGCCCTCCAACCTTCAGATTCCATGCTGCTCAGAAGGTTGACCCCAATGCTTTTGTCACATGACTCCCTGGTCCAGAACCCGTGGAGAGGGTCAGTGTTGACCGTGGCATCAGTTTGGCCCTGAGCGTCTTTGGTGTCCTCGTGGCTAAGCTTTCCTGCCAGCTGAGCTACAGTGCACTCCAGCTCTTGGATCCTCTGTCCCTTCGCCTTGATTTGCTCCTCCTGCTCTTGGAGGGCAGCTCTGACCTGGGCCAGTTCCTCGATTTTTCCTGACAACACTCCCTCAAGGTCCAAGAGCTGCTGCTTCAGGCTGGCGATGCTGCCAGGATCCATGGCGGCAAGGCCCAGGCTTTCCTCTGTGACCCGGACACCAACGCTCCTCATGTCCACCTCCACTGGCGGCGGAGGGGGCATCTCACTGATGCTGAGCTCGATTTCTTGCAGGGGGAGCTCATTCTCAGGGATGGGTGATGGCAGAGGTGGGGGGCTTGGCGTTGGGGAGCCAGGGGTGAACACCGCCTCTGCTTCTCTGGTTTTAGGTTCGTCTTTTGCATCCTCTACAACTACAAGTGCATCCTGAGATGAGGAGGGGGGACTTGGGAGAGGGAAGGAATATGGAGCCACTTCTTCCCCCTCCAGAGGCTCAGCCGTCTCCCGGACCAGCCCTGGAATCCCCGGCACCAGGTCTCCACTCACTTTGACTTTCGGATGGGCTGCTGCTCCTGCAGTGGAGTTGGGAACACCCGCAAATCCTTCAGCTGGGCCAAAGGTGCTGTCACAGACACAGCCTTCTCTGGGAAGTGGAGAGAGGGCGGGCGGTGTGGGGGGGCCTGAGTTGAGGCTGAGGTCCTCTGAGGCCCTGTTTTGCAGCAGTGTGGCCGGCATGCTACATGCTCTCAAGAGCTGGGGCCGCCCGCTGCCGGGAACGAGCTCAGCCTCCCCGGGAGCAGCCACCTCCAGCTGCCTGACGGTCTCCGCCAACAGGGCCTTCCTGTGGTAGCTCACCTGGCTCACGCCGGCAGAGGCCTGGGGGTGATCACCAAGCGGCAAGGACTGGGCTCGCCCCTCTGCCCCCAGTGACACCTTCCTGGACACCAGGGGGGCCCAGCTTTGGTGGGGAAGAGCAGCACGCAAGCGAGCTCCGCTGTCAGGAAGGCTGAAGTTCCTGGGCAAAGTGCTAAACTTGGCCTGCTTGGCCCTTCTGTGGATAGGAATCCTCTTGATGGTGTTTCCCTTCTCAATGTCATCCACATACTTGAGGAAGTCCAGGTCTAAATGAAAGCCATATGGGGTCTCCACGGAGTAGGGGTGGCTCTTTGGAGGGCCTTTCTCCTCATCCCCCTGAGAAGACTGGTCTTTGGCTGGAAGACATAAGACATGTAAATTAAAAAACAAAACAAAACAAAAAACACAGCGTTAATAATAATTATATCAGGTGGGTAAGGCCTAATATCTGTGATTTTGACTTCTCTTAAATGTTCCAGCCTCTGTTATGCTGAGAGGCTCACAGTATTTTGACTGTGCTAAGAAACCATGTTATTAAATCAATGTGTACTTAGCCAAAGTCTGCAAGGAAACAGATAGAAGAAATACTTTCCAATTTGCAGTAGATCATCTCAGTTACTACTGTGGAATCTGTCTGCAGACCAGCAAAATAAAAGTCTCACACTGTTTTACTGGGTTTGAGTCATGTAATTGCTGAGCTGAAGTGGCCAGGAATTTGCCAAATCAGGGGACTAATTGGCAATTATGAATATGGAAAGATTCAAAGGATAAGACATAAAATGGTTTCAAAATTTAAAAAGAACTTTGCATTATTCAAACAGATACTAGTAAATCTTGGTAAAGCCAGAGACATCAAGGAGTTATGCCTTCGACATTTTTAAATCTTCCTTAGGTGCCCAAGCCTCTATGGACATGAAGATCAGAGAGAACAGAAACACATAATCATGTACAGCCCATCCTCTTTTTCACCTGATAACTTCTTAGTGCTTAACAAACATGAATTTCACTTTTAAAAACTCATGCCAAGGAAAGAAATAAACCACATTTTTCACAACTTGGAAATAAGGTGGCTAGGGAAAAGAGACAATTAATATCAAAAGGGACATTCATGTCCTGACTGGTGTGGCTCAGTTGGTTGGGTGTCATCCCGCAAAGTGAAAGGTCACTGGTTCGATTCCAGGTCAGGGGACATGCCTGGGTTGTGGGTTTGGTTCCGGCCAGTGCATAACTGATAGATGCTTCTGTCTCACATTGATGTTTCTTTCCTCTCTTTCTCCCTCCCTCCCCCTCACTCTAAAAATAAATAAAATCTTTTAAAAGTGGGTGTCATTGACACACATACTCCCAGAGATGGGGAACTCATGACTTTCCAGGGCAGCTCAAACTATCAAGGGACATCAGAAATCTTCCCATAACACCAAAGCAGTAATTTCCAACAGAAGTCACTGAGAACAAGTTGGTTTTTCAAGTATTTGAATCCGTAGGGACTTGTCCCCAAGTAGTTTCTTCTTTCAGTGAAATAGTCTTTGTCCCTTTGATGCTCCTCACGTGACATCCCTTATCTCTGTGACATTCTTCTAAACATGTTCTGAAATGCTAAGCTCAGGAGAGAACATTCGTGGAGACTTCAGAGGTCAAGAATATGTACTCTGGAACCTGGTCTCCATTTCAGCTCTGTGACCTCAGGGAAATTACTTAACCTCCCTGTGTCTCATCATCTGGGAATACCAGGTAAACGAGATCATTGTGAGGACTGATTAATTAATATACACTAAGTGCTTAGAACAATGCCTACCATGGGATAAACATTCAATACATGCTTAGTATTATAGTTTTCTTGGTAGAAGCCTCAAATATAGAGAAGTGAAGTCCCACTTCTCTATGTAGGCTGATTTGCTGGGTATACAGAGAGACCTCTGAAAATTCTTTGTGATTGACTGACTGCTTAGTTCTAAGAGTAATAGGCCCTGGGGGCAAAATTACAAAATAGCCATAACTAATTCACTTACCTCAGCCACAATTTACTGCGCACCCATGTGTTGGTTAATAAGCTAGAGCCTAAGGACACAGAGATGATCAGGTGTAGCCCTACCCTCAAAAAATGTATTGTCAAGTAGCTGAAAACACCAATAGGTACAATGTAGTGTGACAAGGATGGTAACAGGTACATGCTTAAGGAACAGTCTTTCCTCCTGATTTATTTTCCCACGTTTTCTGGAATTATTTTCTTAAACTTAGAGGTTAACTCTGCTTTGGTAGAAAAAAGCGGACTTCACAAAAGTGACATATGACTGGCATTAAATGAACAAATAGCAATCTGCTGAACAAGAGGGTGAAAGACCCAACATGGTCATCATCAGCTTCTATCCTCTCTAGACAGGCAAGCAAATCCCACATTGAGAGGTAAGGTCTATTTCTCCACCCATTTGAATCTGGGCTGGCCTGTGACTGCTTTGACACACACACACACACACACACACACACAGTGCAGAAATGATGCTGACAGAATTCCAAGACTAGGTCAGAAGAATCCTGTAAGTCCTGCCTAGGTCTCTTAGAATGCACTCTCCATGGAAGTCCAGATGCCATGGAAAGAGTCCAACTTCCCTGAAATGGCCATGCTGTGGGGAAGCCCAAGTAGCCCCAGAGAGAGATCACGTGGAGAGAGGGAGAGAGATACCTAGCCAGCCTGTGCTGGTCCAGCCATCCTGGCCCAGATACCAGGCATGAATAAAAGCGCCATCAGACGACTCTGGCCTCAACCATCAACTGACTTCAATGACAGGAGGGAACTCAAGTGAAAATCATTCAGCTAAGCCTGTGTTAATAATACATGATTGTTTTAAGCCACTAAGTTCTGAGGTGGTTTGTTATGAAGCAATAGATAGCCAGGGCAGATTCTACATATATGTCAGAGAATGTACAAAAGCATGGAGGTGTGAAATTCTACAGTAACTCAGGGTGGATAGGGCTGTAACTTAAACAGTGGTAGAGAAGGGTGAGGAGCAGCAAAAGACAGAACTGGAAAGATCAGCAAGAGCCAACAAGTTCTGACTTTACTCTTTAGGTAACGGGAGTTATTGAAGGGTTTTGCACAAGGGAGGGACTTGGTCAAATGTGATTTCACAAAGACCATTCTTGCAGAGGATGAGAGGAAGCACAAACCTGAGGCCTGAAGACCAGATGGGAGACTTCCTACAGAAGGTGAGAAAAGCTAAAGGCAAGGGAGGGAAAGGGGCGGGTTAAAGAAAAGGTGCAAATGATGGGGTTACCTGGGGCACACTTGGGGCTGCCTTTCCCCCAAGGGTGGTAACTTATTGGGACTGGGTTCTTCCCACTTGCCTGTCTGATTTCTCCTTCTGGCAGGTGTCACATGCTTGTCAGGTGTCCCCTCAGTGCTTAGGGAAGTACAGTTCTCTCTAAAGAACTAAACAAAGCCAACAGACACATGATGTCTGAACAACAGAGCCTACCAGCCTCAATGCTGAGCAAAGCTGCAGGGCCTGTGGGCAATCACATCACACCCACAGCAGGGAACAGAAGAAAGCACTGGTGCTGAGACCCGGGCTGGTCCCCATTGGTTCCTCTCTGGCAGATCTTTGGAGTAAACACTACTCCAGCACCTAAAAACCTCCAAATAAGTTCACATTTAGCAACACATTTTTTTTTTTTACCAACCTGATTTTCCTCAAAGAGGCAAATCAGTAGTTTCAGTAAATGAGAGCAATTGCTCTCTGTTCATTTTCCAAGCTGCACGCTGCAACATTCTTAGGCCTACTGGTCTACTCAGCAGCCTCCTGGGTTACAGGGACAGGCCAAATCAGAGAGGAGATAATTGTCTAAAATTAAGTGGAGAGTAGATTTATGACCTAAAAGGCAAAGAACTGTCCTAAAGGAGAGGCTGCATTATTTATTTATCTTCCTTTTGCCTCAACTCAGTAGAAAAGCAGTAATTTACCCAGTGGCCTCTGGGAGAAGGTCCAGAGCACAAACACAATAATAGCATCGAGTAAGAAACAGGAGACTCACAGGCAAACTCTTCCACAAAAAAGGAGAGTGAAGGGAGCCAAAGGAGTCTGTGAGCCTGAGCAGCTATCCAGGCGGGTTTAATAGGTGCTTTCCTAAGCACACACATGCCCAGACACACACAGACACACACACACAACCAGTGATCCACTGTGCTGCCGTGCCTGCCACCTGCCACTCTATGTTTCTTCTCTTTCTCCCAGTGCAAGAGGATGCTGGACCTTGAATGAGGGAGCTTGATCTGATATGCTGGGAGACCTATGCTCACATTAAGCTCTGCTCCTCTTAATTCTACCTGGTGACAGGTATGTAGGAGCTCAGAATTCCGGGCATTTGGCCAGGGTAAGAATTAATTAGGAGACTGTCTTTGCTCAAAATAAACTTCAGATCAAATATACCAACACAGGGCCAAACTGGGCGGATTTGAATCCTGGCTCTGTCATCTCCTATCTCTGTAATTCTGGGTAAATTACTTAATTTCCCCATGCCTCCATTTCCCTGTACACACATTAGTATGCCATGGCAATACTAATGCCTAACTTACAGAGTTGTAGTGATTGTTAGCACTAACTCGGTAGAGGACGTGGAGCAGGTACTCCACAAAGGGGCCGAAGGCAAGGCCAGGCAGGGGAGGACTAGCAAGAAACGTGCTCTCTTCTTGGAGTATTTAGCTCCGTTAGGACTACAGCCTCATGAGGAAATGAGAGTCCAAGAAAATAATTATGAAGCAACTGGGGAAATGAGGTAGGGGAGAAGAAAAAGGGGAAGCTATAGCTCAGAGCTACCTAGAACGCCTAGAGTCTTGATCTGAAAGCACATCAGACAGCTAGTCCCCCAGAAAGGACCTGCAAACACAGTCACGAGCCTAAGAGTTGCACATAGACACCAGAAAGGACACGAGAAGGGGACGAGCAAAGAAGCAAGGTGCCAGGGTAATTATCTTGAGGGACAAAGAGAAGTTTGGCAGGTGAGCAAACCAATCAGAGGAACTGAAAGTGAGAAAGAAAAATAAAAAAGTCCAAAAGCCTATCCTCAGTTTCCGAAGGAAATGGGAAAAACAGAAACTAGGGAGAAAGTGGCCAAAAATAGAGCAGGAAGGAAGAGAAATGAAATGAGCCTCTTCAAAAGACTAGGACAGCGAGGGAAGGTTTTCCCTCTTCCGCCTTTATTTTGTGAGATGTGTGTGCCTGAAGGGAGGGGTGCCTTTCTGGAGTTAGCCGTGGTTCATCACGTGGAGAGCAGCAGTTCGAGGATGCTGAGCAGGGACAAGTGAGGCAGGCAGAAGTGACAGGCCCTCAGGCACTCAGGGAATTAGTTGGTGTTCTGTGGGACCACTTCCAGGGATGCACTGAACAGGCAGCTCTCTGGGGAGAAAGGCAGCCTCTTGAAATATACAGTGACTGCATCTGGAAGGAAGGAAGAAGCAGGGTTGCAGCTGCTGTCTGTCCCTAAGTCCTGTGCCAGGGAAGGGCCATGTGATTCAAGGGGGATTACAGGCTGCCCTGTTCCCTGACATTTCATGGTCTGGAAAAAGCATTTCATTAGACATCAGATCATCAGAATCTAGTCTATGATCCTTGACTAGTTTCCTGGGGAGGGGCAGAGGGGAACATTCATTGTGACATTCATTGTACTAAATAGTACTACTCAACAACCTTACATGCATTATCTCATTTAGTTCTTTACCAACCCTGTGACGTAGGTACTAACACCCGCTTGTGGATGCGATGCGATAGACTGTTTACAAAAATAGCTACAATTATGTATGCCCCTTGGGTACTCCCTTTCTACACTAACCCTGGGCTTAGCCTTGTGATTTGCTTTGGCCAGTAGGTCAGCAGGACAAGTGACATATGCTGAGACTTGAAAATCACTTGCACACTGGGATCTCTGTTCTTGCTGAGCTTAGAACCATTCTGCCACCATGTGAACAACCCTTCTGCCCCCCATCCCCCCAGCTAGCCTGCTGGACAGAGAGAGACACTTGGCCAAGTCATCACCAGTACACCAGGTGATGTGGAGTCACATCAACCACCAGGCATGTGAGTGTGGCCATTCTAAACCTTCAGCCAAGTCACCCAGAAGACCACAGACATGTGAAGCCAGCAAAGATCAGCCAAGCAGGCCCAGACCAGAATAATGGCCCAGAATATTTTTAAGAAATAATAAATATTTTTAAGTCAATACATTTTTGAGTGGTTTGATTACACAGCAAAGCTCACTGATACATGAGGAGATTGAGGCTGAGATGAGTTAAATGGCTTGGAGAATCACACAGGTATGAATTTTATTATATTGTGCCTTTTTCCTAGACTTCAAGTTCCTCATATCTAAAATGAGGGCAATGAGTGAGAGCATACTGCTCCCTTCCTGGTGCTTGGAAGAGAGAAGAAAACACTCCGAAAATACACAAGTCAGATATAAACATAAAGCTTCATTCCCATTCCCTACCCCCTTCTCTTGCTCACATCTGAAACACATGGTCTGGGTCTCCCAGCCACCTGCTTGGGGAATGTCTCCTGTAGGCCTCCCCTAGGCTATTTCCAGGATTTATAGCACAATCCCTTTCCGACTCAAACGCTCACACTAGACCAAGGAATACAAGGTGGCTTGCCTACCGTCTGTCTTCTCCATCTTAGGGAATGCTGACCGTCGGTCTCTTAGGCACTCTTCATCCAATCAGTCTGTGAAACTTGTTGGACAGTTCTGAAAGAAAGGATAGAAAAGTGGAGAGTCTCATTAGAGTTAGAATAAGTATGGAGGGAACAAAGCACCAAAGAAAGTAATGACCATCGTTGCCTTTCTCCCAGAGGTTCCCATGAGCTCACAGCCACCTAAGGAGGGAGACTAAAAGCCTGGATGCAGTCCTGGCTGTGTCTTCATGACACCAAAGGAAGCATTTGGTCCAATCTGCTCACTTGGCAGGTGAGGAAACTGAGACTCGGAAGTTAATTGCTTGATGCAAAGCCTCTCAGCATATTAGTGAAGGAGCTGGGACCAGGCCCAGGGCTCTGATAACCAGCACATTGTTCTTTGCATAAGCTGAAATCTATTCACCCCCAGCATGGTAAAAGAATTATCCATTTTGTGAAGAAGCTGGAATCAAAGTACCTACTAATGATCTATGACATCCCAATCAGATTCAAGAAGAAGATGACAAACTTGCAAGTACTGACTAGGAGCTAATAGTTAGAGGCGATTTCCAACCATGGACAGAACAAGGGGCCAGAAGACATCAATAACAATACAAGCAGCATACTGTCCTGACTCTGAATTAAGGTACCTTGAGGTTTGATCATAAATTTCCCCAAAGTTTTAATCCATTCCCAGGACTCTGTCTTCAAATGGTAAACAACCTGCCTTCTGCCCCCATTACAATAAATCACCCAAGAAATTGTTTTTTTGTGTGTGTGTGTGATTGTAACCCCACACATATCATCATAATGAATTATCTGTGGCACATCAGCAGTGGGAGCTGGGTTGTTTTAGGAATTTCAATGTGCTCTGCGATGCACTCAAACCACAGAAGTGTACCGGGGCTGCGGGAAGGGCTGGGGAAGGCTAAGAGTGAGTGAAGGGTGAGGGGTGGCTTCCGGCAGCCCAGGATGAAAAAGGGGGACAAACCGGTAAACTGGAGAAGAGGGCTGGGAATTTCCAGGCCTGCCAAATAAGAGGAAATTGTAAGTTAGTGCTACAGGAAGCTCTGTGTGTCCTCTGTCTCCCAAAACTGCTATCGCCCCAGGCATCATCGCCTTGCTCCTGCCTTGGCTCCTGCAGAACACGGTCCAGAAAGGCCTTCCCCTCTGTGGGGGTTGGGGACAGAGCCCAGGAGGGCAGGCAGGGGTTCTCTAGGCAAAGAACTCCTCGCAGAAGGACCCCTGACGCTGGGCACCTCGCTTAGCTTTGAGGCAACAAGTACTTGAGTTTGGGGGCAGCATAGAGCTGGAGTAGAGAAATTGGGGGGATAAGGAGGGGCTAACCTGAGGGGAGGGAAGGTCACCTTTGTTAAAAGGGAAAGGTTCTGAAAAAGCCTATGTGTTCATTAACAGATGAATGGATAAAGACAATGTGGTATACATACACAATGGAATATTGTTCGGCCATAAAAAGAAGAAAATCTTGCCATTTGTGACAGCATCCATGGACCTCGTGGGCCTAATGCTAAATTAAATCAATCACACAGAGGAAGACAAATATTGTGTGATCTCACTTACATGTGGAATTGAAAGAACAAAACAGAACAACAAAAAATGAGCTCATAGATACAGAAAACATGTTGGTGGTTGCTGGGGGTAGGGAAGTGGGGAAATGGGTAAACGGGTCAAAAGGTACAAATTTTCTGTTATAAATGAGTCCTAGGGATGTAATTTACAGCACAGTGACTACAGTTAATAATACTGTACTATATATTTGAAAGTTGCTAAGACAGTAGATCTTAAAGTTCTCATGAGAAAAAAAATTGTAACTGTGGGTGGTAATGGATGTTAACTAAGCTTACTGAAGTAATGATTTTGTTATATATATATGTATATATATATATATATACATATATATATATATAAATAGTTATGTTATAACCCTAAAACTAATACAATGTATTCTCTCAATTATATCTCAATTTTAAAAATAATTAAAGTTTTTAATTTATTTTTTATTGTGATAACTATAATTTTTTTTAAACAACAGAAAGAGAAGGTTCCTGGGCAGAAGACACTGGGACCGATCTCAACGCTGCAGGCTCACGGGCAGGAGAGGCTCGGCAGCTTCAGGGCAAAGCCTGGGGAAGAAAAGGGTGAGCACACACACCCTACTCGGCCCCTCAGCCTATCTCTCCATCCTCACGGCCTCTCCTATCTCTTCTGCCCCCTCTTCCTCTCACCCCCCCAAAATTACTGAGCAACAAGTAGAACTTGGAGCACTTGACATAATCAATTCTCTCATGCAGTCTGTACCCTAACCCCTAGAGGATTACTATTGTCCCCACTTTTCAGACAGGGAGACCGAGGCTGAGCGTTTACAGGCCTGTCCAAAATCACATAACAAACAAGTATTAGAGCAGATTTACCCTCAAGTCTAGCTGACTCCAAACCTGTGCTGGGAATGGAAGCGATCTGCAAACATTTGTCCACCCCTATGAGCCGGCCTGACGCTGAGTGATTCCTAGCTCACTGTGTAAGGCAGTGGTTCTCAATCTGTGGGTCACAACCCCTTTGGGGGTCAAACGACCCTTTCACAGGGGTCGCCTAAGACCATCGGAAAACACATATACAATTACATATTGTTTTAGTGATTAATCACTATGCTTTAATCATGTTCAATTTGTAACAATGAAAATACATCCTGCAAATCAGATATTTACATTACAATTCATAACAGTAGCAAAATTACAGTTATGAAGTAGCAACGAAAATAATTTTATGGTTGGGGGTCACCACAACATGAGGAACTGTATTAAAGGGTCACGGTGTTAGGAAGGTTGAGAACCACTGGTGTAAGGGGACATGTTCCTGACTCGCGTGCCTCTCTGCTTCTCCCACGGTGTGCATGAAACACCTGCTGGGCGTGGAGAAAGATAACCGCTCCCTTGTCAGGCTACCTGGCAAAGGTGTGACCTACTTCTCCAAGGCTGGACACCAAGCAACAAGGCTCCACCTGAGCAAGAGGGGGGTCACCTGGATGCAGCTGGGCCTGTGGTTGCACAGACTCACCATCACCATAGGAAGCTCCATCACACTCACTGCCTTTGGCTCGAGTTAGGGCCCAGCCCTTCCTATGTCGGATCAAAGGCTTTCAAATAATTACGCAGCACACATTAGGTCAAGTTTCACTGAAAAAAATACTCTATGGAGACCGCTCATAGTTCTCTTAGACTTCTATTATAGTAAAACTAACATTTCAAAGCTACTGAAACTAAATGGAGCTGACATCTAACTCTCTGAAGAAGAGGGCTCAGCAAGCTTTCACTCTAAAGGGCTCTAAATACAGGAAGGAAAAGAAGGAAATGTCATACCCAAATCATGCCACTTCCAGCAAACCCCCCCCCCCCCCCAGGCTTCTCTGCTTTGGCCAGTGATCCTTATGGCAGACAGCTTTGAATCTAGCTGAGGGAGTTTTCTTTGAGTGGGTGGATGTTTGACATGGTTGGATGAGTGGAATCGAGGAATAATTGCCACATTAACACACACGGCTTCATTTGCAATACAACAGAAAATGAAAAATAGCTTTGTTGGACAGAATTCCTCTTGGAATTGGAATTTTGCTATATTCCGGAACACTTAAAATTTTGACATAAAACAATTTATTACTTGTTCTACTAAGTTTTATCCCCAGTGTTCAGAACCTTCTGCTATCTGGTGTGGTTATGTAACTCTTCATTTGTTTACGGGCTATCCCAGGATCAAGGCAGCCCAGCTAGGTCCCCACCTCTCTCATTAGCTCAGTATTCTGGATGTTTTGAGTCTACATGGCTTTCCCTCTCTCCGGCTCTTCTCCCCTGCTCATCTGTAGGCTGGTGAAGGTCAGGATTCGTGCAGGACTCATTTCTGTACGCAACTCCCCACCCCTCCCCAACTCCCATATTCTAACAGGTGGCAGACATTCAGTCCAGGGTATCATCTCCAAGTTACCTAGGAGGACACAAAGGCACAAAGAGGCTATGTGGCCTGTGCAAAGCTACCAAGTTCAACAGGGGCAGGGGAGAGTGTGGCCTCCATCACTTCACACTGCCTCTCACAGCCAACAGGAGTGAAGAGCGGGGGACTAGGGCTGCCCATTCAAAAGTCACCAAAGCCAGTCCCCGGCAGACTCAGGGACGGCCGGCCGTGTGCAGTGGGCAGCGACCAGGCCACATTAGGAACACATCCAGCAGGGGTTTCCTCAGGGCCAGTCCTGGTCCTACAGTCACACTCACCCCATTTCTTTCTTTCATGGTGCCATTTCAATCTCATTTCTAACCTCAAATCCAAATTCAAAGAAACCTTCCTTTGCTTTGCCCTGAAAGTGAAACCTAGTTCTGTACTTTTGTTCTCTTCAAACCTCTCTTTATTCTGCAATAATAAAAAATGCTGTATTTCATCCCAAAACAGGCTGCTTGCCAAAATAAATAGCACCTTGGATTTCCGTGAAAAGAAAGGTTGGCTCAAAGTACAGCCTTATTGCCACGAGAATTCTTGGAGAAGTCAACCTTACAAAATCAAATATTTAGTAAGGTAATGCACCAGACAGGGATCCTATCAATCCATGCACAACCACTTGCAAAGACAAAGCACTCTCTCCCAAAGAGGGGAAAAGATTACCCATACCTCCTGCTGGTCCTGCCAAAATGATGACCCTTGGCTCCACACCTCCAAGGGTCAATGTCCCCTGTGCTAGAAGCAGAAGGCATCTGACTGTGCTGCAGCCCAGACACCGGAGAGGTGAAAAGCACTCCTGAAAAAGATTCTGCCAACTGAGTTCTCCAGCCGGCTCACTTCCTCCCAACCCAGGAAACAAAGAGATAACTCATGCCCAATAAACAACATATGAATACAATTTCATTAACTCCCTTCCCACATTTTTCTGCGAGTGTCTGTCATTTTTGCCTGCATTGCAGCAGCAGCCGAATCTGGAGCTTCATGAAGAAGAGGAAACTGTCACGAGAGAAGCTGTAACCACATTATCTTCCCTTGGCACCCCCCCCCCCACACACACACCCCTACACCCCCGCCAGGAGCAGGAGCAGGAGGAATTGGAAAGCGAGGTTCAGGCTGCTGGTGAGTTCAGCTCAGTAGCATTGGCTCCCCAGCTGTGCAAGGATTTGGTCAGGTGATCTGTGACCTTGATGGAAAAGCAAAGACTGACTTCCTTTTCACTCTCTGGGAAGAGGGGAGTGGGGTCAGGAGGGAATTCAGGGCACAATGAGCGGACACTGGATCTTGCCAAAAAACGAAAAAAGCTCAAATCCTTCCATTGGAAGTTAGTTCCCAGAGCTGCTACCACTTCGGAGGAACACATCTAAAGACACCGAAACAGCGCACACCTCTTCCCCTGACCCCCCCAAATCTAGGTGCATATCTGGGAGGTCCTAATTAATTATGCCTTTCCTTCCTTCCCATAGTTGGTGTGGCTCATTAATAAAATTGCTCCTAATGAGGACACAGCTTCCTTAGGAGTTGAAAACCTCCAGTCTCGCATCCCCTTCTTCCTGGCTCTGCTTTAGAAACTTCCTCCCCCACCGGCCTCCTGGGGTCCCACAGCCCTGCGAAGCTTCTGCGAGCAATCCCCAGACAGCCCCGCGGCCCTGATCATTCAGTGTCTGGGAGTCTGTGGGGCAGAGCAGGAGACAGGAACAATGACCAGTGAGTTCCCCGGGTAGCTCTGGCTTCCTGCTGCTCTATCATTCGGCTGCCCCGAGCACTGAAACGCACCCAATTCAGGCGGGGGGGGGGGGGGTCGGGGGCGGGGAGGGGGGCAAGAAAGTACCTACTGTAAACATCCAGCTCCAGGCACGGTTTTTAACTGCAACGGGGACCGGGGATCTCGGAGAGGCGGATGCTGGAGCCAGGGAGAAGGCAGCTGCAAAGGAGGAAGGTCTCCGCGTCCCAGGCAGCCTCTCTGAAGAGTCCCAGCCAGCCCACTGCGGCCGCAGCTCTTCGGAGCAGAGGCAGGTGAGAGGCGCCGCACGGAGGTTTCAGGCGCTCCGAATCCAGCACCACTCCTGGACCTGAGGAGATAAGGGAGAGTGGGAGTGGGGGCAGATGTTGTCAAAAAGGGGCCAGGAGGTCGTCAGGGTCTCCGTATGCAGGCTCAGGAGTACAGAAACCTTGTCCCCTTGACCTTCTGTGGCTCTAGCCAAAGAAGGCTGTCCTAGAAAATAAAGCCCTGTTAGTAAGGTATGTCGAAGCAGCTCTGACCTTCACAGACACTGCCTGTCGAGATGTGCTTTCAAAGACCAGGGCAGATTCCTGTCTAACCCACGCTGAACTTGCTGCCAGAAGCTGAGTGTCAGCCTGAAATGCCGCCTGCATCCTGCCCAGTGCAACGGGAAAGCATTTCTATCCTGGATCCCCATCATCCTCACTCCAGCTTAAGGCAGCCAGATAGGAATGAGCACCCCAGCGTACAGGTGAAGAAGAAAACGACAGACAGTCTCAGCGGCTTCCCGGCTGAATCTGGATGAAAATGAAAATGCTGTGCTGTTCCCACTACGCTGGATAACAGTCCTCGCTTTCCTTGAAAGATTCTAGAGTATCTTGCTCAAGAGAGGGACTGGGACACCTACTGAAGGGCACAGGGTGATGTGACAGACGAGGCTACGGGAGACCAATGTTCACTCTTCTCAACTGCTAAAAGTATTTTCCTATGTTTACTGAGTACACAGACCAAACCATCAGAGTTTTTTGAAAAATCAGCAATATACCTTAAACCTTGAGGTTCTATGAATAAAACATATACTGAAGAACAAAATGCCTCTCTGAGAGCTTTAAGAACACCGCTGACCATCCTCTTCAAACTGGCTGGAGTGCCTGGAGGCATACGACATTTCACCAGGAAGCTGGAGAGTGCCTGGAGACCACTGACATTTCACCATTTAATCAGTCCCATGACTGACTTTTCAGCTACTCACCTTTCCCCTCTGGTTTACTAGGGGATGAAGATAAGCATTCTCTTTTCCTCCCCCAGAATAAAGTCTTCTTTACCCAGGACAAAGAGGTGAAAGGCTTCCTTCCAGAGCTGCATCTTTCTCAAAAGACCCAACATTCCGCTGGTAACACTGTCCAGCCAGTTCCCATCTGTCCTCCAAGCTCTGCTCAGCATCCCTCCAAGTGCCGTGGCCACCCTTCCTGCTGGCACTGCTCCTGTCTGCCCTCTCCTGGGGCAGGCATCACCTTAATTCCTGCCTTTGTGCCTGTCGCCCTGACAAGCAGAGTTTGTGAAACTGAACTTATCCACAATACTGATGCCTCTAAACACAGGTGACCTTTAGTACCAAGGGAGCACCTCTGCTTTTCCATCAGTATCCAGGCCTCTCATCCAGTTAAAAAGAGAGTAGAATGAGGGAAGGAAATACCAGCCCCCCAGTAGTGCCACTGATCAGCTTGGCTCAGAGTCCAGGGCAGAAGACCCACAGGAAACACATACACACACAATCAAGTATCCCCAACATCCCCAGACCACTTTCAGGAGAGAAGTAGCACTTTCAGTTCTGTGCGTCCTGTGGAGAGGCTCAGACAGACAGTGCTCACTGCCCATGTCTCTAAGGGGAGGGGAGATTCTCCTGTCTTTTGTCTTTCTAACTTGTCTAGTCCACTCATTTAACTCCATGGTCAAGCAAGCAGGTGACCAAAACAGGGAACATTACCCTGCATTTTCCAGGTGAGAAAACAAAGTTTGCTCTCTAAGTTATGAAGATAAAAAAAGGCAAAACCTCAACTCAAACCTAGATTTTTCTGTTTCCCACTCCTAATGCCCTCTCCTCTAAACCACACGGCCTGAACTGGGCGTGCAGGTGAATATAGGAGACACATGAATACAGGATGTAAGTTTCAATGCTGGTGCTGTCCAAGCAGAAGTGACCTCACATGGAGGGAAAGCCTCCATGGGAAACCCCAACACCTCTCTCTAGGGATGGCTGTGCCTCTTTGGTGGGATCCCCTCCAAGGCCTCTGGCTCTTGCCACGTCCAGGGCACCACCATATCCCCATCCCTCTGCCTCGCTCAGACAAATGTCAACACCGGTAGCCAAATGCATGTTACCACCAAGCCACCCAGAGCATCCCCTGGAACAAACACATTTATATACAAGAATTTTTCTGGCAGGAGTTGTTTGCCTGAGAGGGATGATTCCTTCTGTAGTTTAAAAGCCTTCCATTTCTGCCCCTTCTGTGCCAGCAGGGGAAAAAGGTGGACTGTCCACGTCGAATAAGATGGGTGCTAGGCAAGAGGGACAAAGGGATGGAACTGTCTTAAGAACATACCTTCAGACCTGGCTGGTGTGGCTCAGTGGATTGAGTGCCAGCCTATGAACCAAAGGGTCGCCAGTTCAATTCCCAGTCAGGGCACATGCCTGGGTTGCAGGTTGGGGGTGTGGGTTGGGGGCACGTGAAAGGCAACCACACACTGATGTTTCTCTCCCTCTCTTTCTCCCTCCCTTCCTCTCTCTCTAAATATAAATAAATAGGACTTCCGGCCAAGATGGAGGCCTAGACTGATACGCTCCATCTCTCTCCACAACTAAGAAGGACTACAACTACCGCAAAACCAGAAATAACCAGAAGTTCCAGAAAATAAAGCTACATGGAAGTCCAACGTATGAAGTTATAAACAAGTGGTGCTCATCTGGATGGGTAGGAGGGGCGAAGCCGGGGCAGAGAGAGAGGTCAAGTAGTGCTGGCAGCGGCAGCAGTGGTGACCGGCAGGGGGACTGCAGTGAGCACGGACACCCGTATTTAAGGAGAGGCGAGAATCATCTGGGGAGCATCCCCAGCTGCAGATTAAACCCATCAGCTCATGATTCCAACACCTGGGAAGGCAGATCCCCATTGCCTCAGACTGTGAGGCCGAGAGAGCATGGGGATGGAGGAGGAGGCTCCCGGTCTCTCAGGGGAGAGAGAACGGCAGGAATCCATCTTGGACCCCTGCCCCCACACAAAGGGCCACAGTGTGGTGAGAAAGGTCGCCCGGTATTGATGAGTGTAAGGGGCTCTGCCCTCTATAGTGTAGGAGGTGCGACAGCCCCGCCCAGGAAGCAAAAACTGCCAGGATGTCAGGGATAATAATAGAGATCCGAATCATGCAGTTGACCAGAAAGCAAATAGATGAATTAACAAACAGATAGATAACCTTTCTGAGGCTCAGTTCAGAGCTATAGTTATAAGACAGCTTACAGAAATAACAGCGGGACTTAATCAAGACGGGGAAGGAATGAAGGCTAGCCCTGCTGAAATGAAGGAAAACACATAAGAAACAAATGGTGAGGGAAGGAAAACCAGGGATCAAATCGACAAATCGAAACATAGGGAAGGAACAAACAACCAATGCAGAAAGAGGAAACAAAAAGTGAGGAAAATGAGGAGAAGCTCAGAAACCTCTGGGACAACCAGAAGAGAGTGAACATCTGAATTATAGGGTTGCCAGAAGGTGAAGAAGAAGAACTAGAAATTGAAAAATTATGTGAAAAAATAATGAAGCAGAACTTCCCGAACTTGGGGAAGGAAATAGACTTACAGGTCCAGGAAGCACAGAGAATTCCAAATAAACTGGACCCAGTCAAAAATTAAAGATAAAGAGAGAATCTTAAAAGCAGCAAGAGAGAAGAAGAGAATTATGTACAAAGGGGTCCCAATTAGACTATCAGCTGATTTCTCAAAGGAGACTCTGCAGGCAAGAAGGGACTGGCAAGAAATACTCAAAGTAATGAAAAGGAAAAACCTACAACCACGATTACTCTATCCAGAGAAGCTGTCATTCAGAATAGAAGGGCAGAGAAAGTGCTTCCAGGACAAAGTAAAACTGAAGGAGTTCATCAGATCCAAACCACTGTTATATGAAATGTTAAAGGGACTTGTTTAGAAGAAAGAGGATCAAAACTATGAACATTAAAATGAAAACTGTATCACAACAACCAACAACAGAAGCTAGGGAACTGAAAGAAAGGCAAACTAAGTAGGCAACGAGAGTGGGAAAAGAATGATAGGTATGGGGAACATATAGGGGGGAGGCCAGTGGGGAGGGGGAAGGAGGAAAGGGAGGGGGATGATGCAGGAATTAAGAAGCATAGTAGGAGGGAGTGGAGTAGACAGGAAGAGGTTGAGAACAACTATATGCACAACCCATGGGCATGGACTAAGGCGGGGGACAATGGGTGGGGCACTGGGTGGAAGGGAGCAGAGGGAAAAGAAATTGGGACTATTTCAGCATAATCAATAAAACATATTAAAATAAATAAATAAATAAAATCTTTCAAAAAAGTAAAAAAGAACATATCTTCCACCTAAGTGATCCGTAGGGTCTTTTGCCCTTTGCTTAGGAACAGCTGTTTGTGGTCTGTGTGACTCTGCGGGGCTGAGGAGAAGCCCCTTTGTTAGGTACAGGTGCTGCCGCCATAGAGCCCCGCGGAGCAGACAGGTTATGGCCACAGCCATTCTGACAGAACGCACCTTGAGTGAATAGAGAAAGAAATCATGCGTGTCAGACCTGTGGGTGTAGCAGTCCGGGGGGTGGGGGAGGGGAATCAGCTACTCTAAAGATTGACCCTTTAAAGCAGATGAACTCAGGGAGGAAACGGCCAATTGCAGGCAGGGAGGAAGCAGCACTCAACCCATAAGAAACACTCCTTGGACAAAAATAAAGGTATCATTCATCCCTTTATTTAGAACCTTCCAGAAGGCTCTTAGTCCTTGACTCAAACACACTAAAATCAAGATGCCAATAGACAAATGAGGAAGGGGTGAAAGCAGGTAATTCAGAAAAGAAGAAATTACCAGTGGTTAATATTTGAAAAGAGTTTAACCCATGAATTAATAATCAAATAGCTGCTACATAAACATCAAAATGGCATATTCTTTATTTAGCCTACACTGTGCCAGGCACTCTAGGTCCACTCCAAACACCATCCAGTTGAATTCCCACAATAACGCTGTTAAAACAGTTTTGTTATTTCCATTATCCAAGGACAAAGCTGAGGCTTGAGCGGTTGCCCAGGTACTGAGGGCATCAGCACTAAGAGTCAAATCCAGTGAACGTGCTGCTCTTAACCATGGTACAACACAGACTCTCTTACACGTTAAAAAAAATTTTTTTTTTCATTAAAGAAAGACCTTCAGTGTTGCTAAGAGTGTGGTGAGAACAGGACATGCCCTCTGCAGAAGATGGCAGCAGAGTCAGTGGAGGGAGCTGCAGCCCACAGAGGAGCTGCATGTGCCACACCTGCCGGGACGGCCCCGGCACCGCCTGTGTGTTCAAGGGCACTGGTGTAGTCTGTGCAGATTCAGATGCAACTTCAGGATCAAATACAACAGGGTAACATGGGAAGTAAGGAGATGAAAAAGGTCACAGTGACATGAGTTTTCTTGTTGTAAAAAGTCATTACTATTAAAATTGACGTATTCTTAGAAAATGAAAAATCAATTACCTGGGGGAAAAGGTGGGAAATCACTATAATTCTACCACCTTGATGCTCGCTTCATGTGTAGCTATTTTGCGTATGTTAACATATTGATGAAAGCAAATGCTATGGTGGTTACGAGTCTGGGCTACAAGTCAAGGAATCCCAGCCCTGCCCTGACTGTGCACCTGGGGCAAATGACTTAACCTCTCTGAGTCTCAGCTGCTTAATCTGTAAACTAGGAATAGGAATGCACCATATCCATTATCGATCTGTCAGGATGATTAAATAAGGTGGATACTACATGTTCATCACTTGGAACAGAGGGTCTGTGTTAATCTACAATAAATATATTAGCTATTAATATAATTAATATACATTCAATTGTGAATCCAATTTTGTATTTAAAATTCTATCACATGACCACTTAAAAATAGAGTTATACTTACTTTATAATGATTACTATAAAATGGCTCTGGAAGCTTCTAGTGACTTAGGCCTTATTTTCCAAACCCACTACCTACCTCCTGGAGGTCAGTCCACCTCATTTGAACCCTCCCTTTAACATTACCAGATCAGCCACCTGACAGGCTGGCCTCAGGGCAGGTGTCCAGGGAAGTCCAGCTCTAGGTGGCTGGAACTTGGCTGCCACAGATGGTATTGAATGGTTAAGAGCACAGGCTTTGCGGTAAGACAGAGCAGGTTCAAACTCTGGCTCTGTGACCTGGAGCACATTTCCTTATTCAAGAAGAACCCAGCCCAGTATATGCTTGTGAGGGCCCCAGGAGACGAGGGTGTAAAAAGCTTGTGTCAGTGCTCAGTTTTAATGAATACTCAGTAAGTCTTGGCTATGATTATTTTTTAATATCCACCGTGTTTTAAGCAAGGAAAGGGCCAGGATCATGTTTGTTTTACTTATCACCCTATTCCTAACAGTTGGCATAGTAGAACTCAACAAAAATGTGTTGAATCAATGAATAAATAAACAAATGAATGGATGTACTATAGAGGCTATCAGAGCTGGAAAGGATATTTTTAAAACATCTTTATTTAGATATAATCCACATGCCATACAATTTACTCACATAAACTGTACATTTCAATAGTTGTAGTATATCCAGAGTGGTGCAAACACTTCCACAACCTAATTTTTAAAATTGCGTTCAAATATACATAACATAAAAGTTACCATTTTAACCATCTGTAGATGTAAAATTCAGTGGCATTAAATACATTCACAATGTCATGTAATCATCACCACTATATATACCCAAAATTTTTTTATCACTTCCAACATAAGTTCTGTAACTCATTAAACAATAACTCTCCATTTCTTCTTGCCCCCAGCCCTGGTAGTATCTATGCTACTTTCTGTCTGTATGAATTTGTGTATTCTAGGTACCTCATGTAAGAGGGATCACACAATATGCATCCTTCTGTGTTTGGCTTATTTCACTTAGCATGTTTTCAAGGTCCAGTCAAGTTGTGGTGGCATATATAAATTTTCATTTCTTTCTGTGGTTGAATAATATTCCATTATATGTATGTAGCATACTTTGTTTACCCATTCATCTATCAATTGACACTTGGGTTGTTTCCATCTTTTGGGCTATTGTGAATAATGCTGCTATGAACATTTGTGTACAAAAATCTATCCAAGTTCTTGCTTTCATTTATTCTGGATATATACCTAGGAGTGAAATGACTGGGTCGTATGGGTTTTTCTGTTTAATGTTTTCCAACGCAGCTGCATCATTTTACATTCCCACCAGCAATTCATGAGGGTTTCCATTACTCTCTATCATAAACAATACTTTTCCCATTAAAAAATTATAGCCATTCTAGTAAGTGTAGTAGGAGTGAAGTGTTATCTTATTGCAGTTTTGATTTGCATTTCCCTGACGACTAATGATTGTTGAGCATCTTTTCACATGTTTATTGGCCCTTAGTAAATCTTCTTTGGAGAAAAGTCTATTCAAGTCTTTTGGCCACTTTTGGATTGGGCTGGTTGTTTGTTTTTGTTTTTGTTTTTAGAGAGAGGGGAGGGAAGGGAGAAAGAAAAGGAGAGAAACATCAATGTGTAGTTGCCTCTTGTGCCCCCAACTGGGGACCTGGCCTGCAACCCAGGCATGTACCCTGACTGGGAATCGAACTGGTGACCCTTTGGTTCTCAGGTTGGTGCTCAATGCACTGAGCCACACCAGCCAGGGCTGGGCTGGTTGTTTTTAATGTTGAGTTGTAAGAGTTCTTTATATGTACCGAATATTAACCTTTTATCAGATATCTCAGCCCTGGCTGGTTTGGCTCAGTGGATTGAGCGTCGGCCTGCGAGCTAAGTGTCGCTGGTTCGATCTTCCAGTCAGGGCACATCAGAGAAGGAAAACTCTGACTCCAAAAACCTCCGCTGCCTTGCGGCACACCTCTTCAGGGGAAAGGCTAAGGGAGTAAACCCCGACAGAAAATCCGGAGCCGGAGTCCCTAAGGCGGTTTGACGTTGTAGTCAACACCGGCAACTCCTGCGGCGCACCTGAAGCCAAGCTGTATTGACTCCGTCTTTCCCTTGGATCCTTCAGCTGCGAAGAGAGGGGGGGTCTGCTGCACGGGCAACAGCAGACCCTCCATATCACCCTGCCCAGGCTCTGTAGCTTCAGCTCCACTGGAGAGGACACTCCAGCGTCATCGCAAGATGTCGATTCAACACGGGAGGAGACAGATACCGTGTCACTCCCGAGTCGGACTGCACAACCATTCTCGGCGGTGCAGATAGACTCTTAAGAAGCTACACCATCGCCTCTCGAGACGGACGGCTGCCGATGATCAGATATCTGATTTGCAGATATTTTCTCCCTTTCTGTAGAATATCTTTTGGCTTTCTTGATAGTGTACTTTGATGCACAAAAGCTATTAATTTAATGAAGTCCAGTTGGTCTATAGTTTCTTTTGTTGCCTTATGCTTTGGTATCACATTCATGAAAATGTTGCCAAATTCAATGTCATAAAGATTTTCCTCCATGTTTTCTTCTAGAAGTTTTATACTTTCAGCTCTTAAGTTTAGAGTATTGATCTATTTTGAGGTCATTTTTGTATCTGGCTTAAGATAAAGGTACAGCTTCATTCTTCTGCATATAAACATTCAGTTTTCTCAGCACATTTGTTGAAAAAACCATTATCAAATTTTAGGACATTTTCATCATCCCCAAAAGAAACCCAACACATAAAATTTCATTTTTATAAAAGAACTAGGAACATAATAAGTGAGTTTTTGAGAGTTAATAAACCTTGGCATTCATAAACAAAAATTAATTCATCATAAGAGTTTACTGAGAACATTACTTCTCTGTTCTACAAAGACATGTGACTTCCATCCATCATTAAACAACACAGCAAGACTCCTGTGTATGCATGCAGGCCAAGAGCTGGAATTCCTGCAGTTCTCGGGAAGGGTGATTTGCTGTTAGTGCAGAAGACATCCGCTGTGCTTTTCTTCACCACCCAGCCCATTGTGAACACCCTTCCTATGCTTGGTTTATTTCCTTCCTTAGGAGTCCCACCTCTCCAGGGTTGAAATTGGAATTTGCAGTACCAGTCTCCTTTACAGGACTCAGTCATGAACCTGAGCTCAGCAGGCAGAGGCACCCAGGCCAGACCTCAAATTGAAAGAAAGTGTTCTGAAAAAGGAAGGGTTATAGGCAAGTGACTCTTGGGAAGGTGGAGGAATGATGTGACATCCTTTAATGAATTCCTCTTCTATGTAAGTGGTCTAGAACTGGTTCTGTTTTTTGTGACTATGACCCTTAACTGCTACAATGAAGCATCAGCATTAGCTTCTTTTTTTTAATTTTTTATTTTATTTTATTATTTTTTAAAAGATTTTATTTGCTTTTAGAGGGAGGGAAGAGAAAGAGGTGGAGAGAGAGGGAGGGAGAAAGAAGTGAAGAGAAACATCAATGTGTGTTTACCTCTCATGTGCCCCCAACTGGAGACATGGCCCGCAACCCAGGCATGTGCCCCAACTGGGAATCGAACCAACGACCCTTTGGTCCAGAGGCCAGCACTCAATTCACTGAGCCAAACCAGCCATGGGCAGCTTGGTTTTTAAATTACTTCTATTCTATTAATTTATATTATTTATAGAATTACTTTTAGGAGTTTCTGCTAATTGTTTCTCCTGAGTATTTGCTGCATGACTGTTTGGTTATTTTTCTCATCCCCTTTCATTCTCTGTTATTACCATATTCTTTCCCACTGGACAGTGGGAATGAGTGGGCTTGGTGGGCCACAAGGTCTTTTGCTCGGCGGAATTAGGCCATGGTCAAAATAGTTTGAGAACCACAACTTGGAGTAAACCCAGGAATTCAGCCTCGCCTCCTCCCTCCTGGGTCACTTCAGTGAAAAGCATCTCAAGGGTAGGCACAGACACACCCTCCACAGTGGGACGCCCCTGCTCCTACCCCCTTGGGGCAGCCCCCACTCCCAGCTTCCTTGTCCCTGGTCAGACTCCAGCAGAAGCCTTCACAGGCATCAGCCTGTCTCCAGTGCACAGGTTGCAGGTGCAGACACTTTAGGGCTTGCGTGGGCTGCGGCATCTGCCTTTTGGTTTGGGAGGAAGGTTTTTCTTGGCATGGCCTGCACATTCAGGAAAGTCAGTTAAACCAAACTGAGCTTGGTAAGTAATTTCCAGACACCTGGGTGGAGCCAATGATGCTTCCAGATTTTTCAAGGTGAAAGGCCTTTTATTACCATTTCACACGGCCCCACCTGACCCTCTAGCAAGCACAGTCTAAAGAGGAGCAGGCATGTAAGTGATGTGGGTCAAACAAGGACAATAAGCCCTCAGCCTCAGCAGCATGTGGCTGGAGGAAGGGTGGGGGCAGCCTCAGAGATAAACAAGAGAGAGGCAGTGAGAGAAGAAGGGCTCTAGAAACTTCTATCAACTCCATCTTTCCCTTGAAGGAGATAGGGTTTGTTGCCAGGGTATCTACCTGGCAAAACAAAGGAATATCATATACTGTTCTGGTTTGGGTCTTGCTTTGTTTTAATGTGGATAAAGTCACTAAGAAAATGTGTTTCTGAAATTTGCACCCCATGTTTGTATCACCCTATAGCAGCTCAAGGTGTCAGAAAATGATTGGGCACTTGGAGCATAGCAAAGACGACCTTTTTAAGGTAGCTCTAAATAAAGAAAATAAATAAATAAATAAATAAATATTTCAGATCTTTTCTTCCAGCCAGATTATGGGGCATTTTCAAGTCAAGGTACCTCTTTCATGCTCTGGGTATCCTTGAGGGCACCAGCCCAGTATCTTGCAGATGGCAAGGGCTCAATGAGTCCTGCTGATTCTCTGATATTGGGCATAGATAAAGATAAAACAGGACCTTGGACATTATCTTCATTTACTAATGGGGAGACTGAGGCTCAACGACTTGCCCATACCATACATTAGATTCTGCGTTCTACACTCTTGATTCCATGCTCCCCTTTACAAACGTCATGCTGAGGACACTGCTCTGCGGTCTGGTAATGGAGGACACTCAAGTGCTGGTTTTTTTGAGAACAAGCAAAGCGGCCGGTGTCCCCAGTTTAAACATGGAGTAATGATGTTATTGTGGTCAGAGAGCCAGAGAACGACACACTTTCTGGTTGGTGACCTTTGTCGCATCCTCTGGCAACAGGGGAGTGTGATGCACAACAGGAATAGAAGGACCTACTCTGTACTGAGTTCTTGTACCATCCTCACTCCACACTGGGATAGCATTGTCACGACTCCCCTGTGAATGCGGTAAAGATGGCTGCCTGGTGGCCCAGCCTCAGCTCAGTGCTGTGTTCAAAGAAACAGCAGATAAGAAGGAAAAAAATGAACTGGAGGCAATCCAACCACCACTGCAGTCTCTAGAGAAAACATCAAAGGGGACGTGCATTCTTTGCACAAAACGAAGGTCTGAAATATTTTCTTTCCTATCTCTGCTATTCTAGCAATGCAAATGCTCCAGAAGCAGTGTGCCCAGCTCCCCACCATCCCTTCTGCCTAACTCTCAACTCACTCATCTCCCTCACCTCCGGCATCTCCTCGCCCATCCTCTCCCCGTCTCTCTCCTTCCTTATCACCAGGAATCCCGATATTGGCTCCATTTGTCCAGTGCTTTCTCATGACTGGGTGACCCCAGTCTGCATCACAACAGAAGGGAAACAGCCAAGCAAACTACACCAGAAACAGTCTTAGAAGGAAATTATTTGAAGGCTCCATAGGCCAAAAAGGGAAAAAAAAAAAATAGGTTTCTTCTTGTTTTTTAATATTTATTTATTTTTAGAAGGAGGGGAAGGGAGGGAGAAAGAGTGGGAGAGAAACTTCAATGTGAGAGAGAGAGAAACATCGATTGGCTGCTTCTCATACGTGCCCCGACTGAGAACAGTACCTGAACCCATGCCTGTGCTCTGACCCATTATGAACCAGCGACCTTTCGCTTTGCGGGACAATGCCCAACCAACTGACCACACTGGTCAGGGCGAAAAAAAGTTTTGAATACTCACGTGTTTATGTTTTTATTCCCACCACACCCATTTTACAGATTAGAAAACTGAGGAATAATAACAATAGTAAATAATTATATTGTTATAATGATAATAATTATGAGAAAGATACCATCCAATATTGTACAAATGATACCTTACTTAATTTCACAATGATCATAGTAGGCAGGTGTCATTATAGCCTTTTCACAGATGACAGGTTCAGGGCACAAAGCTAGTAAATGGCAGGGTTGAAATTCAGATTGACTGTAGAGACCCAGCTCTTAACCACAGTGTTCTCTTTCAGATTCTGCTTCTGTAACTGTTTATGAAGTTGCCGGTGGAATTTAAATAGAAAGAGAAGGGTCCTGGCTGGTGTGGCTCAGTGGATTGAACGCTGGCCTGTGAACCAAAGGGTAATCAGTTCAATTCCCAGTCAGGGCACATGCCTGGGTTGCGGGCCAGGTCCCGGGTTGGGGGCACATGAGAGGAAACCACATATTGATGTTTCTCTCCCTCTCTTTCTCCCTCCCTTCCCCCTCTTTAAAAATAAATTTTTAAAAATCTTTTAAAAAAAGAGACAGAGAAGGAACAAGCTAGAAGGATTTAGTGTTAAACTCTATCACTAGTCATGCTCATTAAATATCAGATGATTAGTAAAATATAAACAATATTTTCTGGACATGCAGTAGATCTATAAATAAGATAAATTTATTTGCCAAAGAATAGACTAAGAAATGCAGTGACTTTCTAATTAGCTTAAAATTATTTAATCAATACAACACAATTACTTTTCAAATAAATAATCTTTGAAAGTTCCAAGGAATCTCGAGGCGTTTAATTGCTATTTAACTAGATAGCAGCAGTCAAGTTACACAGATATCAATTTGAGAGAAAATGCTCTTTGCAGCTCTAGCACTCTGTCAAAATTTCCATTAGAAAGATGTATTTTCAGGCCAGATAGAAGGGTTTCAGGTTACAAATTAATTTCATTTCTATGTTGTTCACCAGGGCAGAGTGCGGAGGAGGGGGGTGGACTGGAGAGGCTGATCCAAGGATCCACGGAGAGATGTACCTCCCCGCCGAGGCGGCATTTTCCCCAAAAGCAGAGGGATGCTGCTGCCAATGACTCCAGTTAGCAAATCTGGGTTGGACTTGGGTCCCTCTCTCCCCTAATGGCTCCAGCAAATATAAACCATGGGCCACCTTGGGGCAAGACTTGAACCAAGAGTTTGCCTGGATCCCACTCCTATCCAATACACCCACTCTCAGGACCTCATGAAGTGAAAGCAATAGATTGTAATGGAACCAGCAATGGATACAAAATCTGAACTTCTCGGGCAGGAACCTGTGTTTTAACAAGCTCTCCAGGTGATTTTTATGCCCATTAAAGTTTGAGAAGTCCTGCTCTAACCTACTTTAAAAACACTTTGTAAACTATAGTTCAATGCTTCTTAAACTGTTATGCATATACATCTGCTGAAGGTCTTGTTAAAATGCAGATGCTGACTCAGTAGGTGTGGGATGAAGCTGAGGATGTGTATTTCCAGTAGGCTCTCAGGAGATGCTGATGCCACTGGCCCCAGCACCAAGAAGCCAGGCCTGGGATCGGGGTGTCTGTCTGGTTGGGAAGGGATGGGAAGCAGTCCAACAGACATCGGCATAATTCCTAGCTCCACTGCTTGCAAGCTGTGTGACCTTGGCCACATCTCTCTACCTCTTTGAGCCAGATTCCTCAGCTATGAAAGGGTATAAAATAGGACTATGCACTTTTAGATGGCAACATGCCTGTACTTAACACAGCACTTGGCATGTGAGAAACACTCAAACAGAAGTTGTGGTTGCCCTTGTTTCTCAGAGAAGGAAGAAACTAGTAAGTGCTCAATAGTTGTTCATTATTTTATTATCAATAGTTATTGAGAGTTGCCGTATGGTATGATAGGCACTGTGCCAAGTAGGACACTATTATCATTTCCTCCTCGCAATGGCTCTATGTGCAAAGTCAGGTGTTATTTGTTCTGTCTTGCAGATTAAGAAGCCAAAGCCCAGAGAGGTTTAATAACCTGGTCCAAGTCACAAAGACAGTGGAAGGCAAAGCTAGGGTTGAATTCAGGTCTTCCTGCCTAAGCTTCTAATCACCCAGGCTGAGGCATGGTTCTGGCCACACCTGTCTATAGAGCCTGAGTGGAGGGAAGGGTAGTGGGAGGTGGTATGATACAGGACCAGGATGTAAAGGTAGAGGACAGGCAGGGACAGACAATGGCATGGAGGCAGGAATACTGAGCTGCAGGGGGACATCCGTCTCAACAGAAGGAGCAGGGCCAGGTTCCATAGGATTGGGACATCCACTAATCAGGAGATAAAGCCTAAAAGGGATGAGAACTATTACCCTAGTGCCCTGTACCCTGCCTGAATTAAAGCAATGTTCCTTAAATATACAGTAGGTATGTATATGAAGAACTGATAGATTCATAGATTCATTAATATTTCGAAGGCAGCAACTGATTTGGAATTGATGGGCAGGATGTGTTGAAGTGGCAGGGAGATTTTCACATCTGGACTGTTCTTTTTAAAAAGAAAGCAGTTCAAAAACAGAAGAACAACAGGAATATTTCCCTTGGAGTGCAGCCAGCCCACACAATGCCTCCTTTTCTTCCCAGGGCAGAAGGCATTTGGGGTCCAGCCCTGTGGTGGGCGTGTGCACCCCGGAGCCTGCCTGACATACTTACCCACTTGTGCTCGGGAGCACAAAGGCCCCTGCCTGCCAAGCCAAACACAAATGCCTCCTTCACCACGGCCCTATGCTGTGTGTGGTTTCAGCTGCCACGGCTTCTGAAAGCGCCCCCTTCAGGGCCAAAGTGAGGCCCTTCTGGCTAGATCTCTCTGCTACCATTTGGAGAAAATCATCCAGTTGCCCTCACAGGCCACGAGGCATGAAGTTCAACGGCCCAGCAGCTTGAAGGGAGCAAGGGGAGCCTCTCTGCTCAAAAATTGGCCTCTACAGATGGTGTTCAATCAGCCATTCATCAGAAATTATTGTTCAGGCACAGGGCTAGGGTCTGTGAATTCATGGATGAATAAGATTGGAATAAAAACCCTTTAAGAAAATCATGGTCCAAAACAGGAGGCAGAGACCTAATTCAGGACACAGGTTTCATAGAGGTGGGTGAAGGCATCATGGAGGGCCACGGGCGCATCACAGCCATGGTATCTGAGCTGGACTTTGAAGGATGAATAAGAGTGGACCATGCAGACCAGGAAAGCAGCCCTCCAGCTCAGTGGTGAAGACACGCACAGTGGGTTTGAGGAATGACCAGTGAACCAGGCCCAGAGCACAGGGCAGCGGCCCAGCTGCGGAAGGCAGGGGCTGGAGGTCAGCTCATTTTATTCTGTAGAGAGTAGGAAACCAGCAAAGATTCTTCAGCAGAGGAGAAAGAAGACCAAGGTTGGGTTTGGATTCAACTCCAGCTGCAGCGAGGGGTGCATTCCCAGAGTCTGGCCCATTAGCAGAGCATAAATATTTAAGGAATGAACAAATGATTTTGAGAGGGAAGAGAGAGTAGCAAGTCTGATGAGAAGTCTGGCCAGACCTAATGCTTTCCCTAACTGCTCCTTTTATGTCTTTTTTTTTTATTTCTTTTAAGAGAACAGCAGCTTTTCTTCTCCTTTATTGAACCATCACAAATGTATATAGTCTGAAATTACAAGCATAATTACATAATGTCTTATACTATTGGCAGTTTCCTGAATGTTGGCTTTGTCTTCCGGAATAATTTTGCCAGCTCCTTGAAGCCAGGGGCAATGCTCCTTGGGCTCTCTCCATATTGCCCAGCAGCATCTATCATGTGTTAAGCACACAGAAGGTCCCAGGTAAACAGAACCATGAAACACATTCATGGAGTATACAGGCTCTTGCCATTAACTGATCCAACTTGCTCATTTTACAGATGCGGAGACTGAGACCCAGAGAAAAAAGAAGTATATGCCCCACCAAGGATGGGTCCACATTCCTCCCTCTTGCCTCTGGCATTTCACAGCAGGGACCTGGGCTCAGTTAAGACTTTCAAGTGCTCACACCAAGGGTCAAGGCATCCAGCCATGAGCCCAGATAATAGCAGTGTAAGCAGAACAACACACAACAATATAAGTGCAGAAGAATATGTGCCTGTACAAGCATGGTATTCAGCTTCCAATCCTTATTCAACTCCAAGAAGAGCATAGCCTGGTTCTAGAACTGCTGGAGGAAGCACACCATAAACACGAAGAGTGTGGGCTTTGGAGGAAGGCAGGCCTGAATTTGTGTCTTAAGCAAGTTCCCTAAACTGCCCTGGCCCCAGGGTTCACATAAGCTCAAACAGGAGAAACATGATTTCCTCTTCAAGGGTTGTACAGATTAATAGGGATGAAGAATATCAAATGTTTATCCTGGAGGCTGCAGTGGAAATTAAAAAGTGATGAACTTGGGAGAAAGGAAGAAAGAAAACACCAGGATTTGCCAGCCAACGGACCCGTTGGTTCCTGAACACTTACTTTGGTTCAGGCACTGGGTCGGGGAGGAGAAGTTGTCGAAAACTCCAGGATTTCAAACCTGGGTCACTACAGAGTGGTGGGGACACCAGCTGAGTTAGAAAAACGAGAGAAGAGAGTTGGGAGAAGGGAGATGGAGAGTTTGCCCTTGGGCATGCCTGACTAGGGTCCACCCACAGAACGGGTGACAGTGGCCCAGCAGACAGCTGACAGGGTGGGCCTGGGATAAGGGAGAAACCTGAAGATTGGTGGTGTAGATTCCAGAGTCAACCGTATCAGCACAAGCATTGCAGGGATGGAGGTGGTGAGGAACAAGAGCGAGCAGAGGAGGTGTGTGAGGAAATCTCCTGAAGAAAGTCACATGTGGGGACCAGATGTGGAAGAAGAACCAGGGTGGCTTACAAACCCAGAAATCCAAAGGGGGCAGGTCTTGGTAAAACTGGTGAGGCCAAGCTCAGCTTCCATAGCACAGGGGGATGCTGCCAAGGGTCGACAAGATGGGAGAAGCAGCAGGTGAGGCTACGCTTTGCTACTGCAGTCAATTCAGGAGAGAAATGGGCAGCCACTCCAGGGAGGGGAAAGGTGAGCAAGTCTGCAGGCCAAGGGGAAGAAGCCAGGAAAAAGGAATGGCCTGAGATGCAAGAAAGAAAAGGTGGCAGGAGAGCCGACATTGACTCCAGGCACAGTGCTGAGACATGCAACAAAAGTGAATTTAGTCTTCACCTTAGGTGATTTGATGAGTCACATTTGCAGTTAAGAAACTAGGCAGAGAGAGGTGAAATATCTTACTCAAGTTAGCAGTAATCAGAACTGATACTTGAGGCCAGAAGCTCGGGCTCCACAGTCCATGGCCAATTTGAAGGAGAGTGTTTTTGGAGGTGGGAAGGGAAGGTTTTTAAGGCTTAGTTCTGACAAGGGAGAGGAGAGCACATGTGGAGAGAAATGGTGATGCAGAAGTGAGAGTTCAAGATACATGGTTTCCACCTTCTTCGTAAGGTAGCAACAGGCCAAGGGCATGTGAATGGCTTTGGGAACACAAGGGCCGCTCTGCACCAGGCCATTCAACGTCTCCCGCTCCTGTCTGCCCCTTCCACTGACCCTGAGGTGACCTCCAAACCCCTTCCCTTCATCTGCTCCCCCAAGACTCTCCCAGACACTAAGCCCAACAATCTCACACATTCTAAAAAGTAATTCCCAACTGGCCAGAACAAGGGCCCCCTCCCACAGCACCCATTTCAGGAGCTTTCTGCCAACAGTTAGAAAAGGAAGGAATATGATATACCCTGACTATCATGGCTCGAAGCCAGGAAATCCAGACTTGTCTAACTCTTGCTGTGTGAGTTTGAGTCACATCACCACTTCTCTGGGCCTCAGCTGCTTCATCTGTCACATAATAATATCAAAATCTATGGACTTGTTGGAAGGTTTAATGAGATAACACAGAGTAAGAGGTCTTTGTTTAAAATGAAACAGAAATGTTGTAATCTAGAGCCAGAAAAGGAAATGAAATGAAAAAGGGAAAGTAGGAAGCAGGGAGGTGATGTCACTTGCAAAGACAGGGCATGAACCTCCCTTCTACTAAGAGGAGCTGACTTTCCCCACAGGCGAGAGGCCGCCCCGCTGAAGGGCAGACACAGGTCAGAGCCTTCCTATCAGACATAGCTTCCTATCCACATACCTGGCTTCAGGAATTTTTCTGCAGCTGAGTAAATAAAAGTGAGTCCAGAGAAAATGTCCCAAACAAAACTGAATGCATCTATTAATGAACTGCTTACAATTTTAACCTTACTCGGCACCGAAAAGAGGATCTTCAGTTCCACTGTGAAAAGTTCTAAGTCATCTCTGCTTCACTCCCCACACCCGACACCCCACCTCCATTCCTCCCTCAACATGGGCAAGGGTGGAGAATGAGGAATTCAAAGAATGGAAGCTGTAAGCAAGGTCTGCTTTGTCCCAATGGTGCAATGGGCTCTGATCACCCAATACCCAACAAGCTGTGCGGAGCACATCTGCATTTTATTTAACCCTCATTCTAACCTTTGAAAGAAGGAATTATTATCTGCATTTTATAGAGAGAGAACGGAGGCTCGAGGGGGCACGACGGGGATTCACAACTACTCTTTCTATCCCGCAGTGTTTTCCATTGCAGACTCTCTTTACCTAGGCCTAGAGGTGATGTAATAACCTAGTACGTTCAAGTAGAGCATTAGGAAAAAAACAGAGCAAAACCTGTGTAAAACCTTATTTTTATTTTAAAAGTTTCTATCCAGATATATATATATAGATACATATCTAGCTGTATATAAGGATATAGTTATATCTCATATAGGTATAGCACCAAGTCTAGAATAATACACTCTGAATGCTGCACATGCCCAACCACCAATTCTTGACAGTTTGCAGTTTTTGCCTTCAGATGTTTTTATATTATTTTAAACACTTGCTACTAACTGGTATAACTTTTAAAAATAGATTTTTAATAAACTGTTCCCATAGGGCTTATTGAGCCTTTCAAATGGTAAAGACCACATACATGCTATTTAAAAAGTATTCAAAAATGGAAAATTTTCTCTTTTTCTTTAGTTTCCTTACCAATTAAAAAGCCCACAAATTTCACTTTGTCTTCCGAGAGTCCAATTTTTAAGCTTACCCGGTTAATAAAGTAAAGTAGTAAACATCTTCCAATGCAATATACATGTGCCAAAGACGGGTGTTTCGGTGTCCTTCCCCAGCAAAGACACTAGATGCCGCAGCTGAGAGGAGCAAGGTAGGGGGCGGGGGGGACATGACTCACTGCAGGACCCCAACATCGCCCCCTTTCTGGGCATCAGCTCCCACCCTTCACTTCCTGGTTTCCTTCCCAAGCCGCCACACATCAAGCATCGCCCCACCTCACTGCTTCTCCACAATTAAGATTTTCTGAGGAGTAGAATTCATCCCCAATGTGATGAAGGAATTCCAATGCTAGTGGTCTAAAACTTTCTTTTTCCTCCCCTGTAATGCATCAGCATTTTATTAGGGGATTTTTGAACCAAGGTAAATTGAGAGTGATTTGAATGGTGGGGATTTCAGGCAAGCTGCCTGGCCATGGGGAGGTGCAATCTGCGACTAGGGCTACAGACCGCAGAGATCACCTAAATATGCCCCACGCACCTTCCGGCCAGGGGTGGCCATGTAAGATTCATGCAAGGCTAGCGTTGCCAGATCTGATTTTTTTTTTTCTTTCAAAAGAAGCCAGGAATGTGGATTTATGTAAAATCTGATTTTTAAATGTTGACTTAGTGCTTTCTTAAAAAATCAAACCAACAACACTATGTAAGTCAAACAAAACCCATGTGCAAACCAAATGCTGCCCAGGTGCCCACCAGTTAGGCCTTGACGTGGTCTCTGTCCCCTTTTCTATCCTCACTCCCAATTCCTCTGCCCCTCACACATGCGACCCACCCCTCTTCCTGTGTCTGAATGCCTGTGCTCTTGCTTACACCTTAATAACCCTTTAAGATGCCTTCTTTGTCTTCTCTCCCAGAGCCATTCCCATCCTTCAACAATCTGCTTAAATTGCACCAATTCGTTCTAATTCTAAATAGTAATCTCAATTAATATTGCCCATGCTCCAAGGCTCTCTTCAAAAAGCAACGACCCCACCATGCACTTCTCATATAATTCCTCTCATTGCCATTGTTCCTGCGTGTTTTTAAATCTTTCCGAAAGATCATTAATTGCAAAAAAAGGAAGGAAGGATTTTTGTGTGTGCCAGCTATGACTTTGGTACTATTATCTTCATTTTACAGAACAGAAAACCAAAACTCAGTGAATAAGTGACCAACTTGAGCTTTTTGTAGATACTATAGCTTTGCATGTCTTCTAGGCTCTCTTCTCCCGATACCCAGAATCTTCTTTGTTTGGTCTCCATCTGGTAACTACTACTCAATCCACAAGTCAGCTTTCCCTACCAGCATCTTCCCCTCCTCCACACACCAATCAGGACTGATTCCCCTCCCATCACAGCATTGTGTAAGAACATCTGCCAGAGAATTCATCGAACTGTCTTACTAGCTGAGTCTTTGTCTCCTCTGTTGGACTGTATGCCCTTTGCCTAGAACAGTACCTGGACCAGAGTAAGTGATCAGTCAGTATTTACTATATGGCAGGAAGGAAGGGCGGCAGGAAATGACAAAAGGAGAAAGGAAAGGGAAGAAAGGAGGGAAGAAAGGAGAGTAACAGCTCACAGGTAATCAACAAATGTGAGATGCAATGAACCTCATGGCTCCCAGCTCTGGTCTGGGGCCAGAATTGGTGCTGGCTCCTTTGTGCTCCAGCCCAAAAGCAGGTAATTGGAAAGCTCCAGCTGCTACCCACCCCCTCCCCAGGGTGGGGCAGGCAGGTGGCCAAACACTGCTTGGCTTTGGGGACCCAGGAACCAGCATTCACCTCCACTCTCTTCTCCTGGTCTCTGGCTCTGGGGAAAGGGATTTTTGCATCACTCAGGCTGTGCTTTGAAAGGATAACTTCAGTTATGATGGATGGTGGTGAGGATGAGCTTTCCCCAGAAAGCTGGCAGTGAACTGGAAAAGCTCACAGCAGGCCTCGTGCTACGGAGACAATTCTCACTGCCCAGGGCAGACACGGTGTGTGTGGGGGGTTGGAGGTGGGGGTATCCTCTTTCAGAGAACCCTGGGAGGCACTCTGCTCTGCAGGTCACTAGAAAACCCTGTGATATGGCCCCCACCCCACCACCCCCTCCTCATTCACAGGCCAGGAGGCTGGGCCAGGCTACTTCCGCTCCTGGAGCCTCTCCCTGGTCCAGAACAGAAAGAACCACCCTGGTCTCAGGAGAAACTGCAGAGCATCTAGTGTCGGTTGATGTTCTAAACAGCCCAAAGGCCCTCTCCAGGGAGCAGTTTACATTACCCACGACACCCACTGTGAGACCAGAGGTAAGGAAAACTCTGGGCTCCCCATCAGCACTCCAAGTCAAGCCAGGGAGGGAGGCCAAAGATACCATTTCTCCAGGGAATTCAGAACCTCCATGGACTTGCCTACAAGGCAGAAGATCTGGGAAAAGGTCACAGGGTCCACCCGCTCCCAGAGCCAGGCAGGATTCCCAGGTCCCCTCCCACCCCGACTCCACATCCAAGCAGCTGGGGCAGAGGGACAGGCTCCTCCTCACTTCCCCTTTCTTCCCGCTCTTTTTCCTCCATTGCATCCCCATTGCCCCCCCAGAATCTCCCCCCAAGTTCCCAGGAGCTTTCAATACCACATCTGGGGTAACTCAGAATACTAGGCTTTCACTGAGAGCCTTGGGCAGGCTTAGTGGCCTCAGGCACTTCAGTTCATAAATCCTCAACAAACCAGTAAGGTAGGATCTTTTACCCTATTTTAAAGGCAAGAAATGAAGTTCAAACCCATTTTAAATTAGAAGGGAAATAAATCTTAAAAGAAGACCACATTACTAAAATAAACAAAACACACACAAGAAACCCTACTAAAAACCAGGACTTCACTTAAAAAGAATTAAAGAAAAAACAACCTAGGACTTCGGTGAAAGAACTGACCAAATAATCCAACTGCCTTAGAGAAAGACAAAAAAATAACTAATTTTATTGACTACTTATTATGTAAAGTGCTTTTTGTGTACTATCTTATTTCATCCTTGAGGCGACCTTATAATGCAATCTCTTAGAATCCTCATTTTACAGATAAGAAACTGAGGGACTTATTAAAGTTCGAAGTTCCACTCTTCCTGGAGTCCACAGTAGTGGTTTAACAGGTTCCCCTCCAGGACAACATCTTTGCGTTTTAACAATAGCTCTCCGAAGAAGACAAAGGGATCTGAAGGAATGACTCTAATGCAGGGAATTTCAGGCCTCAGCTGTGACAGTGGGCAGAATTCTGAGGGCAAGAGCCTTTTGGCAGCACCAGGCAGGCACCCCCTGCAGGCAGCCACCCACGGACCTGGCTAACACAGGGCTCCTTTCAGCAGCTGGCAAAGCGCAGGGCATGGGGGTAGAACGAGAGATTAGCTCAGGGGAGGCCAGCCAGGAGGCAGGCGTAAGAGGGGCAAGTAGCAAGGCGGAAGAATGTGTTTTCAGGTGCTCCGTGAGAGTCCCTAAGCTTAATAGTGTGGGAGAGACACGAGGCGTTAGCATCGGCTGGGCAGTGTGCTGGAGCGGGAGCCCTGGGCTCTCATTCTAGCTCAGTCACTCACTCCCCAAGCCACCCAGGCTGTGCCACCTCCCTCATTGGTCCTCAGTGTCCTCAACTGTAGGACAAGAGGGATGGTCTAGGTAGCTGGTAAGGTTTCCTAGAGACACACCGGAGGTGAAGGAACTCAGAACAGGTGCCACGAATGAGCCATGGAGTCCTGAACTAGGGACTGAAAGACGCCTTCACATACAGTTATCACAAAGAGGACGCCACATGTGACACGAGCACCGCGATGGGGAGAGGGGACAGCTGCACAGGTACCGCTCAGAATTCCCCACTGCACTCAGGAATTCTCTACTGTGAGGAGTGATGCCTGCCACGCATGGGCCAGGTCGGAGGGGCCAGGGGAGCCTCCAAGGGGAGCTCACACATGCAGAAGTTGGGGAGAACCTCCCTGCGGACTAGGAGAGTGGAGGCACTCAAATGGAAAGACTATCCAAAATGGATGGAAGCACTTGTAAGAGAATACTGAAATTTCAGGAGGAGGAACTGTTATTTCCATGTCCCTGATATGCAAACCAAGGCTTGGCAGGGTGACAGCCAGGCGGCAGGGCCAGAGTTAGAACCCAGTTCTGTCTGGCCCACAGCTTTGGCTCTTAGTTTTTAACCTCTCCTCACACCCACAGCACAGGTGCCTGTGAGCACAGGCAAAAGGCTGGAGGGAAGGATGGGGAACACACTACGGTGGACAGCAAGCACTTCCTTATCAAAACAAAATGGCAGCCACAGTTTTTCCAAACAGACTCTTCTGTGGTTGCCTGTAGTTTTTAGGGGCATAAGATTCTGGAATCGGCTAGTACTGAGCTGAGCTCCTGGCTCCACCACTTCATATTTTTGTGACCTAGAGCCGTGGGATTAAGCTTAGAGCCTCACTTTACTCACCATTACAATGGGAGAAATAAGTCATATCGCATTGAGTAGTTGGTAAACATTAAATTACTGCTGTATTTCAAGGACTTGGCACAGTGTCTGGTACATGTTAAGCATTCAATAAAAGGTAGTAAAAAAAAAACCTATTCACCTAATGTTGCTCCAGTGGGCTTTCTCCTCTCCAGGCTTCCTCCTCAAAATCAACATCTGGCCAGTCTCCCACATCCTCACAGACTCCCTTCCTCTTTCTGCCTGCCTCCTTCCCTCCTTCACATTCCCTCCATTTCGGAACCCACTTCAAAGTTACTCCTCCCAGGCCTCCCCTCCTTCCTAGGATTCTAGCTTGCATTTGATCAAGTAATTTCATCAGCTAGCATACACAAACTCCTTAGCCCCTTAGGAGTAAAATCGTCCACTCGGTGGTTGTTTCAAGGGACTGGTTTGTATGGGGTCGGCCAAGCCATCAGCGCAGGGCCTGGTGAATGTGTGGGCTGATAGGAATTACCTAACCAGTTGCCCATATGTGTCTGCAATTTGTGAATTAACCTCTGGATATACATCAAAACCTTCTCCCCAAACCACAAATTATGTGTTCTTACAAATTTGCCAGACTATTAAATGGAATTTACAACTACTCAAGAATGTCTTGTACTAATTAGACAGAGACAGACACATGAAAGATCAGGACGAGGGAGGGTAGGAAATTGGGAACTAAAGCTCACTCGCTTCCTGCCAGGGGGTCTTTACTCCTTTTGTGCCATGGACACCCTTTTAGCAGACCGCTAAAGCCTATGGACTCTTTCTCAGAATACCTTAAAATATATAAAATAAAATGCATGGCTGACTACAAAGGAAACCAATTACACTGAAATATCATTATTAAAAATTTTTTAAATGAGTGTGTAATATCGTAATATATTTTCTTTATTAACACATTAAATAACAAGCTCTAGTAGCAGGTATAATAACTGCTTTAATCTCAAAGTTGCGATGGGCATAAATCAAAGTTCAAGATGTCTGCAGCAGCTGAAATGTGATATGAAAATATCTGTGATTTCTACTGGTAATAATGTCATAAGTACTGAAAATACCTGTGACATTATTACCAGTAGATTTGTTGCCTACATTCATAACTGAAGAAAATGCTAAATAAAGATGTTATTTTTTTTTCACCACCCAAGTTCACAGGTTCCTCTGAATTCTACACATGGGCTGTTAATGCCAAGTTAAGAATCCTTTACAACTTGGTAAATACTTGTGTTGAGCATATTCCTGAGTTCCAGCTTACCTTCATTTCCTTTACAAGGCATCTCCACCCACATCCTGTCCTGATCCAGAAGGTCAAGTTCTATACATAAGACCGTGCTCTGTCCTCCCCTCCCATCTCATTGGCCCAGCAAGGACTCGTGCCTCAGCAGTATCCTATGCCCAGGGTGACTGGAGACTGGCCAAGACATGGCCTGGGAAGAAAGCCTCAGCTTCTAGAGAGCCAAGCTCAGACAACAGGAGCCTCTCTGGAACTTGAACTAGCAGCAAAGGAGAGATTAGTGTGATAGTATTATAAGAGAGTGGCCAGAAGCCCCAAAATTTGAGGGATGTGACTCAGTGGACCACAGCCATTTTCCTAAAAACTACCTAGTTTCTTAATACGTAAATGGCTATGGCCATTCCACGTGCCAAGGAGGTGGGAGGCTCCTTGATCATAGAATGGTGATGAAAAGCTTACGGGGCCTGCGCAAAATTCTACAAGCGGCCACAACTGGTCACCATACCCACTATGCCACAGGCCGCGGTCAGGGATTTAAAAATAAGGTGGCAGCCATTAAGGAGGAGAGAGCCACATGGTTTGAAAGAGAGCAGAAGCATCCCACCAGCCAGCCATAAGGTTGGGTGTGTAAGAAGGTGCCACATGGCTCTGAATTAAAAAGCTGAAAAACACCACGACACGGGCGGAAACTTACCCAACCGGGCACAGATGAACAGGAGCTGCTGGTAAAGCTGAACTGTGTCTGGGAAATACAAAGCCACAGACTTCTATTTTCCTAGAGAGAAATGGTACCTCTGACTTTTCTGTTCTGAAACTAGCCTGGTTTGGCAGAGGGAGACAGGACTATGTGTTTTGGGGTGTTTTAAAGGGAGTGAGACTTAAGAGCAGAAATCCGCCATTAATCTAAATCTGTCCAACCTTTAAATAAACAATCCCTTTCCTTTTTACCAAACTCTGATACTGAGAGTTATGCTTTTGTCGAGGGGCAGTCAAGCCCCGCATAACTGAACAGTTGGTAGGTTCTGTTTCAGTGTGCTAAGGGGGATGGGGTGAGCAGTGCTGAGCAGAGCCGATGGCATCCAAAGGGAAGATCAGTGACTGCTGCACTCGTGGAGTAGCCTTGAACTCAAAACCCTCTCCATCCCGCCTCAAGGGTGCCTGGCCTCCCTCCAGGCCTGTGCTGAGATAGCAATGCTGCATTTGATGGCTCTTCACCCCCTTCACTAGAAGCAGCTTAAGGGATCCTCTGTTGTATCAGAAGAGTCCTAAGTCCATATTATCAATAGCACTTCATAGATGAGGAAGCTGAAAAGTTGAGTCTGTCACAGCTGGCTAGTGCGGTTCAGTGGATTGAGTGCCAGCCTGGGAACTGAAGGTTGCAAGTTCTACTCCTGGTCAGGGCATGGGTCATGGGCCACATCCCTTCCCCTCTCTCTAAAAATATCAGGTTGGTGCAAAAGTAATAAGTAAAATTTAAAAAAAAAGGTGACTCATTTGCTTAGGCTCACAGGGCTAGTAAAGATAGTGAAGATTTTTGCCCTCTCTTCTCTTCCTTTTTATTTTGAAGATCAGAAGGAGGATGGCCTTTCTTATTTATTTATTTATTTAAAATCACATAAATCAGTGGTTCTCAACCTTCCTAATGCCGCGACCCTTTAATACAGTTCCTCATGTTGAGGTGACCCCCAACCATAAAATTATTTTTGTTGCTATTCATAACTGTAATTTTGCTACTGTTATGAATTGTAATGTAAATATTTGATATGCAGGATGTATTTTCATTGTTACAAATTGAACATAATTAAAGCATAGTGATTAATCACAAAAATAATATGTAAATTATATATGTGTTTTCTGATGGTCTTAGGCAACCCCTGTGAAAGGGTCGTTTGACCCCCAAAGGGGTCGCAACCCACAGGTTGAGAACCGCTGACATAAATGATACCAGAGAACCATCTCTTAAAAAACTTAAACATTACTGATAAAATGTCCCATCCCCAGCCCCGCCACACACACATCCTCAGTATCGAACCTAATAAATGTGACCATACTAGGATATACTCAGTCACCACCCAACTTGACAGGTCTGGTCGTTCAAACCCTTCCCCAAGAGGAGGGTGGCTATACTTTCCAAGCGGGAAGGGAGTGGGGAGCCATACGCAACAGCCGATGAGCACAGCACCTGGAAGCACTCAGCCCTGCTGCCTGGTGTCCTGCTATGAAAATCAAAATCAATTTCACTGAGAGTCAGCATCTCTGGCTTCTGGGCAGAAACCAGGCTGTGGAGGGAAATCAGCACTGAATTCTGCTCTTTTATCTTTGCATGGAGCCAATTCTCCCCAATGCCATATTTCTCCACACTTGTCAATTGACGCCAGAGCCACAAACTAGACATACCAAAGGAAACTGCAGACACAAAGGGTCCTTCCACACAAAGGGGTAAAATCCACAGCCACATTAAAAAAATATATTCATCCAGTCAATAAGTTTTATTTACTTTTGGGGAACAAAGCGGGAGGGGGATGAGAATTGGGATTTCTGTTCTCTCCCAAAACGCCTGTGTCTCCGGAAAGCTACGTGAGGGGCAGGCTCCAGGCCCTAAGGCCCCAGCGAGACAGTGAGGAGTTCTTTTGAAAACAGACTTCTTTCCCTTGGAGAAGGAACAGTCAGCCTGCTTCTTCAGACACCACCAATCTATAAATGCCTGCATATCATATTAACCATCTATTTGAAATCTTGGGGCAGCATTTATTTTATCCTGGAAACTGCTGCAGGCCTACTTTTAGCCTAAGGGCCCTTCTTCTTTCCTTTAATCCTACTTTGAAATATTATCCACATAGTCTGGAAACTGTTAAGAGAATGACCTCTATTAGAAGCCTCTTTGTCCAAACTCTGGGTCTGGGAGATTAGCATTCTGAGGCACAGAGAGGTTAGGGGTCCAGCTGTGAATCACACAGCTAGGTAGCAACAAATTTAGGCTCCAATTCCTGGACACTCTGGCTTCCCAGTCCGTGCCTCTTTCCACATACTCTACTATAAAATAGCACAAAGTGGTCTGATCTCCAGGGACTGAGAGCTCAGTGAATCTTAATGTTATCACGTATTAGCTCCATAACGCTGGGCAAGTCACTGAACCTCTTGGAGCCTCACTTTCCTCATCTATACATCGGGGATTACAATTGTAACTAGGATTATTCTGAGGATTAAATGTGCCAGGGCTTGATACATGGGTACCCTTTATTATACTGTATTGCTCCTGTTTCGCATACAGAAGTGAGTGGATCTGCCATCTGAAACATGATAACTGTGTCCGCACAACTGCGCAGAAATAGGAAAATTCGGTTCCCCCACCCATCCCCAGAGATGACATAACTTGCATGAGATCAGAGTTTCAAAAGTGAATACATTCTCAGCATTCAGAAGCCCTAACCATCCTCCCTACCACACCTCCCAAGGGATGGGTTGAATTAGAAGTAAAATCTGCACCCTCTCTCCTTCCCACACACAGCAGAACCACATAGCACTGGCTCACACTTCATGACCCTTCTCTATAAACTAGGATCAGCACCGTACCTGGTACAGAGCAGAGACTCAACATAGTTTTGATGAATGAGTGAATTACTAGATCCTGATCTGCAGATAAGGCGCTGCTTGGCCCAGTAGCCTGAGTAGGTGTCTTGTTGCAGAAAGCAGGAGGGAGGCCAGGTCTGCAGGCAAGAACCCCAATCTCTCCATTCATTCCCCTAAGCCTGCTCTATGTGGAAAATGCTTTTGACAAGACCAAGAGCTGGGTGCCTGATCTCAACGGTCCCAACCAGAGCATTTCCAAATCTGGCCCACATGGCTCAATCCAGGGCCCAGAAGATACCTGTGAAGCACACGTGACCCTCCTCTAGCTAAAACAGATGTGTAATAGCTTTGCAGGCAAAGGGCAGCAAACAGGCCAGGGAGATGACCCATCTGTCTTCCTAATTGTCAACTCTGCCCATAATAAGATTTTTTTCCTCTGTCACACCTTAGGCTGCTACTGAACTGAAGCAAAACCAAGATATCCATCTTCCAGCCACATGCAATGGCATTCGCAAGGTGCCAGGGACGAAGGGAAGCTACTTGGCTAAAAGAAGCAGAGAGAGCTGGAAGGAGCCCTGGACTGCGAGTCAGGAGCTCAGGGTGGTGTGTGGGGGGGTGGGGGGTGGGGGGAGTCCACGCTCTTAACCAGCTGCAGATGTTTGGGCAGTCATTGTACCTCATTGGCCTCTGTTTCCTGTAAAATTAAAATCCGAAGTTCAGGAAATGGGGTCAATGGGGAGGGAAGGGCTGTGAGTCATGTGACATTGCATGCAAGATATTTTAGGTTATATACACTTGAAGAAGAGTATCCCTCATTTTCCACAAAATCTCCAAGATATATTTAACACTCTCCCTACTAAAACATGTTAAGAAATACTAGACTAGCTGGTTTTCATCCAACAAGCATTTATTGAGTACCTTCCATGTGTCCTTTTCTGTGCTAGGTACTTGGGACACAGTATGTATGACAAGAGACACCTGCTTTTAAAGATTTTATTTATTTATTTTTAGAGAGAGGAGAAGGGAGGGAGAAAGAGAGGGAGAGAAACATCAGTGTGCGGTTGCCTCTCACATGCCCCCAACTAGGGACCTGGCCCACAGCCCAGACATGTGTTCTGACTGGGAATTGAAACAGCGACCCTTTGGTTCGCAAGCCAACACTCAGTCCACTGAGCCACACCAGCCAGGGTGAGACCTGCTTTTAAGATGCACAGTACAGTTGATGCTCACAGACACAAGCATGTCCAGGGAGCTCTGAAAACAAAGAAATGGAGCATTTGACCTTGGTCAGAAAAGGCCTTGTCTGGGGTGGGGGTGGGGTAAGGAAACCTTAAGTTTATTGTTGAAGTTGAAAACCGAGTGTGCATTCACTGGATGAACAAGTAGACATAGAGTATTTCAGACAAAGCAGCATGTGCAAAGGCAGTATGTGTTCCAGGACCTGCTTGGAGTACAACTGTGAGGAGAACAAACAGTGCTCATTGAGAAGGGAGGAGATGAAGTGAGAGAAAGGAGGCTGGAAAGGTAGGCAGGGCCCAGATTAGGACATGCCACGTAAGGAATTTTACATTGCAGGCAGTGAGTTCATTCTAGTTTCAAAAGTCTAAGATGAGCCACCACTCCCAGCATGAACCTTCCTACATGTTGAGCAGAGAGGCCTTGATCAGTTGCTGGCCACAGGGAACAATGCGAAGACCTGCTGCTTCTTGGCACCCTGCGTGGGCATGCGCTGCATGATCAAGGTGCTGGTGTGTATGAGGGGTGAGTCTGCCAGGTGACTGTCAGTCTCTCCCTCTTTCTAGCCCAGCCAGGGGAACTCCAATGGCGCATTATAAGGGCTGAGAAAGGAAGGTACTGATTGCGCCAGGTGATGGGATGCAGAAGAAAGGGGCATGCTCATTTGTTGGAACCCTGCTTATCACTTGCAAAAGTCTTTGAGTTCCATTAATCAACTCTGCTACTCAACTCAGGGCCCTCATGTGCTGTTCCTTCTGCCTTGAAGGCTCTTTCCACACTCTTCAACTATTTAACTCCAATTAGCCTTCTTGAGCAAATACTGTAGCTATCAGATTCTCATAGCACCTGATCCTCTTCTTTCGAAGAATTCAGCACTTCATAATTCTGTATTTATTTGAGTGATTTGATTCATGTTGGTCTTGGCCGCTGGACTGCAAGCTCCATGAGGCCAGACTCTGCCAGTTTTGTTCATTTTTCTGTCCCAGTACCTTGCTCATGCCTGGCTCAGAGCAAGTATTTGTTGATTGAAATGGGAAGTCTTGTGTGGACCCTCAGCCATCCCTCATTCTCACTGCCCCTTTACATTCCCCATAACTCACATTATGGTCCAGTGAGGAGTTTTGGACCAGGCAGAAGGGCTGGACTCTGCTTCTATACCAAGTGTAGCTCTGTGTTCTCCTGCGTCATGTCTTGAAAGGCTCTAAGGAACCCGCATTTGGTTTACCCACCTAGGCAGGTCCTTGGGAATTGTTTTTAACCTAACATGCTTTATCACATGCCTCAGTCTGGTCACTGGCTGCATGTGACCATCCCCTGACCCTATTTCGTCATTTGAACTTTCAAGGTGGCATCCTTGGAAAGGGGGTGGATCTCCTTATCTCTTTCCTGAAAAATGTCTTCTCCTCTCCCTCCATTCCAGCACTCTGGGGTTCTTGGTAACTAACACCGCTGGTTCTGAAGCCCTAGCAGAGGCCCCAGGCAAGCTCGGATTCAAACCTGGTGTAGGGGCCATGGGGCGTCACTTTTCAAGTCCAAGGCTAAGTAAGTGGTCACTCTTCAGGGGCAAAGTACTTAGGGTCAAAAGTTTGACCTTAAAACGGAGAAGAGAGGGAGGACACCTTACCAAGGGGTACACTGGATAGCAGAAAGCGCCGTTGGCTGCCAGCGCACAGGAGGGGCCCGACTGCCTCCACCCAAGGTCGTAGCCTAACGGGAGAAGTTCAGCCAGGGGCCGAGGGCCATCAGGGTAGGAATCGGGGGCCGGCTTTTGCGAAAAAGGGGAGACTAACAGCTCGATTTCAGGTAGTCCTGGGAGCCAGCGGCAGGGCGCCCCAGTCCCGCAAGCTGCCTCGCGGACCACAGCGCTCCGCTCGGAAGCGCTGGGCTGGGGCTACACCACCCTAGCCGCAAGGACGACGCGGCCTTCTCACTCCTCACTGGCCTCCACTGTACCCAGCACGGGGGCGCCCGGAGCCAGCCAGGACGGAAGGGGACCCGCTCCCGCCCTTCGGCAGCCCCCTTTCCCGCGCTGTCTCGGACCCTAAGCGGGGACTTCAGGTCGGCCCAGGCTGCCGCAGCCTCTGCCTTCACGGGGGCCAGCAACGCGCGGCGCTAGGAGGAGACGAGACGGACGGCAGGGGCACAGGAGCGTGGCCGGAGCCAAGTTCCAGGGTAGCGCAGGGCTGGGTGCTGGCGCGCCCCACCAGCGCACTGCGCGGGCTGGGGTCACAGGGCGTCTTACCTTGGCGAGCCGCGGGAGTCCGGCAGGAGTCGGCCGGCCGTGCCAGGGGCTGGCGCACAGCCCGGTTTCGGGGTTCACACAGTTTCGGGGTTCACACCGTCTCCGGGGGCACTGTGCCCCGCTCGGGCACGCACCCTGGGGCTGGCGCACACTCGGCGTCCCGGGCGCGCACACCCTCGGGCGCCCTCTCGCCGGCGGGTTCGGCCTGGGCCTGGGGCACACACCCTGCGGTCACACCCACCGCGGCAGCTGCGGGACTGGCCAGGCGCAGCCCGCCGAAGCTTCGTCGGGCCTCGCCGGCTGCCAATACCACCCGAGTCCCCGCCTTCGCCAGGGGGGGAAAGACTCCTGACGCGGCGCGGGCGTTGGTGTGTGGGAAGGGGCAGCCCTACGAAACCTAGGGGAGGGTCTTAGCTTTGATAAACTCAAGAAGGCCTTGGACAGAGTTTGGAAGAAAAACTTTTTGAAAAGAGACCCGAGAACTCCTAGTCTATGTATAGCGCTTTTCAGATTTCCAAAAGTGCTTTCACATACATTTATCTCAGTTCATCTTCGGCACAGCAGTTAGTGGGGCATTTATATCCTCACCTGATAGGTGTGGAGAAGCCATCACGCAAGGCAGTGACTTACCCAAGCCTGGTAGCGGAGTTGGAACGCACTGGGGTGCTGTGCCTCGCCAGCGGGATTTTCTCATTGAAGAGGTGGAGGAGCAAGGGTGGGGGTGATGAAAGAGAACTTTTCTCTCTCCTAAGTCATGTCTTTATCCATTTGCTTTTTTCCTTCCCAGTCATGGTGTTAGCCCCACTCAGGAATCCTAAATTTTTCACTTCACACTCCCACCTCCCAGAACACTGTAAGTCAGTTCAAAAGATTTTCAGTGCAATCACTAGCCTTGAATGATCAGCTTACGAAGTGCCAAACGTTGTGCACAATGAATCTAAAAGAAAAGAGCTGATGCTACCCCATTTCACTGCTGAGGACAACCAGACAGTAGAGGGGTAGAATGTAGCCTGTGGGACCTCAGACCCCTACTCTGACCCACCATATATACCTTTCAAAGGCCCATTGGCATGGGGTTAAACTTAACCAAAGGGGTTTCTTTTTTGTTTATTTTGTTTTTCCTTTTTATTGAATTTATTGGGTGACACTGGTTAAAAAATTGTACAGGTGTCAGGTGCATGATCCTGCCACACACCAGCTGTACACTGTACTGTGAACAACACCCCAAGTCAAGTCTCCATCCATCACCATTTATAAGGGGTTTCATTTTTGACGCTGGGACCCTGAAGGGGGAGATAATTTGGGACAAGGGACACTTTTGGGACTTTCATTTTCTTATTTCAATGAAAACATGGTTATTATAAAGATTTTGCTTCCACTAGGGCTTTTCAGAAGCAAATCAACAGCCCCAGAGCAATAATAAATGGTAATAGAGACTTGGCCCCAATACTGGGAATAATAGGGAGTGATGGGGTCTGTGGTGAGCTTGTGCGCAGCTCCAGGCTCCTGCCCAAGTGAAGGGGCTATGGCTGCTCAGTTCTAGGCAATTTTTGACAGTTGGGGCAAGGAATTACTAATGTCAAATCTTCCCATTTTTAAGAGAAGCCATAAATTCAAATATATAAGTAAAGTCTCCCAGTTTGTTGATAACTCACTTAAAAATGCTAAATACTTGATATCTAGGTCAACATTGTTCAAGCCAAATGAAATGAGTTTATAAACAGATCCAGTGCATGGAGCAGGGGGTTGTGCCCTGGAATTTGGGGCTACTTTACACTCTTCCATTCGGGCCTCCCAACACCCCTGTGGGACGGGGCCAGCACGGATGCTGTTTCTGTTTTCTGAAAGTGGAAACCCCAGTTCAGGAGGTTCCAATGACCAGCCCAAGGTCACACAAGCTAATCAGAGCTAGAACTGACACCCAGGCCTCCTAACTCCTGGTTCTGAAGCCTTCCCTCTGCATCCTCTGGTCTCATTAAGATTTTGTTTTTAGGCATGGGTTGGCTCTGGGGTGTGGAGACATAGCACCTCTCCTGAGAAGTTGGAGCCAGAGTGCCAGGCTGGTGTCCTCGAAAGCTCAGCCTGATGACTCAGAGAGAAAGCTGTGTCTTGAGGATAAAGCTGAGTCAGAGGAAACAAAGTTGAAACTGGGGCAACCCAGGCTTCTGAATCCCAGAGTAGAGAATCATGAAACAAGAAGAAGAATGGACTAAGCAAATACACCTGCTCCTAGCCTCCCCTCTCCCCCACATAAACCAGAAGACACAGGAACAGAGACATCAGCTAGATAGAGCACTGCCTATTTTTCCTGTCATAACAGGAAAGTCAGCAAGAATTAGACTGGAAAGTAGACTTCTTGTGTGGTCATAGGAATAGGGGAACTTTTGCAGGCAGCAGGTCTTCTAGAATCTCTGAAAAGCTGATCTAGAATGACTCCGGGCAGGACAGGCTGTAGTCTGAAGCTCCGTAATAAGAGGACTGATGTTCAGGCAAAGAATGCCTCACCTTCATTACCCTCACCCTGCGCTGGAGCTTGGGGTGGGGTATAGGAGTATTAACAAGAACTCACCATCTACCATCTACTGAATTGAGCATTTTATGTACATGATCTCATCAGGACTCATAATAAAACTGAAATTATTATTCTCCTGCCAAGGATAACAAAGTACAGTGTCACTTGCCTGAGGACTCACAACTAGTAAATGGGGGAGGTGGGATTCACACTTGGGTTTTGGTTACTCTAAAGACCAAACCCTCACTAACTGAGGGCCTGGAAATTGTGGCCAACATAGAGAAACGTCACTCAGATTCTGCTTCAAGAAAGGAGTTCCCAGCTGTAAGCAGTGTGGTTAGTTGACAACCCCACAGTGTGGTGAGCTCCTGCAGGGTCTGCCTCGGTCAGTGGTGTGTGGGTAATGTGTAACAACCAGCTATCGGGGGGGAAATGTGTGCATACATACATTTGCTTCTCATTATTCACAATAGTTCTATAAAGTGGCTACAAATACTGAAATTGCTAATATTGAATCATCGTTCCCAGGGGAAATGCAGGATTAGGTTCCTATAAGCTTCTGGGCACTTTTTCATTAACTGATCAATATATAAACTTGTTTTATGTTTTTGTTTAAAGACTATACATATATACATACACACACATTGCATTTTTAATATATATTGTTGAGTTATTAACATTGCACTTATGGCCAACAGCGCTATAACTCACACCTGACCAAATGTTATCTAACACCTGTACTTTCCCCTAAGGCACACCACAGCCTTCTGTTGCTCAGGAACACCAGGTAGCACTTCAGCACTATGCGTTAGTGCTATTTTAAACAGTGAAATCACCTACCAAAAGTACAAAAAATAAAAAATGGTGCCACTAAAAAGAATGCAAAAAGAACACGGGCTTACAGCATGAGAGCTGAAACAAGAAAGCAGAGCGTCAACTTGTTCAACATCACCCAGGAATGTGTATGTCAGGTGACTCAAAAGTTTCACTTCCCCCTGGCCAAGTAGCTCAGTTGGTTAGAGGATCGAACCAATATGCTAAGGTGGCGGGTTCGCTCTTCAGTCAGGGCACATATAAGAATGAACTAATGAATGCATAAATAAGTGGAACAACAAATCGATGTTTCCTACTCTTTCTCTCTCAAAAATCAATCAATAAAAATACTTAGAAAAAAGTTTCACTGCTTGCACATGTCTGTGAGTGACTGCAAAAGTGCTGTGAGTATTGATGTGGGGGTTACAAATAAATGTTAGCAAGTATCGATAAGTGAATTTGAAAACATAGAATCCACACATTATGATGATCAACTGTATATATATGCATTCATACAAGCCTTCCAGGCCCTTCACATCCACAACCCATCCTTCCAAATGTATCTCCCATTACCCTCCAGCCAGACTGAACGGTTGACCATTCTACAAAACATGCCTCATGCTTATCTAGCCTTATGACTGAGTTCAGGCTGCTGTCATCTGTATTCTTTCTTTTCTGCCTCCAACCACACACACACACACACACACACACTTGTCTTCCCAAGTCTGAGTGATTCTGCTGTGCAATTGAATCTCCTGCATGAAAGCCTTCTTGATGCCCCAGACAATGGAATTTCTCCATCCTTGGAACTATTGTGGCATTTTGAAGCCTACATCATATTCTACATTGTATTTCAAGGCAGCCTTAGTGATCTTCAAAAAACGCAAATATGATCATGTCACTCCCCTGCTTAAAATCTCAAAAGCATCACCATGCTCCAATAAAATCTGATTCTTTTAAGAAGACTTACCAGTCCAGCCCTTTCCAATCTCCTCTTGTGTCCTTCCTCCTCTAGCCACTTGAGACTCCTCTTAGTTCCATTAACACACTGGTCCTTCCCTGCCTAGAGTTTTCTGCACTTGCTGTGTATTCTTCTGCCAGGAATTCCCCCCGCCCCCAATTCTTTGTTTAGATAATTAATACTCATCCCAGGAGTTTCAGCTTAAACATCACTTCTGTAGGGAATTTCTCTGATTGACTCTTAAGCCCCAGACTAAATTAGGAGTTCCTGGTCTCCACTCCCATTAACATCTCTGGTTTTCTTTCATAACACTCAACACAGTTTAAAGTATGTGCTGTTGCCTATTTCTCCCACAAGACTGATTACATTAAGAGAGGCCTCCATCTCATTTGTTGTATTTCAGCACCTAATTCAGAATCTGGCACATATAAATGTAAATCCTGGTTCTCAGTAAATGTTTTATGAATGAATAAACAACTGAATATCCACTGTCCTAACATGTGTTAGGAGTGAGGGATAGCAGATAGCTAAAATAATTATGGAGGTTTTAAGTTTTCTTTTTCTTACTTGCGATGTTAAATTACTATCTTAGTGTTTTATACTACACACTTAATTCTAAATCAAAAAGAGTTATTATTATTAAATTTTTAAAAAATGCCCTCCTATATTATATACTGCACAAAAATCATTTAGATAATGTAGACTAAAATGTGAAAGATAATCAATAGCTTCTAGGATGAAACATAGGAGAATATGCATGTCCTAAAATGGAGCAAATATTTATTAAACAAGAAGACACCAAAAATATTAATCCTAAGGAAAGTTAGGATAAAGAGACACACACACAGGGAGAATGCCATGTGAAGATAAAGGCAGAAATCTATAAACCAAGGAACATGAAAGATTGCCAGCAAACCACTTGAAGCTGGAGAGGAGCATGGAGCAGATTTTCCTCTCATAGACCGCAGAAGGAACTAACTCTAACCAACATCATCTTGTACTTCTAGGCTCCAGAACTGTAAAAAAAAAAAAAAAAAAAAGGAAGAAAAGAAAATACATTTCTGTTGTTTAAGCCACACAATTTGTGGTGCTTTGTTATGGCTTTCTTAGTAAAATAATACAATATACAAAGAACGTCTGCAAAGCAGTAAGTAAAAAGCAATCCAATAGAGAAATGAGCAAAAGTCTAAACAAACATTTCACAAAAGAAGATATTTAAAAGGTCATTCATATGGAAAAGTGCTCAACATTATTAAAGAAACTCCAGTTTAGCCTCAATAAGGTATTATTCCATGCTCTTCAGAATAGCTCATAGCAAAAATGTTAGTAATACCAAGTTTTGGCAAGAATATAGCACAAATGGAACTTGTAAACATTGTTCCTGGAGTGTAAATTGGTAAATCATCTTAGAAAACTGTCAGTGTCTACTAAAGTTGAATATATATAAAAATATTCATGACCCAGCAATTCTATTTCTTGGCATAGATGCAATAAAAATGTGCACATATGTACCCCATGGGGCATAATTATGAAGTGTTATAGCAGTGCTATTCACAGTTTCCCCAAACTGAAAACAGTTTAACTTTATGTCCAGTGTAGAATGAATAAATAAACTGTGCCTTATAGTTTATGCAACAGAATACTATACAGCTGTGAGAATGAACCAACTATGGCTACATGAAACAACATAGGTGAATTTGACAAAACAGACTGTATTTTTCTATTTAATAAACTTCAAACACAGAAAAAACTACTCTGTTATGATAGAAATCAGGATAGAGGGTATCTTTGGAAAGAAAAGAGTGAGAAGGAGTTGACACGAGGGAGATTTGGGGGATGATAGTGTTCTACTTTTTTCTTAAATCTGGGTCATATTTACAAGACTATGTTACTTTGTGAAAATTCAGTAAACTGTACTTTATTTGTGCAATTTTTTTTGCAGTTTAATGTAAAATTTTATTTAAAAATTAAATACATTCCAAAAGTGTGAGGTCATCTCCACCCACTGATAACTAGAAAATTCTCGTCACGCTTTTCACCTTTGTGATAATTTGTAAATATGCTGTACTGGAAAATCATTCTGAGAAGTTTGAGATTTTGTAAAGAGAAAAGAGATTGTAAGTTTAATTTCTTTATCTCTTTTATATTATGAAGCTTTGTTGTATATATGAAATAGTCAATGTTCATTAACTATTTAAAACTCGGTTAAGGCACAGAGTGGACAATAGCATATTAAACAAAGAGTGTGACAGTATGTTGGGAGGCACAGGTGATTCATTGGGTGACAGAATTAGTGGCCAAAGAGATCTCAACAAGTTACATTTTATCTTCATATAAATGTCAGTGTACATGCTGACGTTCCTGAACATGCAGTTCTTCCAGCCATGTTATGTCACATGTTTCATTCTCTGCCTAGGACAGTCTTACATAACTTTTCACCTAGCTAACTCCTGACTCTCGTTCAGGGATCAGCTGACTCCTATGACAGAGAGTCTCTGAGATGGACCCCATGCACCCCCCCCCTCCTTGGTGTTCATGCCCTGTGCAATACCCTTCCTTTGAGTATGTGCTGGAGCTAGAGCTTTATTTTTAACCAATAAAATGTGACAAAAGTGATGGGATGTCACTTATAAAGTTAAGTTACAAAAAGACTCTGGCTTCTTCCATCTTGGGCCCCCTCTCTTCTTCCCTTACTCCCACTGTCTTTGACTCAGAACCCTTGCTCTGAGGGTAGAAAGGAGCCTTGTTGTGAGTAGCCCTATGGAGAGGCCCATGTGGCAGGAAACATGTGTGTGTGTGTGGCCAACAACCAGTGAGGACCGGAAGTCTGCCCACAGCCACATGACAGTGCTTCAGGGCAAAAACTCCCCAATTCAAGCACAGAGATGACTGCAGTCCCAGACAGCACGTGGGTTGCAGCCTTGTGAGACCTTGAGCCAGAGGTGCCAACTAAGCTGTACCCAGATTTCTGACCCACAGAAACTATGAGTTAATATGCTTGTCTTTTAAGTAACTAACATTCAGAGTAATTTGTTACAAAGCAATGAGTAACTAATATAGCCCCCACCTTCACCCCTCCCATCCCAGGGGGGGATTCATTGCTCCTATTGTACCCAATGTTCCCCATAATTACCGCATATATCATATCTTATAGTGATCTGCTTACTTGCCTATGGGTCCCATGAAAGGGACCAGGGATCTTGTCTTTTAAGCTTTATCATTCTAGTTCCTAGAACATAGTTGTACTCAATAAGTGTATGATTAACACATGAAAGAATAATCAGATAATAGTTCTTTAACCTTGGGAAATAACCTGTCTGATTTTTTTATCATCTCATTGGTAAAATTTGTCAAATCCAACATCTGTTGGATTCAGTAACCAGAGGATCATTTGAAGGCTGTGGCAGATTGTATTTTTCAAAGATGACTGTAAAAATATTTCCCATTCCACGTGCCCTTCTACAGTGTGACCTCATCACCATCCCATTGAGAAATGGGGTCTATACTATCTGCCCTTGATTCTGAGTGAGCTTGTGACCACTTTGACTAAGGAATTATCATGGGACTTCTGAGTCTATAAAAATCATAATGACTTTTAAGTCATAAAAGGCGAGGCCTCTTCCACCTTGTTTTCTGGAATACTAGAGCACGCCATGTAAGAAACCAGACCACCCTGAGGCTGCCATGCTGTGAGGAAGCCAAGCTGTGTAGAAAGGCCATGGTCAGGTGTCTGGTCAGCCAACATCATAGAATAGAGACCAGCTATGTACTATGTGACCAATTTAATTTCCTGGCCTTCAGAATGCATGAACATAAGAAAATGGTTGTCTCATGACACTGAATGTTGGGGTAATTTCAGATTTATTTACACAGTTAAAGTGCCTTGAACAATGACTTAGGGAGAGCAGGGCATGGAATGGTCAGGACAGAGGCCGGAACGCAGAGGTTTGAGGAATGTGTACGAAGTGAGGAAGGGAATGACATGACACGTGAAGAGACTGTAGTGGGGGGAGGTCAAATTGAAGGGTGACAGAAAGGGCTTAAGAAGGTTCTTGTCAGATGGAGTAGACCGGACAGATTACAGGACCAGGGGAAGACAGAGGAGTGGGAGAGTTCAAGCAGAGAAGAGAGGTTACAACAGAGGAACCAGCAGCAGAGGTGCAGGGCACAGGTGGAAGATTTGGGCTTGCTCTGAGACTGGAAAAAAAGAACTGGAATTTGTTGGTGGAGGAAGGCATAGCAGGATAGCAGCGCAGGGGAAATGGCGGTACTGGTGTGAGTGCAGTTCACATGATCACCCACAGGGTCTGGACCTTCAACCAGGAGGACTGATAGGCTAAGAGAATGGAAGGACCACATAGCCGGGGTCCCTTGGAGGTCAACATGTAGGTGTCATGGGTATGAGGTTATGAGATAGCTTGAAAGGAGGGGAGAAGGTAACCATAAAGAAAGTTACCGGAATCTAGATGGCCCAGTCCTGGGTCATGACAAGATCCAGGGTGGGGTTTGGGAATGGTGGTTGAAATGAAGTAGAGGTGAAGTCCCTTGGAGTTAAGGAGACCCAAGAAGTAACAATCCAATCAGTTGTCTTCCCAGGCACTGAAATCTCTTAGGGCGATGCAGGACTTGAGCTGGAGGGGAAGACCAAGAGCCAGGCCATGATTGATTTGGTGAATGAACGTTGGACAGTTTCAGTGCTGAGGAGGTGAGCAGTTGGATGGTGTGAGGCTCAGAGAAAGATAAGTGTGGACAAGCAGTGGTAGGCAAGCGACAGCAGAAAGCCAGGACAATCCAGCCATCTCTCTTTCAGAGATCTAGGGTATGGGCCTGAGAGGTTGAGCAACTTTGTACTGAAGGGCTATGGAGGAAGTGAAGACTTCCGTTAAGGCAAAAGGGGATGAGAGGCTTCTGTGAGGATCTGGACTGTTCGCTACGCATGCAGTTTTACGGAGCGTGTAATGGCTAAGCAGGGCTGGGGACTGGAGTAAGAAACACAAGGAGGGACAGAAATGGTGGGGGCGGGCTGCATGTAGGATTCGAAGCTGAGAAAAGGACTGTTTGTTACAAGGTCCTTATTGTAGGCAGGGACCCTGTTAAAATATTCAAAACAGAAGCAAAAGCCCATTAGGCAAGCTATGACGGTTTTGTTCCAGGTCAAGGTCCGTGACCTAGTCCAATGACCCTCCCAAGTCCAATGACCCTTCTCCGGCAGCCCCCCACTCATCGGAACCAGGAGGCCCCTTTGCCTGGCAGATGACTGTCTGCCAAAGACACTGTAAAGGGGGGTAGTGGGAGGTGAGTGGGGTGGCGTTAGACTGTGAGATCCCTCAGAAAGCCCGGGTATCCTTGACTCAGGAAGTGACACAGAGCAATGGATCTTCCTGTTATGACTGTTTTGTTATAAATGAAACAGTAACATATGAGAGTTCTTAAGTTCCCTTGAGAGGGAGACAATAAAAAGCGATCTGACCACCCACCTGGAAGCTCATTTTAAATAACATTCTAAGGCTATTTTCAGGCAGAAACAGACACGCTCTTATTAATAAGTCTGGCTAAGTCAGGCCTGTCTGTGGCCAGGGTGACTCAGAAAGCCTCTTTCCCCACAGAGTCCCTGCAGGTGACAATAAGAAGGGGTATGCTCCTGTCACTGGACAGGCCTATGCTGGTCACTGCAGGCAGACAATTCTACAGGGCAATTCCTCAACCTCATGACCCTCTTGCCCCTCATGGTGGAGTTTACTCACATGACGTCAATAGCTAAAGAAGAGGGTTTACCCAAGACCGGCATCTTGCCTTCCAGGCATCCCCTGCACCCACCCCACAATCCCTGATAACATCCCCAACAACCGAGGGAGGAGGTTCTATTCCCATTTTAGAGAGGTGGAAACTGAGACTTCTGATTACATTTCCCTCCTTGGCTTCCCACAGTTAGAAAGAGAGGCTGGGATGTGAGGCAGTCTAGCTCCTGGGCCCAGGAATGACTCCGTGGTTTTGCCTGCCTTCCTGGGGCACAACTCAGATGCGTGAAGTTTTCAAGTCAACTTTCTCTTGTGTCGTCTCGGATGCAGTTGAGAGGCGGCTGATTGTCATGTCCAGACTCTCTGCCTTGCTCACACAGTCCTTCAATGTCCCTGCTGTAACCTACGAAGCCTCCAGGGACTGAAGATTGGGTCTCCTGCAACCCCAAGCCTCCCCCATCATCCTGCAGAGAGGTCACCTGTTCCATCAGAGGCTCTGGTTTTCTGGTTTCAAGGAACAGAGAGCCCTTCCTTCTCATTACCTCAGGAGAAGGGGAGTGAGGCGCACTGGAGGCTGGAGCAGGGGCTGGAGGTGCTCTGGGTGCTTCTGTGTGTCACGGGCCACATGGTTTCCGCCTCTGTCACTGCCTTTCTCACAGTCGTGCCCAGAGTCTCACTTCTCGCTGCACACCTACTAACAAGTTCTTTGCTTCCTCTGGCTCTCCCCTCCTCACATAGCCCTCGAAGCTTTGACTCCACTGTAGACAACCTTTTAATGCATTCCAGTGGCCTCCAGCCCTGCCGCTAACTGCCTGCATGTCTCAGCATTTCTTGCTTCAAATTCCTGAGATGGGAATCTGATTGGCCTGGCTCCCTTTCTGTTCTGGACCATAGGTCATAGGTCACCGGCTGGCCTGAGCTGGCTCAGATGAATTTCCCTGCTGTACTGGACAGTCAGGAGTGGGACAAAACATGGCTGAGGAATGTCCCTTCCCCCTTGCAACCAGGGCTCTATGTTGAATTGTTCCTTTTAGAAAAGACAATGGCTAGCATTTGTACTGAAATTCTGAAACCCCCTCTGGTCCTGAGGCCAGAACAGGCCTTTGGAGCCTGTGTAAATCAGGGTTGTAAGTGCTAGGCGTGATAACTTAGAGTAAGCACACTCTCACTCCAGCTTCCACTATGGCTTAACGCTGTCCTCCTTTCAACTGCTCCCCTAACCAAAATGCTGGCTCTCTCTGGGAGCTCTCAGGAGTGATTCCTGTGTCAGCAATGGGTCTGGTCTGCTGCCAGATTACCTGTGTCCTGTCCTCCTCTGTTCCTGCCACACACACCGCTGGCACTTGCATTTCTACAGCTGTCACTGTGTCCCGTGGCCTCAGTGTTGCCTCTACTGATCCCCTCAAAACACCCAGGGGATTTAAGGAACAACCACAGGGGGAAGGTTCTTCTGTTCTTATGTTACTTACTATCCAAAGTGATCTCCACGCCCTGGCCTCCAATGACTTGGGGAAGCTTGAATAAACCTGCTTTTCAGTTTGAATATGCAGGCCACTCCCCCTGGGACCCCAGCACAAGGGTGTGTCAGGGGCACTGATGGGCTGGGGCAAAGCTAAGGAAGGCAGCAGGTCTTACTCTGCGTGGGCATCCATTTGCTTACCTGGGGTGAGTTAGTTCCAGGGAAACTCTTTGGTCTTGCAGACTAATAGCCTTTGCCCACTCCTGAGACTGACACTTCATGGTGGAGGTGGCCTGGGATGGAGAACCATTCACTCGTGCTCCGACCCCACCAGTGCAAAGAGCCAGGACCAACTTGCCACTCTACTCAAACCTGGTGCAAAGAGGGAAAGACCAGGCAGCACGCTGGCCTGTCCTCTCAGCACCACTGTTTGAACTGGCTATTCTGAGCCCTCTAAGTGGGGCTAACAATCCTTGCCTCATGGGATGTCATGGGGATTAAACTGAAGGAGAATATACCTAAAGCGCCCAAGCCTGTTCTGGTCCCTGGCACAAGCTCTGTGGATGGAGATGTTAGTATGACCCTGAGGACGAAAGTCTGACCCTGCCACACCTACAAAGCCCAGCAACCCCAATATGGTGGCTGTCACAAGCATTGCCTTCCAGGATTGGCAGGAGGAAGGTGTCTGGGGTGAAGAATACCACGGGACCAGTACCCCCATCCTAGGTCTCGTGGAGAAGCTGGTGGGCAGGGAGGAACATGGGCCCTTAAGCTTACCCTGGTCTCCTCTCTGTCCCCCTCTCTGCTGAGTCTTGGTGTGGTATGAGAAGTAGGAACAGAGTGGGAGATGTAGGGAGAGGCCTGGGGAGGAAGCTGGACTCGGGCAGCAGTAAACCTAGGGCAGCAGGTCCCCCTGGAAGCCAGTCTTTTATGTGGAACAAAAGCCAGGCCCTTGCAGGTCAGCTGGGAACAGGTGCCATACAACTGAGGTGACACTCAAGAGCACAATTTCAGGAGCCAGTCTGCAGTCACTGGAATCCCAGAGCCGCTCACAGGCTGCGTGACTTTGGACCAGCTACTCCAAGTCTCAGTTTCCTCCCCTGTTAAATGGGAGTCACAGTGGGATCTATGATGCAAGGTTCCTATGAGCAGTTAACCAGATACTATACACAGAAGCGCTCAGAACAGTGCCTGGAATGTGGCAAACTTGCTCATTATTGTTATTAAACTTATCTGTGTACTACTTTCTCCAACAAGATTGTGAGTTCTTCAGGGATTTTAATTTTTGTTTTTTCACCATAGGTCAGCATTGACGATGAAAAAAATAAATGAGTCAAAGAATGGAAAATAAACTTGTATATGAATTTCCGGTGAAGAAAAGCTCATTAACAGTGCTTAGTGCTTAGACCTATGTGGTTTTATGCTTTCACCAAGGCCCACCCCCTCAGTGTGACTACACACACCCACACCACACTTCCCTTCCCATGTACCTACCGCCATCTGCACACCCTGGGCCCTCCCCTCCTCATACCTTCCCACGCAGCCACGCCTCCTTCCAGACTTTCTACACACAAACATGCATACCCACTCATACACAACCCATCCATATACCCACACACACTCTCTTCTCCACACACGTACCCACACAAGTGTATCTGTTTACACACACACACACACACACACTCCCATTTTGAAGCAATCTAAGGAATTTTTTTCCTTCGGGTCTTTAACCTCCCTCCTCTCTGTTTCCCCACCCCATCTCCGTACCTGTTCCTCTCTCAGTCAGAAGGAGAGAGATATTTTCCCCATGACAGGGAAAAACTCATTTTCTCATTGGCTATCTCAACAGAAACTATTTTTTCCTCAGCCCCAGAGGCATACAGCCGGGCCTGCTCCAGAGCAACTCGGACACACCTGGACTTTCGGCCTTCAGGGAAAATTCTCATTACTCTTAGCTCACCTCTGCAATGGTTTTCATATCGCGTAGGGGACAGAAAAGAGAAAAATAACTTGTATTGAACACAAATATTGTTATAAATATATAACAAATATGTATGTCTGAATGACATTACTTAAACCTCGCAGCACCATAAGATTGGGTTGTTCTCCATTTTTCAAATGAAGAAACTGAGCACAAAGGTGTTCGCACAGTAAGTAAATGGTGGTGCCAAGACTGAGATTCTTCTGACTCCCAAGTGGCGCCTAAAAATGAAAGATCCTCTCTACATTCTTACATCCAGGAACCAGCTTTGCCAGAGTACAGCCTTGTTTTGCATTGGCCTAGTGACAGGCATAGCCCTTTCCTGTGAGGAGCTCATTATGAAAACAGGTGACAGTTCTGCTTTTCTGGACAAATGCAAGACCAGAAGCAGCTTGACCCTGGCAAGAAGCTTCTGCACCCATCCCCTGGTCCACCCACCCACCCTCCCTCCCATCCACCCATTCAGCCAGCCAGCCAACAAAAACCTTTCTGAGCTCCAGTATACTCATCCATATAATGGGGACAGTTGATGTAAGGTTTAAGTGATGAGAAACATGTGAAGTACTTGACATAGCACATGTGTTAAGGTTTATTCCATGGATGTCTCTTGCCTTAAGGAGTTAATTTCAGGGGGATCTTAATTTTTTGGAATGTCCTATCTCTGTGGCTGCCTAATGTTTAATAAGCTCTGTCCTTTGATTTATTGCTCTTGGGAGCCTGGGACAATGAGGTGCTCTGGGTCATTTTTTAGTAGATGTGTCTGGGAGAAACAGTGGTCAGGGGGGTCATGAATGATGAAAACAACAGTCAGGAGCAGCCTGCCGGCTTCCTCGTAAAAGAGGCAGGCATGGGGACTGCGGGCTGGGGAGCAGGAAGTTTAGATTAGCTTTCCCACATTTCCTCCAAACTTTATTTCTCAAGAAGGAAGTTTGTACAACATTGAATTATAAAAATCCTCACTTGAGGCTTTGATGTGTCTTCTCTGTAAAAAAGCCTCAACTTGGCCATGGTGGAGAAGAAAGGCTTGAGATCTGAGTTTGGTCTGCTGTACATAAAGCTTTCAAGGATGTGGTCTGGACTCTCTCTTAGAGATGATTATCATGGAAATGGTTATTCGTAAAGCACTTTACAGTTTACACAGAGTTCCACATGCACCATCTCATCGCAGCCCTGTGTGTTGGGAAGGACAGGCATTTTTAGGCTGCAGAAGGTCAGAATATGCCACCCAGAGAGGATTCTTCTGAGCTGAAGACAATTGAGATACATATATCAGACACCAAAACCCACCCTCCCAAAAAACAAAAAAACCTCTCTGCCTTGCTCCCTATTTGCCAAAAAAAAAAAAAAAAAAACATAAATTTCCATTTGTAAAAGTGTCTCCCTCTCCTATACTAAGAAGTAGAGGTCCCAGGACAATAACTTAGACTCTGAATTGCAGGAGACAACTCCAGACTTTTATCATAAGTCTAAAGATGGCACCAAGAGGAATCTACATAACATACCTTACTAAAATAACTTCTATTTTCTATTGGTTTCTCCATATGTTTACCTACCCACAGTTTGCAGCCCCTAAAAGCGTAAGTCTCTTTTTACAAATTTTTACTCTTCATTAAGATGCTCTATAAAAGTCAAATTCTAAACACCCCTTTGAGCAACTCCAGCGTGTTGGCATTGCTGTGTGCACTCATAACTGTTTTTAGTCTTGTTAATCTGCTTTTTGTCGGTTTAATTTCTTGGGTGCCCCTTGCAGGACCTAGGAGAGTAGAGGAAGTTTGTTTTCCTCCTGTATTCTGCCTGTTATAGAGATGAAGAATGTAACACAGCGACAAATGAGCTGCCCCCCAAATCACTGAGGCTCCAACCCTGATCTCTCGACTCTAGGTCCAAAGCCCTGACCCCCATTCCAGAGGTCCTCTCTTCGGAAGGCCCCTTGACACTGGGAAAGAGTTATTTCACCACATTTTAGGCAGCGCGTGACTTCCAAAATCATCTGGAGACATTTCTAGTTTTGTTTTGTTTTTAAGTTTTTAATTAATTAATCAATTCAAATCTGGGTTACGAAGTCCTTGACATGTGCCAGGGAGCTCCCAGTCCTGAGCAAACGCAGGCCAGTACGATGCAGAAGCAGGCTGCTCTGGGAGCATCAGGTTACCCTGGCACTAACCTCCCCAGAGGGGGTGACTCAGCGGCTGAGACTTAGAAGATAAGTCAGAGCGACTTGGACAAAGAGAGCAAGAACAGAGGATCCTGGGTGAAGGAAACCCACCTGCAAGGACCAAGATGCAAAGAGCTTGGTGAGTTTGGGAGATGGAAGAGGTTTAGTAGCTGGAGGGTGGAGTAGAAGGAGGAGGAAAGGGCTTGGGGAGTCGGGAGACTCGAGCATGGAGAGGGACAGGGGACAGATGTCGGAGGATGTAGGTGACAATGTTGAGTAACTAGTCTTCATCCCAAGAGCAATGGGAAGTCTTTGGAAGGCTTTAGCAGGGTCTTCAGATGGTTATGTTTGCCACTAACCGAAATGAGAAGAATGGGTTGGAAAAGGTGATAGATGAAGGGCTAAACCAGGGGGGTTGGCTTTTCAGTTTATTTTCTGCGTCTTCACTGCTTGAACCAAGAATGAGTCAAAACATATGGTCCTGAAGTTGCCAGTGCTCCCCCAGAAGCACACTTCTGGAAGAAACAAGCCTTTACATTTTCACTAGACATTGGGTACCAGGCAGTCTAGATGCACCCAGGCTGGCCTGCCTTCAAGGAGCCCACATTCTAGTGTGGCAGATAGATAAGTAAGCTCCACCCACGTGTGTGCGCCAAATCCTATGGGAGCACTGCGCAGGCATGGCTGGCTCTACAGAGATCAGGAAGGCTTCTCGGGGGAGGTGATATCTGAGCTGGGTCTTGAAGGCTGGAGAGGAGTTTGTTAGGTGGCTAATTTTTGATCAATGAATAAAGATCTCAACTTTCTTAAAGGACAGTAAAGTGAGAGATAAAAGTGACACATTGGGAGACATTTGTCAGGACTACCCCACTCCTGCTTCCCTGCTCTTACAGGGTTGTCTGAATGCCCCATCCCACCTTATCCCCACCTGCCAACCAAATAACACTGACACCTTAACATAAAAATGTGAGGGGGCCTGGCTGCTGTGGCTCAGTGGATTGAGCATCGGCCTGCGAACCAAGTGTCGCTGGTTCGATTCCCAGTCAGGGCACATGACTAGGTTGCAGGCCAGGTCCCCAATTGGGGGTGTGAGTGAGAGGCAACCACACAGTGATGTTTCTCTCCCTCTCTTTCTCCTTTCCCCTCTCTCTAAAAATAAAAATAAACAAACAAATAAATAAATTTTAAAAAATTGTGTGGGGAACTTGGTATAGCATTGCCATTAAGAACCGATGGACCTGGCTTCAAATGTGGGCACCACCATATCAATTTATTAGACAAGTCACCTTGACTTCTTTAGACTCCCGGCTTCCTCATCTGCATTATGGGAGTAATAGTAGGACCTGCATCACAGCATCGATGAGAAGATTCCTGTACCAGTTTTGACGCCATGATGCCTCAGCTCCCAAACCCTCCTGTACTCTGCTTTGTGATGATGGGACTGAGTCTCTGCAAATCGCATTTATGTCCAGTCAGCTGGCTCCCTTTTAAGTTCAGCCAATGGGGGTGCTAGAGGGAGTCGCAGAGCTGAAGAAGAAAGACAAGACTTGTTTCTTCCTGTGGGCTTCCTATCTGAAGGAAGAGAGGGGGAAGGCTTCTCAGGGGAGGTGACATTTGAACTGGGTCTTGAAGGATGAAGAGGAGTTTGTTAGCTACCTATGAGCATCATCCAGCATTGCCTTCTACCCTGACAGCAGCAAGGCCTCCCCATAGCATAGCTGAAGACAGTTTGCAGTTTTTCAACACAGAGTTAGCTTCATCACATCCGATCAGAGACATCAGCACTAGCCCAGCAGGGACCACTCCTCAGTGGTCTGGGTTTCAGCTCACAGGGCCCCTCCACTGAGTCTCTAAATTTTAATAATTCTAACTTTCCCCCTGTGGTTCCTCATCCCTAGGTTGATAGCTGTTTTCTGCAGCTGCTATCTCTGTTTTAGCTTATAGTTAGCTCTCATTTTATCCTTTCATTGCCTAGTTAATAACCTTAAACCTAGTTAACAGTCCTTTGTAATAATTCTCTCTGTACAAGTAACTGATGGGTTTCCTCCTCCTGGCTGCATGCTGACTGTTATAATTAATTAAGAAGATGTATTATAAAATGTTTGTTACATACAAAATGCTCAATAAATGCTTGTTACTGTGATTCCTTACAGATTCCTAACTTTTATTCATTTATTTGTTCCTTTATTTAGCATATGTTGCTTCCTACTGTGTGTCAGGCCCCATGTGAAGTACTGGGATGCAGAGCTGAGCAAGACACAGTCCAGCCCCCACAAAGTCTGCGATCTGAGTGGAGGAGACCACCAAGGACATGAGCCCACCCCAGAAATGGTTCTTGGCATCTCCTCCAAGAAGCTCCCATTGCTCATCTTGCTGCCCAGTTACTCTGAGATCATCCAGAACTTCCAGGTCCAGCCACACAAGCATCCTTCATCTGGCACATCTTCAAACACCCCTTGTTAACAGACTTCAGAATTAATACTTACGGTAACGTTAACTTGTACTATTTTATGTTATTCTCATTTATTTGCACATCTTATTATCCTTAGGTGGTAAGTTACTTGATTCGAGTTTCCCAAATGGCCTGCTTCTGTACCCTGTTACCAGCCTCACACAGTGCGGATATCTTTTAAAGACACAATAGGATATCTTTTAAAATGTGATGAATGAGTTAATTTACTTATTCAAAAATACCCTTGAGCCCTTACCATGAAGCCAGCAATGGGCCAGGTACTGGGAAGGCAAGAACAAAGAAAACTAACAGCTTCCCTGCCCCCAGTGAATGGATGTCTGACTCAGTGACCGAAGCTGGATAACCTCTGAGGACCCAGACCTTCATGGAGCTGCAGGTGGTTCTACCAGCCTGGCATGACTCAGACTTTCCCCACAACCTCCGCTTCCTTCCCTCTGAGCGCAGCAAGCCCTTGGTGGGAGATGGCTGCCCACTGTGGTTTACCTTATGTCCTGCTTGCTGGTGGCCAAAGGCTATATTTAAAGAGCAAACATTTGCATTTTTAATGTTGACTGGAATTGGAAAGGCTGCGATAACCTTTCCAAACTGATATTGGCTTTTACGTGATTGAAACAGGCCTGGCCTCAGACATTTCTAAATGGAAAATTTTAAGTATTTTCAATATCAGTGAGAGTGCAGAACCAGCTCCGACCACTGTGCCCCGCTTGCACACTCAGAAAATATCACCCACCTCTCTCCCTCCCTCCCTTGAGTACACTTAGCACCTTTGCCTTGTCAACGCTCCCGGTCCTCACCACCTGCATTCGGAGGGTAGACAGCACAAGGATCACTAGTCCTGTCCTGTTGGTGATGAGAAGAGTTTAAGGACACATAGAGGTGCGGTAGAAAGAGCTTTGACCTTAGAACTGGCTTAAATATCTAAATACCTTCTCTGCACCTGACTATCTGGGTGACTTGGGCAAATTGTTTACCACTCTAAACCTTCCTTCCCTCTTCTGAGACATCAGAATAAACATGCTACTTCACACATGGGCTGTGAGTGTTCCATCTTCGCTCTCTTCAGACTACTTGGCATCTACATTTTCTTTCTCTGTTATCATTGTAGAAAAAGTCTCTGTATTATCCAATATGGTAGCCAACAGCCAAATGTGGCTACTTAAATTTTTATTAACTAATATTACATAAAATTTAAAATTCCGTTTCTCAGCCACAGCAGTCACATTTCAAAGGCTCAGTGACCTCATGAGGCTAGTGGTCACCAGTGCAGATACAGGCCATTTTCATCATCGTAGAAAGCAGTACTGAAAAGTGCTGCATAATAGAGAGTAAGACAGAAAAGAGAGGAAAGAAGAAGGGGACAGAGACGAAAGGAGAGGAGAGGAGAAGAGACGAGAGGAGAGGAGAAAAAGATGGATTGGTTTTCCAGAGCGTCCCTCCTTCATGCACACCTCTGCATGTGTTCATCCAGGCATGGAAATCAATCTTTGTGCATTTCCATATTCTGATGGAAGAGGGAAATTCTTTCCCAAAAAGTCAGTCCCTGAGAATTTTTTTAATTTAGTTTGGCTCAACAATTATTATCATTTAAAACTCAAATGTGGTCATTTCATTGCCTACTCAGAATAGGTCCCCAGTTCTTCATGGCCTACTGAGAAAGACCCAATGCCTCAGCATGTGTCCAAAGCCATTAAACTTTACTCCTACTGGACCTTCCCAGCTGCTTTCCACCGTCTCCTGTCCCCACTCACCATTAACATTTTCCCTGTCAAACTAGGTGCCTTCTCTGAGGCACCTAGTACGCTATACTCCTTGCCTCAGCTCCTGCTGAGCCTCATTGCCCAGAACATCCTCTAAGGCATCATCTCCACCTATAGATGTTGATCAGACACAGCTCACATGCTTCTGCCTCCATCTGCCTTCCCCATTTCTGCTTGTCTGATGTGCTTCTATGTTCTGCATTTGATTCATGTGTTTCAGAGCGTGTGCTCATTGGTGCCCATGTCTCTTTCCTCACACTGCCTGTCCACTGTATCCCCCCATGATGGTGATTCTCAAACTCTGTATGGAAGAAAGACCAATGTTTTTTGTTTAATTTCTGTTTTTGTAAAATTCCAATCCATTGCAGACTGATAATTCTGTAAAAAAGAAAGAAAGAGAGAAAGAAAGAGAGAAAGTAAAAAAATGAAAAGAAATTTAAAAACCAAAAACATAGCTCAGGCTGGTATGGCTCAGTGGATTGAGTGTTGGCCTGCAAACCAAAGGGCCACCAGTTCAATCCCCAATCAGGGCACATGCCTGAGTTGCAAGTGAGAGGCAACCAGACATTGATGTTTTGCTCCCTCTCTTTCTCCCTGCCTTTCCCTCTCTCAAAAAAGTAAATAAATAACATTTTTTTAAAAACCAAAGTCATACAAAAATAAGCCTTAGTTATATTATTGCTTCATTCAAATTGCTATAACAGTTTCTACACCCTTACCCTCAATTTCTGTACTCTTCTCACCTTTGGCCCGTAACAGTTTTCAGGCCATGCCTGGAAGAGCGGTGCCCTCCAGCTCCGGTGAGAAGGTCCTGCACGTGGCCAGTGCATGATATACTTTATGGAATTCATGGGGAACTTTCTGCCAGTGCTCTTCCAGGTGTCTGAGGGGATGCACAGAGGAGGGGCTTCGTGGAGGAGCCCTCAGAATGAGGAGACCCACTCTGGTGGTGCTTGCAGGCAGATTTGGGTGTGGACACTAGTTCTGCTGCCTAAATGGCTTCATGACCCTGGACATGTTACCTGAATGTGGCCTTGACCTCAAGCTGGGCCAAGGTTCTCAAACTCTTCTGTGCCACAGACCTAGTTGATAGTCTGGGGAGGCTTAGGGAGATCATCTCAGAATGTTTCGGTGTTTTAAATGCAGAAAATGAAAACCACAGGCTTTCAAAGGAAATCAATTATTCTCAAATACAATTATTAAAATGTGTAAAATGTTTCTTTATTAACACATGAAAAATAATGATATTTGTTAGTGGGTAAAGTATCTACTATATTTTGAAGTATTGATGAGTGTGAAATCATATTTCAAGTATCTACAACAACTATACTGTGACTAAAAATACCAGTGACTTCTACTGTGACTTTCACAAATACTGGTAATTTTACTGTGATCTGTTGCCTATACTTATGATTGAAATAACTTTTATATCAGTTCGAGAGTAATGAAAATAAAGATGCAATTTTCCCCTCTTCTAAGGTCCACACAAAGTGTCTTCTAACTCATTTTATCATTGTCATTTGACAAATATTTGTTAAAGTCTTACTATGTACTAGGCATTGTTCCAGCATAGGCAAAACTGCCTTCACTTAAGTTTTCATTCTGGCTGTGAGTTATATAACACAGAGATAAATATAGTTGATTCTTGTTGTTTGCAATAGTTATGTTGTTTAAAGTCACCACAAACACTGAATTAGCAAATACTGAATCCTTGTTGCTAGGGAAAATACAGGGTTAGATTTCTGCAAGCCTCTGGTCACAACATTTTCATAAACTGATCAATATATAACCTTGTTTTACATGCTTTTGCTTAAACATGCCTTATTTAATATATATTGTTGACTCGTTAATATTGTGTTCATAGCCAACAGCACTATAATCTCTAAGCATAAGTATCAAAGTCAATGAAGCTTATTTAACATATTTTTAAAACATGTATTTTCTCCATGCAGCACATCACAGCCTTCCTGTGTCTAGATAAGTAGCCAGTGCTTAGGAACATCAGTACCATCACCAAGGGAAAGAGACCATTTTAAAACAGCCTGTCTGGAGAATGGCAGGTGGTCACTTCACCCAAATTTGAGGGGCATAGGGGGGTAGTAGCAGTGGGAATGGCAGGGGGGGAATATAAGATGTGAATCTGGAGGGGCAGGCAAGCAAGAGGGAAACCCTGAAAACTTTTCGATCAGGGCAGTGAAATGATTTACAACGGTCCTTCAGAATGAAGCCACTACCAGGGGATGAGAAAATGAATTGAGGGGAAGAGAGACTGTAAGAAGGATGACCAATTTGGAAGCAATTTCTATAAACCAGGCAAGAGATGGTGGGAGCCTAAGCAAGGGCAGAGCTAGTGGGAATGTAGAGAAGAGGACCCACCAGAGAGCCGTTTCTGTTATATACTTGACAGCGCTGGTGTTGCTCCTTCTCCTGCTTCCCATGTGCATGTCCTCTTGGATTGGGGTGCAGAGGGAGCTGTTGGAGTTTACGTGACTGAAGTTTCACATTTGGATGACAAAGTAAACGTTAATGCCCTTCATTGAGAGCGGAGGTTCAGAAAGTAAGGTAACTTAAGGGCAAAAGCCAGAATTCCATTTTGAACATTCCCAATAAGGACAGAGAAGGATGCCCAGCTTGTACTGGAAATATGTCTAAGACTCAGGAGAGTGGATTTGGGAGTCATCAGGGGGTAGGTGGTAGCAGAAGCCGTTGAGGACAGACAACCTCCAGGCTGGTGGCGGAAGGGAGGGTGGCCCACACCAAGCAGTTAGACGCTAGCACCTGATAAATTGGATACGACAAAATAGCCAAATATGTGACAGAAATAGAACTGCTGTCAATAAGAAGAGTGGGGAATAACAGCTGGAGCTGCTAAAAATTTCTTCCTGAAGAAGGTGGCTTGAACACATGGAGCAGGGTGGGCAGGTCTAGCAGGCCAGAAGGAGGGCGCTACTCTGAGGGAGAGCAGGGTGGGCATCTAGAGGCAGGAAGGATACCCACCCCAACAGTACACCCCCCTGACAATGCAGCAGAGAAATAAACAGGAACTGATTTAAAAGCCCACGTGGAGGAACTGGGTCGCCCTAGTTGCCTCTGGGGAAGGAAACGGGGAGTCTGGAGATCAGGATTGGAGAGAGACCTGCCTCTGCACTCTTTCACATCTTTGGTTATTTTTACTTTGTGCATCAATTTTTAAAATGGTTTAAATAAGTTATTTGGCTTTGGCAAACTTAGAGGTGAGTCTGAGGCAGAAGGAAATCAAATGGATACCATGTGTGATGGTCTGATTCCTGGCCTCTGACTCAGGGACCAGGATGGGAGGCCGCAGCTCTGAGTCTCTGCCCAGGGCCCTCTAGAGAGCAGATCAGGACAGAAGGAGAAGTGGCTGCACCCTGGAGCTGGACAGCTTCAGGGACATAGAACTGTGCCCAAAGGGTGTGTTGATGGGTCAGGGCTGAATTCTAATCTCAGAACTTTCTCTTATTACTTGCAGTAATAGTGCTGAAACTCAATGGCTTGATACATCAACAAATCTGACATAGAGCTGTGAGAATTAAAGGAGATCATCCTCACCCAACATTTCTGAGGACTTGAGTTGTGCTGGGCTATGTTGCTCATCTAGTGTAATCCTCATAAAAACCCAAATGCGGTGGTTTTCATGATCATTCTCATTTTCCAGGAAATAGGCACAGAGAAATTCATTGATTCATCCAAGATTGCACTGGGAAAGCAGCTAACCCAGATTGAAACTCAGGCTCCCTAACTCTAGAGTTTAATCTCTATGGTAAAATACTCACTTAGCCCAGGGAGAGACACACAGCATTGGTCACGTTAAACTATGCAATGCTGCAGTGACAAACGATGCCAACAGCTCAGTAGCATAACACACAAAAGTTTATTCCTCCCTCGTGCTAAATGTTTAGTGCGGGATGGCAAGTATGGCTCATTGTAAGTCGTACATAGACACAGGAGATGGAGCCTCTCCTTGATCTGTGCTTCTGTAATTGCTGAGGCAGGACAAGAGAAAGGAAATACCTTCACTCAGCATGACACCCATTACTTCTGCTCTCCTTTCCTTTGCTAACGCAAGGGCAGCAGGGAAATGAAATTTGACCTTATGCTATGAGGTAAGAACCAGAATATTGATTAATAGCCCCAATGACTGCACATAGGTGCCCATTAAGTGTTGATCAAAATGAAGTTGAATGACTAGTTCTGACCAGATTAAGTGAACCCTGTTTCACCTAGCTCAATTTATATAGCTTTTGAGGACTTGCAAACATAAGCACTATCAATTCTGCACAGAAGGTTGCCAGAGAGCCGTTGCATCACTAAATCTGCATGTTAGGCGTTTCTCTGTACAGTCAGCACGCTGCCAAGAGACTACAAAGGGTTCTGGTTACAAGACTCAAATATTCTTGGAAAATGTAATTACCGTCTCCCAACCCCTGTCACCCATCCCCTTGCAGCACCACGGACCACCCTATTGTGATTGCCTTTTACTTTTGCTTTTTTCATAGTCTCCCTTGTCATGTCCTCCAGGAACTCACATGAGGCACACACGGAAATATGGCAAGCTTGTGAGGTGGGAAATTTTCTAAACCAGTTTTAAGTGTGCATTTCGGTGGCAGTAATTTCATTCACGATGTCGTGCAATCACCCCCACTCCCTATTTCCAAAACTTTTCATCACCCGAAATCGAAGCTCTATACTGGTTAAGGAATAACTCCCCATCAAGATAGACATTTCCCTTTCACTTGAAGACATGATACTTAAAGTCAGGCACTTTGCCGAATGTCACCGAGAAAATAAGTGACAGAGAACAGGATTTCTCACTTTAAGACTCATGGTGTCCTTACTACACTCTGAAACCCCTCTAACAAGTTCTGTCATCTGGTTGCTGGTAGGAGGCTGATGCCAACCATCTGCTGGAGGTGGGGTCTGTTCCTAAACTTGGGAGTGCCCTTCAGTGGTCTGAGGAAAGCACCATCCTTCACTCACCCAGCAGCATTCCACAAACATTACTGAATAGCTGCTAAGTGCTGAAGATTCAAAGGTGAGTAAAACCCTGTGCTAAAGTACTTCACAACAGAGAGAGGTTAAACAGAAGCTGTTGATATCCCCCTCAATTCCTTTCCCCCCTTTCTTTAGTAAAAAAAACAACAAAAATTTTTCAAATTTTTAGCTGGGCTAATGGCTCCCAGGAATATGACTACATTTTCCAATCTCTCTTGTAGCTGGCTGTGACCACATGACTAAGCTATGGTCCCTGATATGTAAGTTTATAGAGTGTGTGGAACTTCTGGGAAGTCTTTGTAAGGAGGAGAAACATACATTCCTTCCATCATTCTCCTATCCTGCTTTTTGCTGGCTAAAAATCAGTGGGCTGAGGATGGAGGAACAAATGAAAGAAGCTTTAGTCCTTGACAGAACGGAGTGCTATACCAACCCTTGGCATCATAGTTCTCATTTATAAATGAAAGAAAACAAGTTTCCATATTATATGTATCTGTTAGCTTTTGCTGCATAATAAACTACTTCAAGCTTAGTGACTTCAAATAACAATCATCTTATTTAGCTCCTGATTCTTGTGGGTCAGCTGGGTGGCTGGAGAACTGGGCATAGCTGGATGATCTAGGCTGGCTTGACAGGTCTGGTTGGTCTAGGGGCCTCAGCTGGGATGGCTTCTCTTTGCTCCAATGGTTTTATCCTGCTATAAGTGAGCCTAAGCTTTTCTCACGGCGGTCTCAGCGTTAAAAAAAGAGAGAGAGAGAGAGAGGAAAGGCAGGTCCCAACAGGCAGTGCTTTTCAAGCCTTTGTTTGTGTCACATACATTAATGTCCAATTGGTCTACCCAGGTCGTCCAAAGGCCTAGCTATGTTGAAAGGTCATTATTGTGATGATCTCCATTTGTCTAAGCCACCAGCATTTGGGGATCTTCTGTGACATACATCTGAATCTAGTCCCGCCTTGTCTAGCTGGTGGGTGACAAGCAGCCAAGGACTGCTCTGTTCACATTTGTCAGCCTGTGAATATAAAAAGCATTCATGGTATTTTTTTCAATGTCCACATCCCCATGGCTTGAACCCCTACCAACTTATTGTCCTTACCTCCTTATTAAAATCATTCTGATGTTATTAAAATTTAACTGTTGGATGAGAAACACAGAATTATAGTTTTGTTTCAAAGCAATATCACAAAAACATGGAAAGGTCACTGACTGTTTCTTTTTGCTGTGGCTTTTGCTTAGTAATGATCAAAAACAGGCCATTCGCCTCCCAGCCCAAAGCACCTGTAAGAGGTGCCTTCATTACTCTCCCCTAAGATCCACGGGTGACACCTGGCTTACATCCTGGTGCCTTCCATCTACAAGGTACACCTGGCGATTTTGCCACAGCAAAGCAACAATCTGCCCCAAAGACAAAGCCGCACCTGCATCTCTGAGAAGACTGAAAACCATTCACAACCCCAGAGCAGCGGGCTCTCCAACTCCTACTCGTGAGATTTCCAAGCTTCAGAATCATTTCACAGCCAGAGCCCTGCTTTAACCCCAGAACACAATGGTTACAATACAGCATGATGGGGGCCTTGCCAGAGTGTGAGTGTGATGCGAGGAGGGAGAGTCCACTCTGAGCCTCAGTTTCCTCACCTGTTCAGTTTCTGACATCTTCAGCTTATTGAGGTTTGAGTGACGCTGTATGTACAGAGTGCCTTCGCCACAGTCTGGCTCAGATCATCCAATCTCTGGGAGCTGCTAGAAGTCATTGTCACTACCCTCAGGCCCGCAGGGAGCTTCCTGTTTGTCACTCTCATGGGACAGCACAGATGTAGGCTGTAGAAGCCCATACCCTTGAACTTGGCTTTATTAGAAGTTTACTTTAGTGACCTTGGTCATGTCCTTCGGGGACTAGATATCCAAGTAAAGTTATTTGTCTTCTTTTCCAAGTGAGGGCTAATGTGCAAACATGTGGGCCCTGTAGCTTTCCCAGCAGGACATCTGTCACCTCTGGTCTGCAGAGGATCAGCCACGGAAGGAGTAGGTGGAGATGAATCGAAGACACCACATAGTTTTTCCCTTTTGGTTTAATCTAATCCCATTTTCCTGCTTGCAAATGTAGATCAAGTTTCCCAGTAGAATCTGGCTTGGACACCTGGTGTACAGATGGTTTAAATTTAGTTTATTATATATAAATAAAACATCAGCAGACACTCGCGTCAGGCAGAGCAGAAGAAAGGCATGAGGTGGGGCATGAGGTGGGGCAGATAGGGGAGAAGAACGAATGGCTTGTCAACATACACCACGGCAACCATCCCGTTAAGGACTCAAGAATTTCTTGTGGATTTTTCTTCTATATTTATTTCACACTATTCTAGGAGTCAGTGTGTCATAGCCATTAACTATGAGCCAGAAAATACTGGTTTAGAATCCAGGCCCTGTTACTTACTAATTATGGAATATAAGCATGATTGAACATCAGTGTGCCTGCTTTCTTGTCTACAAAATATCACCTCCCAACGTTAGGTTAATACAAGGATTATACAGGAGACACAAGCAAAGCTCTCAGAAATGTTAGCTATTACTGTATTATTGTTATGTCCTAGGACCTAAACCAATCAGTCCTGATGTGGTCAGTCCCGGCTCAGAGTGGTAGCACAAGACAGCAAAAAAAGTAATGATCTCACTAGAAAGGAAGTTCCATGAGGGAGGGTTGTTTCTTCGTTTCTGTTTTGTTTTCTATTGTATTTCCAGAGCCTAGAACAGTGCCTGGAACATAGGAGGGGCTCAGTTCATTTTCACTGAAGGAATAAATTTAAATAATTCAGGAACTATACTAAATCATACAGGATTCCAGTGGGACACAAAGGAGGCGGGAGGTCAATCAAATGAGTATAAAAATTAGACCAGTGAGATAGGTAAGGAAATAAAATATGTGAAGAACATGGAATCTTCCAGACAACAGAGAACTGTGAAAGACACTATGGTAAAGGTTTTAAAATTTGACAAAGTGGAATGACTTCTCATGACTCATAATCCAAATCATAAGGAAATTGGGGGGTTTAATTCTCATGACCTTAAGACAGGGTGAAGGAGGCGAACCCGAGTCTTCAGTAGCATCATCCCAAAAGTAATTTTCAAATTGCAGGCCAAAATGGCTGACTTGAACTTGAATCTGTGACCTCAGACTCAAGCCAAGGCCCTCCATTGGTTGAAATGGCACATCTGTTCCCTACAGTTGGGGAAGTGACTTTGTTACTCAGGAAAGCTTATGTATGGAGGTGATAAAGTAAATTAAAACCCATAGAATTAATACTTTCACGTGAGATTTAGGAATACGTTTTAAAACCGTCATGAGAAATTCTGTATGATGGTTATTTATAGTAATACATTCTAGATCATCCAACATATTAATTTGAAAGGGTTACTTATTATTAAATATTATTTTATCTTTTTAAAAGTTAATTTGTGACTTTATGTTTTTTTAAAACATTTTATTTATTTATTCATTTTTAGCGAGAGGGTAAGGGAGGGAGAAAGAGAGAAAGGAGAACATCAATGTATGGTTGCCTCTGGCACACCCCCAACCAGGGACCTGGCCCACAACCCAGGCACTTAATCCACTGAGCCACACCAGCCAGGAATAGTTCACTTTTTATACTCTGTATATTTAGACCCAAAACAATGTTGCAACTCAGGGGTTACCATCTACTATTAGAAAATGCTCTGTTGCATAAAAAACACCAAGATAATTATTCACATTTAAAAAGCTTAGGAAAAGATAGCTTTTGTCATGTTTTTAGTTCTTTTTATAGTTTTTCCAGTGTCTTTGGAGTATATTTCTCCCTTCTGTGAGTCAGAGAACTCCCCAATATGTTAGTTTCACGTTGTTTTTGTTTTTGGCCATGAAAGTAAATCCTCTAAACTCTCCTTTTAAAGCCAACAATACATCTTAAATATAATAAAAATATTTTTTAAATAAGCTTCTTTTATTTTAGAATAAAATAATAAATTCTAAAATAGTTCTTTTAGATATTTAAAAATTACAAGAAGTTTAGAAAACATTAAATATTTTGCAAAACAAGACAAAAATGTACTTCTTACTGTGTTTTCCCATAAGTGCAGAAAAACTTTGGACAGTCACTCACAATTTCTTTCTTAGTCCCTGGAAGTCTTGAGGTTCACTTCCGTGTTGGGTCACCTCTCTCTTCTAAGCCTCTTGGACGCATCTGAGATGATCCAGCTCCAGCTCTCATTCTTACATGTACAGTGTGCATTTGATCCATGGAAAACAATCATCTTTTTCCCCAACAAAAGAATGCCAAGGGTCCAGGCCATTCCAGCACAGCCCATCTTGTTATTCTAATCTCCAAATGAGCCACTAGCTGGGCTCTCCCCTTTTAAATTTCTCAGGACACTAACTAGTTCACCTTTCTGTGTGACCTTGTTGAAGTACTTTCCCCTAGACCTGAGGTGAGGCAATTCTCATTCTCCTCCCTGAAACTCATAACACAACAGTTTTCTCTAAATATTTGCCATTTTATTCTCCCCTAAGCATAACAGAATAGATTTTTTTTAAATTCCCGCTTTTATGGAACTCATATTCTAATGCACAACACAAGAGTTCAAGAAAATAAGATTCTCCCCTCGTCTCTTACTATACTTTTCTTGGCACCTCCAACCTATTTTATGGGCTAGAGATGTATGCTGAGCTTAATGTTGCTAAACCAATTTTCCTATATCATCTGTGAAAATTCTTCAAGATGCTGTGACACATTACTTTGGAATATGGAATCTATTTTCTTGGCGTCCTAGCTAAAACTGAGATAAGAACAGACCTATTTTTAATATCCTGTAATAGTTTTATCTAACACATTACCTAAAACACAGTTTCCCAGAGCTGAGACAGACATTAGAAAGTCAAGTAAAATTCTTATAAAGTCATTTCTTCCAGGTCTAGGAAAACCAACATCTTTGCTGTCATCAGCACCATCATTATTAACCCCACTTGAGTCAGAAAGCTCTTCACTCAGCTCCTTCTCCAAACTGCTAAAGCAGGCTGGGGCAAGGGGTGGGTGAGGAAGCCTGATACTCATGAGGATGCTGTGATTTCATTCCTCTGCTTCACCTACCCTCAGAAACAAAACACTACCAAAAACTCCATCTCCATGGACAGGGAATTGAACAGATAAATGATAATGGAAGACTAAGTGGAGGCAGAGTTTAAGTTTGCTGGGCCGTGATTCTAGAAATAGGTAGAGATGCTTAGAAATCTGACACTCCCTCCCAAAAATCAAGTGAAACAAAAAATACCGCACAAGAGGTAGGGACAGGAATCAGCATATTGTGTGAAACAAGGATGTCATTTTACTTGACCCACAGAAGAGGCTAAAAGAGGATGAACCAGGACAAGAGCCTATAATAAGTGGTTTAAATAAAAATTCCTGCTAACTGGTCCTGGGCTAAGATATTTAGTGGCTCAGTGATCAAATTTTGAATAGTCCCAATATCACCACAGGAAGAAATATGCTACATAAAATAAAGAAACAGTTAAAGATCCTAGTAAATCTACATAATTATTAACTTTTTAAAAAATAAAATTTTTGTTATAAAGATATAAAACTAAAATTCAAGACAACAATAAGGGCAGTAAGAATAAGCAGCTAATATAAGCTAAGATCTTTATTTTGCTCAAGGAAGATACAAATAGAAATAGAATAACTTTAGACTTTGTAAAAAATATAGTTATATATAAATGTTAAACATTATATATAATAAAAGGTCAATACTTAAAGGATAGAATATAGAATATATAACTTTAAAACCAGATTTAAAAAGATAGGAAAATATCATCAATTCAACAGAGCTTTTAAATAATGATAGTGTAAAAAGATTGACAATTTCCCTCTGCAAAGGAAAAAAAAAGAGAAGAAGTAAATATAAAACTGGATGAAATTGTCAAAAATAACAATTTCAGGGCACTGGAAATTAAGAAAGAAAAGTAGATGATAAATTAAGAAACATTTATTTGTGAAAAACAGTTAAAGCTTTGGGTAATAATAGAAAAATATCTGGCTTTCTTGCCTGGGGCTGCTACCACCCCTTTTCCTGCCCCATCCCAACTCATTAGGCAAAAACTATAGCTTTATCAACCTGGGCTAGCAGTGAAAACTGGCAGCTTTGCTGCCAAAGCTGGGTGGGTGTGGGTGAGTGTCTGGGGACTCCCCTTAGGTGAAGCGGAGGGACAAAACCCCATAATTTTGGCAGCTATTAGTGGCAGGCCTTGTGGGGGAGCAGAAGGGGAACGCCCACAGCTTTGTTAGCCTAAGTGTGTTGTCCCAGGTGGAATGAGCAGTGGACCAGACATAAATTCAAGATTGTTAAAACTTGAGCTAGCACATATACAGAAGACTCTGACTAACAACAGCAGAATATACATTTTTTCAAGTGCACATGGAATATTTTCCACCATAGACCAAATGCCACGCCAAAAAAAGAAGTCTCAGTAAGTTTAAAAGAATCTAAATCTTACAGTGTGTGTTTTCTGACCACTATATATATATGAAATCAACAACAGAAAGAAACCTAGAAAACCCCCAGATACTAGGAAATTAAACAAGACATTTCCAAAAACTCCTGGGTCAAAGAAGAAATCACAAAGGAGAAATTTTAAATACCTTGAACCAAATGAAAATGAAACCATAATCTGTCGTAATGATCATCATGCTGCAGGGTTTGGAGGGAAATTTAGCTCTTTAATGCTTATTGCAAAGGAAAAAAAGAGTTAAAATCAATAATCAAAGCAAATCAACCCCAAAGTAAGTAGAAAGAAGGAGAGAATAGAAGTCAGAATAAATTAATAAAATAAAAAGCAGAAATAATAATGGAAAAAATGAATAAAACCAAAGTCAATTTTTTTCTAAGATTAATAACTTTGGATATTTTGATCAAGAAAAAAGTAAAGAAGTACAGTTTACTAAAATAAGGAGTAAAATTTAGATTCTACAGAAATTAAAAGGATTATGCTAAAATATTATTAATAACTGTATGTCAGTAAATTAAAGTAGGTGAATTGGCCAGATTCCTAGAAAGACACAAATGACAAATTCAATAAGCTAAGAGAAAAAAAAAAGCTTAAGTAAAGGAAAAAGTATGGTAAACAAAAACAGAAGAAGAAATGTTACAAATAAGTCCAAATACAGCAAGAATGATAACATGTGTAAATGGATTAAACAAACTTATCCTACCCACACGATTTACAGGTCCCTTTGGTATACAGGCCATGCTAGTAAGAAAGGAAGTAAAAGCAGCGCTGCTCAATACACAGAAACAAACACAGGGAGGCTGCCAAATTGAGGAGGCAAAGAAATATGACCCAAATGAAAGAACAGAACAAAATCCAAGAAAAAAAAAACTAAACAAAACGGAGATAGCCAATCTATCAGAGGCAGAGTTCAAAACACTGATGATAGGGATGCTCAGAGAATTCCTAGAGAATGGCAAAAAAATAAGGGAAGAAATGAAGGTTACACAGAATGAAATAAAGAAAATACATACAGGAACCAAACGTGAAGGGAAGGAAGCTGGGATTCAAGTCAACAATTTGGAACAAAAGGAAAAAATAAACATTCACCCAGAACAGAAAGAAGAAACAAGAATGCAAAAAAAAAAAAAAAAAAATGAGGAGAGGCTTAGGCACCTCTGGGACAACTTTAAATGTACCAATCTCCAAATCATAGGGATGTCAGAAAGAGAAGAGAAAGAGCAAGAAATTAAAAACTTATTTGAAAAAATAATGAGATAAAACTTCCCTAATATGGTGAAGGAAATAGGCATACAAGTTCAAGAAGCAGAGAGAGTCCCAACAAGTTAGACCCAAAGAGGACCACACCAAGACAATATCATAATTAAAATGCCAAAAGTTAAAGATAAAGAGAGAATCTTAAAAGCAGCAAGAGAAAAGAAGAGAGTTACCTACAAAAGAGTTCCCATAAGACTGTCAGCTGATTTCTCAAAGGAAACTTGGCAGGCAAGAAGGGACTGGCAAGAAGTATTCAATGTGATGAAAAGCAAGGACCTACGACCAAGATTACTCTATCCAGCAAAGCTATCATTTAGAATGCAAGGGCAGATAAAGTGCTTCCCAGACAAGGTAAAGCTAAAGGAGTTCATTATCACCAAGCCAATATTATATGAAATATCAAAAGGACTTACTTAAGAAAAAGAAGATCAAAACTATGAGCATTAAAATGACAACAAACTCACATCAATAACTAAATCTAAAAAACAAAAACGAACTAAGCAAACAAGCAGAAGAGGAACAGAATCATAGGTATGGAGATCATTTGAAGGGTTATCAGCAAGGAATGGGGAGAAAGAGGGAAAAGGTGCAGGGATTAAGAAGCATAATTGATAGGTACAAAATAGACAGGGGGATGTCTAAAGAATAGTATAGGAAAGGGAGAAGCCAAAGAACTTATATCCATGATCCATGGACATGAACTAAGTGGGAGGGATTGCTGGAAGGAAGCGGGGTACCAGCTGGACGGGGACAAAGAGGGAAAATTGGGACAACTGTAACAGCATAGTCAATAAAATATACTTAAAATTATTTATTGATTTTAGAGAGAGAAAAGAAGAAAGAGAGAGAGGGAAACATTGGTTTGTTGTTCCACTTATTTAAGCATTCATTTGTTGATTCTTGTATGTGCCCTGACAGAGGATCAAACCCATGATCTTGGCATATCGGGACGACACTCTAACCAACTAAGCTACCCTACCAGGGCAGCTCTATTCTGTTTTATTTATATATTTATATATCCAAACTCATACTACATTGTCTTAATGAATCTAACTTTGTGTTCTTTTGTTGAACTGGCAATAGCAAAGCTCAGAGTAAGTTTTAAATATTTATTACATTTATTGAGTAGTTTTGTGCTCTCTGTTTTGTTTTTGTTTTATTTTAGAAGTAAAGTTGGCACCATTGTCCAGTTAAAGGAACCAGGGATTCTGAGTGAATGACTAATTTCAGGGCTGAGCAGAGAAGGTTCAGGTTGAGCCCGGAATATCTTGTTATCTTATGGGGAGAGGTAATGCATAAAAATAATGGAACGTGTGAAAAGAACATGGGAGCTAACTTAATCTAGGAGAATATACACATCAAATAAATAATTATTTTAACAAATTATAACTCCAGTGACTAAAACAATAATTCAAGTCCATGCTAATATAAATAAGTATTTCAAAAAATAAATAAAAGAAAAAGAGAATAGTTCTGTATTAGTGGAATACCAACCAATGGAACATACAGACATCTGTGCCTCTTGATATGATGCATTGCTAAAGACCCAACATCACTTATCTGGTGATCCTACCAAAGATGCAAAAGCTGAATTTATCATGAAGAAAGAACAGATAAACCTAAATTGAAATATATCCTAAAAAATTGGTGTATACTCTTCAAAAATGTCAACATCATGAAAGAATAAGAAAGACTGAGAAACTGTTCTAGAATGAATGTGATTAAAGAGATACGATAATGCAATGTGTAATCCTGGATTACATCATTAAAAATTATTTTTCTATTTTATAGGATATTATTAAAATAATGAGCAAGTGTTGAAAAATGTCTGTAGGTACGTAATAATATTGTGACTTTTAATCTGATTTTGACAATTGCACGGTAGTTATAGAAGAGAATGTCCTTGTTCTTAGCAATTATTTAAGTATTTAGGGGTAAAAGGGCAGCAAATCTGCAACTTACTGTCAAATATGCAGGAGAGAGCAAAAGGAGGTTTACAGTTATAATACAAATAAACAATACAATAGTTAATGAATAATAATACAAGAATAAATGCTGTGTTTTGCGTACTCACAATTGTAAACTCACTTTTGCCCACCCCTATTTATATAAAAGCGTGACAAATGCTAAAATTAGGGAATTTGGATGAAGAGCACCCAGGAGTTCTTTGTATAACTTTTTAAACTTTTCTATAAGTTTGAAATTATTGCAAAATGGAAGTTATCAAAAACTAGTGGATAGCCTTTCCTAAAAATTATCAATGTTTAAAAATGTGAACCTTAGATATGGTTTTTTTAAATCATTCTTTGAGACCTTAATAGTGTTTATTCAATTTATATTTTCGGCATCTATGTTATGCTAGCATTCTAAGGACATAGAGGTGAACTAAAAAAAACTTAGTCTTTTCTACCTGAAGTTTACAGTCTAGGAGGGAAAACAAGTATGGGACAAATAATGGCATAAATGTGCAACAAGAGTACGTATATTTCACCAAGTCTCACTTCTGTGCAGACTGCTTTACATTGTTTCCTTGTGAAAATGCAGATGCAATCTCACTTTGTCTTCGGAATGCCTTTTCTGTCTCACAATAGAGCTACAACCGCAGGAAGCCATTAAGAGTCCACCAAACTGACTCATTTTTCACTGTGTGTTTCTGTGGCAGGGATAGGAATTATAGAGGGAAATGGTGGTGGTTGTTTTTTGTTTGTTTCTTGTTTTTTGTAAGCTAAAAATCTTTCCATCCTGAAAAGCAATAAAGTCTGCTGTAGAAGCAGGGCACATTTTCAAACCTCCTGTTCGTTACAGAGATATGCATCTAAGGAACTTTGAGACATTTTCTGAATGACTTTTTTGAAATTCGAACAAAAAGGATTTTGTTATAAAGCTCACAAGGGCAGTTCTGAAAGCTTCATTAATTTTAATAATAATTCCAATTAATTCATTTTTCACTTCCTGGTATTCTGAAACATGAGTTTTGAAAGCAGCTACTTTTAACCTTAGATGAAATTTAAATTGCTATAATTTTAACAGATGCAAACTAAGCTAACTTTTTAGCCCTTTATAAAAATGCAAAACAGAAGTCTGGGCCCAGGTCTGAGACGAGTAATTTGCAGTAATACTCTGCTTGTGCAATCCTTGGAATGAGGGGTCTTGACTCTCCCGGGGGATATTAAGGATCTAGCGATAAATAGAAATAGACCCAGGTGCTTCCCTTGTCTAGTGGCCTCAGGCATAATCACAGAGGGGATATCAATAAGGCCATATTGGGAACATACCCAAAATTCTCCAGCTCAACTCATCCAGTGTAATTATAGCTCCCTGGTAAGGGACTGGGGGATAAAGATGCGTAGTGTGGGGGCTGGGAAGGAGAGGTTGTTCAGGAACCTGTCCTTCTGTCATTGTTGACCTCGCTATGTGCTGTGGTCACTAGCGGTTCTCCAACCCGTGTCTGGGGTGCATCTACTCCCTTGAGTGCTGCTTCCCTGCTCAGATCCGGCTTCCAGCCATGGGAGTTACACCCTCTGCATCATTCTTTAAGCAGCGGATTCTCCCACTTTTTTTTTTCTCCCCATCAGGCACCACACGTAGTTTTTACCTCTTACATGCAAGTGTTTCTATATTTTTAGAAAACTGGACGCGGAAGTACCTCAGCCCACACGTGAATAAACTGAGAAATGAAGTCCTGTTCTATAAAAGGATTTCTCAGAAAATCCTTCTGAAAACTGAGCTTTGCTGATAAGCAGAGGCAGATTTATCGTGAAGCTAATGAAGCTCAAGCTACAAGGTCTCTGTCATTTGCCAAGTCCTTTGGAGGCCCTGGGAGAATCCTTACCAATGTTTTTAGATGGTCATGTGTTTTCTCTACGTTTACAAAATGCACAATATTTTAGCCACTATTGACTCTTTTCATTGCAACCTTGTGTTGGTGGTTTTTCAGGTGTCTGACAGCAATTTTAAGATCAAGGTTTAAAAAAAAAAAAACATGAGTTGGGCCTAAAAGCCCATTTAATATGGGTTTAGTGGAACGTTTTTATGTGGCTCAGATTCAGGGCCTTGGGCCAGCCAATCTCACTTTCCTCACCAATAAAGGCCCTCCTTTTCTGTGTGTGGAGTTCTAGAGACTTCTTTCTGCTCAAGAAGGCAGGAAGCCCCTTTGCCTGCCGTGAATGCAGCCTCTTCTTCGCTGGAGTGAGGTGCGATGAATCCAGCTGTGAGGTGCAAGGAATCCAGTTCTCAGCAGATCCTCTGCTCGGCTGATGGAGAGCTATTGTAATAATCATAACCTACACGCCTTTTTCCATACAAACAACTGTAAATTTACTTTTGCCCACCTCCGAACTTTGGACACTTGCTTCGTGCCAGGCACTGTGCTAAGTATATTTTATGTGAATTATTTAATCTTCATATTAAACCAATGAGGAAGTCACTGTAATTATTCCAATTTTAGAGATAAGTCAATTGAGGCTTACTAGGTAACTGGCTGAGGGCTTCTCAGTTCCGAAGTGGTTGAATCAGCCTTCAAATGTTCTTTTGAGCTTTAGGGATTGCTTTTCATTTCATTTAATTATATTTTTAAAATATGTTTTATAATTATGTAAAATGTGAACATGGTTCTAAAGTCAAATATCTAAAGATATAGTCTTTATCTTTCTTTCTTTCTTCCCATGGTATTTCATCCTTCACCCCTAAGTAACACCATTTTTACAATTTATCCTTCCAATTTATATATCTGAAAATGTCTTTCTTAAATAAATGGTGGCATCCTCTACACACTTTGCTAAATTTGAAGAAAATAAAACCAAATAATTCACTTTAACCTAATTGTGTAGAGTTGAAGGCATAACCATATAGAAACTATTCCAACATGACTTTAAAACATGGGTATCTAAGACTGTTCAATTACTTTGGAGGATACAATAAAATCATCCAATTATTCTGTAAAATGGTAAATTAAAAAATAAAAAATGTATCCTACCATTTCTAAAAGACATGTATTTAAATATTCAAATATTCATTAATTGTACAAACTGTTGATGGGGAGACATTTCTCTTTATAGAACTATTTCAGCTACTATCAGAAGGAATGATAGAATCAGAAAATCATTAGTTTGTAACACTGATAAATTCATCTATGTAGGAATGATTACCAAAAGCTACTAACATTATGAAAAGGAGCCAGCTAGATATTGTAAACTAATAATGGAAGTACAGACCACCATCTATAATGCAGTCTTGCCAAAATAAAAAATCAAACTGATTGCAATCAAGCTCTTTATCAGTGACAGACACAGAGGAAAGGGACCATGTTAAAGAGTATGATGGCAATGTAATGAGCTAACTGCAGACCTTGGAGCATTCTATAGAAAAAAAGATCTAGTTTCTTTAACAAATAAATGTCAAAGAATAAAAGAAGAGATGAAAAAGAACCCATAAATCAAGGAAACTCAAGATATATAATCAATTCTAATGTATATCATTTGGGTACTGATTCTAACATCTTGTCAAAAATATTTTTAGGACTATAGAAGAGCTCATACCATTATTGAATGGACATTTGATAAAATTAAAAAGTTAATTTTGTTAAAACGAAAATATATAGCCCTGGCTGGTGTGGCTCAGTGGACTGAGAACCACCTGTGAACCGAAGTGGTATGGTTCAGTTCCCAGTCAGGGCACGTGCCTGGGTTGCAGGCCAGGTCCCCAGTTTGGGACACACAAGAGGCAACCACACATTGATGTTTCTCTCCCTCTCTTCCTCCCTCCCTTCCCCTCTCTCTACAAATAAATAAACAAAATATTTAAAATACAAAATAAAAATATTTAAATTTAAGAAATGAATTAATTGCTCATTTTCATATGCATTAATGATATTATATGTTTTGGGTTCTATATTTTAGATATACGTCTGAAATGTTTATAGGTGAAATATGATAATATCTGGGATTTGCTCTAAAATAATATAATGGGGGGAGGAGGGTGGCTATGAGTACAGATTGATAATTATACAATCAGAATTGTGGGTATGTGGGAGTTTGTTATATTATTCTCCCTACTTTTGTATATATTTGAAAATCTCCATACAAAAAAAATGTTTAAATCTTAAAAATAATATATTCTCTTAAAAACTATATTGGTCTCCTCTGTTATTTATATTATCTACCAATCTACAAATATAGCTTGCTTAATTTTCTCCCAGCTCTGAACAGTAAAATTTATCATTATCATTAAGTAATATACTCATATCATTCCTTACAAAGTGTAACAACTTTCCTCCCCTCTCTCCTTGGTTCATAAAGCATGATTTGCCCTCATTCCAGTTAAAATATACCTAATGTCCCAACTAACCCAGAGAAGAGATTCCCAAACAGAGTCTCAACTTCCGGATCTTGGAAAAGCACTGCTACATTGAAGGAATTTGATGGCGATAGATAATAGAACTTTTCTCTGCTCCTGTTATCATGTTCCTTTTAGAGAGGCCTAACAAGAGTTGCTCGACTGAGGGAAAATGTTCCTGTTAGTATCTAATGGACATAGATATGATCCACCCAGGTCCCCTTCCAGGTGGGACACTTTGCCCCAGCTGGTGGAAGTGCTCTAGGCAAACTTCAGGGGTCGCCTCAGGTGAGGAGAGATGTCTCCTGCAAGGTTACGCCCTTCCGGGGGCAGCCTACGTCTGACAGAATGTGACCTGAGCATTTTGGCCTAATGCAGGACAACTCTGACAGGCCAGATGAGCCCCGGAGTTCTCAGTGAGGGTTAGCTGAGACTGTGGAGCCTGCGACACAACTTGCCATCTCTTTCTGTTCGCTTTTGTTTCCTTCCTTTCCTTCCACAGGTGTTGATCCCAAGGATATTCTCAATACATGTCCACACTCTGCATTCTATCTCAGAGTCGGCCTCCTGAAAAACACAAATAGCAACAGTCATGACTCAGTGAAATGCTTACCAGCAACCTGAGCTGCTTCTTAAGGCCTTAATCACTCACATCTTTGATGAGTAGCTCAAAACCCTGAGGTTGTCTTAGAAAAATTTTAAGTTACCTATACTTAAAAGGAATCAACACTTCTTTTTTGGTGATGTTTGTCCTGAACACTTAGGATGAGCTGGATTGTTGCCACAGCATCCTAAACCTAAAAAATGATCGCAGAGCAGAGTGAACCTTTTCTGGTTTTCCTTCTTGCAACTATTTTCACCTTCAGGAGACAGATATCAATGTTGGCAAGTGCTTCACTCATCAAACCAATGGATATAGATCCTGATACTCCACTGATGTTGCATTCCTCTATGGATGCAAATTCACCTTTAACGGAGATTCTAGGCCTCACACATATACTTGTAGGTTATTCCACATTGCCCAAAATTTCACACTGAGTTAACTTGAAGTGCAAATCATTCCGAGTCTTGTTGGAGCTGCCATGTTTTTCTTACAACTGGGTTATGAGACACAACAGGTATCTGGGGTGTTAGTAACTGAGGATGGAAAATACCCTGGCTAGTCTATTGAGCCAGTCTTTATAGGCTTAATTTCAATGAAGATGAATATGTATTAGGGTTTTCGTGTCTCTGTTCATTATTTTGGTCCCTTTTCACACCAAGTTTTTTATTCCTCAACCATGAATTCTATTAATAAAAAGTTTCCATGGTCAGAAAGGAAATACCTCAGAGATATTGCAGATTCAGTTTCAGACCACCACTATGAAGTGAGTATTGCAATGAAGTGAGTTGTCATCTTTTTGCTGGTAGAAGGTCTACCTTCAATCTGTAAAAAAAACATAGCACAATAAAGCAACGGTCAATAAAAGAAGGTATGCCTGCAATGTATAAGTCTTGACCATACTTTTCATTTGCAGATGGTTTCATTTTTTATCTTTGTGTTAGAGCCATTTTTTTTTTCAAGTGGCACCTTGCAATGGGCCTACCTCTTGTGATTTTTGGAAGGACTAAATGAGATGCTGCAGGCAAAGATGGCTTTTTTACAGAGCTTGGCACATAGTGAGTGCTAAATAAATGCTGGCTAGAAGCACTTAAACCACTCTGGAGTTGGAGTGCTTGAGGGTGAATCCCAACTCTACCATGCACTACCTTTGTAATTTTGGGTGAATAAGGTGACTTACCTGTTCTTCAGTTGTCTCAGCTGTAAAATAGAAAAAATGATAGTCACATCTGGGAAGATTATAAGGATAACATTTTTATCAATACACGTGGAAACATGTGTTTGTATAAGTTAACATGTAAAGTACTCAGAAAAGTACTTAGCATTACTTAAATATTATCTTTTTTATTAGGAGTAATGCTAAAATAATAAAATGGTCTTATCAAGTGAGACACATGAAGTGTTTATTTAAGGTATCTATCATTTGTATTGTAGTGCCTAATTTTTAGTGTTGTTATGTAGTTATTATGTATAGTTAATACTTATCAGATACTTACTATGTTGCAAACACTCTGCTGAGAACCTTCTAAGCATTGCCTTAATCAATCCCCTTAACATTCCCCATAACAGATGAGCAGATGAGGAAACTAATACACAGAGCAGATAAGTGACTTGCCCAAGAATCAGCCCATTTAAACTCACCGCTCTGCAGTGTATCCAACTTCAGAACTCTTGCTCCACTCTATTGTACTTCTTAGGATAGTCTGAAGCTGTTGCTAACAAAGAAAACATCTATAGCCCTGGCTAGTGTGGCTCAGTTGGCTGAGCATCAGCCCATGAAGAGAAAGGTCATTGGCTTGATTGCTGGTCAGAGCACATGTTTGGGTTGCAAGTTCGGTCCCCATTGGGGCACGTGCAAGAAGCAACCCATCAATGTTTTTCTCTCACATCAGCATTTCCCTCCCCTCCGCTCTTTCTAAAAAATAAATATATTTTTTTAAAGCATGTACAATACAAGGATAAAAATAAATAAATCCTCCAGGAAGGAAGCCAATAATTGATCTATTCAAATAAAAATAGCCAGTGACATCATTGTGTGCAAAATCATGCATCACTTTATACTATACTCCATCATGCACAAAGAGTAGAAGGTCCAATTTTAAGAAGAAATTATGGAAAATTTTTAAATTAAAAATCTTTAAAATTCTACCCACTGACTTCATCTATTTTCCTGAAAATTGGGAAGAACACAGAGGTACTAGATTTTAGTAGCACAACATCTTCACAGAACCGACAAAAAAGTAGCAATTACAAAATCAGGTTATAAGTGTCAATGTAAGAAACATTAAAACCTGTAGAGAATTTTTGTAAGAGTTTATTTGAACCAAAGGTGAAGACAATTGCCAAATAGTAAGATCTCAAATGCTCTGGAGAGTTGAAAGTTTTGACTTTTTTTTATGCATTTGAAATTAAGGAGGCGATGTAAAGAAAATTACGTGAAGATTGGAGAAAGCAAGGCAGGGATTAGATTACAGGATAATTAACAAAATTATGTGCTCTCTTGAGGCTAGATAAATTTATTTCAAGGGTATGTTAACCTAGGTGCACAGAAACAATAGACAGGGCTTGTTTAAAGCAAAGATAAACCTTTTGTGAAAAAAGTTATATGACTGGGGCATGACTACCTATAATGACCTGCTCAGTTAGAAACATATGACCAGATCACCATGTGAGGTTAATTTCTATATGTGAGAAGTGCTCACAATAAAACACTGGGACACAGGACCTGAGCAGCAAAGCAAGGTGTTTATTCACGAGTCTGCAGAGTTGGGCCCACAGCCAGCCAGGGGCGTGCGTGAGTGAAGTACACAAAGAAAACTGGTTTTATACTAATGTGATTAGCTCTCCTCCCTAATGCGATTAGCTCCCCCCCCCCCCTTTTCTCCATTACTGGTTAATCTGGGTTCACAATGTAATGTGATTAACTACTTAACTCAAGGTGTGGTTAACTAAGTGTGATCTAGTTATAGGTCTATCTCCAATTTATTTGCAAAGTTATCTAGTTACATCTTCCCACTTCTCTGTGTTTGGTGATGACAATCTTCCTCCTTTTGATCCCAGAGAGATGTGTGAGGAGCTGCGGAACATAATTTCCTCACCCCTTTTCCATGATTCATCTGTTAATTATCTCCTACTGGTTTGAGAGTCACTGGCTTCTTTATCCCTAACATATAGGACCCCCTTTTCATCTAGTAGAGTGAGAAGACAGAGCTCCTTGATGCATCCCTTGTTGTTCACATGTGTGTGCCTGACGTTTGGGACTCAAAGCAGGAAATGAGGAGCTGGGCTTATTGCCCTTCCAATCCCTAGAATCGGGGCAGGGCCATCAGCACTCAAGAGCCAGCTCCTTCCATAGATGGGATTCCTTGCTGTACTGTAGTTTAGGTAACCTCTTTCTTACTCTGCCTTTGGGCCCAACAGCAGTAGGCTAATGTGCTTTCCCTATTTCAAAGAGATGGTAGCTTAATGCAGCATTTCCCAAACTCCGATAAGGAAAATTCTTTGTTGGCAGCACATCTATTAATATTAATATCTCCAGAACAATATTCTTCATGACACATTAATCTAATGAAATGAGAATACATGGGTGAATAAACTCTGACCAATGTCCAAAATAAGGGAAATAATCTTTGTATTGTGCTTTCATCTTTAAATGTTAGAATGTTAGTTTTTATTTAAACAAGGCCTCCCATCTCACTAGGACTCTGTACACGGTGTGTTGCATTTCAAAGTCTTGTGTTTCCCAATAAAACTAAGTTCTGAAAACATGTTTTGCTATGATAAAAAACCTTTCTGAGATTATAAAGTAAAACAAAGTACAATAAATTAAAAAGTTCTTCCTTACCATGGAATTAGTCACAAGAGATCCATAATACTTATTTACACAATCTTCTTTGTCTATGAATCCATTGGGCAACTATATAACCATTATGTTACAGAAATATTATGGTTATCCATATGTGAGTGGGTTCATGGGTAGTAACTGTATGATATGTGTCATTTAGGAACAGTAACTGTTCTCCAGCTGGGTAACTTTGACAAATCACTTTCCCTACAGGTATCTCAACCTCCGAATCTGAAAAATGAGTGTTGGATTACAATATTTCCAAAACTTCCTCAAAGATAAGAATAATTGGAGGTAGTGGTTAAATACTGAGGTTACTAAATCCTCCACTGAAATTATGACTAAATGGATCTAGTGATGGGGAACTCAAATGTTGGAAAATTTTAGTCTCAGGTAACAGCTAATAAGCTTAGTAATCAATGTATGTAAAAGCTATTGTTTCAGGAACTGGAGGTATGACCCAACTTGATTCCAGGAAACCATAAGCAGTCCCACCTGTGTGCCTCAGAAGGACTGCAGGCAATCAAGATGGTCTCTGAGCCATTGTACTACAGGGTGAGGTGACCAACTTCCAGGACACAAAGACCACAGCCCAGGGGACAAGGACGCCTGTCCAGGACACAGATGAGGGAATGCTGCAGCTTTTATCTGATTAACCTTTTCCCTGAATTCCAAATCCCTTACCTACATTTTTCTTCTCCTTATAAAAAGGCCTGTTTATAATGAAATTTAAGACAAGCTGTTAGGGTACAAACCCTCTGTCTTCTCAGATCGCCAACTATCTGAATAAAGTGCCCATAAAGATTCAATCTGTCTCTGCTTATTGGGTCTGGGAGATGACAGGCAGCATGAACACCGGCTTTTCTGGTTTCACTAGGTTGTTTGTGTTTTATAAACTTGTTTGCTCATTTGTTTTAAAACCAAGGCTCTAGGTCTTTATCTTCAAGGACTTTGAAAATCTGATTAGATGACTCAGAGACTTTTCAACTCTGTCATTCTGTAATTCTGACTCATTTATAGGGGAGATCCACCAGCCCCTCATCAGAAGCTACTGTAGTTAAAATAAAACTTTGGGCGATTTCTATTTTTTAGGTTCTCCATGACAAAGTGGCATCCAGATAATTTTGTATGAAAAAGATATCTTCAACTTCTCATAAGTCAACAAGATGATAAGCCCCATTAGAAACAATGAGCCCAACTTGTTTTGTGCTTATTAGAACTGTGAACATTCTTTTTCTTAACTCTTCTTGATGTATTCTACTAAATATGCATCCAAAGCTGGTGAATCCGGGTTCACAATCTAACTCGATTAACTACTTAACTCAGGGTGTGGTTAACTAAGGGTGATATAGTTACAGGTCTATCTCCAACTTATTTGAAAATTTATCTAAATACATCTTCCCATTTCTCTCTGTTTAGTGATGATAATCTTCCTCCTTTTGATCCCAGAGAGATGTGTGAGGAGCTGCAGAACGTCATTTCCTCACCCCTTTTCCATGATTCATCTGTTAATTATCTCCTACCGGTTTGAGAGTCACTGGCTTCTTTATTCCTTACACTCCTCCAACTGATAGGGGACTCAAATGTTGGGAAATTTTAGTTTCAGGTAACAGATAATAAGCTTAGTAATCAGTGTATGTAAAAAGCCATTGTTTCAGGAACTGGAGGACCCACCTTGACTCCAGGGGACCATAAGCAGTCCCACCTGTGTGCCTCAGAAGGACTGCAAGCAATTCAAGATGGTATCTGAGCCTCTGCACTCCAGGGTGACCACCTTCCCAGGACACAGATGAAGGAATGCTGAAGCTTTTATCTGATTAACCTTTTCCCTGAATTCCAAACACCTTACCTATTCTTCTTATAAAAAGGGCCCACTTATAATCGAATTTAAGACAGCCTGTTAGGGTACAAACCCAGTGTCTTCTTAATCACTGACCACGTGAATAAAGTGCCCATAAAGATTCAATCCCTGTCTCTGCTTATTGGGTCTGGCTTTTCCAGTTTCAAAACCTCAGATTAACAAATTTCAACAACCAGGAATGGTTTCAGACCTCCTAACTCCACAAATGGCTCCTGAGATGAGAGTAGTGACCTTCAGCCAAACTCCAAACTCTGACAAACACCAAGTCTGGTAACTCACTCTTGCTTCTCTAGAAGCTAGATGCTCCCTCTAAGACCAACCTATTTCTGGAAACTGGTTGAAAGAATGAGTGGTTTTCCAACTAATCCTTTGAGATAATCATAAGAAATAAGGTTAAAAATTCCTAAGAGTTTGACTTCTCTGAAAGAAAACCTAGAGTTGAGCTCCGAAACACAATCATCTTAATTCTAATTTTAAAAATTTAAGTTGCCCTGCCTCTTTCCAAATCAATAAGTTATGGATGAAGAAGGGGTTCAATGGAAAGTAGCATCATGGTGAAACCGGAAAAGCCAGTGTCCTTGCTGCCTGTCACCTACCAGACCAGACCCAATAAGCAGAGACAGGGATGGGATCTTTATGGGCACTTTATTCAGGTGGTCAGCGAGCTGAGAACACAGCAGGCTTGTACCCTAACAGACCTTAAAATTCCATTAAACAGGCCCTTTTTATAAGGAGAAGAAAAAAATATAGGTAAGGGGTTTGGAATTCAGGTAAAAAGTTAATCAGATAAAAGCTGCAGCATTCTTTCATTTTTGTCCTGGGTCCTGGGTGGTGGCCACCTCACCCTGGAGTACAATGGCTCAGATACCATCTTGAATTGCATGCAGGCCTCCTGAGTCACAAAGGTGGAACTGTTTATGGTCCCCTGGAGTCAAGGTGGGTCATACCTCCAATTCCTGAAAGAATAGCTTTTTGCATACGTTGATTGCTAAGCTTATTCTCTGTTACCTGAAACTAAAAATTTTCAACATTTGAGTCTCCCATTCAAATTTTCACTGGTCAGTAAAATGCATGGATATTATTTGGAGGATACTAGGGAATCAGCTTTTACTTGGAACACTGGAAAATCAGGAAAAGGATCAAGCACTCAGTCTCCTTGCCATAAAATGTGTATTTCAGCCAAGTAGTAGACAAGAAGCTTATCTTTATAGAGTATTCCAGTTAAATACATTATTAAGAAATCATATAATTTGACTATCACCAAATTACATTTCTTAATGGATCTATACATAGCTTCTAATAACATACAAAAAGAGACGGTCAGAGATTATGCACCTCCTGATAGAAATACACACCATCTATAAAATATTCTTGCCTAAAACAACTCAAATTGGAATCAAAGTCTCTCAATCTTACTACAAATTTAAAGGACATACAGAGGTCAGAGAAAGATAACATTGGCAAAACACAGACTGTATTGAAAAACCTGTAAGTTTGGCCAATGAATAAATTGCAAGGAAAAAGAAAGAAAAGCAGTGACTTTTAGATTAAGATAGACTTAAACATATCAACTGAACAATAAATAGGTTTTATTTGGATCCTGATTCTAACTGAAAATAGTAAACAATTATGAGGCAGTTAGGGAATTTGAACACACACTAAGATATATAATGATATTAAGGACTGTTAATTTTTTTAAGTGTAAGAATGGTTCTGGTTATATCTAAAAATAGTTCTCCTATTTTAAAGATTCATACATATTTATGGGGAAGAAATTATTTCATGCCTGAGATTTACTTCAAAACAACATAGTTTGGGAGAATGGAGGGTATAGAGGAAAACAGATAGGTTATAAGTTGATAATTATTAAGCTGAATGATGTTTATGTGGGTGCTTATTGTGTGGTGTCCTCTCTACTTTGGTCCGAGTAAAAAAGTTCCATAATAGTAATAAAAAGATTGATCAGCCCTGGCTGGGTAGCTCAGTTGGTTAGAGCATCATCCCAATGCACCAAGGTTGTGAGTTCAACCCCAAGTCAGGGCACATACAAGAATCAACCAATGAATGCATAAATAAGTGGTACAACAGACTGATGTTTCTCTCTCTCTCTAAAATCAATAAATAACTATTTTTAAAAAGGATTGATCATTCCCTCTCTTGGAAGGATTCACCTTGCACACTCCTTTTTTTTTAATATATGTTTTATTGATTATGCTGTTACAGTTGTCCCCATTTCTTTTCCCTCTGCTCTCCTCCACCCAGTGACCCCCTCCCTCCAGTTGTTCCCCCCAGTTCTTCTCAGCATCTTCCTATCTACTCCACTCCCTCCTACTATGCTTCTTAATTCTTGCATTATCTCCCTCCTTTCCCCCCTTCCCCCTCCCCGGTGACCTTCCCCCAATATGTTCCCCATACCTATCATTCTTTTTCCACTTTCGTTGCCTACTTAGTTTGCCTTTGTTTCAATTCCCTAGCTTTATTGTTGGTTGTTGTGATACAGTTTTCATTTTAATGTTCATAGTTTTGATCCTCCTTCTTCTAAACAAGTCCCTTTAACATCTCATATAACAGTGGTTTGGATCTGATGAACTCCTTCAGTTTTGCTTTGTCCTGGAAGCACTTTCTCTGCCCTTCTATTCTGAATGACAGCTTCACTGGATAGAGTAACCGTGGCTGTAGGTTTTTGCTTTTCATTACTTTGGATATTTCTTGCCAGTCCCATCTTAACTGCAGAGTCTCCTTTGAGAAATCATCTGATAGTCTAATTGGGACCCCTTTGTACATAATTCTCTTCTCTCTTGCTGCTTTTAAGATTCTCTTTATCCTTAATTTTTGACATTTTGATTATAATGTGTCTTGGTGTGGTTCTCCCTGGGTCCAGTTTATTTGGAACTCTCTGTGCTTCCTGGACCTGTAAATCTATTTCCTTCCCCAAGTTAGGGAAATTCTGCTTCATTATTTTTTCACATACTTTTTCAATTTCTAGTTCTTCTTCTTCACCTTCTGGCAACCCTATGATTTGGATGTTGGCTTGCTTATAGCTGTCCCAGAGGTTTTTGAGCTTCTCCTTGTTTCCCTCACTTGTTGTTTCTTCTTTCTGCACTGGTTGACTGTTCCTTTCCTATGTTCTGATTTGTTGATTTGATTCCTGGTTTTCCTTCCCTCACCACTTGTTTCGTATGTGTTTTCGTTCACTTCAGTAGGACTAGCCTTCATTCCTTCCCCGTCTTGAATAAGATCCGCTGTCAGTTCTGTAAGCTGTCTTACAACTATAGCTCTGAACTGAGCCTTAGAAAGATTATCTATCTGCTGATGCAATAAATCATGTATTTGCTGTCTGGTCAGCTGCATGATTGGGATCTCTATCATGATCCCTGCCATCCTCTCAAGTTTGTTTACCTTTGCTTCCTGGGCAGGGCTGTCATGCCTCCTATGCTATAGGGGGCGGAGCTCCGTGCACTCGTCACTACTGGGCAACCCCTCTCACCACACTGTGGCGCTTTGTGTGGTGGTGGGGGTCCAAGATGGATTCCGGGAGCCTGTTCCTCCATCCCCATGCCCTCTGGGCCTCACAGTCCGAGGCAATGGGGGTCTGCCTTCCCCGGTGTTGGAATCATGAACTGACGGGTTTGGTCTGCAGCCGGGGGTGCTCCCAGGCACTTCTCACCTCCCCTTAAATACGGGTATCTGTGCTTACCGCTGTCCTGCCACCTTTACCGCAGCTGCCGCCACCAGCACAGCTTGACCTCTGCATCCCAGCTTCGCCCCTCCTGCCCATCTGGATAAGCACCACTTGTTTGTAACTTCATACGTTGGACTTCCATGTAGCTTTATTTCCTGGAACTTCTGGTTATTTCTGGTTTTGCGGTAGTTGTAGCCCTTCTCAGTTGTGGAGGGAGATGAAGCGTGTCAGTCTAGGCCTCCATCTTGGCCGGAAGTCCCACCTTGCCCGCTCTTGAAGGTGGCCAAAGAAGTCCCCTTTGCTCCCCTTCCTGTGAAATGAGGTATACGTGGAAGTGGCAGAAGCAGGATCACCCAGCTCTAGTTATTGCAGTTATTGAGATGGGGTGGGAGCCACAGAAGACTATGATGTCAGATTCCAGAACACAATTGTTTTTTTGACCCGACATCATTTAAAACTCAGATCATCTTCACATTTCCTTTTGAGGCCAGAAGGACAATCCTGGGCTCTTGGCCAGCACCTCCCCTTTTCAAGACTAGCCTCTTCCCTCTCATTTCCTTAAAGACTGAGAAGAGAAAAGAAACCCCAGAAAACATTATGCATCATTGACAAAAATAAAATACAAACATACAGCATCAGATACTCATAAACAATGTAGCCAGAACCTCGTTTTCCTTGCAGATATGTGGGAGAATCGTTTGTTAGATACTTAGTGAAGCACAGCAGGGAGATAACAGGACATACTATAACTAGGTTGTAAATAGATTTCAATCTTTTGGGCCACCTGCCCTTAGTTTCCAATTCCTTGCCCCACAGAGGAATGACTGGGCCAATATCCTAGAGCTCAGAGGTTTTCAAAATTTTCTTTTTCACACAGCCCTGGAATTCCTTATATGCACAGACTAAAAAGAAACAAAACCAAATTCATGACAAATGACTTTTTCTTATCCTTGAAATAGAACAAAGCATTTTTCTAAACAGAAAGAGTAACAGATTCAAACAAAGTCACCCAAACTGTTTTCCTCACTTGCTGAGATGTGTATCTTTGTTCTGCACACTGATTCTTGATCCTTGGTAACCTTTTCATTAATTTACTGGTGCATTTGAACAAAATCTGATTGCCATCCTTTCCATAAAATCTTCAAGCTCTCCTGAAAGCCAAGGTCTAGGCTGAGGACGTTGTAATTGAGAATAAAAATGAGTTAATACCAGCCCCAAAGTATTGAGTTAAAGCATGCTAAACTTTCTTCGGGCCCTCTTTCTTTGAATGTTCCCATGTCCCTCTGAGGCAGCTGCTTTTACTTCCTTTAATTCCACAGTCAAAGCAACTGAAGCTTCAAGGGGTTACAATTAGTAAGAGGCTTAGCTTTGACTTGAACAAATTTCTATTTTACTCCAAAGCTCAAACCTATAATCACCACGATAAACCTTTTTCATTAGGAAGCTTTGGAAGGACTTAGCCATTCATGTTAAAAGCAGCAGAACTTTGTAGGGAAGATGCCAAGGCAGCAAAACATAGTAAGAAAGGGTGCAGGCTGCCCTGGCCGGAGTGGCTTAGTTGGTTGGGCGTTATCCTGTAAACTGAAAGGTCACATGTTCGATTCCCGGTCGGGGCACACGCCTGGGTAGCAGGTCAGCCCCCAGTCAAGGCACATGCAAGAGGCAACTGATAAATGTTCCTCACTTCAATGTTTCTCTTTCTCTCTTTCCCCCTCCCCTTTCCTCTCTCTAGAATCAATTAAAAAAAGAAAAAAATTTATAAAATATAAGGGTGCAGGCTGCCACATATGGTTGTGCATATTGGGCACTACACAACTTCAGGGGGCACCATTCACATTACAGTTTATAAATTGGTGCCCTTGCACACTCCTGCAGGGCCATAGGCCCTTGATGGGCATGGGCTTTGAAGTTTAAATAAGCCCCTATTATCTTCACCTTGAGTAATTTGCTTCATTTCTCTAGACTTCAACTTTCTCACAAGCAAATTAGGATTGCCAATAAAGGCAGAACAGGCAATACTGATAAAATGACTGTTACCCTAGTGGCTGTTATAGTGATTACGAATGCAAAGTTTATGAGTACTGTCCCCAGAAAGCAACTTGTCCCAGAATGCTCTTCCTGAGGGTAGAAGATCACTTTGAATTGGGTTTGGCCAAGGGCTAGGCTCCTTTCTCTTTCTTCCAAGCTTCTAAATGCAGAAGTGCCAAGACCTCAGTCTTTGGAAGTTTCCTGCATTTCTAGTCATCAGAATGATCTCATCTAGGTCCATAGCTCAACCACCATGCAAATAGGAAAACTGAAATTCTATCTCCAGTCTTATCCTCTCGTTTAACTCTAGGCTCTGTTCATCTTGACATCCCCACTAGGCATCTGATAAGACCCTGAAATGTAGCATAATTTAAGATATCCATGCAAGCAATAAAAGCAAAAATAAACAAGTGGGACCAGATTAAAGAACTTTGCACTGTAAAAAAAACTATCAACAAAATGAAAGGGCCACCTATGGAATGGAAGAAAATATTTGCAAATCACATATCTGATAAAGAATTAATATCTGAAATAGGTAAGGCACTCATACAACTCAATAGCAAAACAACAACAATTATAATAATAATCTGATTTTAAGGTGGACAAAGGACCTAAATAGATACTTTTCAAAAAAAGACATATGAATGGCCAACAAGTGTAAGAAAAGGTGCTCAGCATCACTAATCATCAGGGAAATGCAAAGCAAAATCATGAGATATTGTTACAGAGCAAAAGGGGGTTCTTTCACATGGTGCCTTGGTATACAACCCAACAACTAGTGTTGAGAAAAACGGGTCTTTATTTACAATATTCCAACCTGGGGAGGACAGCGAGCACTTCAGCTCAGAGCCTTGCTCTCCCATGGGACCCAGTACTTCCCTTGCTCCCCAAAAAGCTAGAAGCCAAAAACATGCTCAGAAGTTCCCCATCTCTGATCCGTCAGCTGTCTCTTTCAGGATCTGGGGTACGATGTCAGCAGCCTCCGTATAACAGTCCAGGAAAACATGCGTCATGTGGTACTGGATCACACATGGTTCTGTCGCTGCCCTTTCAAAGCTGCATGATGTTCTCCCTTCCCTTTCAAAACCGCATGGAGAACCCCATGGAGCACCCTCACTAAAATGTCTGCTGCGTATTTTTAAACCCCTGACTGCGTGCTCTGACACAGTGGGTGTGGTAACCAGTTCTGACCATTCACAGACCTTGTGCGGGCTCTGTATGCTCTTTATGTACCCTTCCATGGTCAAAACCCCTCCCATCTTCTTGGGGCCTTGGAAGAAGCAAAGCCATTTGCATAACTGAGACACTAAGCTTCTAGCCATAGTCATGCAAAGGCATCTTAAAAGCTGTTCTCTTTTCCCCATCCCCCAAGCCGCAGGCTCTGGGGATTTTTTTGGACACCTCCATTCTGTAACAATATCACTTCACAAAGATTAGAGTGGTTATTATAAAAAAGACAAGAGATAAGTGCTAGCGAGGATGTAAAGAAAAGGGAACCTTTCTACACTGTTCATGTGAATGTAAACTGGTTCAGTCACTATGGAAAACAGTATGGATATTCTTCAAAAAATTAAAAACAGAACTACTATATGATCCAGCAATCCCACTTCAGGGTGTTTAACCCAAGAAAATAAAATCATTATCCTGAAAAGATTTATGCACCCCCATGTTCACAGCAGTCAAGACATGAAAACAAATCAAGTGTCCATTGACAGGTGAATGGATGAAGAGCATGTGATACATATATGCAATGGAGTACTACTTGGCCATAAAAAGAAGGAAATCCTGCCATTTGCAACAATATAGATGAACCTTGAGGGTATTATACTAAGTAAAATAATACGGAAAAAGACAAATATTATATTATCTCACTCATACGTGGAATCTTAAAAAAAAAAACTCACAGAAACAGAGAGTAGAATGGTGGTAGCGAGGGGTGAAGGGAGCATGGCAAATGGGTAAAGGTGTTTAAAGGTGGTTGAACATTAAAAATTTCCAGTGATAAAATGAAAAGTTCTGGGGATCTAAGGTACAGTGTGGTGACTATAGTTAATAATACTGTATTGTATACTTGAAAGTTGCTAAGAGAGTAGATCTTAAGTGTTCTCACCACACACAAAAGGTAACTATGTGAGGTGAAGGATGTTAATGAACCTTATTGTGGTAACCGCATGGTACACCTTAAAGGTTATATGTCAATTATATCTCATTAAAGCTGGGAAAAAATAAACTCAGTTGAATTTTTCAAAAAAGATATCCAGAATGGCACTTATATGCTCTACCCCAACCTGCTCTTTCCCCAGTTTCCCCACATCTGTAAAAAGGGACCATTGTTCACTCAACTGCTCAAGTCAAAAGCAAGTCCTCTTGACTCGGACCGTCAACACTTACCCTGACTGTGACCTAGTCTCCCTACATCCACTTAGTGCTTTTGCATGTGTGTGTATTGATGAGCTTCATGAGTTGTTATTTGCTATCCACCCAGAGAAATTGTTTTATCTTTTAGTATGCGGGATCCACTTTTCCTTTTGTAAGTGTCTCCAGGGGTGGGCTTAAAAGTTGCTTTTATTGGTCTCAATCTCAAACCAGTACAGCACTTAATCTTAGTCCCGCCTTCACCACAAGCATTTGAAGAATGCTTCTCTTCTCATACCCTCTACTTCCTCCAATGACTCTCACTGTTCCACCCACCCAGCACCCTACTGACACTTCTCTTGATAAATCTACCAATAACCATCTAATTGCCATATCCAATGGATAATCTCTAGACCTAATTGTCCTGGATCTCGTGGCTCATTGAAAATTGGTGATCTTTCCTGCCACTGTGGGGCCTGTGGCCCTGGCACCCTGCATTGCTCAGTCTGCACCAATGGTTCCTATACGTTTTTTTAAGGACACTGTTGAAAATATGGTAAAAGCTATGGGACACTCACTCTTCCCTGAAAAAAAAAAAAAAAAGCCTATATTCATGGGACATGCAATTTTTAAAGTAATCTCAAGATGTTCCCTCACATCCTGAAGCCAAGTTAAATCCTCTACTCTATTTTCTCCACCATGGGTATGCCCACCATTCCCCAGACTTCAGGTGTTGTCCATATGTTGATGGCTTTCAACTGTGTACCTGAGTAATCCTGCACCCCCAGTTTCCAACTAAAGCACCTGTTTATCTCAAAGCACCTTATTATGTCTAGTGTATACAAAACTGGCCTAAAGCCTCACAGCCTATGTCTGATTTCTCCTCCAGATGAATGATGTTGCCATTCACCCAAATCACCAAAGAGGAATTTTCCTCTCTCTCCCTTTGCAACTACCAGGTTCCAGCCCTTCTCATCTCTTTCTTGGGTTACTGGAGGAGTCTTCTGTTTGGTCTGCTTCTCTCTCAAGTGCCTTCTTCAAATCCCTCCTCCACACCGCAGCTACATTTATCCACACTGACCCCCCGCATTGCTTACGGCAGTGCTTTCCCTGGTATGTCTCTAAGAATACAAATTTGGTAACCAAAAAAGTTTTCATGGTCAATTAAGTTGGAGAAAAGAGTAAGAATTAGGGGATTGCTGGGGGAGGGAAATGCTGGGTGGAGGGGAGTAAAGGGGAGAAAATTGAAACTATTGTAACAATATAATCAATAAAATACATTAAAAATAATTTAAAAAAAGAGTAAGAATTAGTTAGGTCTAATTACCTCATAATCTTTAATATGCTAAAACACACTTCTGGAGCTCCAACTTGGGGGGTATAAAATAAAGCTTTTGTCAAACTTTTTGGCAACAAAAGTCTAGTGTTCTTTGGACTACACTTTGAGTATGATTGATCTATGGGCTGAAATTTAATTTCCTTGTCAATCTTTCCTTCTAATTTCCAGCTGCTATTCCTGTTCATGGAGACAATGAGAGTGATGCTCTAGATTCAGGAAGACCAAGGTTTAAATTTCAGTACAAGACTTCTGGTCAAATTATTTGATCTCCCAAAACACATGCTGGCTAGTCTCCCTTTGCCCCTCATCGGGCTGACCTGTATAGGTTGCATCACCCAGGTGCCCCTGCCCTCTGGCTTCCAGTTGGGTTTGGCCTATAGAAAGCAGTGGTGGGAGCAGGTAGGAGCAGCAGGAGATGAGAGGGCAGGGAGCCAATCCCTCACCTCCCTGCCCTCTCCCTGTCTGGCTCCAGTTCTCTAGGTTTCTGGGGAACTCTCTCCCTTCCCTTTCCTTTTCTATCTAGGGATGATAATGACTTCCAGCTGTTGCTAATCCCTCAAGGCTTCATTCTCTCTTGTTAGTTTTCTTAAGTCTGTTTAGACCTTTGTAAATAGTCCATTTCTTAATCTCTCTTCAATTAAAGCGCCTGGGAATGCCACCTGTTTCCTGCTGGGTCCCTGACGATACAGACCTTCAGGCTCCTCACAAAAGGGGGATGGTGACCCCCTCCATGGGCTGTTGAGGGCATTCAGTGAAAGTACATGAGCATGCAGAGCGTCCAGCAGTGCTCACAAAATGAGAGATGACTGGTCCTGTTTCTTTCTGAATATAGTCAGATATTCAGAGACCTTCCTGCTTCTTTGCCAGTGGCCCAGATTGAGGTGGGTAGAGGGACGTAACGCCAGGCTTCGGTCTAAAGATAAAAGGCTGCCACGGGGACTCAGGCTCCAGTCAGTGGCCACAGAATAGGGATGACCTGCAGATGCCATTACAGTGCCCCCGAACAGAGGATCCTAACAGGGACTGGAGCCGCGAGGGTCAGAGCATTTATATACTCAGCATTCCTCTTGGAAGAAAGCTGCTTCTGTACTGGACACAAATGGTCAGTGCCCCCACACTGGCCAATTATTCCCCAAGGAGGAATTTTTTCTATTTCTAAATCTCTTTTTGCCCCCCATTAAAGTGATCAAGTGGCCTGGAACGGGTGCTGCTATTTGGAAGGGAAGGGCACTCGAACTAGGTTTCCAATACATTTCCCAATAGGCATAAATTGGGGAAATTTTAAAAAGGGGTTGATTAAAATAATATGTTAAAGAATACTTAGTGAATCTGCAGGTAGATGAACTGTTTGTTGTTAATTACTTGAAGTTTATTTATACTGAGTCCTCATAAAGGAAATAATTGGGTATGTGGGGTATTGTAACAGAACCCCTGAGCTGCTCCGATTGAAACAGAACCCACGGGCTGTTTAGTTAGGGGCCCGATTGCCCGCCACCAGAATTATAACTCTCAATACCAGAGTTTGGTGAAAAGAAAAAGAATTGTTTATTTGCACATAGTTCTGCCTCCCCCTCCCAGACCTGCCCAGTCTTAGGAAAGTCAGAAACACTGTTTCCCTACTTCCTAGGCACAGTTCAGCTTTACCAGTAGCTGCCAATCACTAAGTTCTGATTGGGGAGTTGCTTTCTGTGCTGTGGTGCCCTCCAGCTCTCAATGCAGAACCTCCTGGATTCTCAGCTTCCTTGTAAACTGCCTTCTTCCTGTAAATCACATGGATCTCCTCTCCTTCTCCAAGCAGCCTGGCGAGAGCTTCTTCTTTAAGCAGCCTGGAGACCCCTTCTCCAAGCCACATGGGGGGAGCACACAAGAGCGAGAGAGAGCCAGAGAGCTAAAATGTCCACAGCTGCTTATCTCTCCCTGACTGCATCCTCTCACACAGTGGGTGTTGCAAGCAGTTCTGACCATTCACAGAATCCTATGTAGGTTCTCTAGGCTTCTTCCGTACCATCCCACAGTCCAAGATCCCTCCCATCTTCCTGAGCCTTGGAAGTAAAGCGGATCTTTGTGCAACAATGTTTCCAGCCACTAGCCCCAGGCATGCAAGGGCATCCTGAAATCTGCTTCCTTTTCCCTATCTCCCAGCCCCAAACTCTGGGGTTTGTTTTTGGACTCCCCTGTTTCTGTAACAGTTTGGTATGTATCATGTATGTTGAACAAGACAAGCCCAACTTGTGGCATGTCATCAGAATGCAATTTCATTTTGTTTTCCACCATCTCTGTAAATGGATTCAGTGGGAGAAATTCTTCCCATATCTCTTGAAAACTCAAGGAGTTTTTTGATCCCCCTTAAAGCCAGTAGAACACAGTCTAATTCGGGTATAAATCTATCAAGTATATTATGTAACACTTCAAACTTTACTCAAAGGCAAGTCTTCTTTGCACCCCCAGAGCTCGCTAGTAGACAGGTTTTCTACCAGGACTACACTACATCCCATGGCAGAGGTGCCAGTTGCAGGAACTTTGAGTGTTCCCTACACCCTGTGGCCTTAGAGATTGCAAGTATAAAATTTCTCCTAGCACTGGGGAGCCCCCACATTGGTTTACCACAGGACAATATGGCCAGGAGGAATGGCTCCAATGCCAGAATGAGGACACAAAAACAAAAGTGGAGCAAAGGAAAGAGGCAGGACTCTCATGGAGGATGAGCAAGGAAGGCTTCATGACCCTCCTCCTTGTGACTCTTTGCCTTCCCAGTGTAGGGCCAGGAGGGAGCCCTGGGGACGGTGACACTATTCTGGGCCTGAGGAGGATCTAGCTCGGAAAGTGCAGCTCGCCCTGATTTCAAGCAGTTCACTAAGTAGGCGAATGGGGTTTTTAACTCTGGATAACCCATAGGAAAAGCAAGCTTGCAGAATGGGGTTTAAAAATGGGGAGGGTGTCCCAGGTAGGTGCCAAATGAAATGTCTCCATTCTCCAGGCCACTCTTCAGAGCTCCCTACGGCACACTGAACAGACAGGGGCAGAGCTCCATAAGTTTATCTGGGAAACTGCATATCTGCAGAAACGGTGAAAGCGCAAGTGTAAGTAAATCTTTCTGGGTCCTGTGAGGACATGCGCTAAGTCATAAATGACATTCAAACGCCTGGGTTGGAGCTATTTGGAAGGATAAGCTGTAAAGGAAACGCTTGGCCAAGGTTGGCCTGAGCATTTTTTCTAGACCTAAGGAGAGATGGTAATGGTCACAGCCCCTCTAATTAATACCACTCTTTTCAACCTCCACTATTGGACCCACTACCTGGAGCCCCTATTGGGACTGGCAGAATAATGGCCCCTCAAAGATGTCCATATCGTCTTAATCTACAGGACTTGAGACTGTTTCCTTATATGGCAAGAGGGACTTTGCAGATATGATTAAATTAAGGATCTTGATTTGGGGAGGTTTTCATGGATTATCCAGGTGTGTGGGCCCAGTTTTCATGGGAGGGAAGCAGGAGTATCAAAGTCAGAGAAGGAGAGGTGATAACAGAGTCAGAGGTCAGAGGGATATAATCGCTGGCTTTGAAGATGAAAGGGGCCCACAAACCAAGGAACATGGGCAGCTTCTAGAAGCTGGAAAGGCAAGGAGTCTGCCCTACAGCTTCCAGAAAGAATGGAGCCCTGAGAGTGCCTTGATTTTAGCCTAGTGAAAGTGATTTCAGACCTTCAGCCTGTATAACTATGAAATAATCCATTTGTATTATTCAAAGCCACCACGTTTGTGGTAAATTGTACAGCAACAATATGGGAAACAACATTGGAAGGCAAATATTGAGATGATTCTTTCAGGCTCATAAAGTCCGAGTTAAAAATAACCCTGAAGAAACAACAGATCCCCACCCCACCCTTGTGCAATGATACCATTTTACTGCAGGAGATCCCACTTTCCAGTCTGGGAGTTTCTGGGGTGTTCACACGCAAACTTGAATCATTATCAGGGATACCCCAGTGTGTCTCAGTGCTGGGCATACTGTCCCTCTTCATGGGCCAATACCCAGTTCTAGATTGAATGTATTTTTGGCACAAGGAAGGGTCTCTCTCCTTTTAGAAAGAAAGCCCCTGATGGTGGCTCTTCCTTCACCAATAATGACATTAGTTATGAGAAACATCAGCAGGTGCTAAATGGTATCAGGTATTCCTGGAGGAAGAGATTAAGAACTGGAAATACTGGGGATAAAAATATACCCCAGCCTAACGTGGCAAACTTGGGAGCCCTGGGGTAAAAGACTGGGTAAGTTAAATCCTTTAATTGCTAGAAGAAAGAAGCCAAGCTGTGCTCAAACCACAGGGGTCCACAAACTTTCTCTGTCAAGGGCCAGGTAGTTATGAGCAAGTGGGATATTTACAAAGAGACTATGAAGAGCACAGACACCATTCTGAACCTACATACAGGTAGTCATGCACCGGGATGATCTTAACTGCCAGTGTAGGGGCTTCTTCTCCAGCTATGCAGGGAAGGCTTCCATGTCAACTGAGGACCATAAGATGAGCCATGCCCTATGGATGGCTGAGTAGCAAGGCTGGAACATGTAGGTCTCCAAGGACCTGTGAAGCAGGGCCCCCGTGTCAGCCCCACACTTCCTATCTCAGCTGTTAGGTAGAAGTTCCTGGGGCTGAGAGACCAGAGAAGATGGCTGACAACTCCGTCATTACATTAAGAGTTTATTAAAGGAATTTATATACGAGGCAGCAGCAAGATGACATGGATACACTCTGCACCTTCCACCTCCCACGGTGTTTTATAGCTAAAAACGCTGAGTCTATTTGCTGGGAAAGGAATGTTTGTATAATTTAAGAGGGTCAGGGGATTACCAGGTGCTAAGAAGATCTGGAATTAGAGCTGGTTAAGAGTCCAATAATGTCAAGGCTGTCTCCTTCCAGAGGCAAAGCACAGAGTTCTCATGTGCATTCACAGACTGGGGAAAGGGGGACAGGGTCCCGACTTCACCCAGGCATCAAGATGGTGGATTAGTTTCAAAATGGAGTCATCTCCATGCACACACTCCAGCACTCTAGCTGGTTCTTACAATCCTGTGCCCCCCACCTCTTCCACAATGTTCCCTCAGCTTTAATGAGGGCACTCTGGGTGACACGTTACATTAATTTTGTTCAATTTGCAGGCAAAGACTGCAGCACCAATAGAGGTAGCAGGCCACGATACCTATAACAAGTATAAAACAAAGGATAAAGAGTAACTGTTGTCACCATATCCCCCAAGACACATACCATGACAATAACCATTGGGCAAAAGAAAATTCAGGGTTTGACAAGATGCATATCTGCTCACGTGGGTCTTGTAAAGTAAGGGAGATGTTGCCTGAGTTATCAGGAATGTAGACACAACATTGAGTTTTAATGATGACCTAAGTCCCATCTTGAGCAGGTGTTAAAACATCCAGTGCCATGTAATTTCATAGCACATCTTTCCTTATGTAAACCATTTCTGTGTTAATCAGTGAGGTGCTCTGGAAGCTGTCATTCACAGCACGTCCTGTGTCATTAGTTAAAGCTTCTGTATGCTGAGTGGTATCTTTAATATACAGGGACAGCACAGAAATAGCTGCATGGTGGTCATCCCAGTGGAAAACACTTCTTGTCTACCTACTAACCAAATGGGTGTAATTTACAGATTTAGTAATTGTTTTAGTCCACCATCTCTGCACCCAGGGAAAACTCAGGGTGCATTGCCCAGGTCAGTCCAGGAGCAACCATGGCCACATGTTGGCACTGCCTTGCCATTCTGTCCCACTCAGTGCCAAGCAGGCAATGCCAGGATGCTGAGACCAGTCAGCAGCAAACCAGTCCCTGGTTTGGAGTGTAATGATATTTTCTGATTGCTGTCTAGGGAGCCAGCCCATTTCTCTGGTGCTATTAGCACATGAATCATGTATTTGGTTGGCATGTTCCCAGAATAATGGGGCATCCTGACAAAGACACCCTGCTGTGGGTGTGAGCCAGATTAAACCATTCAGATTTTCAAAAACAAACAAACAAACAAAAAACCTTCCTCGTAGTGGTAGTTCTGGGATTTGATGGTGGGAAGCTTGGTTTTTGTTTTTTTGTAACTGAGGGGTTGCTAGGACAATCACCTGCTTCTGTGTGGTATTGACGAAGAAAGGTTTGCCATGTCCTGTGCTGTTAAAAGAGGTATTTAGAGGCCAATTATACACATCACCTTTAGGAAACCCAGTGTTAAATGTGATGCTTTTGCTTTAAGAGCCTTTATAAATACTTGAAATCCCACCCAGTTGAGTTGTATGGGTGACACTCGCCAGGACAGGCTGGGCATGCTGGAGGGTGGTGACATGCCAGAGGTTCAGAGTATGTCTTTTTGTAAGTTGTTGGCATAACTTTGAGCCCACGGTAGGAAAAAATGCACTTCTCCACAGGCAGGGAGGGACAGCATCAGGAACAAGCAGCTATGGGAGAAAAGACAGGGGTTTACTCAGAGAGGGTGGTCCTCCCCTGCAATCATAACAATAGCAGTAGTTTTATCCTTATTAACTGAAATGTATGCAGCTTGTGGATGTGGGACATGTGGTACATCCAGGCATGTTGCCTGAGGGGCAAGCATGCTAGGGTTATTTGTAATGTGAGTGGGGTAGCAAAAGACCATGCTCAATGACCTAGTAGTGCCCTTTGGTGTTGGTTTCTGTCCACTGTATTGGTACACAGAGTGTTTGGGCCCAGACTCCAGAAGGATCAACAGGGACCACTTTAATTGGCCAGGACACTCCTCACTCTCTGCCAATAAATATCCCATCCAACCTGGGGAGAGTTGCTAATCCAACCCCCAATTAAGTGTCCCCTCCCCTGCTTTGACATCTTGAGGACCTCTGAAGAGCAGGTGACATTGGCTCTTTATCAGCTCTGGCACCAGGCCATTAGGCCACAGCTTTATTAACAGACATGGTCAACTGAACTTTCTTGGTAACAGTTCCTAGGTATTGGTAGGGAGCCACCCCATGCTGCTATTAGCCACATTTATTTTTCTAACTGCCTCAGCAATGACCTCTGCCCACCTGTTCAAGGTAGAGGACTACAAAAGGACAAACAGCTGTGCCTTTAAAATACCTTTTTTTTTCTTTCAATCAAGCCAGCACCCTATGAGTTATAGGGTCAATTAAATCTGTTTTATGCCCCTCTCACGGGCCCAGCTTGGACATCATGTCCAATGAAATGTATGCCTCGGTCACTCTCAATGCACCAAAGGCTACCGTACATAACACTAGCTTGTCCTAATCCCTTCATTGTGGCTGTTCAGTTTGTTCTTTTGTAACAAAAGGCTCACAAAGGTCCAGTTGCAGCATCCACACATGTTAAGAAGGCATATTTCTGTCCTTGGCAGAGACCCAGTGTAATCTACCTGCCAGTCTTGTGCAGGGATGGATGCTTTGTGTGTATGTTCTGGTATGTGTGGGATGCAGCAGGGGCACAAACGAGAACGCACCAGGCAACTGGTTATGGCTGCCACTACGTCCGCATAACGGTGGGGCAATCTCGCTCCCTTCATTATTTGCCATCCCACCCAGGCACCGCAGTGCCCACTATGCTTGGCACCCAATCTGGTAGTTTGGGCATTTGTGAGGGAGCCAGTCTCCCGATCTTTGCTAATACCCTCATGTTTCCAGAAGGAGGGTCAGACAAGTGAGCAGAGACATGATAGACTGTCAGGTTAGTAGTTGGCTCCTGGGACCTTTCTCAGATTTTCTGCCATATTGTGGCCTCCCACAACGGCTCCCTTAGTACATGCCACCTATCTCGTGTCCATTGGGCCAGTGAAGTCTGAGACCCTTCAATACAGTCCAACTGTTTATACAGAGGTTGATAGGCCATGGTTTGTGTGTACATACCAGCCATGCGGTCCTTAGTTCTGCCACTGGCTACTCTGTTGTTCTCCCATTTCAAACCATATGGTGTCTGTCTGGGGTTGGATGGCTGCCAGGGTCCACACACAAGGATTACATTGACTAGACACACCTGCAACCATGCTTCTTCAGGAGCGGGAAAAGTGCCTTCTTTCACTGACAAGGGCATCTCTTGTAGGGACTCTACAGTGGGGGCTAAAGTGGTCTGGTAATACACTGGCACCTGAATGGCATGTAACCCATTGCCTAAAGGGCTTGTGGGAAGGGCAGTGCTGTGAAAATGAATGCCATTTCTGCAAGGTGGGAGCCTTGGCAACAGTTGAAGCAGGCCTTGCAAACAACCCTTCTATGCAACCTGTTGTGGGAGGCCCGTCTGCACTGTCACCAGTAAGGTCGCAGAAATGGGTTCTATTGGTTGCAGTGCTTTTTACTCTCCGAAGACCTGTTGTTCAATGGGGGAATAATGGGTCTCTGCACCCTTCCATACTTGGGACCATAACACAAGGGGGAAGGCTTACTCTTGCTGAGCTTGCCTTAGGGCCCAACTGGTTCCCTCGGGGCTTACAGTTACACCCAAAGATATGGGTACCCAGCAAGTGAGAGACCCAAGGCCTGTCTGTGCCTGGGCTATTAGAATTTTTGCTTTCCCAAATCCAGCTTCTTGATCACCCTCCCAACATCGATGAGTGCCTTTCTTTACCAGTTAATATAATGAGTACAAGCATTGAGCCACCATATTGTTGCCCCAGGGGAATGAAAGCCTGCTAATATCCTAAAAGGCCTAAAAATATTTTTAGATGTGAAAAAATGCTATATCATGTCAATGATAGTGGCCAGGATGAGGTGCATCTTACCTGACCAGGTGACCCCTAGGAACTGCACAGCTGTGCTTGGCCCTTGTATCTTCTGTGGATTGATGGTACATCCTCTGGCTTGGAGAGGAGCAAACAGGATGTCCAGGTATTGCTGTAATGACTGCAATTTTTCAGAGGTTAGCATCACATCATCAATATAATGAAACCATTTGACATTGGGAGGGCATGACCCCAGAGACAGATCTCTAGCAATTATCCCATGACATATAGTGGGGCTATGTATATAACCTTGAGGGAGCACTTGGAAGGTATACTCCAAGTGAGAAACACTTTTCTAATAGTTTCTTTGTCACTGTGAGGGCATTAGCCTTGCAGCACGGGAAGGCCTTAACCCATCTGGAAACATACATACAATAACAAGAATGTATTGATAACACATATGAAGTGGCAGCAGAATGAAGTACAGCTGAATTGCCTTATGGTGGATGAAGGAATGCAAAATGGGGTTTGCCCGGAGGCCATGGTGGGTTTCCTATAACCTCACCTATTTGTTTAATTTACAACTATTTTAATTTTCCTGATTCAGGAACAGATTTTTGCCACATTATAAGGCTATTAAGGTGGCAAAAGTCTGGCATTGAGGAGTCATTTTTGAAGAAGCATAATAGACTTCATCCATATGTACCACAATCTTTTTTTTAAGAGTTTATTTATTTTTAGAGAAAGGGAAAGGGAGGGAGAAAGACAGGGAGAGAAAAATCAATGTGTGATTGCCTCTCACACACCCCCAACTGGGGCCTTGGCTCACAACCCAGGCACGTGCCCTGACTGGGAATTGAACCAGTGACCTTTTGGTTCAGAGGCCAGCACTCAATCCACTGAGCCATACCAGCCAGGGCTGTACCACAATCTTTATAGATTTTGTGGCCGCTGCCTTTTTATGAAAGTCAGCCAGAGCATTTCAAATACAGAAGTTTAGCTTTTACTATTGAGAAGATTCTGTATTCTTAAGTAATCAGAGACCTATGTAAGACAACATAAATACAATATAATATCTTATAAGGAGTAGGCCCATGGTCCAAGAAAACTTTGTCCTTTTTAACAAAGAGAAAGAGAACCAAACTCTATTTTTGTATCAGATGCATTATAATACTTAAATCTACTTAATTAATTAAATCTATTTTATTCTTAGTAGGTTACTCACAAAAACTTCATGAGACTAAAGACATGTTTGTTTTAACTAGACCAACAAACTTAAAGTAGCTTCAGTATCAAATATTTTCTCAGATGACAAGGTCCTGAAAAGCATTTGGGTTAGTTTCTGTATTTTTGAGAATTTTAGAATCCTCAATCCCTATGTGCTTCTTACTTTTTTTAAAAAATATTTTTTAAATTTATTCTTAGAGAGAAGGAAAGGGAAGGAGAAAGAGAGAAACATCAATGTGTGAGAGATACTTAAATGAGTTGCCTCTTGCACTCAGGCATGTACCCTGATCGGGAATGGAACCAGTGACTGCTCCAGATAGGCAGGCCAGCACTCAACCCACTGAGCACCCAGCCACGGCTGCACGTGTTTACTTTTAAGCCAATTAAACACAGCTCTCTTCCAAGTTAACAATACCATCCATTGGTAGAAGAAAATACCACGTAAATACAACACCTATATAGACCCACATGAACATACAGATAACAGAGGCCTCATCATTGTCATAAAAGAAGTGGGGTCTGTTTAAAGAACCTTTTCTGGCCAGTCCCAATGCTAACGGAGTTGCAAACGTTCTAATATTTTTCCCTAGTTTCCATTTTTCCTCTAATTTTCTAGCCCCGGCTTCTACCTCTAGCTGGGCATCAGTGGCCAGCCAAACCGCTCATGAGAGGGACCACCCTACTACAGCTGTGGCGAGAAATATTCCTGCTTCCTGCCGTGTAGCGTCTCAAACAAGGGCACGAGACCAGCCTGCATTTCCCGGCAGTGCCTGTATTCACGCGGCAGTCCGTGAGTATCCGCCACCTCTCCCCACGTGGAAGTAGAAGGTCAACTCGGAATTTACCCCGAGGATGCCTGTTTACCAAAGCCCTTCTTTTTTTTTTTCCGGTCTCTTTGTTGTTCATCCATTATTCATACCCGCAGACCCAGGGAAAAGCCCAGAGACTGAAAGTCTACCTTCCACGCGGAGGGCAGCGAAAGAAAAGAGGCTGTCCACTCCAGTCTGGTAATCGATAGAGTTTACTAAAAGAACTTCCAGAGGAGATGCGTCTTTGGCAGTGGCAAGAGGACGTGGATATGTGCTGTTGCCTTCCGCCCCCAGTCTCTGTCTTGTAGCTAAAAGCACCGTGTCTACGTGTTAGGAAAGGAATGTGTGTTTAATCTAAGGAGAGAGGCACCACCGGGGGCAGAGAAGGCTCTGGCGCCAGAGTTAGGTAGGAGACAGATAATGGTAGCTCACTGCACAGGCGAAAAGAGCACAGTCCTTGTCCATGTTTCCATGCCTGAGGCGGGTCAGGTCTGGGCTTCACGCAGGAGTCAAGAAGGCAGATTAGCTTCGGGACAGAATCGGCTCTGTCCGCACCTCAGGAGTACCATGTAGGGAAGAAAAAGTCTCCCCTCTCAGGTTATTGTTATTTTGGTTCTCGGTTCTTTCCAGCTGAACCTAATTCTAACTACAGTAAATGTAAGGAAAAATAAGTCCGTGTTGCAAAATTACATTAGATAAAGTAGAATTTGTGGCTAAAATAGGAAGTAGTAAGAAAGAAGGGCAGTACTTGATAATAAAAGAAGCAATCCCCCCAAATTGTGAACTTAAATGCACTTACTAACATAATATGATATATATATATATTTACATAAACTTCATGTTTTAGAACAATTTTAGGCTCACAGAAAAATTGAATGGAAGATGCAGTTTGCGTATATACCTTCTGCCCCCGTCTACACATGCACAGCCTCCCCCATTATCAGCATTCTCCACCAAAGTGGTACATTTATTTGTTCCAATCAATGAACCTATGCTGAGACACATGATTACCCAGAGCCCACAGTTTACATTAGGGTTCTTTCTTGGTGTTGTACATTCTATGGGTTTGGACATAAAATGATGTGCATCCACCATTGTAGTTTCACTGCCCTAAAAATCTTCTCTACTCCGCCTACTCATCTTTCCCTCCCTGCTAGCCCTCGGGCAACCACTGATCTTTTCACTGTCTCCATGGCTTCCCCTTTTCCAGAATCTCATACAATTGGAATCAGACCATATGTAGCCTTTTCAGATTGGCTTCTTTCAACTTAGTAATAGGTATGTAAGGTTCCCCCATGTCTTTGCATGTCTTGATAGCTTACTATTTTTCATGATGAATAATATTTCCTTGACTAGATGTACCACTGTTTATTTCTTCCTTTACCTATTGAAGGACATCTAGTTGTTTCATGGTTTTGACAATTATGGATAAAGCTGCTGTAAATATTTGTGTGCAGGTTTTCGTGTGGACATAATTGTTCAGCTCCTTTGGTTAAATGTCAAACTATGTTCCAATGTAGCTTTACCATTTTGCATTCCCACCAGCAATGAATAAGAATTCCTGTTACTTCACATCCTCACCAGCATGTGGTGTTGTCAGTGTTCCAGATTTGGGTCATTCTAATACGAATGTAATGGTCTCCCATTACTGTTATAATTTGTATTTCCTTGATGACATATGATGTGAAGCACTTTTTCATATGCTTAATTGCCATTTGTATATCTTCTGTAGAAAGATGTTAAGGTCTTTGGCCCATTTTTTAAAATCAAGATGTGTTCTTATTGTTGAGTTCTAAAAGTTCTTTGTATAGTTTGGATAATAGTCCTTTATCAGATATATCTTTTGCACAGATTTTCTCTCAGACTATGACCTGTCTTTTCATTCTTTGACAGTGTCTTTTGCAGAGAAATTTTTTATTTTAATAAAATGCAGTTTATCAATTCTTTGTTTTATGGATTATGCCTTTGAGGTTGCATTGAAAAAGTCATCACCAAATCAAAGTCATCTAGATTTTCTCCTATGTTATCTTCTGGGAGTTTTATAGTTTTGCATTTTACATTTAGGTCTATGATCCACTTTGAGTTAATTCTTGTGAAAAGTGTAAGTTCTGAGTCTAGATTTTTTTTTTTTTTTTTAGCATGTGGATGACCTGTTCACTCTTTGTTGAAAAGACTGTCTTTGCTTGAAGATCTCTCTTAATATGCTATCTACTGTTGTTCTAAGCAAAGAAAAATTTAAAATTTAAGTGATTAGTATGAATTACCATTCATCCTTATATTGTGCAATGGCATTCTTAAATGCAAATTTAAGAACATTAAATTCATATGTGGAACCACTGAAACTCCCCAATTCATATTTCATAGCTCATACATGAGCATGAATTTTGTTTTGCTCTTACCAGAACAGTGGACACATTGCACAAAGCTAACTTAACTGGCTTTATTTCACTTCATGATACACATACATTCTATCAACACTCTTCACCTTTGCCTTAATGATTGGTAAGGAAGGACTGAAAGGAAAGGAATTATGGATTGGCCTTTTCCCCTTTCCTTTTATATCACAGCCACATTCATCTCACACCTTATAGTCACTTTGATTCTTGCTGAAGAGCCATGCATCATGGGCCCATCAGAAGCCAAGCAAAGAGGGCGTTATAAGGAGTTCAGTGTGGGGAAAAAACATGGAGGCTACTCATTACCTTAGAGCAGAGATTCAACCTTTTTTTTTAATCTCATGGCACACAGAAATCAATTACTACAATTCTTCGGCACACCAACAGAATATACTTTTTGCCAACCTGACAAAAAATAGGTATAATTTTAAAAAATTTTTTTTGATTCATTCACATGGGAGGGCTATTATATTGGATGTTGTCTTTTTTTTTTTTTTTTTTTTTTTTTTACATTTCACAGTCTAATGGAAAAGAAGTAAGTGCCCCTGTCTAAATAGTCAGGTATTGCATATTTTAAAAATTATTACAGCACACCAGTTGAAAGTCGCTGCCTTGGAGAAAACTGTTTTGATGGAGTAACTGGGGGCTGAGGGGAGAGACATTGAAGACAGTAGAGTTGTGAGTGGGAGGTGAGGAAATGGGGATGTACGTATTGATGAAGGAGTGTGGTTGTAAAGGATAGGAAAGGACAGCAGCTAAAGGGGCATGTGTGGTTTTGAGGAAGGATTTGTTTTTAACTGGCAAGTTCCTACCTCATAGGATTGTAGTGATGACTAAATGACATCATCCATATGAAGGGTTAAGCCTAGTGCCTGGTATTTAGTACACAGTCAACAAACATTACTGTACTGTGCCTGTGCCTAATTCCAAACTTTCAGACACTCCATTATATGGCTTTATATCCAGCTAAATTGCAACTCTTACTTTCCTTTCTGCTAAGCAGATAATTGATTAAACCCTCAGGCAAAGAAATTTACTGAAGTGTCTACAGTACTAACCAGAAGCTGGATAAAGTATTTAATATTCTTATTTTTTAATACAATACTCATTTTTTATCCTTATAATAATCACATACTCTGCCCTGAGCACACGTAATGAATACAGGGAACCACCCTTTTCCATCCCCAAGTCAGTATCTTTCAGACAACCTGCTGGCTTAGAGGCCAATCAACGCTCTGATGTGAGTGCCACCTACTGCTGAGAAACTTAACGGCACTCTCGGATAGTCGTAATGGATTTGGTTCGAGGCATTACTTACTGCAAGAGATCCTTCATAGATGAAACTTACAAGAAACTTATTTCAGTTAGCTAGTTAAAAAGTTAAAACTTGAAAAGTTCCCTTTAACTGTTAACTAGTAGTTAATAATAGTTAATTAGTTAATTGGCCAAACATTTGTGCACAGTCCCCCTTTTAACTAGAAAGCTCTGTTTCTTTAACTACTCAAGAAGTTTTAAGTTTTAAAATTGGAATTAAATACATTAACTTTGAGTGGTTTGAGTAATTGGCATTTCTAAAACCAGCTCAGTGATCTTGCATTAATGAGCTAGAACATACAACTTCAAGTCCACCTTCCTTGATCACTTTATACCAAGCACTAGACATAGGGAAGGCAGAGTTTTTAAAAATGATCTTAATAGAGAGCAACAATATGAGAATATAATTAAATGTTAAGTGCTAAAATGAAATTACATATGAAGTAAAATTAGAAAAGAGATGAGGTAGGACTTCTGGCCAACTTGGAGCCATAGGTAGACACGTTGAGTCTCCTTCCACAACTAAGAAGGCATACAGCTACCTCAAAACTGGAGACAACCAAAAGTTCCAGAAAACCAAGCTGCGTGAAAGTTCAACAAACAAAGATATAAAGAAGTACTCATCCAGACAAGTAAAAGTGGAAAGTGGAGCAAAGAGGAAGCAGTGTGGTGGCAGCTGTGGCGGCGGCAGTGGTAGCAGCAGTGACAGTGGCTGGCCAGCAGAAAGTGAAGTCATACATTTAAAAAAGTAGGGAGGGACACCTGGGGAGTGCTACCAGCACTAGACCAGACCACACAGCTCACAGTTCCAGCGCCAGCAGTGGGGAAAGTAAAGCCTCATTGCTTCTGACTGTGAAAACCAGTGGGGTTGGGGTGGAGGAAGAAACAGCAAGTCTCTCAACAGAGCTCATTTGTTTAGAGGTCCCCATGGTTCTAAAATGTCCACAGACCCACCCACTCTGGGGACCACTGCCAAGGAAACAGTTAGAGAGGTGCCAGTCTCATATGGAAATGGGAGAAGTGCCTTGAAAAGGGGTGAGTGCGGAGCAAGCCCCCATTGTTCCCTTTCAGACCCTTCCCCAAATACAGTGCCACAATGTGGTGAAATAGGTCGCCCCACACTGACAAATACCTAAGGCTCCACCCCTTACAATGTAGCAAGTGTGACAGCTCTACCTAAGGCACAGAGACACACACAGGAGACGGTCAAGTTGAGGAGACAGAGAAATATGGCCCAAAAAAGGGAACAAATCAAGGTTCCAGTGGGTGAACTAAGTGACGAAAAGAGAGCCAACCAAATAGATGAAGAGATAGACAACCTAAAATACACAGAGTTCAAAACACTGATGATAAAGATGCTCACAGACTTGACAGATATGCTGAAGTACAGCCAACTCATAAGGGAAGAAGTGAAGGCTAAGCTAAGTGAAATGAAGAAAAATCCACAGAAAACTAATGGTGAAGGGAAGGAAACTGGGGTTCAAATCAATGATTTAGAACATAAGGAAGAAATAAACAGTCAACTAGTACAGAATGAGGAAACAAGAATTGATAAAAACAAGGAGAGGCTTAGGAACTTCTGGGACATTAAATATACCAACATCCAAATCATAGGGGTGCCAGAAGGAGAAGAGGAAGAGCAAGAAATTGAAAGTTTATGTAAAAAAGTAGTGAAAGAAAACTTCCCAACTTTGGCAAAGGAAATAGACATACAAGTCCAGGAAGCACAGAGAGTCCCAAATAAGCTAGACCCAAAGAGGACCACACCAAGACACATCATAATTAAAATGCCAAAGGTTCAAGATAAAGAGAGTATCTTAAAAACAGCAAGAGAAAAGAAGAGAGTTACCTACAAAGGTGTTCCTATAAGACTACTAGCTGATTTCTCCAAAGAAACTTTTCAGGTAAGAAGGGACTGGCAAAAAGTATTTAATGTGATGAAAAGGAAGGACCTACAACCAAGATTACTCTATCCAGCAAAGCTATCATTTAGAATGGAAGGGCTGAGAAAGTACTTCCCAGACAAGTTAAAGCTAAAGGAGTTCATTATCACCAAGCCATTATTATATGAAATGTTAAAGGGACTTATTTAAGAAAAAGAAGATCAAAACTATGAACATTAAAATGACAACAAACACAACTATCAACAACAGAATCTAAAAAATAAAAACAAAAACAAACTAAGGAAACAACCAGAATAGGAGCAGAGTTATAGATATGGAGATCATTTGGAGGGTTAGCAGCTGGGAGGGGGAAGAAGGAGAAATGGTGCAAGGATTAAGAAGCATAATTGGTAGCTACATAGTAGACAGGAGGATATTAAGAATAATATAGGAAAGAGTGAAGCCAAAGAACTTATATATATGACCCATGGACATGAACTAATGGGGGTGGGATTACTGGAGGGAAGGGGGGTACTGGGCAGAGGAGAGCAAAAGGAAAAGAAATTGCAACAACTGTGACAGCATAATCAATAAAATATACTTTAAAAAAGGAAAAGAAAAGAAAAGCAATGAGGGAGCAGTTAGTTCTGTGTGAAGTTTGGCTGAAGTGACCTTTGAATACAGCATGTCAGAACAGGTAGGAACTTAGTTGTCCATTTGCTTATTAAGTGCATACTGTGGGCACAAAGATAAATCATACAGAGGTCATTTTCTAAAAGAGCCCACAGCCCAGTAGGAGAGGCAGACATATAAAGAAATTATTTCCTCCCTGCTTTGTGTAAAACCAGAATAAAATTTGTTAATTTGGAATGGAAATATAAGCTTTAAGAGACTCAGATACCCATACACACAAAGAACTCAATGCTTAGTGTAAAGCACTAAAATAGGTATAAGTACTAATGTGCAATGGTGACAATAAGACTCACTGAGCAGTGAGTCTTCTACTGGAACATGAGTTCCTTATGGGTGACTCTTGGTCTTATTTACTTTGTAACCCCTGGGCCAGCACAGAGCCTGCAACACAGTAGCCAATCAAGGCTGGTTGAATTGTGCTCAAGGGAGGAAAAGAACAAAAAAAGGTTCCTCAAGGAAATTGAGCTGGGTGTTGAGGTTAAAAAGAACTGTCACTAATTCAAAAGAACATAAGCACCCCTATGTTCATTGCAGTGTTATTTACAATCGCCAAGATATGGAAGCAGCCCAAGTGTCCTTAAGTAGATGAGTGGATAAAACAACTAGGGGACATTTACACAATGGAATACTACTTGGCCGTAAAAAAAGAAGAAAATTTTACCCTTTGTGACAGTATGAATGTACCTGGGGAACATTATGCTAAGTGAAATAAGCCAGTCAGAGAAAGGCAAATACCATATGACTTCACTCATATGTGGAATCTAATGAACAAACTGAACTAAGAAGGAAAATAGAGACAGACTCAAAGATAGAGAGCAGGATGATAGCTGGGGAGCGGAGGAGGTGAAGGGGTGCAGGGACTGAGCAAAAAGGAAAAAGGACTCATGGACATGGACAAGAGTGTGGTGACTGGGCAGGAGAGGGGAGTATAAGGGGACTGAATGGTAATGGAAAAAAACACAATAAAACTTTTTTTTTAAAGAAGCTGTCAAGGCTCACCCGTGGAGATGGAGTTGGAAAAACAGAGGCTGAAGAAGAGTGTCCGAGGGAAGGAACTGGCATGAAAAAAGACAGGTTGTGCAACAGCATACCCGCTGTGGAAACTGCAAATAGCACGGTATAGTGGGAATATACAGTGGAACTAGGGAAGCAATGGAATATTAGACTGAAAAATTAGGAAAATACCCACATCGTGGTGGAGGGGGCATGTACACCACGCATGGGAGTTAGAACACTTCTGGGCACAGATACATGTGTTAGAAAAAGAACTGTAATGGCAATAGAGAAGATGGTTCAGAGTGAAAAAGAGAGACTAAATAAGAGAAGCTTCATAGAAAAGTGTGCAAGTAGAGAATGCAGACTGAACTAAGGCCAAGGAAATGGAGAGAACGGGACAGATTCAAAAGGTATTTGTGACCATTTTGGCACTATGGATATCATCTAAAAATACTCAGCAAGATACTAACACATGCATACCCTGTTGCTCATTCTTTTTTATTTTATTTTTATTTATTCATCAGAGAGAATCTAGAAGGGAGGGTGAAAGAGAGGGGAAAAAACATCGACCAGCTGCCTGTCACACAAACACAGGCCTGTGTCCTGACAGGAAATCAAACGAGCAGCCTTTTGCTTTGCAGGATGATGCCCAACCAACTGAACCACACACACCAGGACCCTCTTCCTCATTCGTTTATGTAATGAGATGGGCTAAAAGAAGGAAAGGGAAACCTGATGAAGTCAGGAATGAAATGGGAGTTTAAGGCCAGGGAGGAGAGCATGAGTTTAGGGAAAGGAAGATAAAATCAATGTGTGAAATCAGGGAGGAAAATGAATGGTGACTTCTCCAGATACCCTAAAGGCATACGCAGACCAAGGGCAGCAATGTCACTGCACAGAGGGAGGGACCTGGGACTAAAGCCCTGAGCCCACTTAGGGTAGGGAGCAAACAGAGAGACCATTCTAGGTAAAGCGGGGAACCAAGAAAAGCTGTTCCCTGGAAGCGGGGAAGGAAAAAAATCTTCCCCACAAAGATAGAGAATAAGGAAAATAGTTTGCTTTGTCCTTGATTTGAAGAAAATGTTAAAAATAGAAAGTTTTTTTATTTTTTTGGTAGGAAGGAAAATTTATATATGAGTTCTACACTAAAGACAATAAAATATATGATATAACTAATCTAGAAACATTAACATTTCTTACTGTGGAAATTTCCTTACTTAATGTTGATAAGTTAAATTAAAAAAGAAAATCTATTGGTAAAATTATTGTTTTTTTAAAAAAATAAACCTAAATTTTCTAAATGTGATTTTATGGTTCACATCTGAAGAGGAAAGAATGGACACTACAAAATATAAAGTTGGGAATACAAACATGTTTATTTTATTCCTTGAAATGATTCAAAATTTTCTCCTATACTTAAGGTAGCTATAATATTTTATGATTGTATTGAAAAAAAGATATAAGGTAAACATATTACTGTTGAAATGTAACATAATCCATATATCCACTCTCTTATAAATCACAGATGAAAATATACAAACCCATAGAAAGCATTTAAAAAATCTTATTAGGTAGTTTTTTAATTGTGATATTTGTGTAAATTGCTTTAAAATTTCTTAATTGTCCTTGGGGAGCTATAGGTGAAGTAAATACATATATTATTTAAAGACTTTTTAAAGGTAAACAATTAAGAGTTCAACACTGAATTGCCTTGGATAGAAGCTTAAAAATGAAATTAGGAAATACATATTTTTATATCTATAAATTAACTATAGTTAAGGAGATATTTAGATCAAATCTTAGAAAATTCTTTATCTATATTAGGTCATCTGTCTGATATACCCCTGAGTGAAAGGACTTGTACTTTGTTAAGATGATACTCATAGGAAGACTTGAGTAGACTGTAACCTTTATGATCCCAGAGTCAGACTCAAACCACTCCCCATCCCACTAACCTCCCCTCCATGCCCAACACATACCCCTAATAGCCATGTCCTTGTAAAGACCCTTACCACATTGACTTCAGACTTTGCCATCGGATTTGCTTTGGCAAAAGGGAGTGAAATACAGTAATAAAGGCAGAGGCTTGGCACACACTTGTGCACTGGGCCTTGCCCTCTTGGAACAATGCTGTGGTCGTCTTGTGAAGAAACTCCATGCAGCCTTCCTGAGGAGTGACCAAGGGGAAAGGGAGGCCTTCCTGTCTCTAGCTGAGCCCATGCCCCAAGTTTCCTGCCAGCTGAATGCAGCCAAGGAGATAGCCAAGGGAGACCAGCAGAGGAACTACGTGTCTAGGGCATAGACATGTGAGAAAGAAAAGAAAAGAAAGTTTTGGGGTGGATTCATACCAAAGCCTACACACACAATCTAATTTCAAGATAATTGGGCTGAAACAAGCCCATAATAATTGTTACACGATCCCCATGTTAGGGCCAACTGTATTCTTGTCTGATTGATAAATACCTGGGCTCTTTTCAAAGTCCAAAATGAAATCGTGAAGTAATAGATATTAAACAGTATCTGTGACTTAACTTAGATTAATTTTTTTAATTAAGGCTTATAAACATTTAATAATACTGTGGTTTGAATATATAACATGTTAAAACAAAATATTACATGGCATATTCAAGTTAGTAAGAAAATGTTTTGAAAGATGGATCTGGGATGTGCCAGGAGGAGAGGATGCTTTCAAAATGTTGAGAGGACCTTGAAACTAACTTAAAAGGAGTTCCCACTGGTTAAATTGTTAGTTTTTTGCTTCAAAAAGGAAAGTAAACTTATACTTACTTAAAACAATTTAAGAATGTAAAAAACCATGAGTCCATAATGATATTCAAAAGAAAAGAACAGCAATTTACTTTCTCTCCAACTACTTAGTACTTTATTAAAGTAAGTTTTATTCAGAGAGAAAAAATATTGCTGTTGAAGTTTAATTGTAGGTCTCTTTTCAGGATGGGTTAAACATACAAAGAATAAGAGAATGTTAACGGCATGTGAAAGACAAGACTGTCTTCCCCTGAAATACAAATAGGCTCTAAATAGGCTTTTGAGACTTCCTTCTACCCCCTCAGCACCCACCCACTGACCGGACATTCATCTACTAAATTGATACCAAACATTAAGGAGGTGGGGCAAGGCATCCCTTTCATAGGCATGGGAGGTCCTTCCACCCGACCCTGGGGCTTGAGACTGTATAAAAGGATTTAAAATTCTGAAGCCAAATGGATTTTACCTTTCAAAAGACTTTACTTTGTGGAAATGATCTTTAAGTTTAAATACTGGATAGTGGTTTTACTAGCTGTTCTGAGGTTGTTTGCTTTCTGTGGATACTGAAGATGCTAGATGAAGGCCAGCCTTTCTCTTTTTAACTTGCACACAGAAGACAAGGGTCGGAAGAATTGTCACCCAACCCAAATAATCCTACTCCTGTTCAGCCTCTTTGTGCTTACCTCTCTTTCTCAAGGGGTGAAATCATTAAACAATTCATTTACAGCTCTGTTTTTTAAAAAGTTTTTTGCTTTTTTCAAAGTGATACCTAGACACAATTTAGGGTTAAATGGTCCCAACAAGTCTTCCCTTTCCTTCAGGCAACCACTTTCAACTTTTAGCGGATTCTTTGTTATTTATTTCCACATATCTAAATAACATGTTCATATTTCTAATTCTTGATGTTTCAGTTAGCCATTATCTATTGAGTTTCCAATATGGAAGATAAGGATTTAGTTTTCTTCTCTGCACTCCTGTGCACAGCTACCATGCATGTACACTTTTAGTTATTTAATTCTCCTGACATAGGTATAGAATAATTCACTTATGGTGGCCAGTCAGCTAGGTACCACTGATGTAATGGCTTAACATGATGTTCTGCAATGTTGGGATCCCCTTGGGAAAGTATCGAGACCTGGAGTCCTGTGCTGGCCAGGTGAAGGAAACGAAGCCTGTAAGACCAGAATGGAAAACCAGGAAAGCTGGGTGCATATGTGTTTCAATGCTATAGCCAGTGGGCCCCGCTGGGAATCGGGCCATGAGAAAATGCTTTATATCCTTTGAAGCTTGCTGTGTTCCTTTACCTCACATGATCACTTTATTGTATCAGCAGGAGAGGTTTTAACTTTAACTCAAAATGAACTTATCCTCCCTATCTTACGGCCATCAGAAGTCTTCATGTCCAACACACCTTGACCTGAGGGAGATCTCAAAGTTCCTTCACTTGTTCTCCCTGAAGAATATCTGCTTTCTGTAATCAGCACTGTTTAACATTGGTTGCGTGCTTGCTATGTGCCCTTAAGCTTACTGCACTCAATACTGCAGGATGTCCAGAAGGTCTAGATCTCTTCAAGATATTTTGGGACAGAGGGCAGGAATGTTAACAGCTCCAGGTCACATTGAAAAAGTATATTTTTATCTGTTTCGTGGGAATGCCAACTGTTTCTGATCCTTAAGACTGGAATGAAAAAGAATGCATTTACTAACTCAGTGACGTGTACCAAATACCTGTGGCTGTATTCATTTGTTCTAACAAATATACTGCGTCTGGCATAGCAGCTGCCATTAGGCCCACTAATTGGTGAGTTTGCCATAACCACTATCATCCTTCAGGGTCCATCTATTTTTTGCAGGGACATGGTGAGTTAAATGGAGATATGATAGGAATTAGCACCTCTGTAACTTTTCAATGCGTAAGAGTGCCACTAATTTCTACCATCCTCTCCTGAGATACACATTGTTCTGGTTTCCTGTGCCATGCTTGGCTGGGAAAGGGGGGCAATTTTAGAGGCTTCCTCTTGGCCTTCCCAACTATAGTTTTTATTTCACAGGCAAAGGTCTCAATGGGTTTGTACCAGTTGCCAACTAGGTCAATCCCATTATATATTTGGGGACTGGGGAAATGACCATTATGTAGGCCACAGACCCAGTGGACCCACTCTGAGTGGGACCTTGACCCCACCTCACTTATTCACTGGCCTCTCTATGTCCCCACCCTAACAGAAAACCATGATGATACTTCTGGTCTCTGGTTATCAATGTCAGTTCAGACCATGAATTTAAATGTTTGGGTATTCCCATTTCCCCAAAGTATAATTATGCAAATAAATGACCAAATATACAGGATGGAGCAAAAGTAGGCTTACAGTTGTGAATATGTGAAACACAGAATTTATTCCTTTATTATTATTTATTATTGTATTATTTTCCATATGAACAACTGTAAACCTACTTTTGCCAAAACCTGTACTTTGGAGAGGGACTAAGGAAATAATTATCATTATACTTGTTGAAGTGTAGCAGGGTCCTTCCTTTTACGGACCTCTTCAGTCAATGGGTTCCAGGTCTATAAACTGACTTAGGTGTGGAAACTGATTAAGGAATTGTAACTTTATTGGATGACAGAACTTAGCCTTGTGGTCATCTTTATTTTTTCTGCTGATACAAACTAATAAGATCTTTTTTGGCTGCCTATCTATATTGCCCCTAAGGACACCGGTTTTGTTAACCATATCCATATCCATAACTGTGTGGGCTAGGTGTATATGATATTATAATCATTGTAACTCCCTGGATTCTGACTTATGGTAGTTGAGCATTGCCTCCTGACCTCTATTGTTTTGGGGTCCCATCATCCCCATTACTATCAGTGAGCCAAGTTCTCGGACGCCTCTGCTACCTTCAGTGACTTGCTGAAAGCCATGCATACCCCAAGCTCCTAGTGGTATGCATCTTTTTTGGGGGGTGGTCCTTTACCTCTGTCATCAGGTACAGCACCTCCCAACTAGGTTCTGCGGTGACTTAACCCTAATTATTGGCCTAGAGGCCAGAAGACTATAAATTCACAGTGCACATAGAATAATCTTAAAAGAAATGTCATGTTGGCTTAGTGGAAACATTTGGGCAGACTCAGATATTGTAAGATGAAAAACTGCTGATCCTTATTGTCCAGTTGCAAGATATTTGTGGCACAAAGAGAGATCGTTGGGAAAGTTTATAAAATTGGTATTCACTAGCTTTTTCTTGCCACTTTTAGCAAAATTCTATGAGAAATGAAGTCAGGCCAGAGCTAGCCAATCTGCAAGTACATATGGAAAACAATACAACTTTGCTAAGAGGGGGACTCTGTCTATAATCTAAGTGGATTATGAGTCCCAGAATTTGGAGCCCTAGGGTTGAAAAAATCCAACTATTGTTTCTCTCCCTCCAAATCAAAGCACATAGAAAAGGTGCCTGTGAACAAAAGCCTTGAAAGGAAATATGCCTGCCACACAGCCATACAAAACTCACAAATACGGAATAAAAAATGCTATCAATGTGTTGAATCCCATTGTTTAAGATGCCCCCAAGTTAGCTGTCATTAAGGGTGAGGTAGCTGCTCAGCACACAGAAGCCAGCAAATAAAATATAAGGAGTCTTTGGGCTTAAAAAACTATTGATATATCTAGGCAAGAACTGTGGCTGTGATTTCTCTTGCAAAGAATTGACTGAAAACAAAAGGATTAGAAACCCTTTAAATTTTTTTGTGTAAATTATAGTGCCATAAATACACCAAACCTGAAATACATCCATGGGCTTCAGCTGTTCCTGCTGATAAGGTGTTTGGTATTTCTGAAGCAACACTAGCAGGGTCTAGGTATCCAGCCTCTCGCTCTGTGGGCCTTGACAAGCACAATTTAGGACATACTTGTGCTCATGTAGATCACAATGGGCACGGCATTGGCAACACAGCAACTTTCTGATGGTGGTGGTTTCCTAGGCAATTGCAGGAGCAATACAATTCAGAAATCATAATTTCCTGATCATAGAAAAGTTATTGCTCACTTGGTAGCCTGGTTCTGTGAAGACTTTGGAACTCATTCCTGAAAAACAAACCTTAGAGTCTATTTAAACAAAGACTCCCAAGTATTCAATACCCTTTATGGTTATGCCAGGTAGAAAGGATTTGCAAATGAACCTTAACTGATACTGTAAATCATAATACAAGAGGAATAGTGGCTACAAAAAATAGGATATCAATTGAGATAGAAAAACTAGAATATGGCAAGTTAAAATAGGAAATTAGAATCGGTTATCCATCCTAGTGGAGTTTGAAAGTTGCAATGATTTTGCTAATATGAGAGAATGAGACACTCCAGTCCATAGAAATGGCAAACTAAGAGACTGACCTATAGTTTTGTTTTCTAATTCTGTCCTTGTTTATTTTGGGTATCATCATTATACTGGCCTCAAAATGAGTTGGGATGCTTCTTCTTCTGCTCTCAAATAGTATTCATCAATCTGTTGAAAGTATGGTAAAACAAAACAAAACAAAACTAGTTTTGAGCTTGTTTTTCCAAGTAATAGCAGCATTAACTTCTCTTGAGGCAGATTAGAGATCACTGTGCATGTCATAATGTTCTTTTTATAAACTCAATGCTTAGGAACCTTCTTCGTTTCACTTTTAAAAAGAGTTTTTGTGGGGAGATAGCTAAGGTGAGTAAGTTAGGGTGCTGTTATCTGAATTCAGGATTCCTGGCTTGGCAAGGGAAAAGGTCATCAACCCCCTGCATATTTTTTAGGATGAATATTATTATATTAGGTGATTTCTCCTAGCTTCATGGTTTAAATACCATTTGGTGACTCCCAAGTTTATATCTCTTGATCTAAATTGTCCACTGAGCTCCAAAATTGGTATATGCTGGCTCAACATCTCTATTTGCATGTGAAATAGGCATCTCAGTCTTTTTAAAAGTTTTTAACTTTATTTTTTACTTTTTAAATTATATTTTATTGGTTATGCTATTTTACAGTTGTCCTGATTTTGCCCCCTTTGCCCCCCTCCACCCGGTACCTCCATTCTCTCAGGCAATCCCCACACCACTGTTCGTGTCCATGGGTCATGTGTGTAAGTTCTTTGGCTGCTGCATTTCCTACACTGTACTTTACATCCCCATGGCTATTCTTTAACTACCTATTTCTACTTCTAAATCCCCTCACCTCTTCACCCATTCCCCCACACCTTCCTCCCATCTGGCAACCATCAAAATGCTTTCTGGCCCTGGCTGGCGTGGCTCAGCAGATTGAGTGCAGGCCTGAGAACCAAAGCATCCCTGGTTCAATTCCCAGTCAGGGCACATGCCTGGGTTGCCAGCCAGGTCCCCAGTTGGGGTCTTCTGAGAGGCAACCACACATTGATGTTTCTCTCCCTCTCTTTCTCCTCCCTTCCCCTCTCTCTAAAAAAACTAAAAGTTTTTTTTAAAAACTTTTAAAAAAAGAAAAAAAGCTCTCTGTATCCATGATTCTTTCTTTTCCCGCATAATGTCTTTTTTATTGTTGTTCTACTACAGTTGTCCCATTTTCCACCTGTTGCTCTCCCCTGCCCAGCCCAGCCCCCCTTTTCCCACAGTCAATCCCCACCCTTTTGTTCAGGACCATGTGTCATTTATACGAGTTCCTTGACTAGCCCCTTCCTCTTCTTTCCCCCTCTCTTCCCCCTCCTCCCTCCTCTCTGGTCACTGTCAGTCTGCCCCTTGTTTCCATGACTCTGGTTCTATTTTGCTCATTTGTTTGTTTTGTTCATTAGATTCCTGTATTAGGAGAGATCATATGGTATTTGTCTTTTGTTGCCTGGCTTATTTCACTAAGCATAAAACTCTCCAGTTATATCCATGCTATTGTGAAAGATAGGAGTTCCTTCTTTTTTTCTGCTGCATAGTATTCCATTGTGTAAATGTACTAGAGTTTTTTGATCCAATCATCCACTGATGGGCACTTAGGCTCTTTCCAGCACTTGGCTATTGTAAATAGCGCTGCTATGAACATAGGGATGCATAGGTTCTTTTGAATTGGAGTATCAGGATTCTTTGGGTATAATCTCAGGAGTGGATTGCTGGGTCAGAAAGCAGTTCCACTTTTAGTTTTTTGAGGAAATTCCATACTGTCTTCCACAGTGGTTGCAACAGTCTGCATTCCCAACAGTGTACACTGATGGATATGAGGTGGTATCTCATTGTGGTTTAAATTTGCATTTCTCTGATGGCTAGTGATGTTGAGCATGCTTTCATATGCTTATGTGCACTCTGTATGTCCTCTTTGGAGAAGTGTCTGTTCAGGTCCTTTGCCCTTTTTTTAAATTAAATTATCTGTCTTCCTGGTGTTGAGTCATATAAATTCTTTATATATTTTGGAGATCAAATCCCTGTCTGAAGTATCATTGGCAAATATGTTTTCCCATATAGTTGATTCACCTTTCATCTTGCTGTTTTCTTTCACTGAGCAGAAACATTTTAGTTTGATGTAGTCCCATTTGTTTATTCTTTCCTTTATTTCCCTTGCCTAGGAGATATAACAGCAAAAATACTGCTGTGGGGGATATCAAAATTTTACAGCCTATGTTTTCTTCTAGGACTTCTATGGTATCATGGCTTACATTTAAGTCTTTTATCTATCTTGAGTTTACTCTGGTGTATGGTGTAAGTTGGTGGTCTAGTTTCATTTTTTTGCATGTCCCTGTCCAGTCTCCCAACACCATTTGTTGAAGAGGCTATTTTTACTCCATTTTATGCTCCTACCCTCTTTGTCAAATATTAATTGACCACAGAGACCTGGGTTTATTTCTGGGCTCTCAATTCTGTTCCGTTGATCTGTTTGTCTGTTCTTTTTTTTTTTTTAAGTATATTTTATTGATTATGCTCTTACAGTTGTCCCAATTTTTTTCCCCTTTGCTCCCCTCATCCCAGTACCCTCCAGCAATCCCACCCCCTTAGTTCATGTCCATAGGTCCTGCATGTTCTTTGGCTTCACCCTTTCCTATATTATTCTTAACTTCCTTCTGTCTATTTTGTACCAACCAATTATGCTTCCTCATCCCTGCACCATTTCCCCATTTCTCCTCCTTCCTCCTCGCAGCTGATAATCCTCCAAATGATCCCCATACCTATGATTCTGTTCCTGTTCTAATTTGCTTAGTTAGAACTTGTTTTTATTTTTTAGATTCAGTTGTTGATAGTTGTGAGTTTGTTGTCATTTTAATGTTCATAGTTTTGATCTTCTTTTTCTTAAGTAAGTCCTTTTGATATTTCATATAATATTGGCTTGGTGATGATGAACTCATTTAGCTTTACCTTGTCTGGGAAGCACTTCATCTGCCCTTCCATTCTAAACAATAGCTTTGCTGGGTAGAGTAATCTTGGTTGTAAGTCCTTGCTTTTCAGAACTTTGAATACTTCTTGCCAGTCCCTTCTCACCTGCAAAGTTTCTTTTGAAAAATCATCTGATAGTCTTATAGGCACCACTTTGTAGGTAACTCTCTGCTTTTCTCTTGCTGCTTTTAGGATTTTCTCTTTATCTTTAAACTTTGGCATTTTAATGATGATGTGTCTTGGTGTGGACTTCTTTGGGTCTAGCTTGTTTGGGAGTCTCTGTGCTTCCTGGACTTGTATGTCTATTTCCTTTGCCAATTTGGGAAATTTTTCTTAATTATTTTTTCACATAAGTTTTCAATTTCTTGCTCTTCCTCTTCTCCTCTGGCACCCCTATAATTGGATATTGGCACGTTTAAAGTTGTCCCAGAGACTCCTAAGCCTCTCCTTGTGTTTATCAATTCTTGTTTTCTCATTCTGTACTGGTTGACTGTTTTTTTCTTCCTATGTTCCAAATCATTGATTTGAACCCTGGTTTTTTTTCCCTTCACCATTGGTTTTGTGTCGATTTTTCTTCATTTCACTTACCATAACCTTTTCTTCTTCCCTTATGCGTTTGCCATACTTAAGCATCTGTCAAGCCTGTGAGCATCTTTATCACCAGTGTTTTGCACTCTGCATCTGTGAGGTTGGCTATCTCCTCGTCACTTAGTTCTCCCACTGGAACCTTGATCCGTTCCCTCTTTTGGGCAATATTTCTCTGTCTCCTTATCTGTGTTTGTTTGCCTCTGTATCTTAGGTAGAGCTGTCGCTCTTGTTACGTTGTAAAGGGTGGAGCCTTAGGGATTCGTCAGTACAGGGCGACCCGTTTCACCACGTTGTGGTGCTGTATGTCAGGGCGGTCTGAGAGGGAACAATGCCGCTTGCTCAGCACTTGCTCCTTTTTGAGGCACTTCTCCCACTTCCGTATGGGACTGGCACCTCTCTAGCTGTTGCCCTCGCTGTTGTTTTCAGAGTGGGTGTGTCTGCGAACGTTCTAGGACTATGGGGGCCCTTTGAACAAGTGGACTCTGCTGAGAAACTCGCAGTTTCTTCCTCTGCCCCAACCCCCACTGCTTTTCACGGTCAAAAGCAATGAGGCTTTATTGTGCCAGTGCTGGGACCGTGAGCTGCACAGTCTGGTCTGGTCTGGTGCTGGGACCGGTTCCCAGGTGTCCCTCCCTACTTTTTAAAATGTGTGACTGCGCTTTCCACTGGCCTGCTGCCACCACCGCTGCTGCTGCCCTTATACCGTGTCCTCTCTGCCCTGGCTCTGCCCCTTCTACACTGTGTGAATGAGTATTTCTTCTTTGTTTCTTTGTTTGTTGGACTTCCATGCAGCTCGATTTTCTGGAACTTCTGATTGTCTCTAGTTTTAAGGTAGTTGAATTCTTTCTTAGTTGTGGAGGGAGACACAGTGTGTCTGTCTAGGCCTCTGTCTTGGCCGGAAGTCTGTTTATCTGTTCTTATGCCAGTACCAGACTGTTTTGAATATAGTGGCCTTGTAATGTAGTTTGATATCAGTTATCATGATTCCTCATACTTTGTTCATTTTTTCTCAAGATTGCTGAGGCTATTCAGGGTCATTTGTGGTTCTGTATCAATTTTTGAAATATTTGTCCTAGCTCTGTGAAACATCTCATTGGTATTTTAATAGGGATTACATTGAATCTATAAATTGCTTTGGGTAGTGTAGTCATTTTAATGATGTTAATTCTTCCAGACCATGAACATGGTATATTCTTCCATTTATTTGTATCCTCCTTAATTTCTTTTCAGTATTCTGTAGTTTTCTGAGTACAGGTCTTCTACTTCCTTGGTTAAGTTTATTCCTAAGTAGTTTATTTTTCTCATTACTATAGTAAATGAGATTTTTTCCTAGTGTCTATCTCTGATATTTCATTGTTGGTGTACACAAATGCCTTCGATTTCTGAATATTGACTTTGTATCCCACCACCTTGCCAAATTCACTTATTAGGTCAAGTAGTTTTTTGGTGGAGCCTATATGGTTTTCTATGTACACTATTGCCTGCAAATAGTGAGTTTTACTTCCTCCTTTCCGATTTGGATGCCTTTTATTTCTTTTTCTTGTCTGATTGCTGTGGCTAGAACTTCCAAAACTATATTGAATAGAAGTGGAGAAAGTGGACATCCTTTTCTTGTTCGGTTTTAGGGGGATAGTTTTCAGTTTTTTCCCATTGAGTATCATGTTGGCTGCAGGTTTCTCATATATGGCCCTTATTATGTTGATCTATGCTCCCTCTATTCCCACTTTGCTGAGCATTCTTATCATAAATGGCTGCTGTATTTTATCAAATGCTTTTTCAGAGTCTATTGATATGATCATGTAATTTTTTCTTTAATTTTGTTTATGTGATGTATCATGTTTATTGATTTGCAAATATTATACTATCCTTGCATCCCTGGGATGAATCTCCCTTGATTGTGGTGTATGATCTTTTTAATGTATTGCTGGATCCAGTTTGCCAATATTTTGCTGAGAACTGTAGCATCTTTGTTCATTAGGGTACTGGCCTGTAGTTTTCTTTCTTTGTTGTCTTGATCTGGTTTTGGAATTAGAATAATACTGGCCCAGTTCAGGAGTATTTCCTCTTCTTGGATTTTTTTTTTTTTTTTTTGAAAGTTTGAGAAGGATAGGAGTTAGTTCTTCCCTAAATGTTTGGTAAAATTTGCCTGCGAAGTCATCTGGTCTGGGACTTTTGTGTGCTGGGAGTTTTTTGATTATTGCTTCAATTTCACTAGTTGTTATTGTTTTATTCAAGTTTTCTGCTTCTTCTTGATTCAGTTTTGGAAGATTAAATGTTTCCAGAAATTTTTCCATTTCACTCAAGTTGTCAAATTTCTTGTCATATAGTTGTTCTTAGTAACTTCTTACAATCCTTTGTATTTCTGTGATATTGGTTGTGATTTCTCCTCTTTCATTTCTGATTTTATTTATATGGGTCCTCTCTCTTTTTTTCTTGATGAGTCTGGTTAAAGGATTGTCAATTTTGTTTATCTTTTCAAAGAACCAGCACCTGGTTTTATTGATCCTTTGAATTGTTATTTTAGTCTCTATGTCATTTAATTCTACTCTGTTTTTGATAATTTCCTTCCTTCTGCTTGCTCTAGGCTTTGTTTGTTGTAGTCCTTCTAGTTCTTGTAGCTGTAGTGTTAGGTTGTTTATTTGAAATTCTTCTATCCTTTTTAGGTAGGCCTGTATTGCAATGAACTTTGCTCTTGGGAATGCCTTCACTATATCCCATAGGTTTTGGGCTGTTGTGTGTTCGTTTTCATTTGTTTCTAGAAACTTTTTTGATTTCTTCCTTGATCTCATTGTCAACCCATTCATTGCTTAATAGCATGTTGTTCAGTCTCCATGACTTGAATGTTTTTGAGTTTTTTCCTTGAGGTTAGTTTCCAGTTTCAAGCTGTTGTGATTTGAGAAGATGCTTGATATAATTTCAATTTTCTTGAACTTGTTGAGGCTTGTTTTGTGTCCTACCAAAGGCTATCTTTGAAAATGTTCCACGAGCATTTGAAAAGAATGTATATTTTGCTTTTGGGGGTGAAAGGTTCTGAATATATCAATTAAGTTCATTTGATCTAGAGTGTTGTTCAATGCCACAATTTTCTTGTTGTTTCTTTGCTTGGGAGATCTGTCCATTGTTGACGATGGGATGTTAAAATTCCCTACTATGAGTGTGTTGCTGTTGATATCCTTCTTGAAATCCTCCAAGACTTTCCTTATATGTTTGGGTGCTTCTAGATTGAGTGCATATATGTCTACAAGGGTTATATCTTTTTGATGGATTGTTCCTTTAAGTATAATAATTTGTCCTTCTTTTTCTCTTTTAATGGCATTTGTTGTAAAATTTATTTTGTTGATATAAGTATTGGTACCCCAGCTTTTATGAAATAAAACAGACATGAATGTCTGTTTGCTTGAAATGTTTTTTTCCATCCCTTCACTTTCAGTCTGTGTAGATCTTTTGTTCTGAGGTGGGTCTCTTCTAGACAGCATATACATGGGTCATATTTTCTTATCCATTGAGCTACCCTTTATCTTTTAATTAGAGCATTTAATCAATTTACATTTAAGGTTATTATTGATAGGTACTTATTCATTGTCATTTTCCCCCTTTGTAACTGTGTTCTTCTCTGTCTCTGTTTCTTCATCTTCTTAAAAAAGACCCTTTAGCATCTCTTGCAATGCTGATTTGGTGGAGATATATTCTGTTAACCTTCTTTTGTCTGGGAAAGTCCTTTTTTCACCTTGCATTTTGAATGAGAGCCTTGCTGGGTAGAGTAGTCTTGGTTGTAGCGCTTTGTTTTTCATTGCTTGAAATATTTTTTGCCATTCCCTTCTGGCTCATAGTGTTTCTGTTGAGACATCAACTGATACCCTTATTGGAGCTCCCTCATATGTTATTAGCTGTTTCTCTCTTGCTGCTTTTAAAATTATCTGCCTTTGTCTGTCTCCTTCAGTTGTTAATCTATTCAATCTGTGATCAGCCATCAGGCTGGGACCTCATCGGCTTCTTCCTCAGTTCTCTCCTCAAAGCCATCATCCCAAACTCTCCTTAAGTGTCTCTGTTACACTATGCCCTCCCTCTAATGGATCCCAGGGTAAGTGGGTGCCAATGCATTGTCATGTGTGGTCTCTTTAAGAATCTCTCTGTGTCTCTAGCCATCTCAGGCCTCAGGCTGTCAAAAATCCCTGCGGCTTTTCGCTTTTCACAGCTGGATGCTGTTTTACTCTTGGTTCTGTGGCTGTAGTCTGGGAAGCCCAGCTGGGGGTTTAGAACCCACTCTTCTCAGGGGGAACCCCTGGCTGCTGAGATGTTTCTCCATCCCTTCAGCTGCCACCCATGGGACCTCAGCCAGCCCTCTCACCTCTCCTCCCCACTCCCCATCAGTCACATTGTGATAAACAGCCCCTTCTGTCTGTTCATGGTTATAAGATTTCTTTCCAGCTAGTGTTCAGTTGGTTATGCCAGATGATTTCTCCGCAATTAAGTTGTAATTCCAGATTGGTCCTAGGAGAAGGTAGTGTAGCTTCCACTTACTCTTCTGCCATCTTGGATCTCTGTATCTATGACGCTGTCTCTGTTCTTTTTGTTTGCTTAGTTTGTTTTTTAGATTCAATTGTTGATAGATTTGTATTTTTTGCCATTTTTATTGTTCATAGTGTTGATCTTTTCTTTCTTTAATAAGTCCCTTTAACATTTCATATAATGATGGTTTGGTGATGATGAACTCCTTTAGTTTTTTCTTGTCCCGGAAGCTCTTTATCTTCCCTTCAATTCTAAATGATATCTTTGCTAGGTAAAGCAATCTTGGCTTTAGGTTCCTGCTTTTCATGACTTTGAATATTTCTTGCCCATCCCTTCTACCCTGTGAAGTTTCTTTTGAGAAATCTGCTGACAGTCTTATGGGAACTCCCCAATAGGCAACTAACTTTTTTCCTCTTGCTGTTTTTAAGATTCTCTCTTTATCTTTATTTAACCTTTGGCATTTTAATTATGGTGTGTCTTGGAGTGGACCTCTTTGCATCCATCTTTTTTGGGACTCTATGCTTCCTGGACTTGCATGTCTATTTCCTTCACCAAATGAGGGATGTTTTCTTTCATTATTTTTTCAGATTGATTTCTAGTTTCTTGCTTTTTCTCTTCCCCTTCTGGCACCCCTATGATGTGAATGTTGGACCTCTTGAAGTTGTCCCAGAGGCTGCTTATACTATCCTCATTTTTTTGAATTTTTTTTCTTTTTGTTGTTCTGGGTTGTTTTTTTTTTGTTGTTGTTGTTGTTGTTGTTTCTTTTGCTTCCTTATGTTCTATATTATTGATTTGATTCTTGGCTTCATCCACTCTACTGTTGTTACCCTGTAAACTGTTCTTTATTTCAATAAGTGTATCCTTTGTTTCTGACCAGATCATTTTTATGCTGTTGAGGTCCTCACTAAGTTCCATGAGCATCCTTATAACCAGTGTTTTGAACTCTTCATCTGATAAATTGCTTATCTTCATTTTGCTTATCCTTTTTTTCTGGAGTTTTGATATGTTCTTTGATTTGGGTCATGTTTTTTTGTATCCTTGATTTGGCAGCCTCTGTGTATTTGTTTCTATGTATTAGGTAGAGCTGCTTTGATTGTGTCTTGGTAGTGTGGCCTAATGTAGTAGGTGTCCTGTAGGGTTCCATGGCACAGTCTCCTCTATCATGCAGGCTGGGTATTTGAGGTGCACCCTTCATGTGGGCTGAGTACACCCTCCTCTTGTAGTAGAGACTTGGTTGCTGTCGGCAGATCAATAGGAGGGATTTACCCAGGCCAGTCAAATGCAAGGATTGGCTGTGACCTCTTGCCACCAACCCCTGCCCTCTGTGGAGGATCAGCTGTGCAGGGGCAGGGTGGTGGTGCTCCCATGTGGTCTGTAGTTGTCCACTGGGTGCCCTGGCCCTGGGGGTTCCTTGGATGGTGCAGGCCAAAGTCAGCCCCTCCCTTGTTTTGCCTGGGGCCACCCTACCTGAGCTATAAAGCAATCTGAGATAAATGCTACTTGTGCTGGGCTTGGAGATTCCAAGGCAGGGCGAAGCTGTGAATCTAGGCTGGCTGCAGCTAGTGCCAAGCTTAGGGCTCCCTGAAGTCAGCTGTTGATTGTTTGATAGGATTTAGAAAGTTGTGAAGCATGAGGACCAGGCATTCATTTGAAAAAGCAGCTTGGGTTGGCCTATTAGTTGTGTGGGGTATAGTCTCTAGGGATCTCCAAGGCAGGCCAAAAAGTGTTAACCAGGTTGATGGAGTCCCAGATATGGCACCAGCGTGCTGGCTCTGTTGGGGGAGGGTTTAGAAAAAGGACAATGGCCTCTGCTCACCTCGATGCCAGGCACTTCAGTTTCTTCCTGTACACCACTGGTGCCTTTCAAGCTGCTACCCTGGTGCTGGAGCTCAGAGAGAGTGAGTCAGAGTAGGTGAGTCTGTGTGTGGGTTCTTTAAGAGGAACTGCCTGAGTTTACAGCAGTTTCTTCCACCAACTTAATCCGCACTGGATTTTGCAGCCAGAAGTAGTGGGAACTTATCTTCCTGGCACTGGAACCTTGGGCTGGGGGCGCCTGGTGTGAGGCTGGGACTCCTCACTTTTGTGATTTCCCTCCCGAATTTTTACCCACCGCATGTGTATGAGGGACCAGCCCATTCTGTGTCCGTGTTCCTCCTACCAGTTTGGATGGATGTGGTTTCTTTACTTCTGTAGTTGTCAGATTTCCATTCAACTTTATTTCTGACAGTTCTGAGTGATGGTTGTTCTATACCTCAGTTGGAATTTTGATGTGGTTGTGCAAAGAGGCCAAACATATCTGCCTACATTACTATCCTGATGGGATGTCCCTAAATTTTATGTATTTTATGGAGCATCTCAATTTTAATGTCTAGAACGGTGGCCCCCCCACCCCCCCCACCCCCGATCCCCAATGTTCTCCATTTTAGCAAGAACCAACCAGTGTCTAGCTGCTGTGGTTTAAGAAAAAAAAATCCTTGTCATTTTTGTTTCTCTCTCTCTCTCTGTTTTTACAGCCTATCAATAGATCCTGTTGGCTTTACTTCAAAATATATTGTGAATCTTACCAGTTCTCAACATTTCTGCTGCTACCACCTTATTGCAAGGCATGACCCTACTGAAATAGCCTCCTAGCTGACCTTCCTGCTTGCACTTTTTAAGCTCAACAGTCTATCTACCACTTTACAAATCATGGCACTCTATAGCATGAAGCCATACAATGACTCCCATCTCCCTACTTAGCTTAGAGTCCTGTCATATCACAAATAATCTTACTTCCCACAATCTTGTTACCCAGGGTCACTGTGCTCTAAGCATCCTAGCCTCCTGTCTTCTTTCCCAAACGTCAAGCACATCAAGCTTCTGAACTTTTCTAACTTGCTGTTCTGCCTGGACCATCCTTTCCTTGGATTCCTACAAGGATCCCTCCATTTTTATTAAGTTCTCCGCTCAAATATCCACTCAAAGAGGTCTTTCCAGACTATCCTATCTAAAACAGCTCACTTTTATCTACTTTCCGTATCGCTTATATCATTTCAGTTTACCTATGTCCCTGTCTAGAATGTAAAGTTCCTTTACAGCGTATTTCTAGGACTTTGAAAAACGCCTGGTACACCATAAGCACCTCAAAAGACCTGGTTGGTTAAATGAATTGGGCCTGAACTTATCTGCTTAACTGCAGCACTTGCTTTTTAGGTTGTGAGGTCACCTCACAAAGGATACAAACATAGGACATAAGGCTCGGGTGAGGCTTGCCTCGCCGTTTTGTAGGGGCTTTTGCAGGACTTCTTCGAGGCTCTCCTAGAGGAGCTGGGCCTTAAAATGCTATTTTGTTTCCTTGTCCGGATGTAAACGGAAACGGATAAACAGAAAATAAAGTGTGTGCGCGCGTGTGTTGTGTATGTGTGTGTCTGTTGTCGAGGGCTGGGGCGCGGGGCACAGGCGATGAAAAGCAGCTACGCAATATTCTTCTTTAGACTTACGGTTCTTCATGGCAGCCCTTGTTTTTATCTGGACAGGCCTGGGCTGACGCTGCCAGTCCCGAAACGAAAACGCTGCCCACACCAACAAACAAGCAGACCAGCCATTTTCAGAAACTGGTTTCCCTGGTAACCCCGCCCCAGGGCGTAAGCGAGAAAGGGGCGGGGCTTATAGCGAGGGCCTCACTCCGGAAACCGCACCCTCGGTGGCGTAGAATATTCAAGAAAGGGCTAGATTGAACAGTAGGCGGCGAGAGCGCGCACTGAGCGCCAGTGATAGCGGGAGGGGAACAGCTGCTGAAAAATATTTTGTATGTCTAACAGTGGTTGATGGGAGCCCTTTTTTAAAACATTTTTAACTGAATTTATTGGGGTGACACTGGTTAGTAATGTTTTCCTCTTCTCGGTATTGGCTGGACTTCTTTTCCCCTCCCACTCAATTGGCTTTTGTCTAGGTACTTCTGATTGGCTCCTTTTGACCGGTGGCTGGGGGGCAGCAAGGACTGGGGGCTTGTTCACGGATTGGTGGATTTGAGCACCTGGCGGCTCTTTTTCCGGGAAGGAGCTGTCCCTTCGTCTCTCTGTACTGTCTCCCGATCCATTCGCCTTTCCTTCAACTTGCATGCACTAATGGTTAAAAAAATAGGAGGATTCTGAGGCTCGAGCCTGCCAGCCAGGCCTCTAGCACCTTGCGCGCGCCTTCAGCGAGGACCCGTGCGTGCTGCCCGTGACGATGCCTGCGCTGTTTGAAACGGGAGAACCCGTTAGGATCTTGGGGAAACTACCGTTCCAGCTGGTTCCTGAGCACGTGTGTGCCAGGGGGCTAGTGGCGGTCGCGAGGCAGTTCTTGCCTTTCGCGTCTCTGCACCTTGGAGACTAGAACCGGCATTTGCGAAGGGCGCCACTCCAGTCCTGGCGCTGGCGCGGGCGGAGGCTAAAACACGGGGGTCCTGAGACTAAGGAAAACGCGCCAAGTTCCCCTCGGTGGTGGAGTGGGGAAGACCCTAGCGGTTCAGGCGCTTTGCTAGCCCTAGTACTTCTTGCGCTCCTGACCCTCCCGGGGCAGGCGCAGGCGGGCGCCACTCTAGGGATGTAGTTGGTGTCAGCGCAAAGGCAGGACCGAGCGGCGGCCCGGGTTCCCGCTCTTGAAAGCGAATGGTCACTCCCCCGAGGGGAGGGTGATCCAACCAGTTTTTTCTTGTGTCACGACTCTGCAGGCTCCAGCAACGTCTTATCTGTCGCACCCGCACTCATTACGGTTGGAGTCGCGGACGTGACTGCCGCGGATCTCGCTTTGGGCCATGACCAGGTAAGGAGGGCCTGGGCAGGAGAGGCTGGTGCCGGGACGCTGCCGTCTGTTCCGCGGGCAAGACCCTCCGCCACCCCCACCCCGCCCAGGACCGGACCTTAGCGGTTCTGTGCCCTTGCGGAGCTGCTAGCCGAACCCTTCGGCACCGGGCGGGGCGCCCCTCCTGCCCCTGCAGGACCCGAGAAAGCAGGTGCGGCTTGGGCGTAAATTGGCCAACCCCACAGGCTTGGGGGCTGGAGTTGTGGTGTGAGCCAAGGACGCCACGGGCAAGCCTCCCGCCGTGCCCAGTGCGGTGACGGGCACCGACAGCAACACAATTTCGTCATCTCTCACTTTTGCGATCGTAGCGTGGTTTGGGTTTGGGGAGAAGAAATGTTTTCTCTTACGTTGTCCTGTGTCGGTAATTGCTAATTTTACCGCGCAGTTTAATTTTTCTATAAGTATTCAGAATGCCGCGTGTCTTAAACCTTTGTCGAGAATGTTATTCTTGTTTTGCATTTTTTCCTGAAAAATTGGAATTGAGTCGTGTTTTTTTAGAAAGGGAAGAACTTAAGATTGACGGGACTGAGTTCACGCTGTCATTTGTTCAAGAACATTTACTGTTGGATTTGTTGTGTTTTCTGCGAAATTTGAGACTTTATAGGAAAATGATTTTTAATGTAACAACCCCCAGTTTTAAGAGAAGCCAGGAACAAGAAATGTTATATTCTCATTAATGGTAAATATTTAATCATTGCTTTGAGGGAGGCAGGAGGATTGACTTATTAGGATTGATAATTCGTTACCTCAGCTACTTGATTAGTTTTTCTTTTATTTACTGAAGTCCGGTTACCCTGTCTTAAGAGTATTTAGTTTCCATCATTTATTAGAATGGGCTCCCAAGGAAAACCTTTTTAATGCCTAGAGATTCCTGACAACTCCGCGAAGGCTCGTTCATCGTTCATGATAGCATTTCATCAGTAGTATTAAGTGTCCAGGAGAGAAAGTTGAGTTGGAGGACTGCGGATGGCGAAATTGGTCAATTTTCCACATTCCTGAGTTGAGTCTCAAAAATGTGGTTTCACTGCCCAGTTAAGTGCTGTGAATTCGCAGATCAGAGATAACGAGTGAAATGCTTAGTAAGGATGGAATTGGAGTGAATTTTGTTAGTTCATGGTATTCTGTATTTGTATTTGGAAGTCACTGCTGAGCTTTTGGGTTTGAAGTAATTTCTCTTGGATAATTTCCCCCCCACATAGCTAATGAAAAATAGGGCTGATGTATAAAGTAACCACCACAAATAGTGCCAGTTTTTAAAAATCTAAATGTTTAACTTTAAAACTGGGAAGAAAGATAGCAAAAGGCAAATGAAGTCATTTTTTTTTCTACATAAAGCATTTTTTTTAAACCTATAGTGTACAAATAGTTGGAAAATAAGTAGCATATTGTAGTTTGTAGTGCATAAGAATTTTATATACAGAAAGTTGCCCACTATCTCAACTTTTCGTTTTTACTTTACACTCAAGTTTTTAGGCATAACACCACCAGATCATTGTCTTTTCTCATACTTAAATTATAGTTTGAAGAGACTTTTTAGAGACTTTTATTTCATGTATTCATACCAATAAGTAGAAGAGGCCTTGGAAGAGGCATTCCAGCATCTCTTGAGTTCCCATTCAGCACTCTGTATTTCCCCACTCTGTACTTGGTACTCAGTCAATACTTCCTGAATTAATTAATAAATTATAATAAAAATTAAGGTCTTCTTAATCTACTGTAGGTCTACTAAAATGGGGTATTCTGAACAACAGTAATAGAACAACAATAAAAAATGAAAAATATAATAAAATGGGGTATTCTGTGATGTGACCCTTAATCTAATAGCAGGCTAAAAAAAATGCCATTTATCTGATACTTTTTGTTGTGTGAGAAGGTTAAGGACAAATGGCAAGCAATAGAACATTGAGTGCTTATTATTGCCAGGCATTAGGTTTTCAAATACAAAGTTCTAATTAGTATTATCCCTTGGTAAATTTGTCTTCAGAAATGATTTTATTGCCTGTAGGTGATAACTGAAAATTAATGAAACCTTTTCTGTGATTAACAGATATGATTGGTGATTATAACATCCCTATATAAATTAATACTTGTCAACTCTTTGGGATTTGAAGAGAAAAATGCCTGGTGTTATACCTAGTGAAAGTAATGGGCTTTCAAGAGGTAGTCCATCAAAGAAAAACAGACTTTCCTTGAAGTTTTTTCAGAAAAAGGAAACTAAGAGAGCCTTGGATTTCACAGATTCTCAAGAAAATGAAGAAAAAGCTTCTGAATATAGAGGATCTGAAATGTAGGTATCTTAAGTATATTTCTGTGCTCTTAAAATTCCACATCAGTGAAGAAGCAGTGAACTTAGATGGATACTTCCAGACATTCTGACCTGATAGTTCACAGAAGCAAACACTCCTCATTTGTGAGACAAGCATAGCAGTTTAGAGGAGAAATTGCAAATCTGGTGGTTCCGCTGAAGGATCTCATCCATGATGCTAACTCATTTACATTGTGTCAGCCAGTGCGATTCACTCAGAAATATTTATTGACTAAAACTTTCTCAGTTTAAATGTGATTGTAGTGCGACACACTTAGTGTAAGGGTCAAGAAATCGTTGCGTTTTTTTTTGTTGTTGTTTGTTTCTTGTTCTTTTTTTGTTAAGAATACCTGACAGTTACCTGAGATGTTTAAACTAAATCTAATATATGAATTATCAAACCTGCTAGGGGGTGTACAATTGCAAATTATAGTTAATATAAACTTAGAAACAGGTGCTTTTGATGCAAATCCTTCAGTGACTGGAAAGAGATTACAACAAAATGAAATACTAATTCCATCAGTAGCTCCAGCTGGAGACTATGCTAGCTCCCTATTCAACAGATAGGCACTCTGCTGTATGACTAGAGATTTGGTTGTATGTGTAATTTACTAATATTCACCAATAATCAGTTTGGGAGGTGGTATGTGAAGCTTTTGTTTACCAGCATTCATGCCTATAAACACTTTGAGGTGCAAGAGTAATAGTTAGCAACTATAAAATAAAAATGCTCTGATGACCTAATGTTTGTTAAAGTGAGGTATTAGAATTATAAACTTGAACAATTTGTTTTTAAGTGAGGGACAACTATATAATTCTCTTCATAGACTCTTTCCTCTAATTCTTTTATTAATAGACTGCTTAAGATAGTACAGCCTCTCCCAAATATTGTCAGTCAAGTTATTCCCTGGTTTCTATTCAAGAGTTAAACTATAATTGATCCTTGAACAACATGGGTTTGAATTGTGGGTCCATTTATACGAGGATGCCTTTCATAAGTACCATAAGTGTATTTTCTCTTCCGACTTTCTTAACATTTTCCTTTCCTCTAGCTTACTTTGTCATAAGGCTACAATATATAATTTACGTAACAGACAAAATATGTTAATTGACTTTGTTTTTTGTAAGGCTTCTGGTAGGCTATCAGTAGTTAACTTCTGGGGGAGTCAAAAGCTATAGGGGAATTTTCAACCATGCACCAGTACCTCTAACCCCCTCTGCATGTCTGAGGGTCAGCTTTACTTAATAATAAGTTCATGTTGGCCAGCAAATCACTACCTCAATTTTCTACTCTGTAAAATGGGATTAATAGCTTCTTGATGGAATCAATTTTGAGGCTTCTTAATTGTAATATTTTAAAAGTGCTTGTAAAATTTTCATTTGGGTGTATAGCTAATTTTTTACCTGTACATATTTCTTCTGTTAAAATGTCATCTGAGTAAAATTCATATACTTTTCAGATCGTACACCTTTTTGGGAAAAGACTAAATCTGGGAAAGTAATATTTCTACTTTGGTTCTTCTAACATACTGTTTCATTATATTTTTCTCCTCCTTTATACTTAATAGTGATCAAGTCGTTCCTGCAGCACAGTCCTCACCTATAAACTGTGAGAAGAGAGAAAACTTGTTACCATTTGTGGGACTGAATAATCTCGGCAATACTTGTTATCTTAATAGTATACTTCAGGTAAATTGACAATTTTGCTGTATAATAAAACTGGAGTAGGCAAAATGATACAACATTTAATGCTTCTAATAATTTTAGATTATTAGAGGATTTTAATTATCCATACTGTCTTTGCCTTGAATTATAAATAAATCAGAATGGGCTAAGATAAGAATGATTCTAAATTGTGTGTTAGAAACTTCCTTTGGGGTAAGAAAAAGTGATTCATTGAATAAAATTGTGAGAGCCAAATTGAGTAGACCTTGGTTAAGTGGAAGATACCAAACTTTTAGTTTTCCTGCCCAGTTCCTGGTGTTATGGTGATAAGTATTTTTAGTCTTGGAACTATATCCGTTTTATGTTGCACCCATAGAACGATAAATCTTAGCAATATCTGCTCAGAGCAATATTGCCCGAGGAAAGACAGTGGGCTACAATGATGAAATAGAGAACAATTTATAATACAAACCTTAATCTCAGAATTTTAAGTAATGCACATTTAAAAGTGCTCTACAAAAACATGAGAGTGTGGCCCTAGCTGGTGTGGCTCAGTGGATTGAGTGCCGGTCTATGAACCAAAGGGAGTCACCGGTTTGATTCCCAGTCAGGGCATAAGCCTGGGTTGCAGGCCAGGTCCCCAGTTGTGGGCGAGCGTGAGGCAACCACACAGTGAAGTTTCTCTCTCTCTCTTTCTCCCTCTCTTCCCCTCTCTCTAAAAATAAATAAATAAAATATTTAAAAAACAAAAACAAAAACATGAGAGTGTTGTTTGTTCAGTAAACACTCAATCTCTTTTTATAGGTACTCTATTTTTGTCCTGGTTTTAAATCTGGAGTGAAGCACTTATTTAATGTTATTTCAAAGAAGAAAGAAGCTCTTAAAGATGAAGCCAATCAAAAAGAGAAGGTAAAAAATAAAAATAACAAAATAATATAAAAAATAAAATAATGAAAATTCACTTGCTCCCAAATAAAAAAGTAAGAGATACACAGAGGATTTGGGAGGAGGAGGGTTATTTCTCAGTATTTTACATCGTCAGAAAGGGTAGTTCTTTTTCATTGTTTCAGGGTAGCTAACTAGATTATCCCCTTTTATAGTGTCTTCTCGAGTCTAATTGTTCATCAATAAACATTGTCATTTGTAATTCCACCATCACAATTTATCATGTTTGTACCACCATTTATTGTTTTTCCAGTTGACTCTTTAAAATTTAGGTAAGTATAAAGGAACCTTTGACTTACATAATTAGAAAACCATTATCATCCACATAATAGAAAATAACAAAAAAACCTTAAAATTTAAAAAATTTGTATACCTCCATAAAATTAGTGCTATAGTGAAATTAAATTTAGAAAAGCTAGTTTTGTCTAGTGAGACAAAGATAAAGGGGAAGGTATTTAATTTGTTCATAAATAAAAATGTTGACTTGTGTGTTTCTTTCTTGACAGGGAAATTGTAAAGAAGATTCTTTGGCAAGTTATGAGCTAATATGCAGTTTACAGTCCTTGATCATTTCAGTTGAACAGCTTCAGGCTAGTTTTCTCTTAAATCCAGAGAAATATACTGATGAACTTGCCACTCAGCCAAGGCGACTGCTTAACACACTCAGGTATAGCCTATAATATCATTTTAGGATTTCAATTTAGCTACTTACTGCTTTCTTTAGAGGAGAGTGATACATGAACAAATGATGTAGTAAAGGGTAAGGAAAATAGAAACTACAGATTTATAATCCTTAATATCCCAGAGACTCCAGAAACTGGAAAACTTTTTCTTAAGTTTGGTATTAAACTCATTAAGTCCAATTTATATGGTTATTTATAGTCTTTATTCATATTTATCTGTAATGTGAATATCCATTTTTTCCTATAGAAATAGTAATATGTCTTAAGGGATACTAACTCTTACCGTGTTAGTGGTATATATTTTATTACCTATGTGCCATATTGTCTTTTAATCTGAAAAGTTCTGAAGTCCCAAAATATATTTGAATTATAGATCTATATTCAAAATGTATTATGCATGAGAACTAAATTCCAAATATTCTATTTTTGTTGTGTGTGCTTAGAAGAGAACTATTAGTTAACTGGATTTAGGTCTTTGTAGTATTGTCTTAAAAAAATAAAACTTTATCCTATCTATAAAGTAGCTTTATTTAAAATGTTATAGGTTAAGTCTTTTAAAAATTATCTAATCATTCGGTTTAGTAATAGACCTGGGTGTAATGCAGTGCTATGTATTTGTTAAGAGGCAGTGTAGCATGGTGGCTAAGAGCAGGTTTGAATCCTAGCTTTGTATCTTGGGCAAGTTACCTTATCTGTAAATAGTGGTGATAATAATAATACCCATTTCATGGGGTTACTGTGAGAGTTATACATGCAATATAAAAAACATTTGAATAAGCTTGGTATGTGGCAAACACTCTACATGTTAGCTATTAATAATATATTCAGAAGAGGATCAAAGTATTTGTGATAATGAAAATAAGGTAAAATTTATTTTTACTTTTAGTTACAAGTTTAGGTAAGTTTTACATTAGTAGCTGAATAAATGTTTTTAGATTTATAGATATCCCTATAAGTGTGAATTCATTTCTATATAGAAAGTTATTTTTTTGTATTATGTCTTTAACACTAGTGTACATGAAATGGAAATTTTTATTTATAGGGAACTCAACCCTATGTATGAAGGATATCTACAGCATGATGCACAGGAAGTATTACAGTGTATTTTGGGAAATATTCAAGAAACATGCCAACTCCTAAAAAAAGAAGAAAAAGATTTTGCAGAGCTATCTAACAAGATAGAAGAAAAACCTCATCAGAAAGAAGAAATTAATGCTGTTAACAGCATAGAGATGGACAGTGTGAGGCACCCTGAAGACTGTAAAGAAAAACCCCCAAAAGGAAATGGGAAAAGGAAAAGTGACACTGAATTTGGTAACACGAAGAAAAAAATTAAGGTACCCAAGGAACACCAGTCATTGGAAGAGAACCAGAGACAAACCAGATCAAAAAGAAAAGCTACAGGTGATACATTAGAGCTTCCCCCTAAATTAATGGCTAGCCACATTTCTGAAAATGAGAGTGCGAGATCATCACAGAAGAAATCAAAAGTTAAAGTAAACTGGTTAAAGTCTGCAACTAAGCAACCCAGCATTCTTTCTAAATTCTGTAGTCTGGGGAAAATAACAAATCAAGGACCTAAAGAACAATCTAAAGATAATGAATATGATCTTGAAGAGGACTCTGGGAAGTGTGAAAATGATAACACAACTAATAGTTGTGGACTTGAATCTCCAGGGAATAATATTAAGCCCATTAATGATAATGAAGTTAAGCCCATAAACAAAGGTCAGTATACTTTATTCTTAGATATTGATAGGTAGGCAGACTAACAGTTGTAGAATTGAAATTTCTCTTCCTAGATACATGTACAGTATAAATCTGGCTAGAGTTTTACTTTGTTTTAAAAGAAATTTAACACTGCAAACTGGGGTGTTTTAAGCACTGTTCTTGGATGTGTTTGTGTTTGTGTGTGTGTGTAAATGTCAGTCTAAAGGTAATGTCAGTTTATGGTTTATAAACTAAGAGAATTCAATACATTTTAATGGAAAAAGGATAAATAGCCCTTACATAAGCAATATTTGCCATAAACTCATGAATGGTATTGTGTTTAGTTAAATGCAGTTTTAAAGTGAAGAACTAAGTAATTGCACTGTACTTGAACTGGATTTTTACCTGGTTTCTTCCAGATCTGCAGATCTCAAGGAAAATACGTAGTATAGATGTGGTTATTGTTTTACCAAAAGTGTCATTCTTATTTTGGGGTTATAGTGCAGTGGGGTGTTTTTGGGAAAGGAATTATGAAGACACAGTTGTGACCTTTTTTTTTTTTTTTTTAAGAGAGAACAGTAATTCGTATTCTGTCTTTGCAGGGACTTTATATTTCATGAATAAGTCACCTCTTAATGCTAATAAGCAAGTTGAGATTTGCATGCTTTCAATGAATATTGGTTACTTGGGCTATGCTGAAAAACTAATATGTATAGACTTATTTTCCTGTTTTTGTTATAGGCACAGAGCACATTGGTTTTGAGCTAGTAGAGAAATTATTTCAAGGTCAGTTGGTATTAAGGACTCGTTGTTTAGAATGCGAAAGTTTAACAGAAAGAAGAGAAGATTTCCAAGACATCAGTGTGCCAGTACAAGAAGATGAGCTTTCCAAAGTAGAGGAGAATTCTGAAAGTAAGCACAATTGGAGTTTTTGTAAGGACCATGGAATAATTATAGTTTTCTTCAATCAAGAACTAATAGTAGCCTGTATAATTATTGAGAAGTTGTCTCTTAGTGTCTTCGGTATAATAAATTTTTTCTGCTTATAATAAAATCTTAGCTTCACTTAATAATTGGCTTTTGGAAAACTTAAATCTTTTATTTTGATTTGTAGAGTGTAATGAGAAAATGAAATGCTTTGATAAGTTAACATTTGGGTACCTGAATTTCTCAGAGCTACTGAGGATATTTTTGTGAACACAATATTTGAACTATTCTTTTGCCTGGTATAAACACAAAAAGTATGGAAATGTTAGGGGAAATGATCATGAGACTGGTTTACCTGTTCAGATGTTGGACTTTCGCTATTAAATATAAAGTCTCTCACACTGAGTCAGAGACTAGGTTTGTCATGTTTTTCCTGTCTCTATCATCTAAATGTTTTTTGGCTGACCAAATACAAATATTTAAAAGACATGTGCACTGTTGAGGGTGCACTTACAATAATTTATAAGAGTTTCTGAAACTACGAAGAAGTGTCTTTAGTTATTATTGGAAGGATTACTCAGTTGAAACTGCATGCTAATTGAATGTGGAACATTATGGTTTAATTTTTAAATGTTTGATAGATTTTTCACTTGTGAAATGATTCTCTTAGTTTCCCCAGAGCCAAAAACAGAAATGAAGACCCTGAGATGGGCAATTTCACAATTTGCTTCAGTGGAGAGGATTGTAGGAGAAGATAAATATTTCTGTGAAAATTGCCATCATTATACTGAAGCTGAACGAAGTCTTTTGTTTGACAAAATGCCTGAAGTTATAACCATTCATTTGAAGTGTTTTGCTGCTAGTGGCTTAGAGTGAGTATTATAAATAAAAGCTATATGAAGAAAATGAGCTGCTACATAAGTTTTGCTCAAAATAGTGTAATACAAACTACTGAAATGAAGTAATTTATAAAGACTGCTTTAGTAAAGTTCTAGTTTCCCTGTAAAAATGCATCAGTTCAAGTCCTTTTGGTTTGAGTACTTATTATATGATTTCTTCACACATCTTTACATTCCTTATTAGATACAGTTGAAAACAAATTTTATATACATCAAGATTTTCTTGAGGGGAGAAAAAGGCAAAATTATTTGTGTGTTAAGGCAAGCCAGGAAATCAAAGTAATTTTTGAACAATTTGAGAGATTCTTCTATAGTTGAAAATTTAAATACCTAAAAGCAATTTTATAATAAGTATAAAACTGCCAATTGCATTTTAAATAGTCTAACTTTTTCTTTGCTACAGTGCTATTTATTTTTGTCCCCAAATCTTGGTGGAGATAGACTTTACATTGAAATGACTTCATAAAAAATGATTTTGGTTTGTAGCTTTAAAAAAAAAAGGCCATTTTCTTTTCCCCATTTTTTTTTATTGTTCTATTACAGTTGTTCCCTCTTCCCCCCCATTGCTCTCCCCTGCCCCGCCCACCTCCCCCTCTCCCACAGTCAATCCCCACCCTGCTGTCCATGTCCATGGGTCATTTACGTTTGTTCCTTGCCTAGACCCTTCCCCTTCTCTGCCCCCTTTTTCCCTCCCTCCTCCCCTCAAAATTAGGGGGAATAATAAAAGGGGAAAATACCATATAGCCTTCACAGAAACACCTGAATATTAGCACTTTTTTCAGCTTTTTTATTTTGTGTGTAAATATTTTAAGTATGTAAAATTGGGGTCTTTGTATTGTTTTGTGTTTATTCATACCATAGGAATACTAAATATTAAGGGTTCATTTAGATTTTTACATGGTTTGACATTGGGTATAAAACTGTGAAAATATATAAAGTAGAATTGCAGAAAACCTTTTTTTTTTCCCCTCCAAAAGGTTTGATTGTTATGGTGGTGGACTTTCCAAGATCAACACTCCTTTACTGACGCCTCTTAAATTGTCACTGGAAGAATGGAGTACAAAGCCAACCAACGACAGCTATGGATTATTTGCAGTAGTGATGCACAGTGGTATTACAATCAGTAGCGGGCACTACACTGCTTCTGTTAAAGTCACAGACCTTAGCAGTCTAGAACTAGATAAGGAAAATTTTGTGGTTGACCAACTGTGTGAAACGGGTAAGCCAGAACCACCGAATGAGGAGGAAGCAAGGGGTGTGGCTGAAAATTATGATGATGAAGCGTCAGTTAGAGTCAGTGGAAACACACAGCCAAGTAAAGTTTTGAACAAAAAAAATGCAGAAGCTATTGGACTTCTTGGAGGACAAAAGAGCAAAGCTGATTATGAGCTATACAATAAAGTATCTAATCCTGATAAAGGTGCCAGTACAGCATTTGCTGAAAACAGAAATTTGGAGGCTAACATTACTAACGGGACCCATGAATCTGATGGAAACAAGGAGTCCGGTGACCAAACAGGCGTTAACATCAGTGGATTTGAGAATAAAATTTCATGTGCAGTGCAAAGCCTAAAGGAGTATGAGGGGAAATGGTTGCTTTTTGATGATTCTGAAGTGAAAGTTACTGAAGAGAAGGACTTTCTGAATTCTCTTTCCCCTTCTACATCTCCTACATCTACTCCTTATTTGCTATTTTATAAGAAACTATAGTGAGGGTATTTTCCTTGTGTATATAAACAGATCAGACAAACATCAGTCAAGTTGATTACATCAAAAAGTAGCTTTTCTTTTGAAGCTATTGTATATTATTGGTCTCTCTCGGTTTTTATATAGTGAAATTTGAATTATTGAAACCATGTTAATTTTTAGAACTCATTCTCCTTAGTAGAGACTAGTGATGTATTAGCTTCTGGGAACAAACTTGTATAGGTTCTTAATTATCTGAAGTGGAAGCATTTAAACACTTTTGAATTTACACCTTTTTGTGTTTGCTTTTTAAAATAAAGTGCTTGTATTTGTATCTCCATATTTTGGAGTAATTATCTACATAATATTTATAGGTCCTGTGGTTTTTCAGCTAACAAGCAGAGTATCATTTCAGTACGTTTAGTTTTTGAAGTCATGAAGCCAAATCTGATGGGTTGTATTAGAGGCACAAAGCCTGGAGTGTGTGTGTGTATTCACAATGGTGTAGATTTTGTGCCTTGGATCACTTTGAAAGGGTCTCAGAAAACCTGGACAGCCCTATCTTCACAAGAATTTTATATGTATTTATGAAGACTATTCTTTAGTAAGTCTTTTTGGGCATGGACTAATTTGTATCTCTTCATAGTCTTATTCTGCACAACCTATATACAGTACAGCAGACTTAGAGGTGTGACCTTAAGTTTTAACTTTTCTTAAAAATCAAAAAGGTCAATAAAATGTAAAATGCTTAAAAACTGTACAAACACTCGATTTTTTTACTTGCATATTTTTAACATAAATATAGCTGGGTTCTCAACTATGTATATGTATAATGTACACATTGTACACACATTCATAGAAGAGAATAAACAGGCATTATTTTAATAATAATACTTTCAACAGTTGGAATGAAGATATTTTGAAGTAGGAGAATTCAAATTGTGCTTCATCCAAGCTGTCATACTTAAAAGTTCACAGTAAAAATTTAATTGTCCTTTAGAGTAGACATAACTTCATGGAATCCTGAACCAGAGAACTTTGGGCACACATAAAAACTTGGTTAAATTGTCATTGTAAATATAGCATATTAATTTGGTAAGTGATCAATTCTATTATGACTTGTTAAAGGACATTTTTGGTATTAATATTCAGAATTTAAAGAATATATACTATTGAAATAATACTTTTATTCCATTTCAATAAGAGTACCTGTCGAGTAATAAATCAGTTACACAGTTAAATGTCTTACATTCTTCCACTAGATGGTATGATGTAGAAGGTCATGGTGCTTACCTCTTTCTACATTCAGAATCATTAGTGGAACTTTTAAAAAGAAACAGCCCTAAACATTACCCATAAGCTGCTGATGGTACCCGTAAGTTCTAGGGTAGAGCATGGGCCTCTAATCAAGAAACAGCCAAGGTTAAGAATTACTGTAGATTACTGATAGGAAAAGTGTAAAGAAAAGTCAAGTATATGATGTGTTACTAAGTATTCAGTAAGAAATAAGAGGAAGCCTTTTCTGGGTTGTCAGAAAATAATTAGTAATGCATGATAAAAAACATATAAACATTAAAGTTGTTGATGTCACAGATTTGTGAGAAACTATTCAAACTTACATAAACGTAACCTAATGAGAAATGAACGAGGGATTTAATATTCTGTCCCTTTCATCTACCGCTCCCTTTCCCACCCATGGAAGAGAGTAGGTTTCCCCTCTTTATTTTATTGAGTTTCCATTCTTAACTCCAGCCTTTCCTTATTCACCTGGATCCGTTGTCCCAAATATGTTACACCTTTCTGTCTCCTCTGTTAACCCCTTGTGGTCTAACGTTTATTGATTCATCTGAAGAAAACCTTTTCATAATTAAGTCTTTGAATTGATGTAGATAAGTGGAATTTGAGATAATTGCCAGTTTTAAGCGTAGGCTGGAGGGAGGCAAATATCACCAACACCTCACCTCTGTGCTCTGATCACCTATGTGCTTAGGAGAATCAGATGTTTTGGAGATCTTATTTTCAACATCAACTGCAGAATGAAGGCACCGTGTTAAATTTGGTAAGTTATGTGATTCATGCAACTGGTCAGTAGATCAAAGGAATAGGTTATAAATGAATTTCTATATGCTATAATATTACACAAAGAAACATTGTTCAAGACACTTCCAGAAATCATCAATGTACTTCCTTGGAAAAACTTGCCAAGTAATTGAAATATATTTTTAAAAAATTTTTTGCATTAGTTTTTATGAAGTTTTTAAAAATTAGTTCTTAATTTCAATTAAAACAACTAATTTTACATGTAGTTTATAAAATTTCTGTATCAAAAAATATAACTTCACTCAGCCGGTAGATTAAAATCAAACAGTAACTTGGTGTTATTTTTATGGTGATGTAACAGCTTTAAAGCAGGTATCAGTTTAGATCACTGAAAAACTGATGGCAGGCTTGTTTAATTTGAAACACAAGAATCATTAACTTCATACCACCATCATTAGTATAATAAGCTGAGCCAAAGATCAAGCTACTGGCAATGGTATTATCTTTCTCAGTAAAGTGAAGTTATTTCTGCAATTCTAAGCCCCCCTCCCTGAAGTATCTATATGGAAAATAGCTTAGAAACCAGTTATAAGACTTCACAAACCAGTTATCAATATCTTGACCCATTTATTCATTTAATTTGGGACTCGGGCAGAAAGTGACTATCAATTTTTATTTTCATTTTGCTTGTTTTTGAACTAGTTCCTGACTAAACTCCAACTTATTTTCTGCTTCTGTCAATAAAGAAATTTTTTAAAGTTCCACTCAGTAAAACTAGTGTAAATGTTCACATATTTAATAGTACCTTTAAAATAAGCATTACTACATTTAACATCGTTCCAAAATGAATCTATAAATGGTAATATAAATTAAAAAGTACAAACTTAAAGTAAATAAATTTAACATTAGCTATGGTATAAATAATGGTAAACGTATAGTGTACCTTTAAGTCATTAAAATGTCTTTAAAAAGATAACAGCATATTACCAGAACATTAGAAGCCATAGCCATGATTCTCAAACTTCAACAATCTGCATTTGATCATTGTTTTGGCCACTGCATTCTTCATTGAGTAAATTAATGCTATAATTTCCAGAATTAAGTCCCAAGTCTTATTTTCAATAGCTCTTTTCACACTCAATGTTGAATATGTGGCTCTTTTCAAATGAATAAAACAGTCTGTTTAAATTTTAGAGATCCATTTTGCGCAGGCTCATTCGACTGAAGGAATCTCTGGGAAGAAAATGAAAGGATATAAGTGAAAAGTTTTTGCACATTTCTTTAAACTAGGTTTTACTTTTTCTGCCAGTTACCTCAAAAGTTTTGCCATCAGAAAATAACTTCAAAACTTTTAGCACCAAAGCTGTTAGTAACTTTTCAAGTTACTCTGCTTTTATTCTGGCTCATAGACTTTTCTATAGATTAAAGGTAAATTACAGTAACCATTTTACCATGTGCATTGATCATTTATTCACTTGTCCAATAAATGAATTAGATATTATGAGAAATAAAACAAGGAACTACGGGATAATGGGAGAGGTTTCAGGAAAAGATATTTTTGTGTATGGTTGTTAAAAGGGAAAGGGCAGGTATTTTTTATTTAAAATGTTAAATTCTAAGTCTTAAATGAGTAGTTCTCAGACCCCAGGAAGCTTTTGATTATATGGATTACAGCTACCATATTAGAAATTAAAACTAAGAAAAACTCAAATTATTTTAGAAAATAACCGATTACATAAAAAGCACTGTTAAAAATAACTTGCAAGAAATTTTAGGAGAGTAGCACACTTATGATATTTAAGGTCTGGCTTAATGGAAGGCCTATATTCTCTTTTACAGTATCATATTGCATGTAGTCTCTGGAAAACCACTATTCATAAAAGAATGACTGAAAAGGCAAATAATATTTGGTATTAATAGAAAATTAGATTTGACTCAGGAACCTCTTGAAAAGGTCTCTGAGAACCACTATCTTAATACCTTATAATCCAGATTTTGTAAATCAGCGAAATAAAAATTTCAAATTCTAAGAAGTTTTATTTTCTAAGCTCTGAAGATGTTAATAGCAAAGATAATAATATTCTTCAATACCTCAATGTATTTTCCTTAATCCTTAAGTTAATTTCTTTTGCTTATCCTTCCTGCTATTAAGGTTAAGATCTGAGGTTTATAATCTTTAGGAAAGGAGAGAGGGCAGGTACAAAAAAGTCATGTTCAGCTTTGAATCTGAAAGTGTGTTTTGTTTTTTTTGGTTCCAGGGAAAGTAGCAGTCTTAGAAGCTACATACTGTTCATAATAAAGAGCTTTTCCAAATCCCAAAAAACTTTCTGCGAACATTAAGAACTGAGAAGCTTGGAGGATTGATCATAACCAGATCATAGAAAAGGCAAAACTCAGGATAATAGCGTAAGGGGAAAGCTGCTTTCGGACAGGAGGAGTAGTCTTTCCACTGAAAAGGGTCAGTGAGACTGGAAGAGAGAGACAAGCATTAGGAAACTGCCCCACTGCCTCAGGGAGCCAGTCCCTCATACCCTTAATCAGAGTGTAAGACTGGTGGGCGGGGTGAGAGGCAGCAAGAAGGCAGAAATTCCAAAATGATCCAAAGAGAAGCCAAAAGTGGAGGGGACTACTGTTGCTTCCCATTGGGAATTTTAAGAGGCAATCACCTAGGGTGCTTGCATCAGTATAGGATGGTGGAAGCAAAATAATATTTTGCCAGAGGAAGGATCTAAAACAGGCCCTTTGGTATCTACCCCTGTATATTGTGGAATAAATTCAGATAATCTACATGCTTCCTGTAAGGGCATGACATACAGCAGGCACTTAGTAGACATTTTTTGAATGAAAGTACAATTTTTTCCAAAGGTCTAGAAGCATAGAACTATGAGATTACTGAAGAATAAGGACTAGTTCCCAGATGATCAAATAGCCAGTTTAACTTTCTTTTGTAGTATATTATAGAATGCATTTTCAAAGGCCTTCCAAATATTAATCAGGTGAGTATAATTTAATGGCTTTACTGTTACTGCTTCAAAGAAAAGGGTGGTAAACTATTGGTGCCACAATAATTCAAGCTGTATATACATTTGTATTTCAAAAGGCAAAAAAAAAAAAAAAGAAGTTTGCCTTTAGCAGTTATCATGCCCTCTCCAGAATTCAGATACTAGAAAGTAAAATGTTAAGTACCAGCCTTGGAAATTTACGTGCCATTTAACGTTAACAAGCTTTTCAAGGTAAGAAATTTTAGAGAAATCTCAAAATTGTATTAAGTTATCTGCTCAGGTACAACTAGGATCAGTTGTAGAAAATTCCATGCTATTTCCATTTCTAACTTCATGTGTTGTACTTATAAAGTGGAGAAAAACACTGAAGCCTTCTTCATACTCGGTGGGGTTACCTGTTTCAATATAAACCTAGAACACTCCATACTATTTACTGTCAGGGCTGAGAGAAATAAATACCTAGCTCCTCATATGTTCCAGTGAATTCTCCCACAAAAATACCAGAAAATGTGACAGGACTTTAAAAGAAATAGTTTTAAGAGGCCAGTCTTATGTGGTGGCCTGGTTAGTATGAGTACTTTGTGATTCTTGAATTACAGAAAGAACTGACTTGTATTGGAGTCTGATTCAGGTAGAGATGATAAAGGGTTTATACTCATTAAACTTATCGGGAGACACAATATCTGAAACCATGTAATAGGAGTTACACTAATTCACTCTTAAGTAATTCAAGCAGATTTTATTTTTCTGAACGCATCCAAAATAACGGAAAAAATATGCATACCTGTGGCAGGTGATAGGTAATACTGCCTTGTATAACTGAGGGATCTTTCTGTTTATCAGAGGCTGCAGGGCCTCTTTCAGGCGATGATAGTTTCTCTCTAGTTCCCTTTGATACTCCTTTTGATCTGGTCCAATTAAGCTCTTATTTTTTCTTAAGGCATCCTCACACCTAAGAAACACAGTGTGTTGTCAAAAAATTTCTTCTGGCAAAGTTTGAAGGCTTAGTACTATATATATATTCACAGTGATGAAGAAATTCAGTTTCTTGGTTGAATGTTAAATATCCTGTCTTGTATCAGGAACAGATGATCAACCAAGTGCCTTAACAATTAGCATTCACTTCCAGTTTTCATTTAATTGAAAATTATATATTTTTAAAAGTTAAATCTGAAGCCATTTCCCTCCACCCCCCACATACCACCACTAAACTAAAAGCTCTAAGGGATAGAGCCATACTAATTTATGGGAACAGAGGGCATCTGGCACGGTGGTTTCCCTGTGTTCAAGCAAATGTTTTTTTAAATGAACAGCTCTTAATAACAACTTATTCAGATACTGAAGAAAAAATATCTGGACACTGATAGATAAATGAAAGGATATTAAAAGGCAATTGTATATCACTACTTGCAGAATATAGCTAAAGTGATGCTCAGAGGAAAATGTACGGCCATAAATGCTTATAAATTAGAAAAGAAGGTTAAAAGTGAAGAGCTAAGCAACCCAAAATGAACAGAATTAACTTGAAGTATAAGGAAGGAATTAATTTAAAAGTGTGATGGCTCTGTATCAATAAATGCAGAAGTTGGTTCTTTGGAAAAAAATCACTAACTGCTGGCAAGATTAAATGAGGAAGGCTAATTATCTCCTAGAAATTAGAAATGAGACAAAAGGTCAAATACAGAAGAAGTGTATAAAGGTAGAGAGGATATGTACAATTTAATGCAAATAAATCTGAAATTATACTTTTGCACATTAACTTACCAAAACAGACTTAATAAGAAAAAACATGAATAATCCTAAAACCATCAAATCAGTCATATCACAAATCTATTGACAAAGAAAACACCAGCATGTAAATTCTACCAAAACTGTAAGGACAGATAATCCCAATGTAACAATTATTTCAGAGTGTGCGTGTGCATATGTGTGTGTGTGTGTGTATATGTATACATTTCTGAATGAAAAAAAAAAAATCCAGAGTATAGGGGAAATAAAAGACATATTCCTGAGAAGAGTTTGCAACTTATTTTTCAAGGTTTGGATACCAAAACCTAATGGGGACTACAAAAAAAAACCTAATTCAATCTCACCCATAAAACCAGTTGTAAATTCCCAAGTAAAATAATAGGAAACTGTTCTACCAAATATTACACACACAGACCCCATTGATAAAAATTTCAAATTTGTCATGATAAAAACTCTTAGCATAACTACAAATAGGTGGGAGCATCTTAATACATATACCAAAAAAACAACAATAACAAAAACACCTAGAATAAACATTACACTCAATGGTGAAACACTTCCTTTTAGATCAGGAACAAGAAAATGATGCCTCTATCACTAATTACTGTTCAACATAGTGCCCAAAGGTCCTAAGCATCACTGTAAAAAGGATTCTACAGATTAATTATTAGAATTAACGAGTGAGTTTGGCGATATATTATGTAAAATATATAAAATTCAAATGCATTTCTGTATGTCAGTAAACAAACAAGTTTTAAAAGATACCATTAACAAAAACATAAGTATTAAATACCAAGAAATAAAAAGATATACAAGGCCTCTGCAGAAAATTAAAGTAATATTAAGAAAACATCTAAAGATGTAAGTACCTGGAGAAATACACATACTATTTGGCACTGTCAACCACTTTCCTATATTTTCTCTTTTAATTGTCCCTTAAGACCCTTGCACTGTGGTTTTGGACATTCTCAATTTGAAGATCTTTATGTAGGAAGCATTGAATACCTTTTAGTAAAATCTTTGAAGCAGAGTCGCAGTTTATTATGATGTCTGAAGAGTTTGGGGTCATTGGGTATTTCAGAAAGGAAAACCTGGGCAACTTCCAAAGGCCCCTGTAAAATAAGAAAAACAAAGAGTTCTGTTTTGTCTTCTCTGAAATCCTAGAGATAGAAGTTACCTGAATGAGTTTTCTTAGCGCTGAGAGGCTGAATCTAAGCTGAAAGCATATGTCTCTGCCTCTATTAAAACTCTTCAGAGATCTGGCAAGATGTTTTTACAATAGTTTTTCCTAATGTAAAATCTATATTCTTGTCTACTACATTTAAATTAATTTATTAGTTTGTTTTTCAAAGAAGGAGACTAGGAGCTCAAGGAATGACTATTGTATTCATTAATGCATTTTGCCTTGTGATTTTTACATTCTTTAATTTATCCTCAGTGTAAAAGTTGTTGGGCTCCTGGCAGTCAATTGTTAATCCAGATTATTAGATTTGATTTCCTGAAACAGTTCCTCGGTATTCCAAATGTGTTCCCAACACTGTGAATTAAAGAAGATAATCTTTTGCAAGTTCTATTATTTGGTAAAACTTCCAAATCATATATGTTTTAGGGTATAAAGGTCTTAAAGTGTTCACTTCAGTTTTGGTTTTTGGCTTTGTTCCTTTAACTTAAAAAATAGGGTAAGACACACGTGAAATCTTACTTGAAGCCTGTCTGGGTTTTCTCTTACCTTGGAATATTTCCTAAACATCAGTAAAGAGATAACAGGGATGTCTTCTAATCAACAGTAATATTTTATGTATGTATACTATTAAAAATTTCAAAACGATTCCACATTACTTATTTACTCCTCCCAGTTCATTGTGGAGATCAGGAGAAAATAACATCAGGGAGTATCGAAGAGAGCAGGTGTGTTCACATGCATGTGCATAGCTCTGAAAATGAATATTCCTTTTTAGAGTACATTCTTTCAGTACAAGCTTTTAAAGGAAAGGCTATTTTAAGTGAATCAATTCCTTCTTAATGGGATGTTTAAGAACAGATAGGTTGAAGACACAGGCAATATAGAAGGCAGGAATGAAAACCTTTACAACTGAGATAATACTAAAAGTTTTTGTTTTTTAATTTACCTTCATTTATACTTTCAATGTTTTTTGCAACCAGTTCTAATGTTTCTCATTTGTTTTGGCTCTTATTTGTGATCTTTGTAAAATGTTAAAGTAAAATCATTCCAAATTCAATTTATAATTTAAATCAAACAGTACCAGCGGAAAGCACTAACTTGATTCACAGTTGTGCCTACAGATCCCTGGAGTACCATCTGAAGCATTTTGGGATCTGCAGGATCCTGATGTGTTGCAAATGCCAACTCCTGTGTCTTTTTCTGCATGTCTTCAATAGCAACTTCAATTGGTGTTAAGATGATCTGGATAAAATGACATCAGTTAGGTCACTGTACTGATAGAAAACTATTTAATGAGCTTTATATATAATCAATTAAAATAAGACAAAAATTGGAGACCAATTATAAAATGTAATCTAACAATAAATTCTAAACTCTGGATGCCTTAATGAAAAACCAACCTTTCCAAGTAAAAGCTGAGGGTGAACTAGGGACTTAGAAAAAGAAGTTTAAAGTTAATGACTCAAAACTGGGTAAACTTCTAGTATGTTACCACGTGAGGGGTGGTACATAATGGTACCTCCACATTGTTCTCACATGTATTTGTTTCACTAATTCTGTTTCCCCATTTGTGAACTTACCTCCTCTTTGTGAGTAACATTGACCCTTGTCTTAATATAAGGAAAAGCATGAGAAGTAGTCAGAATGGTCTTTCGTTTGAATTGTTCATGAAGTTCCCCATGGGCACGACCATCTAAAGTAAAGGGTGTACAATACATGAAACGACGAAGATTATAATTTTTGTCAAAATATGTGATTCTGTCCTTCATCTCATACGTGTCAAAGTACGGCTCCACGTAAGTAATCTGAATATACGCCTGGAAAAGGAAAAGAGTACTTCATTTTCTCACTGTTAAATCATCAGTCTTTCTCCAACAAAATCACAGTCTCAGAGATATGCCTGTGTCATTACAGCCTAATCAACCATACCTTGTTAGGATCTAATTTACACTTGTCTACAGGATTAGAATCCTTGATTACTTCAACCACGTCCTCTCCAAATCTTTCTCCGTAAAATCCCTACAATAAAGGAAAAGAAATCTTTTACATGGAGTATTAGAGACAGTGTTAGAGAATAGAGGAGGCCTCCGAGAAAGACTCTTGAGCAAAATTAGTGTTTGTTCAATCATGTTAATAACTACAAAGTAAATTATATCCATCTTACAAATTAGCCCAATCTCAGTCCATATTTATTTGATATTATCCTCATCTACTCTCTTTAAATAAAGAGAAGAAAACAATTTTCTTCAATAAAAATATAAGATTCCACAGGCGGACCCTCAAGAAAAACAAAAAGGGAACAGAAAGCTGTGACAAAAGAATGGCAGTATCTCTGATGTACAGGACCTTTTATTGAGTTTAATGTGGCCTGATTTCTTGTAGACATGAACTAGCATTCATTATTATGAATGATTTAATGCAACGTTCCAGAATTTTCAAATAAAACACTAATCTGTTGAAGTTTTATATAGGTTTAGATTTTGATAAGGCAGCCCTGGGTCAAGAATGCATTGACTTGTCCATAGGACACTGAGTAGCAGCATGGGCAATGAATGGAGCTATTCAAAAGGAAAAATTAAATCTGAATCTTCAAAGGAAAAACCCTACTCTTCTCCCACGCAAAGATAATTTTTATGATTAAGTTTGAGAAATACTGTCTCAATTACTATTTCCCAAGACTTACCTTTGTTTGAAAAACAAGAAGTCACAGTTTAAGTCAATCTATGGACCCCAATAAAGTTACCAATAAGAATAAAATACTCAAGAAATTATTGATAACATCAGCTGAGAATAAAAACAAACCTAGAGCAGTGCTTTTCAAACTCTTATGTGAATAAAAATCACCTAGGGATCTTGTTAAAATGCAGATTTTGGCTTAAAACGTCTGGGATAGGGCCTGAGATTCTGCATTTCAAACAGCCTTCCAGGTGAGGCCAATGCTTCCGGTCCCTGATCCGCACTTTGAGTGACAGGAGTGGGGAATGGTTAGAAAAGATAACTATAGAAGAAAAGATTGATTGGCCTCGTTAAGTATGAAAATTAATTATGGTGAAAGTTAAGAAACTTTATATATAAAAGTTAAGGGATCCTAAGAAGCATTTTCAAGGTGTGATTTTAGGCTTTTCAGTTCTAAAGATGTTTCACTGGAAATCACTTCAGTCAAAGAGATAAAGCTTTTGGGTCAGAAGTGTTTTTGGGTTCTAGTTCCATCATTAGTTGCTACTTAATTCCTTATGCCTTTTTCTACAAAATGTGGACAATATTATATTTCTCCATAAAGCACAGCAATTCTGAAGGTTGTATGCGTTTCTAAAATATGTGTGAAAAGTCTTAAAAAATAAGGAATATTATTTTTACTGTTGCTACAAAAGATTTAAAATATTTGAAAGAGTATTATTGTACTTTTCAAAATTCCTTATAATCTAAATGAGTAGTTTATTTGGTAGGATCTGGATTATTAAATGCTTAGATCTGGATCTGAAAGTCTACTGATCATTGCAAATTAAAGATCACATTTTATGAACCACCAGAGCATTCACCTCCAATCTGTGGGATATCTCTGCAAGTTTGGTTATTGCGGGCTCCTTGTAAACAAATTCCTGTTCGTCCAAATCCCCGAACTTGGTTCCATAAAAACCAACACGAAAATAGGTGCCAAACATCCGCTTACCATCCTAGGTTTAGGAAAATAAAGAAACTTCAATACGAAGTCTTTTTTTTTTCTTTTCACATTATGCTTAGGTTACTGTAGTATAACATCCCCAAAACACTGCAAAAAGGTTTAATTTGAAATACAATATTTTATTATTTCTCAAATGAAGGTAAAAACAAAGCAAATAATCTTTCTTTTTCATTATTTCTAATGAACAACATTATGTAATCGGGCTCTCACCAAGTGAATAAATCACTTATGGTATATGCTTTTTAAGGTTTGTACCAAGTGACTGTTTCACTCTGGTTTATGTTTTAAGTCCATACATTTGAAATAAATTCTCTTTTTTCCTTGTTCCAAGAAAAGATGATTGGTATAATATAAACTGTGCCTTAACTGTCCTGAAATCAGAGCACACTACATAAAAACACTAACATTTTTAGTTAACAGCCTTACATAATCTCTTTACATATATTAAATCAGATCATAAAAGTTAGGAGCCACGGATAGCACCTGGCATAGATGATCAGTAAATGTCAAGACCATCCAGAAGCACTAAGCAAAAATTTACAATCAGTATCTCTGTGCCAATAAAAGTATTTTTATTTGGATGAGTAACTAAAAAATGGAATACAAAGGGGGAAATGTACGACTGACAGATAAAAGGAAGTAAAAATTGAGAGGAGCTGGTTATTCTGCAGTCCCCAAACCACCCACTGCACACATTAACCAACCACACATTCATTTCAAGTATGAAGTACAAGTCACTTTTACACATTTGGAAACAAATTCCTGCACTAAAGATAAAATGGAAGCTTTCTACGTAATTCTTTCAATTTAGATACAAAGGTATTTCAGAAGGATTTTGTAGTGGCTCCTACATACACAGACAGATAAGTATGTAAGCCTAATCTGTTCTATACTTATTTTTCCTATATCAGGTTCTTATTGAAAAGGCAAAAGAGCATGTAAAATAAGTGACAACTGTCACAGATAAGCAAAATGGGGAGCTCTGATCCTTAATTTACCAGTTTTATAATACAAAAATAAAAAAAAGTGACTAAAAATACCCCACAATTTTGTCCAGAAGCATTAGTGTGTTTTTTTTTTCCCTTAATGTCTCTGGAGTTAAAGAAACTTGAGGTTATAATTTAAATTTTTTCACAAGTGATTTTATTTCAAAATTTAACAGACATAACAATTAACTGACCTTTATAGCAAAGGAAATCTTTCCAGATAGATCAAATGTATTCAACCAAAATTATGATTAAAACCATCAACACACCAATGGGACAATATAATATGTAATAGCAAATATTGACGTAATCAAGAAATGAAGAATGGAAAATAGAGATATTTGAGAAAACTAATGATTTGTGACTTATTTTTAAAAAAATGTCATATACATATTTCTACAAATATTAAAATATTTGTACTCCTCTTAAAAGGTTTCCAGTTTAAAACACTGTTTCATGGAGGAGTGGGAGTGGGTGGGCAAGGCAGTAGAGATCGACGGGGGAAAAATTGGGACAACTATAACAACAATAAAAAAAATAAAATACTATTTTAAATCTTCAATATTGTGACCTTTTAAGTATTTAAAGACACCTATTACAATTTATTTCCTTTAGCTACACTTTTCAGTTCTCAATCATCTTCAAGGACAATAATTACTATCCTGTTTGCATTTGATTTGTTTTTCAGTGCCACCTTTCAAAGAGTGGTATCGCCCTGGCTGGTGTGGCTCAGTGGATTGAGTGCCAGCCTGTGAACCAGAGTCAATGGTTCGATTCCCAGTCAGGGCACATGCCTGGGTTGCGGGCCAGGTCCCCAGTTGAGGACGCGTGAGAGGCAACCACACATTGCTATTTTCCTCTCTTCCTCTAAAAATAAATAAAATCTTTAAAAACAAAAATAAATAAAGTGTGGTGTCTCAGAAAGAGACACAATACTGCTATGATCAGATCTGCCCAATGAGGCTCACTGCCTTCCAGGACCTGGACTTTAATTTTATTAATGCACCTGAAAATTGAACTATTGAGCACCCATTTAAAACTCTTTATTTACTTTCTATACTAACATTCAGTTCGAGGAAAGACACTAAGTGCTTATGTTACACAATTCATCAGTAATAGGAATATAAAAATAAGATTTGGCTCCTCAAAAGAGTAAAAAACATGTATTCAAATAATTACAATGCAAAGGGTTATGTGCTGTAATTAAAAAGTTGTACCGCAAAACATTAATCCTATTGGAGCCAGGTCACAAAGGAGGGGGCACACAGACAAGGTTCTGCAGCTCACATAATGAACAGTGGATGTGGGAGGAAAGGAAAGGACATTGCAGCAGAGAAAGGAGGAAAGAAAGAAGAATACAAAGTCACGAAACAGAATGCATGTGAGGAAAACCACCCATTCACATACTTAAGTGCCTGCGATGTGTCAACAAAGTGTTCTAGACATTTGTGATGAATCAATGAACTAAAGAGACAAAGAGGGTGGTCAAGATAGGTCTCATCATGAAGGAAGTGAGCGTTATTCATATGGATCTCTGGGGGAAGTGGGTTCCAGGCAGAAGACAGAGCAACTGCAAAGGCCTGAGGACGGAAGTCTACCTAATGTGTTTGGGGAACAGGAAGGTGGCCAGTGTGACGGAAGCAGACAGAGTAAGTTGGATAAGATCAAAGAGGTAACTATATAGAGTTATTGGGATGGGAAATGAATGTGTGAATACTAAAGTGGCAGAAAAAGCAACAACGGAAAAAAGTTAAGAGTCTGACAACACTTATTTTCAATTTAGAGTTCTCTAGTGTCAAACTACTGCCGCATCAGGATCATGAAAGCATAATACATAGCTTCATCTTCAGGAAAAACATCACTTCATCTTTGTTTCCTTTTCAGACTTTTGAAGCACAGGATATCTGTTTTTCCTTTGAATATTTTTTTAAAAATCCACTTTCCTATAATCTAGCCTATGTTTTTCTAACATTATCTTCCTTTACTGTTACAAACTGTTTTTGAACTTTCCATCATTCCCACACTTCAACTTATTCTTTGTTAGCAGCTCTACTTATTGATTCCATAATCTTATGGGTGATGAAACTATGTCCCAGACAAGGAAATCCATCTATTCATCTATCCATTTCTCTAGTGGTTGAAATCTCTTATGACAAATATACCTTAAATCTGTTCTAGTTTTTTAAATCTGTATTTCATAAGAAACATTCTGTTGAGCTGGTTCTATATTTCCACAATGACATTACATCTATAACTTCTTTTAACCTCACCCAATTGTTTTCCACTGTGCTTCCTTCAAGTTACCGGATTTCCATATGGGCATACCAGTATTTCACAGTGGTAATTTTCCCTTCCCTTCTATTATTTATTCATTCCTTCAAGAACACATACACTTTTATCAGTTCATTCAGCCACAGATCTAAACTTGGGAACAGAACACCTCTTAGATTTTATTAACCAAATTATGTTAGCATTTCAAGTAACAGTAAAAATGATAATAATAAATATAACAAAAATAATAATCTCCAATGTATTTCGACTACTTGGCATGTGCCAGATACTGGCTATCCACTTTACATGCATTATGTCAATTCTTATCACAACTCTGAGCTAGGTACCATTATTTCCCCCCTTATTTTAGGATAAAGAAAATAACTTGTCTAAGGTCATACTTGGAGACCATACTGTGGTGCAGCTGGGAGTTAAGTACCAATATATTTGACACCTTAGTCCAAGTTCTTAATAAAGCTATATAATCCACATACTCTATACACTGATATACAAACACCAGAAAATAAATATATACCATCTTACATTTCTTTGATGTTTTCCTTGAGAATTTCCTTGAGTACTTGGTATTTCTCTGTTCTGTCTTCCTCTATCTTATAACACTGTCCTCTACTGTAAATACAAATTATCTCTTTCTGAATACAAATTGATCACTATTTGGTAAAGAGATAAATATATCTTTTCAAAATGAAATACATTGCCCTGGCTGGTGTGGCTCAGTAGATTGAGCACTGGCCTGCGAATCAAAGGTCCTTGGTTCAATTCCCAGTCTGGGCACATGCCTGGGCTGTGGGCCAGGTCACCAGTTGGGGGCATGCGAGAGGCAACCAATAGATATTTCTCTTACACATCGATATTTCTCTCTTTCTCCCTCCCTTCCCCTAAAAAATAAATAAGTAAAATCTTTAGATAAAATACACAAAATATGAGGTTATAAAAACTTCCATACAGAAATTCAACATTTCTTTTTTATAAAAATAATTTAAAATGCAATCATAAGAAATGATTAAAGCACATTTTATTTTCTATTATTTTAAAAAATAAATTGGGGAAAAGAAAAGAATAAAATGAACAGTGAACAGCCATCAGGGTACTGAATCAGGCACAGCAGATTGACAGCCACTATGATTCGTGAAGGGTTCATGATTTGCTATTTTGCATGGTAAATACTTTACAAAGTGCTAAGTGTCAAGTTTTAGTTACCTTTCTCACACACACACACACACACACACACACACACAGAGGCATAAACCCACACACATATCCCAGAAAAGCTCTGCCAACTGAAACAATTTGTACAAATCGAGGAGCATAATGAAAAATGAAACACATTGCTAATATATAAGCTCAGAAGGCTTTTCCTATAAGTCAAAGAGTCATTCTATAATGTATAAATTATTCTTACTGAATTTTAACCCAGTCAGAGTTCTTTGGGACTACTAGGAAATTAGCTAGAAACAGTTTTTTAGGAAAAATGAAATTACTGAAGTTTTCCAAGTCAAAAAGAAAAATATTCACAAGATAGAAACTTACCACAATAGACAATAGTAAAAGTAGGGAGTAGGGTCAGCAACCAGGGGCAAGAGAGAAAACAGAAAGCATTTTAATTAGGGAAATTTCAAAACAAATAAGCAGCAAATGGTAGCAAATACATTTTTTAAATGCAAGCATCCATTTAACAAGGAAAAAAGCGAAAAACAAGCGTGCAACAATTTTAGAAGCTACAAAGCTAAAAGTCCAGTGAAAGGTAGTGACAAGATATAAACAAGAAAATAGTCTGTGTGACTTTTACCATGCAGTAAACACGATGACAGAATGATATTAATGTCATAACCAGTGAAAATTATACCTTTCAGGGGTCGATTTAGCATCAAGCAGACTAGTAATAAACTGCTCAGAGGTTTCCATATATCTTCTTTTATGCTTACTTTTCAACTAATTCCATTTCATGATAGGAAATCCATAAGGAACTTTATCACTCATAGATAACCATGGCAAGTCTCATTATATATGTCTTGAGACCCAGAAATGAGGGATTCTATAAGTATTAATAAGGTCATACACATTTAATCTGCAGAATTAAGGTAGATGTAAAGTGCAAAAGCAAAAGGTGGGGACCAATTCAGAAATGGAAGAAAATGCAGTAGTAACATTTATTCCTAAGGTTTTCTATTTGGGTCCCAAAACAAGGATTGCAATACAAAACCAAACAGAGAAAGCCTAAGCTGTTTAGTCAACATAAACTTAACTTCCAAGTGAGAGGCAAAGCAGACAACTTTACAAGTACACCTAGCTTTAAATAAATCTGATTTATTAATACCTTGCTTTACCTCATCAAAATAAATTAAAACACATTTTATAGAATTCTTTCCTTTACAGAAACATTTAAAACAATGGCAATCAATTTCTCTCTGGCATTTTTCAGGTACGATTTGATTTATACATAACTTTTCTTGAGCCAAATCACTTACAACATTAAAAGAAGCACACATAGTTTTCATTAAACACTAATTATCGAACACTGTCAGAATATGGGGTCAAATTAAATGTTAAGTTCTCTCAATCTCTTTATTCCTCCCTCCAATAAAATTTAAATGACAAAAGTGAATTTCTTTCCTCAGCAGTGCTTATAATCAAAGTGAAGTGACTCAAGATCAAATGAAGACATTCTTTCATCAATTCTAAGATGCACATATTTTTGGCCCGCATTTTAATATCTCTGTAGTTGGCATTCATCTTTCAACTGATAGGATGTTGTGGTTTAATACACAGGTTTCTGTTTCTTTATTAAATGCATACAGAATAATAGAATGTCTTACAATTGCTGGCATCTTAGAGCAGATGAAGTACAGTATTTTTTATTTATACCTCTGAGCAATAACATATAAATCGACCTCTGTATAATGAGGTGAAACAATATGGTTAAAAAAAGAAATCTGTGTGTAAATGTTGATGAAAGAAAACGCTTCAAAGGATAAAAACAAACTAACGTGATGACAAAGTGGCTCATTTACCAAAGAATCTCATTAGTATAACATAAATTTCCATGCACTACCTATACCTCTTAATAACTTAAAAAAAATAATGTACAGTATTCTAACAAAATTTCTTTGGTTAATGAATTCAGTTCATAGCAGATAGCAACAGAATGCCCACAGCTAGCACATGTGGGCAAAGCATTGGCATAAGAAATCTGATCAAATCAATTAGTGTCTTTAACTAACTAAAACATTACCTACCTCCCAGCCAGTACTCTGTATAATAAAAAGTAAAAAAGGGCAGGTCATAAAAAAAACTGTTCAAAAAGAATTTAAAAAGGCCAAAGGAAGTTCAGTAGTGTAAAGACACCATATATGATAAATTCTTCTCCATAAATAGAAGACACTAGGATATTTTTAAAGACCATATTCTTCCACTTTTAAGATCTCTGATAATTTTTTAAATTTCTTGTTTTAAACCTAATAGCTAAAAATTCACTTTTTAAAAACTTTAAAATTGAGAGTACACATTTTTGGGGGGAAAGAAAGCCAACTGCTTGTTTCATTTGTGCATCTAAATCAGATCTCTAGCTAAGCTCTTCTGCACTTTACTGAACTACCCAGGGTAAAACTGGAATAAAAATTGCAATTTTGATAAAATTCCTTTGGTACAAATGGATGAAAGTTTCTTGAATCTACTTGCTCTAGATGTTCCAGACCTGACCTGTATAATTTGCAGTATACAGTGCTAGAATCTGTGACAGTACATGTATAACTGATTACAAAAAAGACCCACCTGTTATAATCACGAATCCTAGTACATCTTTTGTAACTTCAATATTTTAATAGATGATGATAAAATTCTGGCATAACAGTATAGCAGCCCTATGTTAAGACCGTTCAAATTTTTAGATTATATCAGTTCATCTAGAACAGCCTAGTCCATGGCAAGATGGAGGAGGTCAAGCTGAAAGACAATCAAGTAGGACTAGTACTGAATACAAAAGTGAGTATTCAATATTCAGCTTCCTTCTTAGATGATGGCAGTAGCAGATAACAGCATGGGCAGCACAGGAGAGGGAATAGTAAAGTGGAGGAGGAGAAGGCTCAGCAGGATTATTTCACAGTATTTAATGGAGCCAAGGATTTAGTTTCAGGGACATTGACTGCAACAGCCTAACTAGTTTTGAAACCAACTTTATTTTGATCTTAATTTTTGGGATAATATGTGGATTCCATAAACAAGTACTGAAATCATACTATTATAATTGAATAAACATAAGACAACCATTTTATTCATTATATTCATATTAGAAATATATCAAAGGATGATTGAATGGAAACATCTAAGAAAAACAGTTCAGTCCAATTGAAATCACAAAATATTAAGGGTTCATTAAACTTTCATATCAGTTAATGAAAAATAAATATAAAAATTTTTGGCAGCAAAGGAATAGAAATCAATTTAAAAATCAAATTCATAATTATAACTCACACTGTGAAACAGAAAATAACTTCTAATTTAAAAAAATTTGGCAACTAGTGTGAATTCAAAAAAGTGAAAAAAAAAAGAAAAAGGAAAACTATGTGGGAAGTTTATGATGATTTTCATCTACTTTAGGTAAATTCATTTTTTTGTTAATGAGCCTTGCTTTGGTCCTGAACCATCATTTTGACACTATGCTTCTGTAACCTGATTAAAATGGTCATTCCATGGGATCTAGGTTGACATCAGTACAATGCACCACTAATGCTCTTAGACAGTTTCCTCCATTTATACTGAAAGCTAGAAATTGCAATAATTACCTGATGAACAATTTTGCTGAATGCTTCTTGAAGTTTACCATGAATTGTGGATAATTTCTTTGCATCCCGATTAGCTTCATGAATAGGAATAAGTACTTTGTAAACCTCGTTAACTGCTTCATACATGCCAGCCTGTAAGAAAAGATATTGCTTACTTTTACATCAATAAGAAAGTAAATACTTACAATTTATGAATTCACAATATTTCTGCTAAAGCTTTTCCAATAGCACATAAAAACAAAGTGTACTAATTTTTCATTTTATTAAAGCTTAATAAAAAGAATTTTGCACAATATAGTGTACATGTAAGTTTGAGTGTGTATTTATTACCATACATACACATATATGTATATTTATATTTCTATAATTTTAATTGGACATTATGCTTCTATCTACCCAGTAATTACTTCAGTCAGGGAAATATGTGTATGTCTATATACTTATATATACATATAAACTTTTGCAGAAACTAATTCTGAGCAGAGAAACCAAAGAAATCCAAGTATACTGGTCACACAATTATCAGATAACATATGCCTCCTATGAAACAAAAATTATTTAACTTTTTCAAAATATTAAACCAGCACAGGAAATGTTATTGGAAATCTCCTAAGGAAAATAACTGATTTTTAGTAAACCATGAGAAGGTACTGAGCCATCAGATTTTATTCCACTAGTGGCTGGTGGGCCAGTGGTTGGCCAGGGTGGCTCTGGTTACACTCAGAGTGAGTGACGAAATGTGTTTGTGCCACTATTCCATGCTCGTGTCCTTAATCATGAATTGGTGGCTGTAGTGAGGGAAGAGAGATGTTTTTCCAAGAACCACTTGAGTTCCCATTGCCTCACACCCCAGTAATCATTTTAATTAAGATTAAATAAATTGAAAAATGATGAACTTCATAATTATGTGCTCTTTATTTTAAAGAAATTCTGTAATATAGGTCACTGTAGCACAATCTAAATTCACTACTGTGAATTATTAAAATTACAAACACACACACAGTGCATATTTATTAAAATATTCCATTAATAGCAAAAAAACCCAAAAACCCTTTCTCCTGATAGTTCATATCAGTTATACTGAAACTTAAGGAGCAGAAATCCAGGGGAGGTCAGGATAGTCAAAGTTCTAAAAGACAAAAAGTTGTAAAGTGGACCAACACCTAACATTCTTAGAGTCTAAGAATCATTATATTTACATGAGCTGGTTCTAAGTGCCAATAATAATGAAGAGGAAGGTAATGGCAAACATACTATTATTTACCTGGAGCCATATTACATATATTAACTCATTTAATCCTGACAACATTCCAGTGAGGTAGATACTATTATTAAATGCATTCAATGGGTAAGAAAAGTGAGGCATTGATAGGAGGAGTAATTAGTGCCAACTGAGGTGGCAGAGCCAGGATTTGAATTCTGGCTGTGTGCCTTCTAAATCTGTGCACTTAACCAATATACTGCAAGGCAGAGTTAAGGCCAAGAGAAGAAATAACCAATTCCCAATAGAAGTACAATGGGGAAGGAGGTCATTGCCTATTTCCTTAAGCTACTGTCTTATATTAACATGAACCTCACTGTTTTTTTTTTTTTTTTACCTTGTTTGAAACTAGCCCACATGCTACAGAGCTGTTAGGCCAGCTTCAGTATTACTTTTCCTCCTTTTACGACCACCAAGACCAGTGTTCAGATTGATGGGAAAGGGAGCTGGAGGGTAACCTCACTGTTTTTTAAACCTTGACTGGGACACTAAACACTCAGGAGAAAAATCACAGAAAAGTAGGTGACCCTATCATCATGGCTCAAGAAAGGGATTTGGCTAGCTCTCTCTCCCTTCTTGGATGAACATCCCATCTCGGATCCACAAGACTACTTCAAATGTTCACATACAGATGGGGAGGGACAGGATTGGGGTTAAAGCCTGGTAGAGTAGATCAGACAAGGGATCTAGGATGTAGTTCATGAAGTTCCTGATAAGTAGGCTCCGGGCCCCCAACACCAACCGAACAGTGACCATAACTTTCCTGACAAACAGGGCAGTGCCCAACACACTCAAGAAAATTCTCACTTTCATACAATAAACAAGCTCTACATCTAGAGCCATGTCAGTCCACCCAAATAGGAACTTAAATCATCTAGTCTTTTTGTTGTTTTTGTTATGTTATGTTATTTATGGTGTTACAGTTGTCAGGGTACATCAGAGAAGGAAAACTCTGACTCCAAAAAACCTCCGCTGCCTTGCGGCATACCTCTTCAGGGGAAAGGCTAAGGGAGTAAACCCCGACAGAAAATCCGGAGCCGGAGTCCCTAAAGCGGTTTGACGTTGTAGTCAACACCGGCAACTCCTGCGGCGCACCTGAAGCCAAGCTGTATCGACTCCGTCTTTCCCTTGGACCCTTCAGCTGCGAAGAGAGGGGGGGTCTGCTGCATGGGCAACAGCAGACCCTCCATATCACCCTGCCCAGGCTCTGTAGCTTCAGTGTCATCGCAAGATGTCGATTCAACACGGGAGGAGACAGATACCGTGTCACTCCCGAGTCGGACTGCACAGCCATTCTCGGCGGTGCAGATGGACTCTTAAGAAGCTACACCATCGTCTCTCGAGACGGACGGCTGCCGCCGACGACGACAGTTGTTCCTTTTTTTCCCTTTTCACCCCTCCACTCAGCCCCACTTTCTCCCCTCCCCAAGTCAATCCCCGCATTGTTGTCTGTGTCCATGGCTGGTGCATAAATGTTTTTTGGTTAATCTCTTCACCATCTTTCATCCCCCTCCCCCCACCGCCTTTTCAGCAGCTGCCAGCCTGTTTTACATATCTAAGCTCCTGTTACTATTTTCTTTGTGAGTTTATTGTGTTCATTAGATTCCACATATAAGTGAGATCATGTGGTATTTCTCTTTCACTGACCAGCTTAATTCACTTAGCATAATTTTTTCTAGGTCCATTCATGCTGTTGCAAAATGTAAGTTTCTCCATTTTTTACTGCTGCATAGTATTCCATTCTGTAAATGTACCATAGGTTTTTTTAAGCACTCATCTATTAATGGGCACTTTTCCAAATCTTGGTTAATAGGCAAAAAACCTGAATAGACACTTCTCCAAAGATGACATATGAATGGCCCGTAGGCATATGAAAAAATGCTCAACATCACTAATCATCAGAGAAATGCAAATTAAAATTGCAATGAGATATCTCACACCTGTCAGAATGGCTACCATCAATAAATCAACAAACAAGTGTTTGCAGGATGTGGAGAAAAGGGAACCCTAATGCACTGTTGGTGGGAATGCATTCTGGTGTGGCCACTGTAGAAAACAGTGAGGAGTATCCTTTAAAAAATTGAAAATGGAACTGCCTTTTGACCCAGAGATTCTACTTCTGGGACTATAACCCAAGGATCTTAGTACACCAATACAAAAAATATATGTACCCCTATGTTTTGCTCTCTTTTAATGAAATTTTAGTTTTAGAAAATGTTTGGTGGTGACAGTTTTGTAAACCAAAAACAGAGAAAAGAAAAAATCTGTCAGAGATTAAAGGTTGGTCCATGAACAAGCAAAGGAAAAACACTAGAAGTGACAGATTATTAAGATTAAAAGGAGTAAGCAATGATGAATCTAGGAAGGAAATTTATTCCTAGTTTTTAAAAAGTGTACTTTATTGATTATGCTTTTATAGTTGTCCAGATCTTCCCCCTTTACCCTCTCCACCCGGTACCTCCCATTCCCTCTGGCAATCCTCCCCTTAGTTTATGTCCCTGGGTCATGTATAAGTTCTTTGGCTTCTCCATTTCCTATACTGTTCTTAACATCCCCCATCTATTTTGTTCCTATCAATTAGTCTTCAATTTGGCTTCTTGATCCCTGCACCATGTCCCTCATTCTTCCCTTTCCCCATCCCAACTAACCCTCCAAATTATCTCCATATCTATGATTCTGTTTCTGTTTGGCTTATTTGCTTAGTTTGTTTTTTAGATTCAAGTGTTGGTAGTTGTGAACTTATTGCCATTTTAATGTTCATAATTTTGATCTTCTTTTTCTTAAATAAGTCCCTTTAACATTTCATGTAATACTGGTGTGGTGATGATGAATTCCTTTAGCTTTACCTTGTCTAGGAAGCACTTTATCTTTCCTTTCATAATAAATGATAGCTTTGCTGAATAGAGTAATCTATCACTTTGCTTTTCATCACTTTGAATACTTCTTTCCAGCTCTTTCTAGCCTGAAAAGTTTCTTTTGAGAAATCAGCTAACAGTCTTATGGGAACTCCTTTATACGTAACTATCTGCTGCTTTTAAGATTCTCTCTTTATCTTGAATCTTTGGCATTTTAATTATGATGTGTCTTGGTGTGGTCCTCTTTTCATACATCTTGTTTGGAACTCTCTGTGCTTCCTGGACTTATACATCTATTTCTTTCACTAAATTAGGGACATTTTCTTTCATTATTTTTTTGTGTAAGTTTTCCATTTCTTGCTCTTTCTCTTTTCCTTCCATGACCCCTATGATTTGAATGTTGGTATATTTGAAGTTATTCCAGAGGCTGCTTATCCTATCCACATTTTTAAGGATTACTTTTTCTTCTTGTTGTTCTGATTGAATTTTTTTCTTTCTTATGTTCCAAATCATTGATTTGATCCTGAGCTTCATCCACTTCACTTCTGATTCTCTGAAAATTTTTCGTTATTTCACTTAGTGGACCCTTCATCTCACCTGGGTCTTTTTTGATGCTGTTGAAGTACCCAATGAGTTCCTTGAGGATCCTAACAACCAATGTTCTGAATTCTGCATTTGCCAGATTGCTCATCTCCATTTTGTTTAGTTCTTTTTCTGAAGTTTTGTTCTGTTCTTTCATTTGAGCCATGTTTCTTTGTCTCCTCATTTTGGCAGCTTCCCTCTGTTTGTTTCTATTTATTAGGCAGAGCTGCTTTGACTCCCTTTCTTAGTAGCACTGCCTGTTGTAGAAGAGGTCACTCATAAGTTAGATGGGGCAGAGCCTTTAGGTAATACTCAGGATGGAGCAACCCATGTGAACCAGGCTGATGGAATCTCAGATATGGTGTCACTGCACTGTGGTTCCATTGGGGGAGGGCTCAGAAAAGGGACAATGGTCACTTTCTGGCCTTTGGAGATTTGTCTGGGAGGTAGCTCTCCACCAGCTCTCGCCCTGATGCCAGGCACTTCAGTTTCTCCCTGCATGCCACAGGTGCCTTTCCAGCTGCTGCCCCAGTGCTGGAGCCCAGAGGGAGTGAGTCGGCGTAAGCTCCAAATCCGTTGCAGGCCCTTCAAGAAGCGACTCTTGAGAATCCCAGTTTCTTCTGCCCGCCCCAATGCCCACTGGATTTTACAGCTGGAAGTTATGGGGACTGGAAGCCCCTATTGAACAAATATTTAAGAACTTGTTAAGCACAAAGTGCTGTGTAAAATAGATTGAAATGTAATGTCGTCTCTGCAGTTAGAGGTTCCCAAGATTTCTAACACACGTGTAAGAAGCAAGGCTCTAGGGTTAAGGCACTCACCAACCCTAAGTCCCAGGTTTTCCACAGGCTCTACAGCTGAGCAAACTTATGGGCCACACTGATGAAATAACAGAAGTTCATGGTCAGTTCTATGATCCACTTCTGCAGGGTGAGGACAAACCAAGACGTCACAAATCTTACCAAGTGTTAAGGAAGTGCTTGGGCTGGTGACTGTACCAGCCCGCGCCCTGTGCCTATGGGGTTCCACCTAGAAGCCAAGTGTGGAACTGGGGGCGGCTTTGCTAGAACTTGTCAGACTTGGAAGACAAAACCAGTTTCAAGTCCACACATGCTTGTGCAATGAGAATGGAATACTCCAGGTAGGGCAGCAGCCAGTACGCACAGTAACACTGGTACTGGAGAGCCACCAGGAACCCCACCAGCTCCAGAAGCAAACTCAGGAGACTGAGGTCCTGCCCACTGCATGCCGCCAGCAGGGCAGAGATACGTGGCAGCTTGAGTGGCGCACACCTATTTCTATATAGTTCCTAAGGTACTTAGAGGAAACTATTGTAAAGGAAAAGCAGGGTCATAGGCAGAGAAAATAAATACCCACATCACTAATAGTTCTGAAGTATGTAACTGGGGAAAGAGAACGAACAAGAGTTATCTACCATAGAGAAAGAAGCAGCTGCTTGCTCCAGTAATCCCACAAGTCCTGACTCAGTAAAGTACTTTCCAGAGCAGATACCTTCTTCATCTGGAGATACCACATCATCTGAGACTGCAGACTCTTCTAAAACATTAGATGAAATATTCTAGGGAGAAAAAAGTTGAAAAAAAATTTGTGAAATGGAAGTAATTTCTTAGCATGAAATATGTATATGAAGAAGTAATTGAAGATGAAACACAGTTATCAGTTTAGGTTAAAAAAAGGGTAGTCAACACACAGATAAAAGACAAATCTCCAAAAACTTTTTATATTTTGAAGATGATAATAAAATAAAACACGATTGCTAGATAACTTTTCCATGCATAGTTTTGAGAATGAAAATTTTTAAAAATCATGGGTTAAGGAAAATGATGACATGACATAGGACATCTCAGGAGACTTAAATAGTATTTAATTTAATTGAGCTTGTCAAAATTCCCTATGAGGGAAATTAAGGTACAAAATGGTCTCTTTGACTTGTTCAACATATACTGAGCTAAAGAAAAAACTCAGATATAATAATAGCCCTTTACCCCATCCATAGGATTGGGATCAGTTATTATTTCTAAAAAAGAAATGATACATTCATACGTTTAATATTTTAGTTTAACCTAAACATTTACAGTAGATATATACTTATTTTTCAGTTTTTCTGAAGTAGGTCTAAGGCCTTTTCTTTACATATGGGTCCCCAGATCAGAGTTCCATGTAATTTTCCTTGACTAAATACCCACAATGCAACCGTCATGTAATATGTTCAGCTTTTGTTTCTTTAAAGTAGAGTAAAAATCTGAACTTAAAAAGCTTATCAAATTATCCTAGATTTCAAGGAGCTTTTCCTGCAATCTTTTATATTTGTTTGGTCCAAAATTAACTCACCAACAACTGTTTTAGAGATTTACTTTTTTTTTTTGAGATTCACTTTTATCAAGTTTTTACAAATTGTTCAACTTAGTTTTCAGAAAACAATAACTCACTTTCTTTTTGCATTCAGATTTCATCAGAGGATATAATATTTAATTAAAATCTGAAATTTTCCAAACCTGGCATTAATAAGTTTTTAAGAAAAGCAACTTATAACTGACTCTTGGTAAATAAGGAATTCAACTAGTGAGTCAGAGGTATGTAACCCTTCTAGAGAGTAAACTCTCACCTCTGAGTCATGGTGTTAGTATAGCTTATACAGATAATGGAGAGTGTTGTGTTATGTGGTGTGATAAGTAAAAGCCAGTTAAGAGTTTCTACTGAATTGATTCTCCATATTTTGAGTGTGTTTCGTAGATGCCATAAAGTCCATAGCTGTGTTGGCAAAGAGAATAAACACACACAGCACTGATAATTCAGATGTAAGAACATGTGGAAAAAGAGTTAACAGGAAGTACTCTTTAAAAATATATCAATGACAGTGACAGTGAAACGTTAATTCATCTCATGAAGAAAACCTTCCAACCTTATGCCTTCCAATCAGTGAGAAAAGTCAAAACCAAAAAAGGACATACCTTGATTTAATGTAAATCTGACAGATTCCTACCTGAAACGTTACACAACCCACAGGAAGATATTTGCGGTCCTCCAGCATGCTCAAATACTCAGCAACAAGTGCTGCTGAGTGGACCAGGCACTGCGCAGCTTCAGCATGATTGCTGCGTTCGGAGTGTTTGCCGGCCATGTTCTGCAACCAGGTCAATCGCAGATCTGGAGAGGTCTGGTAGCCCTTGGCAATTCTAATTAGAACAGAAATTCTTCCCAATTAGTTATTTGCTTCCCAAGCTGAAAGGGAGTTTAGATTGCTTGTTCAGTGTTTACCTACAAAGGTTTCTGTTATCTAACACGACCTATTAAGACAGGTTTTTGAGTGGTACGGAAGGGTCTTTGTGTATGCTTAGGGAAAATAGGTGTGGGCCCAAGGAATGCTAATATCATTTTTTTTTGGAGAGGGGCACTAAAAAAGACATGCCATATTAAAATATGGTCATTAGCCCTGGCTGGTGTAGCTCAGTTCATTGAGCTCCAGCCTGCAAACAAAAGGGTTGCTGGTTCAATTCCCAGTCAGGGCACATGCCTGGGCTGCAGGTTAGGTCCCCAGTTGGGGGCACGTGAGAGGCAACCACACATGGATGTTTCTCTCCCTCTCTTTCTCCCTCCCTTTCTCTCTCTCTAAAAATAAATAAATAAAATCTTTTTTTAAAAAAGTTCATTAAAGAAAACAATCGGTAAGAGAAAAACTATGAAAATTTATGTGTTCAGCTCTGGCAGGGGTGGTTCAGTGGATTGGGTGTCAGCCTGCAAACTAAAAGGTCATAGGCCTGATTCCCAGTCAGGGCACACGCCTGGGTTGCGGTCCAGGTCCCGAGTTGGGGGTGTGCAGGAGGCAGCCGGTCGATATTTCTCTCACACATCAATGTTTCTCTTCTTCTCTTTCTCCCTCCCTCCCCTGCACCCTAAAAATAAATTTTAAAAATCTGAAAAAAAATATCATTATGGAAACAAAGAAGTTTTATATTCAAGAAAAAAAAGATTTATAAAAGATAGTTTCACCATTATTTTAAAGAAAATATTATTTTATTTGTGCCTTTAATGAACTCTAAAACTGTGAAAAGCGAGTGTCATGTGACAAAGAAACAGTCTCAAATTTTACTTACATCTTTCAACATATAATAGAAATCACAAAATTCTCAAACTGTGCCCCTAGAAATATTATTCTATAGGCATAATTATATTTAAAGTCAGAAAAGCTAACGTTAGTTCCCAAAGGACTAATTTTTTACATTTAAAATGTGGTTCTTGAGCCTTCCTAGAAAGTCTAGGGCATAGGATACAAAGGGTTTTAGTGTGTTATGATTATTTTTAAAAACCTTCTTGTTTTTGGTAATCTATAAATGTATTGAACAATTATGTATAGTGCTTCAAAGAAGAAGGGACACAGGAGATCTGAAAAAGCAGCCTGGAAAAAGCACCATTTTGACTTTTCAATCTCTCATTAGAAAATGACAATATTTGTATATAATTTTTTATGCAATGTTTCCTATGTCTTACTGATTTAAAAATAAGGTATAAGTGAATCAAACAAATGTTACCTGTACATTAGATCAATCAACATTTCAGGATCCTCCTGGTGTTCCTTCATTTTAACAGTGTCAGAAAGGATCATGTGGAGATTGAAAACCAAATCTTGGACCTGCAGCAAAGAATTACATGAAAAACATTCTTCAATTACCATTCATTCACCATCACTGAACTAGTTTAGAAGCTACAGTATTCCCTCACTTATCGCAGGTATTACATTCTAGATCCCCTGCCCCGCAATAGGTGAAAATCCGCGAAGTGGGAACCTTATATTTATTTTATTATTTATGTATTTTTTAAGGCTTTATAAACCCTTCCCACACACTTATAAACCGTTCCTAGTCCCTTATTAACTTTCTAACTCCCTTATTAGCCTTTTCCACACTTTTATAAACACTATTTATGTTCTTAAACATATTCCACACTTTTAAACCTACGTAACTTTAACAACATACCTATACAGTACCACAAAATCTCACGATATAGCAAAAAATCCACGATAATTAAATATAATATTTTTTTAAATCGCGCGATACAGTGAGGCCACGATAAGTGAACCATGATATAGAGAGGGACTACTGTATTTCATATAAGCATTTGAAAACTTCAAAACAAATAATATATTGATGTAGTTAAATGTGTGGGAATGCTGGGGTATAATGAGTTAGGGGTACTAAACTTCAGACAAATTCCACAGCAGACTGTTTTTTTCAATTCTCTCACCTGAAAACAAGTAGAACTATAAGTAGAAATATAAGTAGAAATAAAATATAGGAATAGAGTAGATACAAGGCAAGAACACAAAAGAAAATTCTCTCCTAGGTTTCTGATTTTCCCAAAAGGTTGTATGTATAAATTTTGGGTTTTAAGGGAAATTATTATTTCAATAAAAAGTGGAATAATGTTGCATCATAAAGCATTTTCTTTTTTTGTCCACACTGCCTAAATCTACTATTCCTTTTTGTTACAAATACACCGAATTAACCACTTTTTATTAACTAATCCAAGAAGGAAGGGTAACTTATTGAAACAAAAAAAATTCAGCCCTGTCTACAGCATACGATATGTGGATTGAAAGAAAAATATAGGTTTCTCCAGTAAAAAACAAAGTTTAATTTATCAGTTTGGAAAAGTGCCTATTTTACAATCCTATTTCAATTAATGATCAAGAAAGTGGCATTTCTAACCTGATCAGGAAATGTTGTTTCCCTCAATTCCAGATCTTCCTCAGCATATGTCAATATAGTCTTCAGAGAACGTCTTAAGAATTCTTCATTAAAATTCTGAGATGTACCCACCAAGGAAGATAGTGACATGGTTACTTGCATTTTAACTCTGGCAAAGTTCTGGAAAAGAGAAATTATCAGATTACAATTTAACACAGGAAAGTTCAAAGAAAAAAGTCTATTTTTTTCCTTGCTAAAAAAAGAAAACGGTTAATAAAAATACTACTAAGCAAAATATTTTTTTAAGTAGTGAAATATGCTACAAAACAGAGGAATAAAAAGCCATGGGTTACAGCTGAATTACAAGTTGTGCTTTGGACTTTACACTGACCTATTATGAGTTATATGTTATTAACCATAACACCATTTTTAAAGATAAGGTTAAAGAGCTTGACCAAAATCACAAAATTCTTAAGTGGTAGAGGTAGTACTTTAAACTCTGGCCCATTTCATTAGGTCCATTATTATGATAAAAGTAATTTAACACAAATCACACATAAAGTAACTTAAAGGTAGACTCTTAGGAATGATGCTTGTAAGGAGTTTACATTCTTCGTTTTATTTTTAGTGTAAATTCATTTGTTTCACCATTCCCCGTTATGAAACCATTCTTAAGAGGTTATCAGTAATAACATAGTAATTTTCAAATCCAAGACGTTTTTGTCAATATTCTATTTGACGTCTCTGTATATTTAAATGTACTGATTACCTATTCCTTGAAAATTTCCTAGCTTATCTTCAGTGGTATCACTTTATCCTGATTTTCTTATTCCTTATTCACTTTTCTCTTTTGCTCCTCAATTGCTCTTCTTAAATACCAGTGTTCCCAAAGATTCTCTTAAGAAATCTTTTTATAAAAACTAAAAAATAAAATTAAAAAAAAAATCTTTTTACTTGTGATACTGTAAACAGCCTCATCCAATTCCTTGCCTTGCACTAGTATAGACACATGTTTATGTCTTCAGCTCATATTTCTCTCGAGAGCTCCAGGCTGTTATATTTTACTAGATGGTGCCATCTGGATGTCTTATAAAATACTTTCTTTTCCTATTGATTAAATGAATGGTGCTACTATTCTTGTAGTCACTCAGGCCAAAAATCTAGGAATCATTCGCCCCTCATTATTCATACTATAAATCCCATTCACACAATCCCCTAATCTTTTCTAATCTGTTCTTTCTCTATTCCAATTGCTTTAGTTTATATCCTTACCATTTCTTACTTGAATTTCTATAAGAACTCCCTAACGTATTTTTCTGCCTTTTCTCTTATCTCCTAAGTCTATCTTTCACGTAGTATCAGAAAAAAATTTGTAAAATGCAAATCTAAACACATGTCTCTTCAAAATACTTCAATGGCTGAGCATAACTTTGAGGAAAAAATTCAAGTATCAACTCAGTAAATGTGTCAAACTATATGGTGGGACTGAAAGTACAGTAATAAACAAAGGAAGTATCTTCCCTAAGATAGCTTAGTCCAGGCCTTTTCAATTACAACTTTATCTCTTAGTACTCTCTCTTCTGGCCATAACCATCAAGAAGTGCTAAAAAAGCTCACTCCCTACCCCCCCCCCCCGTCCCCCTTTCCTTCTATTATCTCCATACCTTTCTATTTATGTACAAAGCTCTATCACCTACTTACCCATCTGATAAGGCAATTCTTCAACCTCAGGTTCAAGCAACCCCTCCTGAAAATCCATCGCTCAATGCATAAGCTATTTTTCTCTGCGCTCACACATTATCCCCGTGCTAACCTCCCATTATACTAACAGTAAACACTCAGCATTTGCTCAGTCTCAGTTACTGGTATAAGTGTTTTAACTGAATATTAATTCATATAATCTTCACAAAACCATCTGAAGTAAGTACTTACTACCATTATTAGATGAACTACCAGTTCACTTCCTTTCTCACTAGATGTTAAAGTACTTGAAATAAAGGACTGTCCTTTTATTTATGTTTGCCCAATGCCTACTTGAGTACTTAGGACACAATTCAATACTTTGCTATCATGCCAGTTTTAAAATACCTACCATTTTTCCAGAGGTACTATCTGACACTAAAATAATAAATTACCTATTTTTATCCTATTATATAAAGCTTTCCTAAAATTACAGAAAAATCTATCAAGAAAACTTCAAGTGTGGTCAAATTTTAGGAACTTGATTTTTAAAACTAAACAAGATCAATACAGTAACTGGATTGTTCTGTTCTGGATTAAGAAAGAGGAATTAGCTTCCAGTAAAAATAGAATACTGTGAGACGGCAATTTCCCACTTTTCCTGGATTTCATACAAAAAGAAAAGATAAATGGAAAAAAATTCATAAATTTATTTTCAGCAAAATGAGGAAGCTGATATAATTTATATATTAGAAAACTGCAAAGGGTTGCCAAGACAAACTAAAATACGAAGTCAAAAGAAGGAAGGAGGGGGAAGCAATTAGGGAGGAATCCTATAGTACAGATTTCATAAATAATGGGAAAATTTTTTCTTTTATAAAATGAGACACATTTTGAAGTGATAAAACTATCTGTCTTGAAAAGAAAATGAGCTAAAAATCTGAGAGAAGTGGACAGAAACGAATTGACCAGAAACTTAGGAAGTTAGGCTAAATGTGTGTACAATAGCAAAATTTTATGAGAAACAAATTCATGAAGAAATTTCCTACAAATACCTGGGCCAAGATAACCTAATTTATTCTATGTTGAGTAATAAAAAGGTGAAGAGATCAGTGAAACTCACCAGATAAAGACTTATTATAAAAATGCTGTCATGAAACACATGAAAATTCTAATGAGATATTCTGCCTTAAATTATTCTTAAAAATTAGAAAGCCATTAACTTTAGGAATAAAGCAAGGCAGAAAGAATTCACAAAAAGATAAGCAGAATTGGAAAGTGATTACGAAATAGGAGCTCACACGTGAACTGACACTACTTAAAAAAAGACACAAAAAGATAAAATTGGTAAAAGAAAGAAATATTGTGAAGAAAAAGTAAGAGATATAGGGGAGAGAAAAGCAACCAAATGAATAGAAATATAGAAAGTGTTAAAAAGGGAAAGAGGAAATGACAGGTTAAAAGTAAAACAAGAGCAAATCCAATGTACGTATAAGTGGTAACCAGAAGAAAAACTCCGAACTCTGGAAAAAAACAAATATTCAATTCTGTACTCAGAAAACTTTCTGAAATGAATTAAAATTAGACATCATGTGACTCAGGAAAGTAACAAAAACAGTCAACATCATGACATTCTAGAAAAGGGATTTAATTTTGAATACAAAGAAAAAATCACTTGAGTGGCTGGGAAGAGGAAATTTATTTATTTATTTTTTATGTCTAACAATGTGAATGTCTATTTCAAAATCGCGGTTTTTTTTCTTTTTTTTAATTATACTTTATTGATTATGCTATTACAGTTGTCCTGATTTTTTCCCCCTTTGCCCTCCCTCCCCCAACCTAACACATACTACCACTCTCTCAGGCAACTGTCCCCACCATTGTTCATGTCCATGGGTCATGTGTTTAAGTTCTTTGGCTACTCCATTCCCTATACTGTACTTTATATCCCCATGGCTATTCTGTAACCACCTATTTGCATTTGTTAATCCCCTCACCTCTTCACCCATTCCCCCATATCATCCTCCCATCTGGCAAACATCAAAACACTCTCTGTATCCATGATTCTTTCTCTGTTCTTCTTGATTGCTTAGTTTTTTAGATTCAACTGTTGATAGATTTGTATTTTTTAATTATTGTTCATAGCATTCATCTTTTTCTTAAATAAGTCCCTCTAACATTTCATATAATAATGGTTTGGTGATGATGAAATCCTTTAGTTTTTTCTTGTCTGTGAAGCTCTTTATCTGTCTTTCTATTCTAACGATATCCTTGCTGAGTGGAGCAATCTTGGCTTTAGGTCCCTGCTTTTCATGACTGAATATTTCCTGTCAATCCCTTCTAGCCTACAAAGTTTCTTTTGAGAAATCAGCTGACAGTCTATGGGAACTCCCCTGTAAGTAACTAACTTCTCTTGATGCTTTTAAGGTTCTCACTCTTACCTTTAACCTTTGGCATTTTAATTATGATGTGTCTTGGAGTGGGCCTCTTTGAATCCAGCTTGTTTGGGACTCTCTGTGCTTCCTGGACTCACTTGTCTATTTCCTTCACCAAATTAGGGAAGTTCCCTTTCATTATTTTTTCAGTTAAGATTTCCAATTTCTTGAAATTTCTCTTCTTCTTCTGGCACCCCTATGATGCAAATGTTGGACCTCTTGAAGTTTTCCAGAGGCTGCTTATACTATCCTTATTTTTTTGGATTCTTTTTCTTCTTGTTCTTCTGATTGGTTGATTTTTGGTTCCTTATGTTCCATAACATTTGACTTGATTCTTGGCTTCATCCACTGTACTCTTGTTTCCCTGTAAATTGTTCTTTTTTCAATTAGTGTATCCTTCGTTTCTGACTGGATTATTTTTAGGCTGTTGAGGTCCTCAATAAGTTCTATGAGCATCCTTATAACGAGGGTTTTGAACTCTTTTATCTCAGTGGTTCTCAACCTTCCTAATGCCGCGACCCTTTAGTACAGTTCCTCATGTTGTGGTGACCCCCAACCATAGAATTATCTTCATTGCTACTTCATAACTGTAATTTTGCTACTGTTATGAATTGTAATGTAAATATCTGATATGCAGGATGTATTTTCATTGTTACGAATTGAACATAATTAAAGTGCAGTGATTAATCACAAAAACAATATGTAATTATGTATGTGTTTTCCGACGGTCTTAGGCAACCCCTGTGAAAGGGTCATTTGACTCCCAAATGGGTCATGACCCACAGGTTGAGATCCGCTGCTTTATCTGATAGATAGGTGATCTCCATTTTGTTTAGCTCTCTTTCTGGAGTTTTGATCTGTTTTTTTCATTTGGGCTGTTTCTTTGTCTCCTCATTTTGGCAGTCTCCCTGCCTTTGTTTCTATGTATTAGGTAGAGTTGCTTTGACTCTGTGTCTTGGTAGTGCGGCCTAATGTACTAGGTGTCCTGTAGGGTCCAGTGGCACAGCCTCTCCTCTTACCCAAGCTGGGTACTTGAGGTGTGCCCTTCATGTGGGCTGAATACATCCACCTCTTGTAGTTGACCCTTGATTGCTATTGCAGGTCAATGGGAGGGATTTACCCAGGCTAGTTAGCTGAAAGGATTGGCTGTGACTACCAACCACCAACCTCCCACCTCTGTGGAGAATCAGCTGTGCAGGGACAAGATGGTGGTGCTCCCATGTGGTCTCTAGCTGTCCACTGGGTGTGCTGGCTGTGGGGTTTCCCAGGTGGTGCACACCACGGTCAGCCCCCACCCGTGTTTTGCCTGGGGCCACCCTGCCTGAGCTATAACACAATCTGAGATGCCTGCTACCTGTGTTGGGCTTGGATACTTCCAGGCAAAGCCAAGCTGTGAATTTAGGCTGGCTGCTGCTAGTGCCAAGCTTGGGGCTCCCTGAGGTCAGCCTTTGCTTATTTGAGAGGATTTAATGAAGCATGAACCAAGCCAGCCATTCATATGGAAAAGCAGCTTGGGCGGGCCCTTAAGGTGGGTGGGGCAGAGTCTCCAGGACTCTCCGAGGCATGTCAAACAGTGTTAGCCAGGTTGATGGGAGTCTCAGATATGGCACTGGCTTGCCAGCTCTGTTGGTGGAAGGTTTAGAAAAGGGACAATGGCCTCTGCTCACTTCGATGCCAGACACTTCAGTTTCTTCCTGTACACCACTGGTGCCTTTCAAGCTGCTACCCCAGTGCTGGAGCTCAGAGGGAGTGAGTCTGAGTAGGTGAGTCCCTGTGTGGATTCTTTAAGAGGAATTTCTTGGGCCTTCAGAAGTTTCTTCCACCAATTCAATCCCATCTGGTTATAAGTTTTGGGGACCTAGCTCCCTGACACTGGAACCCTGGCATGGATGGGTCTGGTGTGAGGCTGGGACTCCTCACTCCTGAGATATCTCTCCCAAATCTTTATCCACCACATGTGGGTGTAGGACCAGCCCGTTCCATGTCTGCGCTCCTCCTACCAATCTGGATGGATGTGGTTTCTTTAATTCCATACTTGTCAGATTTCTATTCAACTTGATTTCTGATGGTTCTGAGTGATGGTTGTTCTATATTTTAGTTGTAATTTTGATGTGGTTGTGCAAAGAGGTGAGCCATGTTTGCTTACGTCACCATCTTAACCTAAAGTCTGGAAATAATTATTTAAAAGGGAAGAAAATGCCCTGGCTGGTGTGGCTCAGTTGGTTGGAGTGTCGTGCCACAAACCAAAGGGCCCAGGTTCGACTTTCAATCAGGACTCAAGCTTAGCTAGGTTGTAGGTTTGATTTCCAGTTGGGGTGTGTATGAGGATCAACCAATTGTTGTTTCTCTCTCACATCAATGTTTCTATCCTGCTTTTCCTCCCTATCTTTCCCTCTCTAAAAATCAATGAGCATGTCCTTAGGTGAAAGTTAAAAAAGTTTTTTTAAAGGGAAGAAAATATCAGGCTATCTTCAGATATCTCTACAACAATATTTACTACCAGAAGAAAATGGTACTCAAGTCCCCTTTGAAAAAAATTAAGTGTCTTTATCTGGTAAGTTTTGCTGATCTTTCTTACCCTTTTCATTATTCAAATTCTAAGACAAGAATTTCATAACCGACTTCCAGCCAAGATGGAGGCTTAGACGGACACGCTAGGTCTCCCTCTACAACTAGAGAGGAATACAACTACTTCAAAACAAAGGATAACTAGAAATTCCAGAAAATAAAACTACACGGAAGTCCAACATATGAAGTTATAAACCAGCGGTGCCATTTGGGCAGGTAAGAGTTAAAGAGGGCAGTGCTGTTTGCGGTCGCACCTGGACAACGGCGGGCGGCAAGGAATCCCGGATCCGTCAAGCCCCTGGCGGTGCGCGACCCCGGCGAGGAATCCCGGCTGCGGCCAAGACCCTGCCGGTGCGCGACTCCGGCGCTGGGGAGAGCGGCCGCCGCATCGCCTTGAACAGTGAGGCCCAGGGGGGCGGGAGGACGGATCCCGGTCTCCTAGCTGAATAACTGTGTGAATCCATCTTGGACCCCCGCCCCCAAAGAAAGCACCACAGGGCTGCGAAATAGGTCACGGACAGGCAGGCGCCAGCCGGTCGCTGATTTGTGACGCGTACACAGGCACTGCCCCCCCTACAGCCGGCCCAAGAAAACAAAACGCATCTGTCAAAATGAGGCAGACAACTATAGAAATCCTGGTGACACAACTCACCAGACAGCAGATAGAGAACCTGACAGATGAACAGATAAGAAACCTGTCAGAGGCTCAGTTCTGGGCCATTGTTAACAGATGGCTTACAGAATTCACAAAAGAGCAGGAAAAAGATATGAAAGAAGCGAAAAACTTTCATAACGAAAGGAACAAAACCGCATACGAGACAGAAGGAAAGGAAATAAAATCCAGAGTTCATTTCAACAAACTGGAATATGGAGAAGGAACAAGCAGTCAACCAATGCAGCGAGAGGAAATGGGAAGCAACAATGAGAGTATCAGAAACCTCTGGGACAGCTATAAAAGGCCCAACATAAGAATCATTGGTTTGCCAGAGAATGAGGAAGATGAACTAGAACTTGAAAAATTGAGTGAAAATATAATAAAGGAGAACTTCCCAGACTTGGGGAAGGGAATAGACTTGCAGGTCCAGGAAGCAAGGAGAGTTCCCAAGAGACTGGACCCAGGGAGAACCACTCCAAGACACATTATAATCAAAATGTCAAAAGTTAAAGATAAAGAGAGAATCTTAAAAGCAGCAAGAGAGAAGAAAAGAATTATGTACAAAGGGGTCCCAATTAGACTATCAGCTGACTTCTCAAGGGAAACCCTACAGGCAAGAAGAGACTGGCAAGAAATATTCAAAGTAATGAAAATCCAAAACCTACAACCACGAATACTCTACCCAGCGAAATTGTCATTCAGAATAGAAGGACAGAGAAAGTGTTTCCAGGACAAAATAAAACTGAAAGAGTTCATTAGATCCAAACCACTGTTATATGAGATGTTAAAGGGACTGTTTTAAAAAAAAACCAGAAGCTAGGGAGATGAAACAAAGGCAAACTAAATAGGCAACGAGAGTGGAAAAGGAACTGTGGGTACGGGAAGCATATTGGGGGGAGGTCAACAGGGAGGGGGAATGGGGAAAGGGAGGGAGATGATATAGGAATTGGGGATCAAGGTAGGAGGGAATGGAATAGACGGAGAGAGGTTGGGAGGAACTGTATGCACAACTAATGGACATAATCTAAAAGGGGGGGACAACTGGAGGGAGGGGGGCCACCGGGTGGAGGGGAGCAGAGGGAAGGGAAATTGGCACAAATGTAATATTTTAATCAATAAAACACATTAAATCTGAAAAAAAAAAAAAAAGAGTGAGATGCTAATGGTAGTGTTGCACTCTATAAGGCTACAAACCATTGTGATAGCTAAGATTTTTTTCATCCCCCAAGAACTAATTTTTACTTGCATGGTGGTAATACTGGCCCCACTAAGAATGTATGGTCTAACCCTGGCTGGTGTGGCTCAGTGGATTCAGTGCCAGCCTGCAAACCAAAGGGTTGCAGTTCGATTTCCAGTCAGGGCACATGCCTGGGTTGTGGGCAAGGTCCCTGGTTAGGGCCACTCAAGAGGCAGCCACACACTGATGCTTCTCTCCCTCTCTTTCTCCTTCCCTTCCCCCCTCTCTAAAAATAAATAAATATAAAATCTTAAAAAAAAAGAATGTATGACCTAGAAAAATAGAGAACTGAACATATTATATAATAATAAAGGTTATCATTAGAGCAATATGAACTTTTTTGAATATGATAAACATTATACCCAAAACATAGAATATAGGATGAACTGACCACATGATGCAAGATAAAACAACAAATAATTCTTTTTAAAGGAGAGTAAGCGGAGGCATAATAAAATAATACAACAGAACTCCAGGACATATCTGTTATAATAATAAGTATGGAAGTAATAAGTATGAGCATGAACTAAGAGGAGTGGGATTGCTGGAGGGAAGGGGTGTACTGAAGGAGGAGGAAAGGAAAAAAAATTGGGACCAATGTAACAGCATAATCAATAAAATATTCTTGAAAAAAAAATAACATTATTGGCAGATGTTCCCAAAAAAATTATGTTTCAGTACATAGCTATCTATTTTCTCTTATTTCACTTAGTCTTCCTTGGACTGTAAGTTCCTGAGGATAAACATTAATATTCCAAATTTACATATGCGTAAACAGAGCAAGGGAAATTAATAGACTACCTAGGTTCAAATCACTTAGCTATGTAACTTTTAGCAAAATGTTTTAATTTGCATTCATTTCCCTGAAGACTGTTCAAGTTGAGCATCTTGGATATCCAGTTGGACATCCAGTGAAGTGCCTGTTAAAGTGGGTTGCTTGTTTTTTTGTTGGATTGCTATCTTTACCTTGTTAATTTGTAAGAATATTTATGTATATATGTATGTATTTTGGAATCAAGTTCTTTGTTGCAATATAGGTATATAAAAGCAAATATGTATTTTCTCCCACTTTGTGGTCTCCCTTTTTATTCTTTTAATATTTTAATAAACATAATAATTTTAACAAAGTTTAATTATCTGCTTTTGTTTCTTAAAAAGAAGCTTTTGCCTACCCCAAGTTATGAAGATAGTCTTCTGTTATTTTTTTGACTCTTAATTATTTAACCTTTTACATTTAGGTCTAGAATCAATCTCTGAGTAAATTTTTGGGAAAAGACTAAAAGGATGAGTCAAAATCTAAAACTATAAAGGAAATATTGATGGATTGAAATACACAATAATGTAAAAGTTAATTGTACATATGGTTTTAACTGTAGTTCTTTGTTTTCTACGTGATTTAAGGCTAATATATTTAAATAAATACAACCCAATTAGTGTAAAAACTAATATTACTGCAACTTTGGTTGTAACTCCAAATCTTGTTTTTTTTACATAATTTAGAAAACTAATGCATTTAAAAGAATTATTATTTTATGTTTTGGGACATATAGTGTATAAATGTAATTTTGTGCCATCAACAACCAAAAGAGGTGGGGATGGAGCTATAAAGTAGCAGAGTTTTTGTATATCATTAAAGTTAATATGGCATAAATTCGAATTAGAGTGTTATAACATTAGGCTCTTAAGTGTAATTCCCATGGTAATAAAGAAAATAACTATATAATATACACAAAGGAAATGAGAAAAGAATTTAAACATTTCACTACCAAAAAATCAACAAAACAGAAAAGGAGACAGTAATGCAAGAAATTAGGGGCAAAAAAGCTATATAGGCACATGGAAAACAAATAGCACAATGACAGAAGTCTCTCCTTATCGATAATTATTTTAAATGTATGTAAATAAATAAACTCTCCAATCAAAAGACAGAGATGGAGAGAATGGATTTTTTTAAAATGATAGAATATATGCTACCTATAAGAGAATTACTTGAGATCTAAAAAGAAAAACAAATTGAAAGTGAAAAGTTAGAAAAAGATATTCCATGAAAATAATAACCAAAAGAGAGCAGGAGTGACTATGCTAATATCAGACAAAATATAATTTATAAGTCCAGTGCACTACCCATTGTGCCACAGAGACACCTACAAAATAGATTTTGAATGAAAAAGGTTACAAGAGACCTAAAGGACATTATATATTAATAAAAGTTTTGATATAGCAAGAAACATAATAATTATAAACTTAGTGACAGACCATCAAAATATATGAAGCAAAAACTGACAGGATTGATGGGAGAAATTGACAGTTCAACAATAATAACTGGAGACTTTAAAACCCCACTCGCAATATTGAATAGAACAACCAGAAAGAAAATAAGTATGGAAATAGAGGATTTAAATAACACAATACACTAACTAGATATGACAGACATGTATAGAACACTCCCTGGCTGGTTTGGCTCAGTGGATTGAGCGTCGGCCTGCGAGCTAAGTGTCGCTGGTTCGATCTTCCAGTCAGGGCACATCAGAGAAGGAAAACTCTGACTCCAAAAAACCTCCGCTGCCTTGCGGCATACCTCTTCAGGGGAAAGGCTAAGGGAGTAAACCCCGACAGAAAATCCGGAGCCGGAGTCCCTAAGGCGGTTTGACGTTGTAGTCAATACCGGCAACTCCTGCGGCGCACCTGAAGCCAAGCTGTATTGACTCCGTCTTTCCCTTGGATCCTTCAGCTGCGAAGAGAGGGGGGGTCTGCTGCATGGGCAACAGCAGACCCTCCATATCACCCTGCCCAGGCTCTGTAGCTTCAGTTTCACTGGAGAGGACACTCCAGCGTCATCGCAAGATGTCGATTCAACACGGGAGGAGACAGATACCGTGTCACTCCCGAGTCGGACTGCACAGCCATTCTCGGCGGTGCAGATAGACTCTTAAGAAGCTACACCATCGTCTCTCGAGACGGACGGCTGCCGACGATGGAAGTATTTAATTCAACTTATAGATAGGATTACATAGCAATACTCAACTCTATCTTGTATATGAGAGGCATACCTAAGATAAAATGATTCAAAAAAGTAAAAATAAAAGGACAAAGTAACTGAAGCAAATTCAAATTAAAAAGAAAGCAGAGATATCTTAATACCATACAAGGTAGAATTTAGGCCAGAAAAAGAAAGTTTTAAATAAAGCCAATTCAGGTCCTTTTCAATTCTGAAGGGAATAATTCATAAAAAATGTAGTAGTTATGAGTATCAATATACCGAATAATTATTAAAATCAATTCAGTGAATAAGAGCTATAGGAGAAATGCAAAATGTATGGGCTTTAAATAATTTGTCAGTCCACTAAATGGATAAAAAATAAACAAGGATATAGAAAAACAAATATAATTAATAAGCTATATTTGTTTAACTCAATGCTCTAAAAATAAAGAATATTCCTTTTTAAATGATTAACATTTATAAAAACATTGCATGTATGAACACAGAAACACACACGTCCACAGTACGAAAGAGACATACATTGTATGATCACACTGCAATAAAACTAACATCAAAACTTTAAGACAAAACAAATCAAAAACCTATCAACTTTTGGGGTTAAAAAGAAAATTTCAAAATATCTATAAAACAAGAACATTGAAAATACTATATCTCAGAACTAATGAGATTCCATAAGCAGTGCTCAGAGGAAAAGTCTAAAATTTAATTCTTAAATACTTACATGAGTAAAACATAAGCAAATGAAACATTTGACTCAAAAAACTAAAACAAACAAACAAACATATGAATATATTATCAAATGAAAAACTTAAATAAAAGCATGGAATTCCTCAGACTCGGACTAGCATATAATTATAAAATATCAAGCCAAGATATTTAAACCTTTAATTTTATTTATTATTACTTTCATTTTACTTATTGATAATAATTAAAATTTATAATAGCTCAACATACATTTCTATTCTAAGTCTACTATTATATATGTTATTTTTAGTAAAGGAAGCAAAATTAAAGATTTGGATTTTAAGAAGCTATCCATAGAATGAGAAATACAGACAGTCTAGGATTAGGCTCAGAATGAATACATCACATAATAATTACATGCTTCCCCCAACATCCATTTAATAGATAGCTGCAGGAGTTATACTTCATTAACAGAGATAAAAATCCAGATACAAAATACTTACATTCCCTATTTCAAAGTTCTGTCTCATCAGTAGGTAAAGGGAGGCACTAGCATGTGACCGTATTGTACCGATGCTACTGCTACAGTGTCGGAGGAGCCGGAGGCATAAATCAGCACACTGTTCTGTCTCTTCTTCAAACAGGAGTTCAGGGAACTGTAAAAAAAAACAACACCAAAATCGAGTTCATGCAGGCTGAACTAGATAGAGATTTGTTTTAGGATAGCCTAAGAATTAAAAGAATGATTAAGGGACAATATTTACTAACGGTCAGTAATGTGGACCAGAGGAAGACTGGATTTGAATACTAACTATGCCACTTACTAGCTAGTAGCAGTTTGACCTTGGACAAGTGTTCTCATCCATAAAATAAGCCTAATAATATTATCTACATGGGATTGTATGACTATCTTATATTAGATAATGTGTTTTTATTACTACAGAATAGTAATATAACTTATTTTCACTGCTTAAGTTTCATCAACAGCTCTCTATTCCATCTTATAAGATGACTAAAATGAAATAGATACCTTCCACATTTAAAATGTACATATTTCTGAGGGGAAACCAACAGAGGAAATAAATATTTGAAGTAGTTAAACAAATGTACCTTCTTTTTCATTCACCACAGGACTAGTTAATGTCAATGGACTGAATTCCTACACATTGAATTCTTGATAAATCAAGTTAATAAGGAACAGACAGAACAAGAGGAAGAGAAAACAAGAAAAGCCCCATATTAAAAGTAGCTGCTAATTTCAGGTCCTTCTCCACATCAAATCCTATTTGTTAAGCCAGAAACTATTTAAAGGTGATCCAACTAAGAATTCTGAAAGTGAAGTAGAAGAGAAACAAAGAAAAATCAAGGGTCTTTGGTTTTTATTAAAATTTTACCTATAAATATATTAACCAATGAACATGTCAAATGATCTTAGACCATGTTAATAAAGTCTGACAAGACTACAGGTACAAAATTCACCTACCTTTGAAACCAGGGCCCTCTGTGTAGCAAAACAGTGTTGTAGATAAACTGCGCTTTGGTTACAGGCCATGCTATGTAGTAGCACTTTTAGCACCCCACCAAGGATGCTCTCTTTGGATTCGGTTACAGAAACGGTCTGCAGTTTAAAAATAGGTAAATAAAACAGACATGTACTTGTGATTTGGTTAAGAAGACAGAATATATATAAACAAACAAATATTTTTTTTAAATAGGAAAATGATAATATATGATCTAGGAGGACTTCAAGAAAAAGGAGCTTACCAGGATTTGGATAAGAGCAGAAGAGGGAAAAACAGAATGGCAGAATTTAAGTGAGAAAAAAAAAAAGGAGCAAGAATATAACTTTTAGGAACTACTGATATTTTAAATGTAATTATCTGGCTCAACAAATACTTTTTCCCCAACCCCAATTTACCAAATCTATACTTTAAATTCCTCCTCTTTGTGTTCATACCTGGACAACAATCTCTAATGTATCCAAAATGATTAGGTTTGCTTCAGTAGCCAGATTTCCATCAATCAGTGCTTCATGTTCAATTTCTGCTCTTGATCTAATACAAAATAGTGTAAGAAATTATATTTATCATTTAAAAAAAACCAATAGATCCAAAAGTCAAAGGTACTTAAAGATGCATAGAAGAAAAAAAAAACAACTTGGAACCATTTTTCAATATTTGCCTGAATAAAAAATTATGAGAATAAGGAAAAATATGATATTATATATACTAATGTTTTGTTTTACCCTACATTTTGTCGACCACGCTGGTACCCATTTTCTCACTCTATTACAGTCCTACAGCACCACTAAGAGCATAAATATTTAGCTTTCAGAGATGCAGCAAACACAGGAAACAGTATGTTATCCTGAATGGCAGAGACACTAGGTGGTGCTATTTCAGTTTGCATTTAGTGCTGCTTCATGTAAAGCAACATTCAAAATGTTTAAGGATAAAAGTATTTTTTTCCTAAAGTTTCAGAATCTCCCCCAAATTTTAAATTTTGATGCATAAAACAATTAACTCTTCGGTGAGACTCTGGACAGACTCACCCACTAGAAACAAAACATCTTGATGCCAATCAAGTCATTTACTTGAATATCCAGTATTTATAAAAGTATTATTTAATTTTAAAAAAATTAAGAAAAACTACATATGATTTATGGGTAAAGCAGACATTTGTTTTAGTAGCAATACATATATATAAACTATATGTTACATCTAAATAGACAAAACAACATACAAATCAAAGCAGAAGTGAAAGGACATATTATAGGCTAACGTTCTGAAGTACTTAGATGTTCAAGTCTCTGGATCTTTATTACTACCACTAAAGAGAACAGTTCATGAATTTACATTTTACAAATTAAAGTAGAAAATATAGCAGTTAGAATTAAATTGGAAAAGAAAATAACACATTGTTCAAACTTAAAAACCACCAAGATTTCTGTGAAGGAACATGATAGTAAGATGGTTTAAACAAAAAGAATCAGGAAAATACTAAAAACCAGCTTCCTTAGAACACAGCAAAATAAGCAGCAAAAACATATTATACAAATGCAGAAATAAGCTAACATACAAATAATATAGTATCTGGCTGCTTTGTGATTTCCACAACACATGGGGGAAAATAAGCAAAGAAATAGGACTTGGATAGACAAAGAAGAAAGAAAAGCTTTAAAATTTTAACATATTTATATTATATGCCCAGTATCTCCCATATCTAATTATTTGTGTCTATTCCAAATCCTTATGTTAAAAAATCTAATGCCCAAGGTAATGATATTAGGAGGTGAGGCAAAGGTCATGAGGGCAGAGGCCTTGTGAATGGGATTAGTGCCTTCATAAATGAGACCCCATGGAGTCTGTATGCCTTTCCACCATATAAGGACATAACAAGAGAAGTCTTTAACCTGCAACAGGGACTTCAGTCACCAATATGCTGGTGCCATGATCTTGAACTTCCCAGCTTACAGAACTGTGACAAATAAAATTTCTACTGTTTATAAGCAACCCAGCATGTGGTATTTTGTTATAGCAGCCTAAAGAGACTAAGACAATTTCTGATAATTCCAAACTCTCATCTATATGGTACCAAGTCTGCTGTTTTTCTCTCCACTGGCTTGCATAGGGCCTTGTTTCTTGTGTTGTATGTTTTCACTGTCTTAAGCTAATACTTATGGGAAGTTATTTGTAAGAATCCTCTAAGGACCAGGCTGAAGATGGCTGCAGACAGAGTGACCAACCATCTTGATTTGCTTTAGGACAGGATGGAGGGGTCCCCTGGGATGCGAAACATTCAGTGCTAAAATTAGAAGTATGAGGCAAACCTGAAAGAGGTGGTCACCATATTCTAAAGTTTTTTGGGCCAGTCAAGTTACTTGAGGGCTAACTTGTAATTAACAAATTGTAAAGAGAAAATATTTAACCCCTGATTCAATGCCAAGTTTCAAGCCAAGCAATTTTCCCTGCAGTCACCTGGGCACTGAGAAGGTTTATTTCTAGTTCTCCTAACAATAAAGGTGTAGTCCTTTAGGCTTCTGGACTCACGGTAATGCATTTTCCGTTGGTTTTTGCAGTAGGGTCAGTCAGTGCACCTGGCTTGCCTCCATGCTAGAATCATATAATGCCTTGTCTTTCTTTAATTATGTTTTAAGCTCCAAGAGGGCAAAGATTAGTTTTCTAATTTTTTGTAATCTGCAAATATTTAGTTCAGTGTGACACCCAAAATACATTCTGAAACAGTTGTAGAATGCAACTTTCCAAAGGGCGGGGGTTGCTGGGGAAAATGGGGTAACATTTAAAATATGCAACATTTTGCTTTACTATATATACTACATTAAAAATTCTTCCCCCAAATCTTTTTAAATCTTCAATTTAAAAATTAAATAAAACAACTGTGTCTTCTAAGATTTGAATGCCTAATGTATATATAAAATAACACTAAAATTAATCATGTTCCTCTTGTATTTGAAATCCAACAAGCCTATCAGTAACATGAAACAGAAAGTTACATTACTTGTCAAGCTTCTCAGTGTTTTGACGCCAGTGAGTCATATCCTTTCTCCACCTCAGATTTTCTTGACTTCCAAAGGCACTTCCGGATGGGCTTCTCTCTATCAAATAAATTTCGAAACCATTTAAAAAAACATTATTTCAGTTGGACCACATATATGTATACTTGCAAACATTTAAGAAACAGTGGACAATATTATTAATTTTATACATAGTCATTTTGTCCTCATTGTAAGTGGAAAAAGCTGACAATGGTGTTTTTTATTAAAAGTTTTCACAACAGTCACAGAAGAAATATATTTGCTACATGTAATATAAAAAAATCCAACAAACACCCTTTTAAATAAACAAATTTTCTAAAATTGATTTTCTCAAAATCTTAACCATGGCTTCTATGCCCCTAAATGAAATGACCTTATTTCCTACCACTCTTCCTCTTGCTTACATCAGGTAGTTATCGCGCGCGTGTGGATTCTGTAATATATAGTCTCAGTATATATGCTCCTAATTTAGGATCTGTGCAAGGGTTGCTGGTCCTTTTTCCAGATTGTTCTTCCCACATTTTCACTGGCCAATCATTCATCATCTCCACAGAAATATTATACCTTCCCCAACTCTTCAACACTTCTTTTCCTCTTCATTTGCTTTATTTCTCTCCATAGCACTTATAAGCACAAGATTATAAGCTACTGAGAATAGAGATTATATCTACTTTGTCTACCACTTGATATCTGGGGCTGACAAAATTTCTAACACATTTTGAGAGCTCAATAAGTTTTTGTTTGATAAATAAAGAAAATACGGAGAATTTCTAAAGTAATTACTTCTTTCGGTCCACAGAAGGCAGAACAAGAGAAAGACAGTGACTTTCTCTCAAGAGGTTTCTAGGCTGGAAGGCAGATTGAATAGCATAGACCATATTTTTGACCTGTGTGCTCCAACAATTTTTAAAACATGCAATACCTGATTATTCAGAGAGGGGCACTGACCTCTTTTCCCTTGGATTGTCAAATAAAAAATGACACCAATACCACTATAGCCACCTGCTGTAAATGAATCAAAATTATACTTATTATTTTTTGTCAGATCAGAAAAAAATATATACTTTTTGGTGTGCCACAGAATTTTAGTTATTAGTTTATGTGTGCCATAAGATGAAAAAGGTTGAAAATCTCTGGTATAGACTCTTTTAAAAGGCAGTAACAATAGAACTGATTCAGAGTGTTGCCTGCCATGTTCTCCGCAGCACTCTGGGCCTGGGTGGCTGGCCTCACTGCCCAGTGGGGAAGACATATAAGGAATTTGCACAAGACATCTGTGCAAAATGGAGCTGGAGGAGCCTTATTTGTACACAGAGATACTCCTGAGAATAACCCAGATACTCCATTTGATTTCACACGAGAAAACTATAAGAGAATAGAAGCAATTGTAAAAAATTATCCAGAAGGGCATAAAGCAGCAGCTGTGCTTCCAGTCCTGGATTTAGCACAAAGACAGGATGGATGGTTGCCCATCTCGGCTATGAACAAGACTGTAGAAGTTTTACAAGTACCTCCAATGAGAGTTTATGAAGTAGCAATTTTTTATACAATGTATAATCGAAAGCCAGTTGGAAAGTATCACATCCAGGTGTGCACTACTACACCCTGCATGCTTCGAAACTCTGACAGCATACTGGAGGCCATTCAGAAAAAGCTTGGAATAAAGGCTGGGGATACTACACGTGACAAACTTTTCACTGTTATAGAAGTGGAATGTTTAGGGGCCTGTGTAAATGCACCAATGGTTCAAATAAATGATAACTATTATAAGGATCTTACACCTAAGGATATGGAAGAAATTATTGATGAGCTCAAGGCTGGAAAAACTCCAAAACCTAGGCCAAGGAGTGGATGCTTCTCCTGTGAGCCAGCTGGGGGTATCACCTCATTGACCGAACCACCCAAAGGACCTGGCTTTGGTGTACAAGCAGGCCTTTAATTTATATGTAATTGTAAATATGTCACTGGAGAAATATAATATGAATCTCCTATACATAAAAAAAAAAAAAAAAAAAAAACTGATTCATACAAATCCAGCGTAAGTACAGCATTGGAAATTATGCAGAAATATAAAAATATGTAAACAACAGAACGTTATGATTTTAGGCCTTCAATGAGAAAACATAAAAAAATATATCTTAAATTGGTTGGGAAAATAAAAAGAAAAATGAAAGTAAAAATTCAGAGTTTAAATATAAATTTAAAAAATACTGAGAAACAAATATAATTGTTTCTAAAACAATTCTTTTTAAAAATTGATAAATAATTGATATATAACATTAGTTTCAGGGGTACAATATAATAAATTTGATGTATGTATATATTATAAAATAATCACCACATTAAGTCAAGTTAACATCCATCACATCACATGTATTTAAAAATATTTTTTCTTATAATGAGAACTTTTAAGATCTCTCTAAACAACTTCCAGATATACAATACATTATTATTAACTAGAGTCACCATGCTGTAGATTATATCCCCAGTACTTAAGGCATCTTACAATTGAAAGTTTGTACGTTTTGCCCATCCCCACACCCCTGCCTCTGGCAACCACCTATCTGTTCTCTGTAAGTTCAGCTTGTTTGCTTCAGATTCCACAAACAGAACTTCAATTCTTACACTCAAAACAGTGAGAGCTGTCTTAAGGCCACAGGTTTAAAAATGTAACATATTGCTAATAGTTCCACTCTTTTCAACAATAAACTTCAAAAGACCTGTGGTATAATATAAAGAACATCATATCGGAAGTCAAAAGATCCTGGTTCTGTCACTTAGTTTATAATCTTAGGCAAGTTATTTCCCTCTGTGAGTTTTATTTTCTTTATCTTAAAGATGAAAATAATTATTCATCAGGTTTTGGTAATAATTAAATGACCTACTTAAAAGTTAATTTTCATATCTTTTTAGCATATTGTTGTAGATAATAAATGAATTAAAGGAAAACCAATAGGTATCTTACAAATTGTATATAACTAAAGTGAAAAAAAAATGGTGCTCTATTAATTCCATTAAAAGCAAAGACCTTATCTTTATTCATTATTAAATTCCAAACACACAGTATATAGAAGATATGTAAGTTTATTTAAATAAGTGATCACGAGAGCAAACAGCCTTTCAGAATAAAAAATATTCATGTAAATGTATGTTCATATTTTAAGTCAACAAATATATATGGAACTGATAGCATGTGTCATGTACACAGATGACTAAGCCACATCCCTGACCTTAATTAAGGAGCTCTCAGCAACAATATTATTCGTGTATCACTTCAGAATTTACAAAATGTTTACACACATGGTCACTACAAAGATGATAAGATCAGTTAGTTATACTACCTTTAAAATTCACAAGTAGATGAGGAAAAGGAAAAGTGGGGAGAATAAGTGACTTGGCCAAGATTAGAAACAGGCCTCTAAGGCTACTAAACTGTTTCTTCTCCCTGATATTTGAGTTTGATGGGCAATATCTTTGCCTTAGATACAGGCTATATGAATTCATTGTGCTAAGAAGCTTTTAACAAAAAGGGATGCTACATATAATTTATGGTACTAAGAGTGAGCCCTAATATAAACTATAAACTCTAGGTGATTATGATGTGTCAGTGTAGGTTCTTTAATTGTAACAAGTATACCACTCTGGAGGGGGATGTTAATTTTTTTTTTTTAAATAAGGGATGCTATTAATAATCATGCAAGGGCAACAGGAATAAACTGAGGCCATCCAGAGCAAATCACGAAGTATATTTACAGGACTTAAATCAGAATTCTAACTTGAATTCCTGCAGAGAAATGCTTATCCAGGTTAATTCAGTTATATTTATTTTTTAAGTATATTTTATTGATTATATTGTTACAATAGTTCCAATCTTTTGCCCTTTGCTCCCCTCCATCCAGCACCACCCTCCCCCAGAAATCCCCCTCCCCCCCCAGTCCGTGCCCATGGGTTGTACATACAAGCTCTCTGGCTTCACCATTTCCTATATTATTCTTTTCTTTTTTAATTCAGCTATATTTAAAACACCTTTTTAAAAGCATAGAATTGTCACTGAAGACTTAAAACAATGATTATTATAATATATACTTGAAGGAAATTGAAAAAATCCTCACCAGAAGATACTGCGTACGTACCAAGCTGTCCTCGGCTTCGGCGCACCATTTCTTGTCTAGCACCTATGCTTCCAAGAATAGCTTCTTCAAGCTTAGCTCTCATGTCTTTTGATTTCTTAAAGGTCAGACTATTCATTCTTTCAAACACTTTCTTCCCCTAAAATTTAAAAATTAGAAAATAAGAGGCAATGATAAAATTTTCTTCTTTTTTTCCACATTGTTTCTTTTCTTGTTCCTCTTTGCAATGGCATAGTGATCACTTACTTTGTATTCAAAGCATGATACACAGAGATAAAGCAGATCTAATAGCCGGTTTAGCTGAAGGACTGAGAGATCTGTAAACCACTTTTGCAGAACTGTCTCATCTGCATTCTTGAGAACCCAAAGTAGACAGATCAAAAGGCTGCGACTTGATTCTGCTGAAAAGGTAGTGTGTTGCCTGCCACTCTGAAAGTCAAGAACAGTAGAATGAGACAGATTGATCAATAACCATTTCTTTTGGGGGGGGGGTTGTCAGTTTTCTTCAAAAAAGCAATAAAACAAAGATTGCTTAAAAATCAAATACTAAAAAAAAAAAGCATTTGATTCATATAGAAACTTAAACTGAAGTTTATTGAACCCTTCCTGGCTACAGAAGATTGTTTTAATCTGTGGGATAGCTTCCAGCAGATTTTAATAGATAACATAAAGCAAAAAACTAAAAGATCCTACTATTAAAAACTAAGATATCTACCACACAGTATCAAACATGATGAAAATAAAAAAACCTAACTGACTCAGAAAATAAAAAAGTATTAAAATAGAAAGTAATAACAAAATGTTTATCAGGTTCAGAGAACCATTGTTTCCTCTCAGGGGCCACTGACAAAAAGGAAAAGTCTTAGACATTATATAAGTAAAAAGCATTTTTACATAGCGCATCTATGGTTAAGGTGCTACTTTTAATTTACAATCTGTAGTAGTATTGAATGGGCCAAAAAGTTTGTTTGATCTTTTTTTCCATAAGATGATTCTAGCAGTATTTAGTTGTCTTTGACTTCATTTGATGACGATGACAAAACACAACAAAATTTGAAATGTGCTAGACACTACATTAATCAACTTTTTAAAAATTTAACTCACAATAATTTTATGAGACAGTATTAACTATTGTTATTTCTAGTTTATAGGTAAGGAAACTGAAGGCTAGAGATTAATTTGCTCTAAATCACATACTAATCATCAAATGTACTATTAAGTGTGTGAAAAAGCAAACCACATAAAGTATATGAAACACTTATAATTGACAATAGGTTTGATCAAGAACATATAAACAAAGGCAGAAAACCCAATGTAAAATGGGCAAAATACTCAGAACACTTTAAAAGAGAAAATCCAAATGGCTAACATACATATGAAAAAGTGTGCATTGTGCATCCTCATAAGACATGAGGGAAATGACCTACAACTATAAATTACCAGACTGACAAAAGTTAAAAAGTCTGAAAATTCTAAGTGATGATGAACATGTGAAAGAATGGAAACTCATAGGTGCAAGTGTTGACTGAGGCGAATCCTTCGGAAAACACCCCGGCATATCTGGTATAGCTGAAGAAACACATATTATATGACCCAGCAAATTTCACTCCTAGGAAATGACCTAAATAACAATATACATATGCATGCTGGATACATATAAAAGACTATACAGGATTGTTATTTATCATAACCAAAGATCAGAAACTATTCATGCATCTATTAGCAGACTAGGTAAATAATCTGATCTATAGTCAGATACTGGAATACCATACAGAAATAGAATCAGTGAATTATAGCAACAATTTGTAACCTGGATAAATATTAATCATATAATGTAAAGCTTAACTATAATAAATATTTAGGGACGTAAACTTAGATGGTAAATCTATAAACAAAATTAAGCAACTATTTCATTAGGCAGGATAATAGTTTGGCATCTAGTTGTGGTAGAGAAAAGCATGCTGAAGATTTCTAAAAGGCAGTCCATGCTCTATATTTTGTCCTGAGTGGCAACTAACAAAGGTGTTTGTGTTATAATATATTGTTAACGTGTACATTTATGTTTCATATACTTTTTCATGTGCAGTATATTTCACATAAAGAAAAGTTTTTAAAAAATGAAAAATTCAATAAAATTGAGAATAGTGGTCATTTTGAGGGGAGAGATGGGGCAAACTGAGGACAGACTGGGAACTTCCAAAGTATTTGCAATGTACTATTTCTGAAGATGGGTGATAGGTATATCGTTGTTTATTCTATTACTTTTCTTTAATTGTACATGTACTTTATATATTGTTCTGTATGTATAATATCAAAAATATGAGGAATAAAAGAAAATTCATCAAAGTTAAACATTTTTGCACTTTAAATGACACCATCAAGAAAGTGAAAAGTAAACTACAGAATGGGAGAAAATATATGAAATCATATATAAGGGAGCTGTACCCAGAATACTATATAAAGAACTCTTTCAGGTTGGTAACAAAAAGATGAACAACACAATTTTAAAATGGCAAAGGATTTGAATGAACTTCTCTTTAAATAAGATAGATACACAAAAAGATGTGCCAATAAGCAAATAAAAAGGTGTTCAACATTAGTAGATATTAGGGAAATGCAAATCAAAACCACAATGAGATGCCACTTCATACCCGCACAGGTGGCTCTAATTAAAAAAAAAAAGATTAAGTGTAGGTGAGGAATTGGAGAAACAGGAACCTTTAATTCATTGCTGGTGAGAGTATAAAATGGTGCAGCCACTTTGAAAAAGAGTTTAGAAGTTTCTCAAAATGTATGTAAACAAAGAGATCTACCTTACCACCCAGCAAATCCGCTCCTAGTCATCTACCTAAGAAAAACAAGAATATATGTGCACACAAAGACATTGTCCACAATGTTCAGAGCAGCATATCCCAAACAGCCAAAAAATAGAAATAATCTAAATGTTCAGCTGACAAATGGGTAAAATACGGTATATCAATACAAAGGAATACTACTCCTCTGGCAATAAAAAAAAGTACTGATACCTATAACAACATGGGCAACCCTCAAAAACATTATGCTTTAGAGAAAGAAGTCAGACACAAAAAATTACAGTGTATAATTCCATTTATATGACATATCCAAAATAGCTAAACCTATAGAGATAGAGAACGGATTAGCTGCTGCCTAGAAGGGCTAATAGGCCTAGGGGTTCTCAGAGGGATGTTGGAAAGGTTCTAAAATTAGACTGTGGTGATGGTTGCTCAACTCTGTAAATATATTAAACACCATGACATTGTACACTTAAAGTGGGTCAATCTTCTGATATGTAAATTATCCCTGTAAAACCGTTTTTTAAAAAAGTTGTCAAGTAGAACAGCTTCCATAAATATTGCATTTTTCTGAAAAAAAGTCATCTAAAACTTTCAGAACTGGATCTAGCTCTATTGGCAGTTAGTCTCCCTATCCCCATAGCCTTCCCTCTTTAAAAGAGAAAATTACAGGGGCGGAGCAAACGTAAATTTTTTAAACCATGAAAACATATAAATCTTCACAGATTAAAAAAATCTCAATTGCTAAACAATTGAGAATATTTTTTGGGCTGATTAAGAACAAAATGGCTTTAAAAAAAGAAAATAGGCTATATAATAAGACAACTTTCAAAATTCAGAATGACAGAATATGAAGCTTTATACCATAAACCAAGCTCAGAGTACTTCTGCATCAGCTAATACAATAAATAACCTAGTTATTTAAGGATACATCCTTGTAAATATCTGTCTTTCCAGAAAAAAACTTCTGTAGGAGATTTATTTTTACCGTTGATGTGAGGAGGAAACTGCCGGGCCTTGTTAGCTGAGGAACTGACGTTCCTGCAATTGCCATGGCAACTGTCTGGCTTATCATACTTCCACTCTCACTTTCATAGTCATCAGTGGCTACGCAAATTGGTCTTCCTCGTTGACTGTGAGTTTCTAGAAAAAATAATCCAAAATTAAATACACAAAGCTTTTGTTTAGCTTACTTTAGTTATTGAGCATGCAACTGCCTTTCTTATTCTCCACTACTCTTAAAAAAAAAAACACCTGTTTTATGTAATATTTATCCTTCGCGTTATTCTTTTAAACAATATTTTCAATAATTTAAATATCAGTTCATTCCTACAGTAATAATTTATAGTTTTATAGCAAACTTTACCTTGCTAGTAAAAAAAGATATAATAATTTTAACATTTTTGCCTTCAAACAAGGAAATCCACTTTAGATATTAAAACACTGGAAAAATTATTCAACTATCAGTCCCTTAAAGGCAAGGAGTTGGTTACCTTTGTATCATCACAGCATCTACTAAAGTTCTTACATATATTCGCCAGTAAATGTTGTATTTGTTTTTACTGAACTGGAAGTATCTTTATCAAGTCAATAGCTAGTTTAAATGAGCATATGAAGAAATTCAAATACCGTAATTCTAAATATGAAAAGCGAGAGCAATAAAACTTTGTTAGGTCCTAACTTTTAAAAAGCAACAGAACTTCATCTTATTAACTCAATGTTAGCAATAAACTCAATTCTTGTTATTCAGGTGAATATTAATTTAAATTATATTTATATGAATAAAATTGACAGTAAGTATAGCAGTCAGCTTTCAGGTTTTCTTGTATTTTTTTAAGAGGAACAGAAAGTACACAAAAACTCTATTTCCTAAGAAGTGGGAATAGAAATACTATACAATTATTACTTTAAATTGTCATAAGAACTACTTATAGAAACCTGGCAGTGGGTTCTCTCACATGCTTAAGATTTTCAGTAATATGTTTACAGTTTATTTATATCAGTGCACATTTCCTTATATTTCTTTTCTTAAAATAAGGTCTTTATTCTTGAGAAATTTCCCAACACTTTTATGTATTGAGCTTTGCTTTTAAAACTTGTCTTAAATAGACTAAGTACCTGTAAAGTCACACAGCTGAGGAACAGTTTCCATGACGATGCCAATCAGAGGCAGATACAACATGGCCACCCGAGCCTTGATCTGGGGGTCAGAGTATCGTGGGTCTGAGTCATGGCTGGATAGTAAATTGTGTACCATATTGATGACTTTCTTATGCAATCCAAACAGTCTGTTTAAAAAGAAGTTGGAGAAAAAGAAGCAGTAAGGTCACGGAGATTAGTTAATATCTTTAAAGCAAACAGTAAGCCATGGTAATGAATAAATTTGTTCAACTTTGCTACATATTTGCACATATTCCTATAAGCACACTTCTATTTTAAAATTAATAAGTGTCTTTCTGTATAAATAAGAACTTAGGTAAAGTAAATGTTACACAAATTCACTTAGGAGTAAACCTAAATATTTTTACATTAACTCCTTATTAGTGCATTCTAATATTAAATAACTTTAGGGCAGACATAATCTGATTCTCACTTCTGAACAGCATTCAGGCTGTTGTAGAGAACAGGATTTGAGGGTGGCAAGAGTGGAAGCGTGATTAGGGAAGTAGCAGTGAGGATGGAGAGAAGCGGCTCAACTTGGGGTATATTTTGGAGGTAGTACCTATGGAATTTGCTAATGGATTAGGAGTAGGAGAGAGTAGGAAAAGAAAGAAATAAGCAGCAGAAAAAACTAAGAATATAATCCTGTATACTACTATTTAAAGCTCTTCCCCTATCTTGCTTAACTGAATAGACTAAGAAAAGGTGGTAGTGAACACAATTACCATGGCTTTCTGGACTTTATAGAAAATCTTTCCAAGTGTCAAAGACCAACACATTCTAGCTTGAAGAGGTGAAAAAGCAGTAAAAAATTCTTTCCTAAGTCCTATATTGTTCTACAGAAATACAACAAACCTATTTTAATAGAATTGATCCTTGACATGAAAAAAAACCTCATTGCAAAAACAGATGACTATGAGAATTCTCTGTTCTTCATACCAGACAATGCTGAACACCTGTACATCTATTTTCCATCTTCTTTCTTAGGAGAACTCAATTACTTTCAGATATACATACATTCCTCCCTGCTGCGACTCAGGAGAAGCTGAGTCCATTCCATTTCTATAGATCCCAAATAGACCGGCCCTGCTACTTAAAGCAGCCAGTTAACAAACCTGTTTTGCTACTAGTCTGAGAACAGATAAATGTTAATCAACTCATTGCTTCCTTAATTGAGGTCTACAAAAAAAAAGTCATATGAGCTAAATACTGTGTTTAGTGACATAGCGGATTTACAATTATCTTGTGCTCTATAAAAAACCGATGAACCAATACCAGTCTAAGCACCGCATGTGAATAGGACTGATCTAATCTGTCCAGCAACCTGGCCTTGCTCTGGTGACTGCAATAGGACAGGAGAGGTAAGTGAGCACAACCAGTCTAAAGGAAAGATTTACATTGCACACTTGGGAAGAGTGTTTCTTCCTCTCCCTCCTGCTATATAGGAACAAGTAAGAATTTCATCTGAATTGCCAGGGAAAACTACCCCACAGTTAAGAGAGACACAGTCTTAGGGATAAAGCATCTAATAGAGGTAAGAGATATAAAGAACAAGAACACCCTGATAACATTGTGCTACTGACTATACTGTTTAAGAAATCCCATCTTTCTTCCAATTATGATAACTGGCATAATAAACTTCCTTCCTTTAGTAAAGCTAGTATTAAGAAAGGTTTTCTGTTTCGTGTAACCAAAAATGTCTTGATATGTCAAGAAAAAATATTGGAAATATATATTCATATGATTGAGATATACCAGTTATTTCAAAAAGCTAGTATGTTTAGAAGTTGTTTTCTGAGTTGTTTTTCTCTAAACAATGAATTCCCCTTTCCCCCCAAATAACATCATACTCATATGTCAAATAGCAAAACATAAAGGTGGTAGGCAGGGATGGAAGCCCTAGGACTTCAGCCACTTAGTCTGTCCTCTCCATACTCCGATGCCTGTACTCCACCAACCCCATCCTACATGGAAACTGATTAAATTCTTCAGAACTCAATGTGAACAACTACTTCCTTAAAATATATTCCTAAAATGGGAAGTTGCCATTATAAAGTAGGCATGTCTTTCATTTTCAGAAGATTTAGTCTTTCACAATTTATTGAGCATTGACTTTGGCCCTAACTACTGCTAAGAACTTTTTAAACCTCCTCTTTTATTCATTCAATAAATACATCAGTGGATGCTTGTAAAACCTGTGCAAAGGTATCTCATTGTTTTCCTCTGGAACTCCTAAATATGAGGTTAGATTGCATTATAAACTCCTAACTGAAAAATTGAAAAAGAAAGCAATTATTACCCAAATGAGTCATGGTCATATAGATTTTTTAAAATAACTATTAAGATGGAAGTACCGTATAGGAATGCTAGACCACAACACATTAAGCTAGTCATATAAATTCAAATCACCAGACAATATACCCTGCCTTTTCTTACTATATCAATTTCCAAAAATTCTCTAAAAGTGTATTCAATGTTAAAAGTTTTAAAACCTAAGGATTTTGTATAGAGGGCAAATTTTGAAATAAAATGCAACATAGTATGCTGGCAAATTATAAATTCTTGTCACTTTTATCAACAAATCTAAGAGTCTATCTATTTGAATGCACAAATATTTTGTGTACTTTTAAGGAAGAAAAATAATGCTACTTAATAAACCACCAATTTCAAGACAAATCTCAAATTCAGAGATGACAAAATATGAAAAAAGGTCTTCTGTAAAACTGATGAAATACAGAAATGGCAAGGGTATAGATCTTAGCAAATATAGAAGTAGAAGAGTGGGAAAAAGTATTCTTCTGGAACTTAGGAAGTTTAAGCAGAATACTTTTGTCCCCTTGTCTAAAATCAAACTGATATTCTACAAGGCAATAATGGTCTACTCACCCTTCAGCATCAGGGTCTAAAATAACAGCCAGCTCTGTTAGTACAAGGCCTGCCAAATAATGCTGTTGGCGGAAAGGCACAGATAATTCAAACATATTTGCAATCTTCTGGTCTTGTACATTGGTAGAAAATCCAGAACTCTGTTTGGGAGAAGAGATAGAACAAACTATAACAGATGTGCAAAAAAAATATCCCACAGACACAGCATTACAACAAATAAAATCTGAGCATTATCTAAAAGTAAGATAAACTTTGCCTAGGGTAATTTATTGCCTAGGGTTAATTATAGATCATTATTATTAACTTTGGAGAAAGTAACTGCTCTTACTTTTCGTACAAGAAACTACGATGAAATAAACTTTTATTATTTTCAATTTCCTCATACTAAAATTTTCCATCTATTTTTCTTTATTTTTTCAGCCAATTAATGTTTTAGTATTAAACTCTGAATGGAAAAAATAAGTAACTAAGTCTAAATAATATACAGGGTGGGGCAAAAGTAGGTTTAGAGTTGCAAGTACACAAAATACAGAGTTTATTTTGTATTATTATTTATTAATTATTGTATTATTTTCCATACAAACTGTAGACCTACTTTTGCCCCACCCTGTATTATGTACTCACTGCTGAATATAGGGAAATATTCATAGTCAAGGCTACTGGTTTCCAGAGAAATTTCAAATACAGGTAAAACTGCGTCTCAGAGAAAAAAATACTATCTCTTGAAAATCACTATCATTTTATGGTTGAATTACTGAGTTTTAAAAAAGTTGATACTGCAAAATAGCATCCCCCAAGATATAGTTAAAGGCAAGAAAGTCCTCAACTTCATCCCTTCAAATCCATAATTAAAGGTCATCCATGTGAGGTTTCTCAGAAGAACAATAGATTTCAGATTTCTCTATGAAATATATTCCTAAAGAAATATATAAAATTCTTCTATCTTTCCTCTCCCCAAAGAGCGACGTCTCTGTCATACATAAGAATCTGAATATTATGTACTATAATTAGATGACAAGTTGGAGAACAAGATAATGAAAGAAATTCTGTGAATTTCTTGGCTGAATGAGATGTGAAGCAGGAAATTAGTTGTAAACAAATGTGTTTTTTTAAAGGTTTTAGAAATGCACCTATGCTAAACTTGTACTTGACTGTATATCCACATCTTTGGAAGAGGATGGGAGAAGAAAGCAAAAGACTAGCTTCATCCATTATAGGAAGAAGTGTGTGTCAGCCAGGTACAAGAGTATGTGGAAATAAGATTCTTTTGCAAAGGTAAAGTGAAAAGTTGTGGGTGTTTTCTGATGTTCTCCATCTTTTTAAGTGAAGTTCATAAAATTCTTTTATCAAGCATCTGACATTGATCTAGCCTAGAGAATTACATTAAGGAATTAAATATCTCAAAAATAAAATTAAGAAGTGTTAAGATCAACTTTGACCTCAGACATTAAGAGCTTAGGGTAGCAGCTTGTTTGCTTCACGAATTATATAGAAGAATGTTTCACGAGGAGGGAAAAATCCAGGCTTCTTCGATACTAAAACCACAAAATCCCTTAATCCCAATCTGTATGACAGGATACATAATAATTGATATAACCCTTTTTTCATCTTTAGAGAAACTACTAGCTATTGAAGTGAAGTGACATCCAATAAACCTATAAACATCCACCTTGTTTCCTTTGGGTTTTCTAGATAGAGCAGTGGGCAGGGCTCTGTCAGACTTGCATTGCAATTGTGTAGCTGAGCCCTTTGTCATTTTAATGCCCCTGATATTTTTGGCAGCTAGAATTAAACAATTTAATTCTTAATCAATTCCTTTGGTTTTCATGTAGCTTACAGTCAAAGATAAAGAAAGTAAGTTAATGATGTACTGAAGGACTGCCTGCACAGCAAGTTCCTGGAGAAATATTTAAGTGTGCTTTGCTTGAGATAACAAATATATAGCTAATAAGCACAAAACAATGATAGTTTAAAGAGCAGCAAAAGTCACAAATGTCAAGTTTCTGCCTTTTGCTTTAAAGATAACATCACTGATGCACAGTTATGAGATATTCTGTAGAATCTTGGTCCTTCAACTCAGCGCTCCTTGTTCTCACACTATAATTCTGAGTTGCTGATGTGCTGTTGTGCCGTTTCTTTGCCAAGCACAGGATAACTTCAGGAGCTCAAGGAGAATTTATGAGATTGTTTGGTAGAAGCAAAGAATGTCCTCAAGATAGCTACGACCAGGGCTGATGCCTAGGAGTCTGATACGAAAAAGTGTTACCTGTGACTGAAAAAACATGAACTTTTCTCTGGGTTCTCTGGAAATACCCCCTCCCCCCCAATCCACCCCTTTCCCTAGCTATATAAAAACTCCCTGTGTTTGGTTTCTGAAATGGATTTGAGAGATCTTCCTCTTCCAGCCTCTCGCTTTGACAAAATCAAATAAACCTCTTTGCCTCCAAGCACTGGGGTCTCAGTTTTGGCCCACTAGTGCATTGGGTACACAAACCTCAATTTGGGGAGGTAACTGCAACAGTTCAACTTCTTCCTCTGCTGAATTATGTTTTGCCTCCCTTCCTTTTACTAGTATTAATCCTTAATACACACCCTGTACCCCAAACTCAATCTGTGTCTGCTTCAAGAAAACCAATTAGTGAAACCTCTATGTGAGTTTATGTAGGTGAATTCACTCATATGTGCATAAATCTGTACGAGGAGTACAACATAGTGGTTAAGATTGTGGGGTCTAAAATAAATCCAACATGCAAAGTACAGTAGAAGGAATATAGTCAATCGTCGTCGGCAGCCGTCCGTCTCGAGAGACGATGGTGTAGCTTCTTAAGAGTCTATCTGCACCGCCGAGAATGGCTGTGCAGTCCAACTCGGGAGTGACACGGTATCTGTCTCCTCCCGTGTTGAATCGACATCTTGCGATGACGCTGGAGTGTCCTCTCCAGTGAAACTGAAGCTACAGAGCCTGGGCAGGGTGATATGGAGGGTCTGCTGTTGCCCATGCAGCAGACCCCCCCTCTCTTCGCAGCTGAAGGATCCAAGGGAAAGACGGAGTCAATACAGCTTGGCTTCAGGTGCGCCGCAGGAGTTGCCGGTGTTGACTACAACGTCAAACCGCCTTAGGGACTCCGGCTCCGGATTTTCTGTCGGGGTTTACTCCCTTAGCCTTTTCCCTGAAGAGGTATGCCGCAAGGCAGCGGAGGTTTTTTTGGAGTCAGAGTTTTCCTTCTCTGAATATAGTCAATAATATTGTTATAACTATGTATGTGTCCGATGGGTACTTAACTAATGGGGTGATGACTTTGTATGGTATATAAATGTCTAATCACTATGTTGTATACCTGAAACTGATATATGTCAACTTCATTTGAAAAATAAATTTAAAATAAAATAAAATAAAGCCAACATGTGCGCTGGTTCAAAGCTTAGCTCTGCCACTCTACGATATGACTTTGGGTAAGTTATTGAAATTTTTGTGTTTCAGTTTTTTCATCTGTAAAATGGGGATAATAACAGAGTTTACCTCCTGGAGTTGCTCTGAGAATTAAATGAGTAATACTTATAAAGCACTTAATACAGAGACTAATATACAGCTGTTATTCAATAGTTTACCTACAATTTTTTCCATTGTTTAAAATGCTTTGCCACAAACGTTGACTTTAAGAATATTTCTGTCACACACTTTGCATACCTGAGATGTTGCAGAAGAAACAGAAGGAGATGGAGATGCAGGTGGGGTAAGCAGGCTGCAGGGTAGGTTTAATGTAACATAGTGCTCATGGCTGCAGATGATTCGCAGAAAATCCAACCTCAAGGACACCAGAACACTTGGATTTGGTAGTGAATAAAGCTTTGAAGACACCTTAAAGTATTGCATAAATAAGAGAACCCAACTGAATATATCATTTCCCTAATCCCAACACCAGAATGGCAGATTAAAGAATTAAAGAACAGTACTAAGTGGGCAGCTGTGATTTAAATAATAACATAGCTTTCTCCAGAATTACATTAGAATAAAAAATTTTGAATTACAAGATTTACTGTATAAATCCACTGCCCAAGGCAAAAGCCACATTCTTGTATTTCCAGTATAGCATTAATATTTCTACTTCTCAAAGATGCACTTCATGAAGGAAAAGTATATCACCAAAACAACTTCATAAAAAAAGTATCCATTATTTTTACAGTACCTTGTGTTAAACTACATTTATAATTATCTATTTGCCCATTTGCCCAGATATACCATAAACTACTTGAGGACATATAGAAACTGACTTAGTAACTTTAGCACCCCTAGGGTCTAGCTCAATGTCTGGCACATGTAGGTGGTTAATATTTGAAGAATAAAGACAGGAATAGGTTTTCGAGGCAACAATATATGAAATTTTGGGGACAAGGTAAAAATAATATATACTGTAGCAAATATTTGCAGTGGGTTGGTGCCTACAGTTTCAACTTCTCTAGTAAAAGAAACATACAACAAAGGCATGCAATAGAACAGATCTTCAAAACGTCAAATGGCTGCCTCTTGCATGCCCCAGCCAGGGGCCAGGCTCCCAACCTAGGCATGTGCCCCGAGTGGGAGTCCAACAGGTGACCTTTTTCTTTCCAGTACTACACCCAACCAGCTCCAGCAAACTATATATTACACTTTTAGAGCTCCTTTATTTATTTTTTTAAAGATTTTATGTATTTGTTTCCAGAGAGACGGGAAGGGAGAAAGAGAGGGAGAGAAACATCAATGTGTGGTTGACTCTTGCACGCTCCTAACTGGGGACCTGGCATGCGCCCTGACAGGGAATTGAACCAGCGACAACTGTTTCACAGGCCAGCACTCAATCCACTGAGCCACAGCAGCCAGGGCTAAAGCTCCTTTAAAAGGTAACTCTAGGATAATCATAGAGCTTACTAGCAAAATTGCCTATCAGGTCCAATAACTAATGTTTCCCAAAAGGCAGACTTCATTAATCACTTGAAAAAATTTTAAAACAAAATCAGCTGTGGAAAAGTTCCAGGATGCTTTTAGTTTAGTAAAAGCAAATTCAGTGACCTTTGGGACATGGGTAAACATTTGTCTGTGATTCTGAACTCTACAATGTCCACGGCTGCATTAAGAGGAGTACCTAGCAAAATACAGCTACTTTAAATATCACTGAAGACATAGAAAGCGCGGTTAGTTCTTCACTCAATATAAAAACTATTCTTCAATGGTATCTGGGGCTGCTTTACAGACTACTGACTTGATGGTGTGCTCTAGAATGGGCATTAAAGAATAATGAGTGGGCCAGTGTAACCCAAGGGAAAGCCAGTTATACTGATATCAGCTTGCCACAGCCTTGTGTCCTGATTAAACAAATGGAACTTACTTTTGCCTTACTGATAAAACTACGCTATTTTAAAGACGAAAATGCCAGTATATGCATGTGTTCTTAAAGGTCTCTATAGCTGTAAAAAGAGCAAACACAGTGTTTAGGTTATGTGATTAGTAATTATTACTAATTATGCATTACCTGTTTATAGCAGGTCTTTATAAGGCTAAAGACAAATCCTCTGTCCATAACAGACAACAGATCATTGAGAAAAAATGCAAGACTTGTGTTGAGTCTTTCAACCATTTCTGTGTCCTGAGAAACAGAATAAAAAGAAAAACAAATAAAAGTATGAGAGTTTAATGTGAGCTTTAAAAAGATTTAATAAAAAAATCAGTCATCATTACCTTCTGAAATCGTGAAACGATATCACTAGCAATTGTACTGACAAGAGCAGCAATGTCATCCATGAAACGTTCCGGGAAACGAGTTTTCCTTGGTGCAGCAAGTTTATCATTAAAGTATAAGTGGTGCACCATGCTCTTCACCTGTAAAAATAAACACGCCATTAATTTAATTTCTTATGCATGCAATTAACAGTTACAGAAACTCCAAATAGTAGGGCTATTTTTTCAATATACCATATGATTTAATAGGTAGCTGAAATGCAGTCTTTTAGCTCCTCAAATATTTTGAGAAGTTCACTACAGTATTTTGTATGTTCCAAAGAAATATCAAATAAAATACAATTCAATCACTGCATCACCTTCATAAAATTACCTTGGCTGTCAACAGGAAAAAAAAAAATTGTGTATGTCCAAAAAAAAAAAATCGCCCTTTAAAATTGTTTTAAATTACATCTTTCCAAGACTCATTAATTTTGCCATTCCATATCCCCCAAACTGAGCTCTCAGCTGTTAGAAACCTTGACTTCACTGTTGTGTCTTCAGCATCTAGTATCTAGTGTCAAATGGTGGATGTATATTAAATATGAATGACTAAATATTATAAAATATTAGATAAAAGTTACAAAGCAATTTAAGTTTATAAAATGTTTTTGGATATAGACTCTTATCATAACAACGTGGTGATGGTAATAAGAGATTTTAGATTCAGGGAAATTGAAGCCAAAGTTCCACAGTTAGTAACAGCAGAGCCAGGTCCTGTTTGTCGCTGTTGTTGATTTGTTTTCTTTCTTTCTTTCCTTCCTTCCTTCCTTCCCTCCTTCCTTTATTTATTTATTTTTAAGTATATTTTATTGATTATATTGTTACAATAGTTTCAATTTTTTCCCCCTTTACTCCCCTCTGCCCAGGGCCACCCTTCCCCCTTTATTTATTTTTTTACATAATTTTTTTTTGGAAAAGTTTCAATGATTTTTGCTTTCTGGAGGCTGAAGAGTAAGATTCCTAGTGCCAGAATGCCTGAGTTTGAAACACAGTTCTGCTCTTGACAAGCAGTGCATACGACAAGCAATTATTTCATCTCTCTTTGCTTTGGTAATACTGTACTTAGCCCATGGAGACAGCGCTATCACACTGTGCTCACTTGATAAACACATACATACATTAAAGCAATAAACATTTATGTGTATATATACATAGTAAGATACTAAGTAATTTGTTTTTAATATTATTTATTGATATTAGCAAAAAGTTTTTTAAATTGGCTATAACTGGCATTTCCCTAAGAGTTTTCTAACCATAAAAGCAGTCAGCATCTATAAAGCTCTTTTTATCCGTTTGGTATAAAATCTATGGTAATGCCACTATACAGTAGCATGTTCAGGCTAAGAAAGAATGTGTCACAGATCCTTTAAAAAAATAGCTAATTTATGCAACCATTCCTAAAAGAAATAAAATGGGCTTTATAATTCCAACTAAATTGTGCTAAGTGTCCACAGTGTTTAATTTAAAGATGTAACGTATGTAACTTTGCCTTGCAGGAACATGTAAAACCAGAAGATGGACAATAGAAAAGATTTCTAGTATAAAATAATGTGCTAACACAAAGTGTTCACTAAGGAAAACAATATTAAAGAATATGTTTATTTTGCTCACCATTAACTCAAAAAAGAACCAGGCTTGTTGCAGAGCTGACTCTCGAACGCTGCCACTGCAAACAACCCACTGCAAAGCCAGCTCCTCGTGAAAAAGCTACCCAGGAGTAAAGCCAACGTTATTATCAAAGTCAAGTCTGTTAATAACACAAACCAAATAATAATGCAACTGCAAATGAAGCTATAATGAGAATAAGCAAAATAAGGCATGTGGACCATTCAATGATGCAGTGAGGACACCCATTAACGAAACGGCTATTTATACATGTAAGACAGTGGCATGTTGAATAGCTGAAAAAATCATGTTATCTCGCAGTAAAATGTAATTTAAAGAAAAAAAAAAAGGTGGGCAATAGCCTTCTAAATTGTACCTGCAAACAGAAACTAGAGCAAAACCTCACAGTTAAAAATAAAATCTTGTTTGTGCCTTACATACATATTTCAATGTATGCAAATACATTCATGAATTTTGCCGGTACAATTTAGGAAATACCTTTAAAAATTTAAATTTTGATATAAGACATTAATTTACAAGTTTTCCTGTATTTAAAGTCTTTTTATAAAAATGGCAGAAATTTCCTGCCTTGTAATGGATATGCATACAAAACATTTGCAAAATAGTGTATTTTAATATGAAATAGGACTAACAAAACTGTGCATAAGGGAAGCAAATCAACATATCTTACTAAGAGTGATAACTTTTCTAACTCATCTTCCTTTTCCTGGAGATTTAAAACACAAAACAAGCAGTTACAGAAACAGAATTAAAAGTTGATACATTTTTTGGCACTGAAATTTGAGCAAATTTCAATTTACTAAAGTCTAAAAACAGCCAGTCTCAAATATATAAACATTACAATCATGTAAAGGAGCCTACACTGGAAAGATATGCCCTAAAGGCATCAGACAAGCAGTGCTTGCTCAAATGTATTTTTAAATGCAATGCAAATACTGTAACATCTCATAGCACTTATGTAAAGAAATCTAATATCTATTTAACTGCTGGAATTATTTTCCCCCTATATGGGTTGCCCTCATATGAATCTACCTTTTTAGTTGGTAAGCGTCCCGTTAATGTTTGTAAGAAACTTGACGTCTCTGTGTGCGAAGACATACGATTACAACTTCGATCCATAGCCTATGGAGTGAAGATGAATGAATGACGAGATAACATTAAAGTCTGCTGTGGATGACTTTGCAGTTCAAGGATTACATACAATTTTTAAAGTAGTGTTTTATTGTGGTTTCAATAACCATCTATTTTGTTGCTCATCTCATTTTCACCATTTTAAGCTGTTCTAATGGATTAAAAATATCAAAATGGCTTTGAAATATTTTCAGTCTTAAAAAGATGAGTATTTAAATAATTATATAAATTCAGAGTGCTGCAAAGAATGAAACTTTTATTTGTGTGGTCTGTACACGTGCACACATCTAGTAAGAAAATATAAAAACATACTTCTCAACTGGTCTCAGACCAAAGCAAAGCAAAACAAAAAAACCCCAAATTTTATATTCAATAAAAATTATAAAAAGTTTAGAATGATTTCTTTCGCTTTTTATTATCAAAACTAGTATTCAGGTTTGCCATTTATTACATGAAATAGAAATCAATTATAATATTAAAATGTAATTAAATTGGTTCTTCAAGAACAAGAGCATTTTCCTCCAAATAAACAGATGAGAAGTATATTTTAAGGTATCATGCAGTATGAGCAATCAAGCAAAAACTAATTCAACTAAGTTATAATAAATTTCATACTTTGCAACACAGCACAATTTAAAACTAATGTTTGCTTCTGGTATTCAATCTTATAGGATGGGGAGCATATACTCTTCACAATTAGTTTCTACTTTATTACCAGTATTTCTAGTCAGTGATTATGAAAAAATGACAACATAGTGAATGCTAAATAGAAATGATACAACAGCTATGCTTTAAACCAAAAGCAAATTGAAAACTGTCGGTTTATGCCACACAAAATTTTTTAAAATTCCTACCGAAGAAGTGCTACCTCTAAAATAGAAACTGTTATCAAAGCCATCAATTGCATAGGCAGCAGGCACTGAAATACGGAGAGTGTGTGAGGGGAGGAGACAGGAAACAGGAGAGCAGAGCAATGCTGGTACGAGTGGTGGTATTCATGCATAGTCGTTGAAAATGTGCTAAGTAAACAAAAATACACACTTTTTAATGATTAAAAAAGCAAGCCACTGAAATCATAGTATATACTAATAAGTAATGTTCTAAAGGGAAAAACATCAGCAGCCATAAAGAAACCTCTGATATGACACCACCTGTGTTGATTCTGCACTTGGACTGGGGTTGGATCCCCATGGGGCAGCCTTTGGACCACCAGTGTTAACCCAGGAATTGGAGCGGTCTAAACCCTAAGCATATAATAGAAAGCAGTTGGAAAGGAAAGAAATATCACATGTGGCATGCTATAAATTATTCTTAAAGAAATCCAGACTTCCCAATGCAAACATTTTTTAAATTAGTACTGTTAAAGCAACCAAAAATTTGAGGCACCTGTAGAGAATTAGTTCACCAAAATTATCTTATTACTTAAATTTTTAAAAATCATCAAGAACATTAGGTTCTGTATTTTCAGGCAATTTCTCTTTATGTAAAGGAATCGCCTTGAAGTACCAACACTCAAGTTTCCACAGCACCATTCCCCTCAATTCTCTTGAAAGATGGTGTTAGTTAGCAACAGATAATTTACTCTTAATATAACTAGGGTTTAAAAGGAAAAAAAAGGAAGAAAAGAACATTCCATCCTCTTCTAAAAGACTTTAATTTCATTCCATAAGTCATCAACTGAAAACTCCTTTGTAGTGATACTCCATAATTCTATTTGATCTTGACTTTTCTTTTATTTTCTTTTAGGGACTATTAGGAGAAATTAAGTAGAAAATAAGAGAAAAAATGCCTAATATTTTCTCCTTCCTAAAATGATGGTAAATTTGGGGCTGCGTTTGGTTTTCCTGTGCTTGTTGTAGTTAAACTTGTTGCGCTACTATACCATATAAATAGTATAAGAAAAAAACATTGTGCTGGAGCTATTTATAGGAATTATATCCTCTTCATCGCTATTACTGATTTAAAGTCAATTTAATATGCTATTAATGTGTATGACCAGAGTGAATTATGTCTGTCTGTCTGTCTCTGAAAGAGGTTATTATGATCCCAGGTAAAGGGAAATGGGGCTTTACTTCAATTTCTTAAACCTGACCGATCATTGAAATAACTTGGGAAGGCTTATAAAATTCAAGATTCTGGGTCCTGCCCCCAAAAAACCTGCTTCAGCAACCTGGGATGGGGCCTGGGAATCTGCTAATAGAAGTGGAGCAAGTTATAAGGAAATTTTAGAGAATTGATGGAATAAGATTTATGAAGACAACCCAAGAGAAACTGACTATAAATATCAAGGCAGGACTATGAATGCAAACCAGAAAATACCAAAAGAAGGAGAGGTAAAAGAAAAGAAAGAGTAGTCACAATGTTAATCTGTCTGTACAGACAGTATCACCTGGGAAGTTTAACCATCACCATAAATGCATAGGGACCTATCTCGAAACAATTAAATCAAGAGTTACAGAGACAGGAGAGAAAGGGGAAGCAGAGGAGGGAAGAGGAGGGAGTGGGTAAAGGAAGGGAAGGGGAGGAAGAGAGACAAGAAGCGGGGAGGGAAAAGGAGAAGAAGAGAGTGGAAGGGTAGAAGGGAAGGTCGGGGCAGGCAACCTGCCTGCCACCTTTCAAGGGCTTAGGTTTTAGGAAGAATATATCCTTTTTTTTGTCCCTATTTTTACAAAAATACAAAGAGGTTGAAATGATACAAAATCACCCATACATTTGACACAGGATGACTAATCCAGGTTCAGGTCCAGGTTCTAATGCTTAATAATTGTAAAATCTAAGGTAAATTATCTCATCTCTTTTTCAGTTTCTTAGCTATAAATTAGAAATGAGTGTCTCCCTCATATTTTAAAGATCAAATGAAATAATGAAGCAAATTACTAAGTACAATGCCTCATATATAGTAAACTCTCAACATAATATAATAACTGCCTGACAACATTAGGGGCTCTGTGAGGTTTATGGTCTTTAATTCCAACTGAGATCAGTCATCATGGCATTTCTCAAGTCATGTTCAGTGGCACAGGCAGTCAATGGGGTAGAACTGTATTTTGAGGTTTGGTTAAGCAAGTAAAAGCGAGAAAAGGATAAGGGAATTGAGGTTTGATTACAATGGGGATAATTATAATGATTGATCATGAAATTTTAGCTGGCTAAAGGGTAAGAAACAGTGTAAAGGTCATAGGATTAAGTGATTGGAGGTTGCAGAGGAGTATAGAAACTGTTGGAATTGGGGTACTAAAGAGAAAACTAGGAGCTAATGGTTAGAGAACAAAATGCATGAAATTGAGATTATGAGGGTAAGTTTTTGGTTTAAACTTTCAGATTCCTTATAATTTTTCAATAAAATAAAGTTATATATATATATTATTATTATTATTAGGGATTATGACTAAATGATACTCCAAAATAAAAATAGCTAGCAAAAATTTTGCAACTGAGAGAAAACATAAAAACCATTTAAATAAAACTTGATTCATACAAGGCTGTGTTGTCATAAGAAAACACAGGGCTCTCAAGTTGATATCATCATCAAAAGTTTATGTTATTATGTTCCATTTTATAAACTACTTGGGAAAAAAAGCAAATAACCATTCAAATATATATAAAAGCTTTGTTTAAATCTTGATGTCGTAATTTATCAAATATATCAAGTAAAAGAAAACTGTAGAATAATGTTAAATAAGGCATAATGCAAATCTCAAAGAAATTGAGACATTTAAAAGTAAAACCTCGAAGAAAATGGTGTCTTTGGTTCATAGGAAAATTTCTTATATTTCACAAATCAGGTTTGGTCTACTAAAGAACTGTATTTTATAGTATATAATAATGCTAAGTACCGCCTCTATTACAATGAGATGATAAAAAACAAAGGTAAAAAACATGAGTTCTTTTCCAAAACATGGAAATACATGTGGGGTTAAGCCTACAAAATATATTTTTGACCTGTGAGAAATTACTTAAAAATTGCTTAGAAGTTATTTTAAAATGAGCAATTCTTAATGTTCATTAGAAGTTTCTGAAAATGTAAAATTTCTATAACTATATGAATAAATGTAAGTAGTTCTGATGTTTTTGATCAATGTTCAAGTATTTCACCAAACACACACAGATCTTTAAAAAAAAATTATATTGTAGTTCAGGCTAAGTGTTAAACACAGACCCTAGAACATGTTTAGTAATGCTTCCTCATATTATTACCAGACTAAAATGCCAAAGAAAAGTTGACTTTGATTCTATAACCATATCTTCCTCCTTTCCAATAGCAAATGTATTTACATTTGAAATGATTTGGTCAAAACATAGCATGATGTGATTTCTTGGCCTTAGTCTTGCTGTTCTTTTCTCCAGCTTGTTTAAACTAAGTTATTTTTGCATTTTATACATAGAAAGGAAATAACTATTTGTTCCTTAAGTATATTTCTTGGGTAATAAAGATTAATGTTTTAAATAAAATATAGCAAGATCTTAGACTTAGGTAGCAACTCCCTTATCATCTAGGATAATCATTAACCATCATTAAATAAATCATATTCTAATTCTGGTGCATCTTACATAGAGCTTTTCATAAGAAATGTAGCTCAATTACCAATCAAGGGTAATCACTGATCTTGCCTTTGTTTTTGGAGAAGGACATATTTTGCCTCAATGATGCTATGTCCTTTCTACACAGCAGTCACATAAGTCTGTTTTAATTCTACAGAAAATAATTTTCACAAGATAAAGTATCACAGACAAAAGTGAGTAACATGTGACTGGTCATCTTGGACAAATTTTAGAGTTTGGCAGATTTTTCCAAGCAGAGTGCACAAATCACTTTGTAATAGCAAGCATATTTAATAGAAACATGAAACACTTAGTGTTTATTGATAGAATAGAAATTTATAATATCTTCCTTATTACTAACTCAAATAACCTTTAAAATTATGAATAAATAAAAACATTTGGACATTTTTCATTTGTTTGTGAACTGAAAATCAAATTTACAGATGCATATCTTTGGTTTACCTTACTGCCGATGATTGACCGTACTTCATCATCTGGTGACGTGGGAGTCCCAGATATATCTGGATTACTATTGCTAAGGCTCCGAGAACGATTTAAATTAAGGCTTGCAGGTCTCACAGCAGATCTAGCCATTGTGGCATAATGCACAGATCCTCCTAAACCCCCAGGACCTAGAGTTGTACATAAAACAGCATATAATTAAACAAAGAAAATTAGTCAAGAGAGGACTTGAAAATAATCTCTGCCACTTTCCAAATTTCACAAAGACCATGAATTGCTTTTTTTCTAAATGAAAAATACTATAAATATGAAAGAAAAACACTCAAGACCTAAGGACAGATAAACAAAGATATTCTATTTAACAGCAGTTGGCAAAACCATATGAATTATAAATACAATTCTCTTCAATGTTGCTGTGATTATAGATTACATGTACAATAAAAACCAAAACTAATAGAAAACACTCACATACATTACCTTTACTTAAATATAGGTGTATCTAGGACCCACAATGCTTCAGCTTTTGTCTCTTCTTTTTTCCCTACCCCTCCTTACTTTGCCCCTTCATACAGTAAATAAGAGGGACAGCCAATTTACTGTCAACATGTCTTGAATGAGACTATACTTTATTTCTCTACCTTCATCAGTGATAATACGAACTATAACAAAATCATAACCTTTATGATATACATATTAAAAAATTAAAGATAATTCTCTTAAGAGCCCATCTTACATAAAAAAGCAAAGAAATCCTTTACATCTAAAATCAAGCCTGATGCCATAATTCAACCATGTCCTGCAAACATAAAAATACTCAGCGACTATATCCATAATTTTTCTCCATTTTCCTTAGTTAAATCTTTCAAATATCATATATGCAAATGACACATAACTGTCAACTAATTATTAGTCTTTCAGGTCAGCATATAAAAAAATCAGACATATTCTAACAGTGAATGAAAGAGTAAATGGAGGAGTATTATATATAATCTACAATCACTTACATACTCAGAGTCTCAAGAACTACAATTTAAAAAATAAAACTAGGAAATTATAAACCAGAATAAAGCCAATTACTACTATTTTTGCAATTAAGAAAAACAATGAGCTAAAACATAGATTACTGTTGTGCTTAGTTTTCATAATGAATGTCATAATTATTTATCACCATTATCAATGTTAACCTTGCCAGTTGCTGGAAAGGGCACTTACCATTACCACTAGTGATGAATGATGATTCATATAGACAAGTATATGAGCAGGTGGAAAGGTATGCATAACACAATCATCAACTATCTGAACAACCAGTTATTCAAACTAAGACATCTACCACTACCACAACCACCATCATGAAAAAAACACACAAACCAAGTAATTCCTTTGGGTTTTAATATTCTGAAAGGTCATATTATTTTATTCACAATGGAGAAATCAGAACTTCTCTAAAGGATAATCTTTAAAATTATTATAGGTTTCATAGGGTTATCAAGGAACTACTAAATCACCATATTTCTTCTTTAATGTCCAATAGCACTCCAATGACAAATATAACATTCTTTTTATCTTAATAGGGACTGATAAAATGCTTCCAGAGACACAGGAAGTTATTTCAAGGTTCATTTCCAAAAATTATTTCAGCCAAGAATTAATTCAAATTAAGGGAAGCGGTGTAAATAATGATGCTTCAAAGTGTAACCTATTTATCTTTTTAACTCCAGCACCTAGTACAGTACATGACATCTAGCAGGCATTCAATAAACGTTTGTTGTTCATAGTAAAAGGAAGAAATACCTGGTGATGGTGAATTAGGGTAAGTATTTGGTAAGCGAAAAACGTAATAGATATATGATGCAAGAAGACCATTCCTGCCATGCTGATCATGATTTCCTTCCAGATTTTTGTGAAGCCGATTTATAATTGATGCCATCGCTTCAAAAGATGCTTGACCTAGATTAACTTTTAAGAAAGAGGAAAGTATTTTTACATTAACTTTTTTAGGATGCAAGTTCCAAATAGATCAAGGTTCTATCATTGCAATATGTGTTTAGTGATTATACACAGTAATTGTATAAAGATATTTGATGTTGATTTTTTAAATTTATTTTTCAATTACAGTTGACATACAATGTTATATTAGTTTCATGTGTACAACAAAGCAATTAAATAATGTTATGTTGATTTTAGTTATTATCTTGTATTACATGAATCAAAATTATTTTTCTAAACAAAATGAGAAAAACTCATTTTACTAGCTTAACATGAAAAATGTATGGGTTTACTTAGTTGAAAAACAAAATATCCTACAGGTACCTATAATTTTGTAAAACAATACAAAGCACATAGAAAAGAGAAATCTATCTTGGATATCACCTTTGAGATTAAATTCTCATTTTAAAGATAATGCTGAAAACCTACAGAGCATACAATGAGCATGTGACTTTTGTTTTTAAAAAAATCAAAATTATTAACAATAAAAGTAGATTACTAAAAATATCAACTTAAGATAATAAGAAAAGAGAATGCTAAATAAGCAACTTGATTGAAATGAGTAAATCTGTAAAAGGATTAGAAAAACTAGTTGATGTAAGACTGTAGAGCAGCGGTTCTCAACCTGTGGGTCACAACCCCTTTGCGGGGAGTGGGGGGGGGGTCGAAGGACCCTTTCACAGGAGTCACCTAAGACCATCAGAAAACACATAATTACATATCGGTTTTGTGATTAATCACTATGCTTTGATTATGTTCAATTTGTAACAATGAAAATACATCCCGCATATCAGATATTTACATTATGATTCATAACAATAGCAAAATTACAGTTATGAAGTAGCAACGAAAATAATTCTATGGTTGGGGGTCACCACAGCATGACGAACTGTATTAAAGGGTTGTGGCATTAGGAAAGTTGAGAATCACTGTTGTAGAGCATTTTAAATGTCAGGCTAAGCAATACCTACTCATTCATTCAAGTCAGTATATAACAACAGTTTTGCTAAAACTGGGAAATTCTGGTAGCACACACCAAACAGCCATTTTGAACAATGAAGTCTCAGATTCTATTATTTATTTAGTCAAGATGGGAAATTATGAATTAATAATGAGGCCAATCTCATTTCCTAAAAGTGGAATAACTGGGTAAAGTGGTTATTTTAGAAAGATTTATCTGTATGTACACTGAACTAGAAGAGAAAGAGACAGAAAGAGACTAGAGACAGAGAACCCTAAGTGGGGTTTAGCAATCCTACTTTTGTTTCTGGTTAACTTCTTTTCCTCACAGTAGCTATTCCAAACCATCAGGATCCTCTTCAAAACTCAGGTCCACCTTACTCTCTTTTCAGTTTAATCTTGCTTTTTATCTCTCAGAAGAAATATATAAAGCATTAAAGTCCTCAAGTTTTTCCCACAAATTTATCAGAATCAAAGCACTTTTACTTCCTTTCCAAAGGAAGCAGTTTTTCTCTCCCACGTAAGCATGATCTAGCCATCTCCACTTCTGTCCTACAGGCTTGCTTCATTAATTAGATTCACTCGCAGTCCTCTACCTTAATTTTTCTCCCCTCTTCCCCACAACTATTTCTCCAAAGCATATAAATATGCTCAAATCTCTCCATTCTTACACCCTAATCAACCTTACTTCCTCTTCTAACTACAGTATTCCCTCACTTATCGCGGGTATTATGTTCTAGACCTCCCCACAAAGTAGGAACCTTACATTTATTCTACACTCTTAAACCTATGTAACTTTAACAACATGCGTATACAGTACAGCAAAATCCCGCGATAAATAATTAAATATAATATTTTTAAAAATCCTGTGATACAGTGAGGTCACGATAAGTGAACCGCGATATAGAGAGGGACTACCGTATATGCTTTTTGTGTTTCCTTCATCATCTACTGTTTACTACTTCATTCTCTGTAATTTGTTTTCTACTTTCACTGTTTGACTACAGCTATTCTTATTAATTTCATCAGTGGACACTTCTTTAGTACAGCAAATTTCAACAGGTGTGCTGCACAAATTTTTAAAACATGCAACACTGGAATATTTACTTAGGGGCACTGTCCTCTTTTCCCTTGGAATTAAAAAAAAAAAAAAAAAAAAAAAGTGATAACAGCCAGCACAACAATAGCCATCTGGTGTGAATTAATCAATATTATACCTTTTTTTTTTTTTTTGTCAGATAGGCAAAACAATTTATCTTTGTGTGCCACAGAATTTTAGTAATTAGTTTATGTGCGCCATGAGATTAAAAAGACTGAAAATCGCTGATACAGGAGATAAGAGTGGGACTTTGGAGTCAGTTGCTTGGGTTTGAATCCTTAGCAACTTTTTAAAGTATTATGTTCATCACTTTACTCATTCATGAAATGGTGGCACTGATGATACCTATCCACAGACTTGTGAGGATTTCATACATTACTATAAATAAAGCACATAGCACTATTCCTGGTACATAATGAGTGCTATGCAAATGTTCGTTACTATTGTTATTATTTTACTTATAGATTCTACAACAACGTTAACATCTTTTCCTTAAAATCTCCTCCTGTGACTACTGTAATGGTAATCCGCAATATCTCTTAACCCATCCTCTCTTCTCCATCCTACCATCACATGTCTTTCATCAGGACCTCACAGGTTTTCTATGAAATACTACAAGGTTCCCAATTTGTCTCAGACTCCAGATTCTCCCACTTTTAATCCATTCCCATGCAACACAGTTATTTTCATAAAAGCCAAACGGGGTCACATTACTTTCCTAATTAAGACCAGACCCCTCAAAGGCTATTGATTCCTTATGATCATAGTCCCAATTACCTGAAAAGTCATAGAAGACCCTACTTCATCACTCCCACCACTTATCATCTCTAATGACCAGCCTTCCAATTTGTAATTACTTATAATTCCCCCAACATTCCCAGGGTAATCTGTGTACTATGCACACGCTGCTTCGTCTCCCTGGACTGGTTATTTACCTGTCGGACTCCTACTCATCTTTAAATGCTCCACCTGAGACTTACCTCTACTTACAAGTCTCCCCTAAAAAAATCCCAAGGCATTGAATACTCCTCTCCCACTTAAGATAGAATTTCTATAGTAGGTTAGCTGAAATTTCTTATAAGCTCAACTACTTTGCATGATTTAGATGGGAAGATATTAGTAAAAGCAGAGGAATAAATCTTGGAAAAAGGGTGAGAAACAAAAATACCCCTCCTTCTAGAACACAGAAGAAAAAAAAAAACAATATAGAGATTTTGAGTTAATGAAAGAAAGAATAGCTGTATAAACTAGAGAACATCACATAACTGAAAATGTAGACTAGGTATATTATATGTCATATAAATGCAACATAATTTATGTTGGCCTGTTTTCCTGTGAGATCCTTAAAATCAGGAACCATGCCTTGGACAGTGCCTATCAGTGTCTGGGTACATAGTAAGTGCTTAAAAAATACTTGGTGAGTAAATAAATTTATTTCCATAATTTCAGTGGAAGTCTATATGGCACATTTTATAAAAAAACAGAAGTAAGTTATGATATTTTTGGCATTAGAAACAAGTAAATAACAACCCCTCCACCAAAATCAAACGCAGTCCTTATAGACAGCAAACAGGAATCATGGCTCTATTTCCACATAAGTTAAAAATACCAAATTATAAATTTTATGATTCCCCAAACATAAGTAAATTACCTATTTGGCCAGCAATGACAGGAGGTCTAACAACTAAAAGTATCAGTTTATCAAGCAGAAGATGAAGAAATCGGACCACTGGTTCCAACTGAGATGAATTCAGTGCTGAAATACTGCTCTTCAATTCATTTTCTAAGTTATTTTCCATGATTCGCATGTCTCCAATTCGGACTGGGAACATGTGTTCATCCAGAGCATTTACCAGAGCAAAAAACTTGTCAAGATAAGGATCCTAAAACAAATAAGCAAAAGCACTACACAATGATAACAGTGTAAATTCCCCAAACTATGAACCACTAATAAAAGATCTCATATTAATTAATAATACAAAAAAGTACACATCAGTACATACAAACATTGTTTACAAAGTGAACACTACATTTACAGGATGGAGCAAAAAGCAGGTTTACGATTGTTCGTATAAAAAAATACAATAATTAATAACTAATAATGCAAGAATAAACTCCATGTTTCATGTACTCACAACTATAAACCTCCTTTTGCCCCATCCTGTATTTTCATTTATTATTGTAAAGTACTGATTATTCAAGAAATCTACTGACACTAATTAAGAGTTTTTTTCCCAGTATGAGTCTGCCTTATTGTTTAAAGCTTATTGTGACAGGTTTGTGAGTAACCTTCCTGTGCCCATTTATTAATTTATTGCCTCTCAGCTCCATTCACACCCACTTTGCCACATTTGTAATACTGGAGCTAGACTCTTCAAACTATATTTCTCTTTTGTCAGGCAGCTTGTGGTTAGGCTCTGGCAACAGAGGTATGGGAAGCAGCCTGCCGGGCCAGAGAGTTAGCAGGGACTTTTCCTCTTCCTTTTATTTTTTTCTGATGGTGACTAGGAGATGTGAACGCCATGGCTCAGCGGGTAGGAACTTGGGCAGCAGCGTTCACCACAGTAATGGTGGCTATTGTAGTTCCGCATCAGGTACCCAGCACCAGGTTTCTTCCATACCACAGCATGGCAGGCACTTATGTTCCTGTAGAAGCGGTCTGATTCAGAGGTCTGATTCTCAACCTTCAGGATCCTCCTCCAGGTTTCTAAGTTGCTTCCTTATCATTTTCTGCCATTGCTATCTCTGTTATAATCATAGAATTCTCTTTTACCCCATTTAGTAGTGAATCACTTTTAACCTAGTTAACAATTACTTATACATAAATTTTCTCCATTCAAATTACTGGCAGTTTCCACCTCCTGACTAAATCCCCGACTACTATTTAACCTCCTCTACACTAACAGAACCAGTCTCATTAAAAGCAGCAAGTGCCCAGTCCCAGGATACATGCTTGTTCTTCAGCCTCCGTTGTACATGGAGATGGCTCTGTGTTATAGTTCTAACCCATGAGATGTGAGCAAAAGTCTACTGGAACTCTGGGAAGACTTTTACTTAGTTAACAATAAAAGTATACTTTAAGAAAAGGTAGTAATGCTGAATAGCATCGCATTTATAGTTCTAGTATTGTTCTAACTATATATCCAGTAATTTCAAAGATCCATAAGCAAAGTATAAAACACCATAAGAAACATATATTGTCTTTAATTGATCCTTTAAAAAGATTACAATACATGATGAAATTGTTTTACATGGTTACAAAATTTATAAACTTTTGAGTGTTAGCCATCAGGACTGTGAAGGCTTCCACTTTATTCTTCCCCTACATTCCATAGCTTCTACATCATCTACAACATATTTGGCCCCAAATCCTTCCTTGTCACATAAAAGACAATACAGGTATCTGCCTCCATAAAAACAAAATTAGGAGTAAAACATAACTATACTACCAACTCTAAAAAAAGAATAAAATAAAGCATGAAAAATAATGTCTTTGTATACTTAAGAAGATTTATAATGTGATACTAAGAATACTTCTATCAAGGGAAAGAATGTTTCAGCTGTATAGTAAAATGTCAATCTTATCATTAGCAGAAGAATAAGGACTATAGAAAACACAGGACATATTCAGGAACAGGAGAGGAAAAACTCCTCTGGAGCCATTCTTTAACTGGGATCTACCCGGGTACTGCTAAAAAAAAACAAAAAAAAAACCAAAAACCTTTTCTTGTTATTGTTTTAAAACATAATATAGAATTGTCTGGTTGTCTTATTTTTCCCTGCCTCACTGTACAGAAAAAAGCTGACATAGGAAGCTTAATTTGAAAGGCCTGCTCACAAGGGTAGCCCTTGGCTAGAATCTGGGAACTTGGATTTTAGGAGGGCTCATACTGATAGGGATGCTTAAACTGTTTGTAAACAATATGGTTCATACTGAACACCTGCTTTCCTTTTGGAAATCAAGAATTTTGGCATGTGTCAGGCAGAGGGTGTCTATGTGACAAGTCCATAGTAAAAACCCTGGGTACTGAGCCTCTAATGAGCTTACCTGACAGACAACATCAACTTGACCTATGTGACTCCTCTAGGAAATGACTCTTGGAAGCTTGCACCTTATTCCCTCTGGACTTGCCTTCTTTATCTTAGCCAGTTTTGCTGTATGTATATCACTAAACTAAATCATAGCTGTGAACATTACTATATGCTGAGTCCTGTGAGTTCTGCTTAAAAAAATCACTCAATTTGAGGGGGCCTTGAGAACCCCTGCAAACCAACACTCTCCCTTTCAAGTTGGAGAACCCTTGAATTTCATTTTAAACTCTTGCCTCTTTCCACTCTACATTTTCTCCCTGGAAAGTCACATTCACCAGTCTAGTTTTAACTATCACATTTACTCTGTTACCTCCAATCCTAAACACCAAACCAATTACAACTGCTTATAGGACATCTTCATTTGAAGTGCATAGGTATGTCAAACTCAAAAGGTTCAAAAATAAGCTAATTATAGCTCCACAACTGCTTTCCTTTACTGTGCTTTCCAATTTATTCCTCTGTTTCCTATTAAGTTAGAAATCACCAAATACCTGGACACTAAACTCAATAGCATTCAAATCCCCTCATAATCTGTTACCAGCCTGGTCTTGTATTCTCATCTACCACAATTTGCCATGCACTTTAATTTGCATTCACACGAGGTTACTTGCTCATCCTTAAACAGATTACTGTCTCTTTGCACTTGCTTGTTATCTTGTGAGTTACCCGCCTTCTCTCTCTGTTTGGGTAAATGCCTACTTATCAATTCAACACCTCAGTTCCCAGCAAAACAAACAACTCTCTCCTCTGACTTAATTTAGTTCATATATCTAACATAGTACTAATTTTATTGTATTGTAATTATTTTTACATTTCCCCTTATTTAAGGTCCTTGAAGCTGACCTCATGAAGCTTATAGTCTGATGGGAGAGAGAACCAACAAACAAATACATATGTATGTCTGTATGTATATGCATGTACACACACAGAGAGAGACACACAGAAAGGGTGAGAGAAGTGGAAGAGTGCACTAGAGCAAAAAGGCAGGGTGAGGGCAGGGTAAGACAATACAGAGTAATGGGGCTGCTGTGTTTAAAAGAGTCACCAAAGAAGGCCTTTCTGAGGTAGGGAGAAGCCTTAATGAAGAGAGGTGAGATGAATGTCAGGAGGAAAAGCATTCCAGCTGAAGAAAGAGTAAATGTAAAGGCTTTAAGGAGAGCTTGGTATAACAAGAAATACCAGGTTGAACATGGAGTAAATGATCCCTAAGAACTCTGTCCATCTGAAATACCTGAGTCTATGAGAAATAAAATACGTTGGATGATGCTTTTTGAATTCTAAAGTACTGCTATGTACCAGAAACTCAAGGGCAAAAATTACTTAAGTGTTCAAAATGAAGTCAATAACATTTCGAAAAGCAAAATATTTCCTTTTGTTGACATTAACATTTTGTTGATAAAAACTAACTTCTAAATCTATACATTTTTCACTGTCTTATACTCACTCCCATAACTCTTACAGCAGAACAACATTGATTTAAGTACTAGAAATATGTTTAATTCATTCAGGTGAAATTTGATAATAAAAATTATTAAAACTCACTCACTTGTGTATGGATAGATGAAACAGCAACAACTTCAACATTAAAAACACCCTTGTGATTATCTACCCATTTCATGCCAGGTAGAGGAACCTATAAGGTATAAAATACAATGATCACAGATGCTTAAGGTGATTATGAACTCTGAAAACAGATTTAAAAATTACAATATCTCAGTGATAAAAAATACTGTGAAATGTACTTTTAAGCATTGTAAGTTATGTAAAACTTGTTTTATTCTTATTACAAAATCAATGTTTCCTACACAAGAATTAAAAGGCTCAAAGAGCAAAAAGCAGAAAACACACTCAAAATTCTATCTTCCCAGAGACATATCCCTTTATATCATTCCAAATCTTCCTCTATGCAAATATATTTTTATACACACCCTTACACAGGTGATGTCTAAGATATTATTTTGCAACCTGTTTTATACACATTCCATTGATATCATTTCAACAGTTTATAATATTCTATATTCTTTATTTTAAACACTCCTGTTATATTTTAAATGGGCTTTAAAATATTCACAAGCCAAGAAAGTTTGTTTTAAAAATGAAAAAACATTATTTTTTGCTAGGAATTAATTAAAATTATACGACAATGTCTTTTTTTAAAAGAGAGTATTTCAGTTCTCTCCATTTGCTGATAAGTACTGCTAAATAAAAAAAACCACCCAGAACATGATACATAAAATAAACATAAAGACTGAAAGGTGCACAGAAGAACGCAGACAGGCTAGGGACTTCGGGATGTGAGGAACTATCAGGCAGTGTTTCCTGGGTTTTATTTTTGACTCATATATCCTGGACTAGGTGCTAGAGCCAGAAACAGCACAAATGCCAAAGGAGCTGACAAATACTGCTCCAAGAAAAGCTGCTCTCTCTAGTCAAAGCCAGTAATTGCCCTACTTGGGTAAAAACAAACTGCGGTCCCACCCCCCTCCGTGGGCTGCAGGGAGCCTACTCTCCACCCCCAGCTGGCTGTAAAGAGGTACTCAATCCCCTGAATCCCCCCACACATGGGCCGGTATCAGAGAAGACAGAGGTAGGGGGTAATCCCAGGCCGGTGGTCCCCCCAACAACTGTGGTGTCAGCGGAGACCAAAAGGAAAGCAGTAGCAAGGAGCTCCCTCCCCTCACAGCAGAGGCGTCTGCAGAGGCCTAGAGGGGAGCCTGGAATCCCTCCTCCGCCCAATAAGAAGTCCCCACCCCAACACACTGCAGCGTGAGGAATGTGGACCTTTCCCTGGCAACAATCTCTACCCCCACCGCTAAAAGACAGACATAAATAAGATCTAGAGTGTTAATATCCAAAACATTCATGAAACAATTTAAAAAATCACACAGCATACCAAGAACCAGGAAAATCTCAGCTTAAATGAGAAGACAATAGATACGAATACTAAGATGGCACAGGTGTTGGACAGACTTGACAGAACTTTAAAGCAGCCGTCATTTTAAAAAACTTCAATAAGCAATTATGAATATCTATGAAACAAATGCAAAAATAGAAAGCCTCAGCAAAAATAAAAAAGGGATTTCTTTTCCATGGTTTCATATTTTTATGCATAGAACAGAAAACCAAATAAAGTTAGTTTCCTGTAAAATAACAAATAAGTAGAAAATGCAATGTCTCTACTGAAGCAAATATAAGTTTAGAAACATTTTGGGGAAAAGAGGTAATTAATTGAAACTACTCAAAGCAAGAAACAGTACTAAATCTTTGAACCCAAAATATTGTTTCAATTATTTTTAAAAAATAGGGTACACAAGAAAAATGTGAACACATACTTCTTTCAACACAGTGGTTTTCAAAGTTTGAACTAAGAATCAGAACATAAACATCACCTGCGCGCTCGTTAGAAATGTAAATAATTTACCACAACCAAGATTTACTGCATCAGAAACTGGGGGTGGGGGTGGGGCCAAAGGTTCAACAACTGGGTTACAGCAGAACTCTCTAGGTGACTCTATGCTTGCTGAATGAAGGAAAGGCTGCTGTGTAGTCTAACAAGCAGCACAGCACGGTAAAAGGAATGGCGTAATAGTAGCAAACACTACTTTAATACTTTTTATGTGCCTGGCATCACTCTAAATGTTCTGCATATCATTAAATCATTTAATCATCAACATAATGCTTCATTATAACCATTAATTATTCTCCTCAATTTACAGATAAGAAAATTCAGGCACAGACAGTGTCTTAGTCAGCTTGGGCATCCCATATGCTGGGTGGCTTAACCAACAGAAATTTATTTTCTCAGTCTAGAGACTGAAAGTCCAAGATCGAGGCACCAACATGGTCAGTGTCTGGTGAGAACCTCTTCCTAGCTTGCAGATGGCCACCTTCTCACTTTGTCCTCACAAGAGAGACAGCAAGATCTTTGGTGTCTCTTACATCTAATTCTATCATGAGGCTCAACTCTCATAACCTCATCTGGGCTTACTTCCCTCCCAAAAGCATAATCTCCAAATACTATCACATGTGGCGGTTAGTTCAACAAACGAATTTGTGGGGTGGTGGACACAATTCAGTCCATAGCTGACAGGTGAGAAACTTACCCAAGGTCGCACACCTGAAAGTGGTGGAGACAAGAGTAAAACCCTGGAAATTACGCTACACTGCCTTTCAAAGTATATGAGGTTAAAAACAACGAAAACTTTCACAATCCCACACCCCTTCAAGAACTAACTTTGCTAAATTAACTACTTTCTACACAATTACTGATGTATACCTATATACTAAGTTTGGTGTCATAATATTGTTTGTTTTTATGTTTTATTATAAATATACTATTGGGATATTTAAATCTATATCATCCCTCTTACTACTACTGCACCATTCATTGTATGGACGTACAAAAATTTAATTGAATATTAAACTCTTGGTCAATACCCAGGTAATTTCCATGTTTTATCTTTTGCTAATACCAATAATTTTGTAATTTTTTTTCTATTTAATTCATACAACAAATAGTTACTGAAGTCTCTACCAAGTTTTTCTAAGTTCTGGGGTTTCATGGTAAACCTAAGGTCTGCTCTCAAGCAGCTTACCAATCATGTAGCAGGGAGAGAAAAAGAAGTAAATAATTTCAGATGGTGATAGTATTAAGCAAATAAAATTTGATTAAAATGATAGAGTATATCAGTAGTGTGGAGGAGGGAAGGGTAGAAAATTCAAGGAGTGAGGAGAGAACTTTTCTGAGGAGGTTCTCTTATATGCACAATTCAGATAATGAGAAGAATCCAGCCCTGTAAGGAACAGGAAGACAAATGAGATAAGTAAAAGGCCTAGAGGCAGGAAAAAGTTTGCAAGAAGCTCTAACTAGAGATAAGTCTGAGATTATGGTAAACGATGATGGTGGGGAAGTGGACAAGCCCTCATATCATTCAGAGACTTGTAGGTCATAGGGGAAAAATATAGATTGCATTTTAAAAACAACAGAAGGCCAGAGGAATATTTTATTTAGATAACACACACACACACACACACACACACACACACAAAACCCCACTAAATCTTGGTAATATAATGCTGAATGGAAAAAGCAAGACCTAGAGGATTATACAGAGAATAATAATATTGTTAAGTTCATAAAATAAGCAAAGTAACAAATGTATTCTTTAGTCACACATACATCTCAATTAAAAAGTTGTTTAATGAAACTAGTTAAAATAATGTGAATACACTTAATGTCATAGAACTAACTGTACACTTTACAATGGTAAATTTTATGTTATGTATATTTACCGTAAGTTTTTAAAAAAAGAAAGCTAGTTTTGTATAGTTAGAGGGAAAAAAAGAGTATGGAATGGGAAAAATAAATGATGTAAGTTTTTGACACTGTTCTAGCTCTTGATTGCATGGTGGATGCATGAGAGTTTATTATATTACACAAAATAACAATAAATTGAAAAGTGTAATTATCCATATATAGATGTAACCACTGTTAAGTTTAAAAATATCCTATACGCTGATCCTTGTATACCTATGCAACTATCTCTGTAGGATAAATACTTAAGAGGTATAATTCATGAGATAAAGGGTACGTGTAACTTTTTACTGGGACATATTTCAGGCAAAAACAATCAAACAAAACTATTTTAAGATCCAAGTGACTTGTTGAGTGCTGAATGCCATAATCTACAGGAGAAGATTCTGGTGACAGGCTGCCATGCTGGTCCATACGTCAATCTTCCAGGAATTTTGTGAGCATGAATCTGCATCCTGAAGCCCAACAAACACTAAACTGAGGTAAATTCACCCAAATACCATCACTCTGTTGAGGTATACTAGTGACCAAGGTTTGTCTCCCACCATAACATTTTAAAAGTTGTTTAACAAGAATGAATCTTAATTTTGGGCATTTTATGATCGAGGTATCTGTGGACTATCCTGGCAAAGACATCACTAAGCATTTTAATTTACCAAATAACTGGCAAAAATGGAGGAGCAGAGATGCAGATTTAGGATTCATCAGCTAACAGCAGGAGCAAAGAGCATTTTCATTTTTGTGTAAGTTATACACCACAAAACTTTGGGAGTACTGTTCACGTGAACTGCAGCCAGTGTTCCTGCCTAAGAACAGTGCTTACATGCAGTTAACACGTTATCAGAAGGTCTCTGACCTTCTGAATCAAACAAAGCTCAACCTCAGCCAGGAAAGTAAATAGAAAACTGCATTAAGCAATGACCCATAAAAATTGAATGTTTAAACACTTTATCTTTCATATATTTTAAATTAAATACTAACACTAACAATATTTACTCTTCTTTAAATATAACAATAAAGCTAAGAATACATACTGTTCTTTTAATAGAATAATTAAAATATGCAAAAGCTTAAGTACTTAATCAGGTGGTTTAGCTCACATCAATCAGCCATACTATCTGTCTATAGTCAAATCCAAATCACCACCATATTCTTTATTTAGGAGCACACACAAAATAGCTAGGAATAAACCACTGGCCTCCCTTTAGAAAGCTAACCTTGCATTTGCATTTGCAAATATTTCCTTTTGAAATATAATGCTACCTCTGGCAGAAGACTAACTTATTTTACTAAAAAAAAATGTGTGCTTAGAAAACTAAATGATAGATTTTGGAAGGAGGAGGATCATATTTTTAATTTAATAAATATTTACTTATTCATTCATTTAATAAATATTTATTGACTGCCTACTATGAGAAAGTAGTATTTTAAGTACTTGCACAAGAAAGACAAAGTTCCTACCCTCATAGAGTTTATATTCTATAGGCAATAAAGAGATAAACAAAAAACCTAACCTATAAAGTTAGTGATAAGTACTGAGGATAAAGCAAAGTAACAGGATAAAAAGTGGTGGAGGCTGCTACTTAAAACAGTTAACAGACAACCTCTCCAAAGAGGTGGCATTTAAGTGGCTATCTGAATGAAACGAAGGAGTAGGCCTTGCGATAAAGCACTGCCAGCAGAGCAAAGTGCAAAGGGCCTGAGATGGGAATGGAATGCTCTCTTCATGTTTGAAGAGGAGCAAAGGTACTGTGCTACATGACTAGACCAGAGTGAGATAATAGTGAGAAATGAGGTCAAAGAAGTAGTATTATATTGCTTCTTTTTGAAGAAATAAAATAAATAAAACAATACTAATTTATTTGTGAATACTTTCTGAGTTCTATTCTGAAAATAAATGTTACCGGGACAACATTCACAATACACATTTCAGACTAACGTTGAAGTGGCATTGGTAATCGCCATGTAATAGTTTCCTCAAAGGGCACTTTGGTTTCTGGACAATGGCTATGGATTCTTGAGTGGTATCCTTCCAATGTTTTTGTTTAAGTCACATAATCATCATTAAAACTACTAATGTCTCTTAAAATAAAGTAGCATGTTTATAGTTACCTTATTTTCACATAAATGATCATCAATTACAAAAACATTCTAAAAACTTAACTTAAAACTGTTCTTCTGTCTACAGGCTTTTAGTAGTTAAATATTACCTACTAAAAGAAAAATTTATTTATTTAAAGACGAATCTATGTAACAATACAAAAAATCTCCAAATTTATCTTTTCTTTAAGTTTATATTTCATGTATTACTTTAAATTTAAAATGAATACAGAGATCCAAGATGGCTGAGGAATAAGTGGAAGCTACACTAACCTCCTCCCAGGACCAAACTGGAATTAAAACTAAATTGTAGAGAAATCATCCTGAATAACCAATGAACACCAGCTGGAGAGAAGCCTTATAACCACAGACAGAAGAAATCACTTCACCACAAAGTGACTGGTATGGAATATGAAGGAGACACAAGAGGGCTGGCTGGGCTCCTACAGGCTGCAGCTAACGTTCCAGAGGGATATTTCAGTGGCCAAGGGGTTCCCTCGGAGAAGCGTGGGGTCGAAACTCCAAGCTAGGTGCCCTAGCCTACAGAACCAGAGCCAGAGAAGAACCCAGATAACATCCGACTGTGAAAAGCAGCAGGGTTTCTGTCTGCTGGGGAGAGAGATGGCTGGAGATACAAAGAGCCTCTTAAAGGGCCAATGCACAACATTTCATTATCAGCCACTTACCCTGGGATCTGGTAGAGGAAAGGCAGAGTGAACTAGAGACACCTGAGGAGAGACTGGGGCTGATGGCTCTGGGAAGAGAACTGAAGGAACAGCCACCAGGACCCCTGTGCTGGGTCATTCCCCACACTGCAGGAGCTGTATTTCTCAGGCAGAGCACTCCTCCTCTGAATGGCATCAGCCTGAGGGGAAGCAATAACCCGTCCACAGGTTTTACTCTGCCCTACTCTGTGGTTCTTAAGCCAGGCTGCTGATTACAGCTTGATTTGATAAGTAACTGATCGGTTTAAAGACTGATTAACAACTAAGGTGGAAAATACAAAGCAGCAGCCAAAATGGGAAGACAAAGAAACAGACCCCAAATGAAAGAACAAGAGAATTCTCCTGAAGAGCTAGATGAAATGAAGGGAAGCAATTTATCAGATAGTTTAGAGTAATGACTATAATGATACTCAAGAGCATGAAAAAAGACAGAAACCATAAAAGAAATGAGTCAGAAATAAAGAATACAAAATCTGAAAGAAATAATACATTGGAGACTTCCGGTCAAGATGGCAGCACAGGCAGACATGGGGCTACTCTTTGCACAACCACATCAAAATTACAACTAAAATAAAGAACAACCATTACTCAGAACCACCAGAAATCAAGTTGAATGGAAATCTGACAACTACAAAATTAAAGAAACCACATCCATCCAGACTGGTAGGAGGGGCACAGACATTCAAGGGCTGGACCCCGACCCACGTGTGGTGGATAAAAATTCGGGAAAGATATCTTGGGAGCAAGAAGTCCCAGCCCCACACCAGGCCCCCAGGCCAGGGTTCCAGTGCCAGGAAGATAAGTCCCCACAACTTCTGGTTACAAAAACCAGCAGGGATTGATAAACAAACAACAAGTGCTGGCGAAGATGTGGAGAAAAGGGAAACCTTTTGCACTGTTGGTGGGAATGCAGACTGGTGTGTGCATTGTGGAAAGCAGTATGGAGATACCTTAAAAAATTAAAAATGGATCTGCCTTTTGACCCAGCGATCCCACTTCTGGAATATATCTGAAGGAACCCAAAACACTACTTTGAAAGAACATAAGCACCCCTCTGTTCTTTGCAGCATTATTTACAACTGCCAAGATAAGGAAGCAGCCCAAGTGTCCATCAGTAGATGAGTGAATAAAACAACTATTGGACATTTACACAGTGGAATACTACTTGGTCATAAGAAAAGAAGAAAATTTTAGCCTTTATAACAGTATTGATGAAGAAAATTAAGCTAAGTGAAATAAGCCAGTTGAGAGAGACAAATATATGATTTCACTTATATGTAGAATCTAATGAACAAGCTGAACTAACAGGCAAAACATAGACTCAGAGAGCAGATGACAGCTAGTGGGGTGGGGGGAACTTAGGGAGTAGAGGGATTAAGCAAAATGGAAAAAGGACTCATGCCATGGACAGCAGTGTGGTGATTGCTGGGGAGAGGCAGGTATAAAGGGACTAAATGGTAATAGAAAAAAATACTATAAAGATTGATTTAAAATTTTTAAAAGTAAAATGAATATACCTATATTTTTAAAAACAGTGTAATAGCTTCTAAGTAGTCTATAATTTTAATTATGAGAAAATAATATTATCCCTTCATTATCAACATACAGACAGAATTGCAAGGTCTTGTTTGAGAAAACACCTTTGTAATAAAAAACCCATTTCATTCAGTCTGGGGGAATTCCACATGAGAGTTACTGACCTCAGGAGATAGTACAGAATAAGCCTGTGGTGGTTTCTCCAGTGAGACTGGTAGGCAAAACTGCCCAGTCTTTAATCGTCCATTCTGAAGCATTGGTATCCACTTTTAAATGAAAAGAAAACAATATTCACTTAAATATGTTTGTTACAAAAGTAATTACTTGGAAAATCTGTTTTAAGAACTTGATATAAGCTACATTTATCTCACATTCTCAAACACCAAAGGTATTTAATTGTGTAATTATGAGCCTTCCTAATTCCTCCAAAGTTTCTTAATAATATTTTATTAAGGATAACCCGTAAGATATTATAAGTACTAACTAACTATGCAGTATTTAAATTTATAGAAGGTCCTTATTAACCAAGGGAAAGTTGGTAGTAGAAAAAGGTTACAAAGTATATCATTTTTAAATTGGAGTAATAGTGTCAATGTAAATAAGAAAAAATAAAAGAAATGCTGAAAAGAAAATTTTAAAGTATAAACATAAATTTATTTTCTTGCATTTAGGAAAATTCATGTCACAAACTGCAAGAGACAAAAAATTAATCAAATGTTGACATTTCTCTTTGGGGTGGAGGAATGATTTTTCTGACAAAACTGTAATAACATATAATGATGTCCTTCACTTTAGTTTTACTTTTGCAATTCAATCATAACGATTTTCAAACAACACTCAGGGTTTTATGCCCTGACGAGTGTGGCTCAGTTGGTTAGGCATCCTCCTGCAGAGCGAGGTGTCACCTGTTCAATTCTCGGCCGGGGCGCATCCCCAGATTGTGGGTTTAGTCCCCAGTCAAGGTGCGTACAGGAGGCAACCAATCAATGTTTCTCTTTCACAATGTTGTTTCTCTCCCTCTCTTTCTCCCTCCCTTCCCCTCTCTCTAAAAATGATAAACAAATAAATACACTCAAGGGTTAATTGCTTTTAATTATAATAAAAATATATTTAATAGCCAAGGGTCTTTTTAAATCACTTCACATTCAAAGTATTCTTTTCTGAAGAACCCTTTAAACCATCATATTTATATTGTACTGTTGGGTAAACACATAATAATCAGGACCAACACCTAAGTGTTTAGACATGTTAGTTGATTAATCACATTAATGAGCATTTTCTTGTTACAGTGACTCTTTTTAACCAATGTGGGAAATCAGATAAGAAATATACTAACTATATCTTATATATTGTACTCATTTTTAAGATCAAAGAGCTAACTATTTAACAAAAATATACTTACTGTATATCCAACGGGAGTTTCAAGAGGTGTATTTTGTTTTTGTTGACAACTAACATGATAAAAAGTAAAAAGCAAGTGATGATGGTCAGTTAAAGTAGCAGGCAGTTTAACTTTGATTTCTTCATGAAAATCAGGAGACCTTCATACAAAGAGAAAAACAGATCAATAGTCAATAAATTGTTCAAAATAACCACTGCATTTGTATATTTGAATAATTTAAAATTAATTTTAGGACTCATGCTTAATTTTTCTTCTAGTCCAAATATTTTTATTTATTTTCAAATAAGTAACTAACTCTTACTTCCAGATGAGGGAGCTGTCACTGTTTCTGAAATTTCTCCTCTAATTTTTATTAATTGGCAGAGTAATCCTATTATTTGAAAATTAATTAATAATTACCACCTTAATGCTGAAATTGTCATTAGATTGGAAACAATAAAAGAGGAGACTAGGGCTTTCTATATTTGTAAATCAATTCTGATATACATCACATAAAAATAATATAAAATTTTCATAAGTATATTTTAAAACCATACAAAAATCATTTTTTCTGTTACAGGAGTACAGAGTCTTCAATTTAAAGACTAATTTATACTATCCTTTTGTAAAAAAGAAAAAAAGGGATCTTTAGACAACTTAGTATCAAGTTGGGCTCTCTATGAAATGTCTTGCATCAATTATCCCATTGCTAAAGAAATGATGGTACCAAAACGTGAACTACTGACTAATAGCTCAAAGAAAAGAAGAAAAAAAAAATCAAGGAACAACAACAAATTACATTTGTCCTACATTTTAGAAGTGCTTCCAGCCACTATAAGAATACAACAATTATCATATCTGATCAAACCAATGGAATTTTCATCTCAATATTCATTGAGTTTTTATAGGAAAGCATGTCTGCTATTTATGATACAGACTTAAAAAGGATAGAGCTTTAGCATCCCAATTTTCCATGTTCAGTTTGTATCTCTCAGTTATCTTCAATGAAAATGCATCCAAACCATATAGCTCCTACTAACTTTAAAGTGAAGGCTGTCCCACGAAAAACCAATTCGGTTTTTTTTTTTCTCTGATGCTAATAGGTCAAATATCCTTCTCAAATAAGCCTCAAAAATGCTAACAGGTGTAGATCTGATGACAGGAATAGTAAGTAGAATGAGGCTTTTAATACTCACTAGAAAGATAGGTAATGCTAGTCATCTGAGAATTTGATGACTTTGGTGAATAAAAGATGCTATACATCTTGTTACTGATCTCACTAATCATCACTGAATTATGAGAAAGTTGAATTTACTAGCAATGTTAGATGGTACTGTTATTTTAATTCTACGAATGCTAAGAGCAACAAAAATAGCCACAAATGAAGGTACTTTTATAAATTACTACTTTCTTTATCAATATCTTTCCTTATATTCAGTGTTTTAGTTCATGTCTATCTTCAAATTATATTATGTGAAGACTTTTATGAAAAATTAAACATCTACCAGTTAGTTATTCATCAGCAAGTAAATTGCCCACCTTTAGGTTAAGAATTGTATTACTTTTGTGGCTGTTTTAAAAATGAACATAAAAAATAATAATTACCCTAAAAATATAAATAACTTGTAGAAATATAAATAAGACACATATATAGCAACAGTATGCTATAAAACAGGGGTTGGCAAACTATGGCCCACAGACCAATCCAGTCAACCGTCTGGTATTATATAAACTACAAACTAAGAATGGTTTTTATATTTTTAAATGGTTGAAAACACAGAAAGAATAATATTTCACTTTAAATATTACATGAAATTCAAATTTCAGTGTTCATAACAAAATTTTATGGGAAGACAGCCATGCCCATTCATTTGCAATTTTACTTACTGTCAATGGCTGCCTTCGTATTACAACAGCAGTGCTGAGTGGTCACATCAGAGACCTTGTGGCCCACCGGGCCTAAATATGTACTGTTTGGCCCTTCGTGAAAAAAAGTTTGCTAACCCCTGGTATAGAGCATATAAGGTTAAATGCTTCAACAACACAGTTTAATAAATTACTTAGTTTTAGATCAGGGAATTGTAGTTAGGAAGAGATATATAACATGGGCCTTGAAGAATAAGTAAAAGTTCAGTTAAGGAGAGATAATCAGTATTAATTAAAGATCCAAGAAAGACCCAGAAACAGACAGCACAGAATATGTTTGGAGATGAGGCAGAAAGAAAATCATCAAGACACAAAAGATGAGTGAATATTAGAGAAAAGAAAACAGGAGGGCAAGGATGCCTTAAACTTTGAGTCAGAGGACTGAAAAATTGGTAGTACTATTAATAAAAAAGAACAGACAAGAGATAGGGTCTGGAAGAGGGCCAGAGATAAATACATGGACATTGAGAAGGCAGCAGGGAACCCAAAACATATGCCCAACAGGCCACTGAAAATACCTGTTTGTACCTCAGAATGAAGGTTATGACTAAAAATAAAAGTTGTGAGCAATCCACATAAAGGTAAAAGTAGTAGCATTTTCATTGAATATAACTCTGAGAAATACATATAAAATTATTTAGGAAGAGAGTATTATAGAAAAAGAGGGTTAAGGAAAAAACCTTAGTGTTTTGTGTGTAATGCCTATACTTAAAAGAAAAAGAAAAATTAGAATGAATAACTACTATACAAGAAAAGTGTTCAAATCATAAAGGTGAGAAAGAAGAAAATTTTAAAGTCAAGGAAAAACCATGCCACACAAGAGCACTGCAGAAAGACTTTTGTTTTTTAAAGAATAAAAAACAAGCTTCTTTTTAACAATAAGAGATGGAGCTAATGAAACAGAAGGGATAACCGATGAAATCATATTGTGGAGAAGGTGGGTAAAATTGTTTGGCAGCAGAAGTGAAAAGATTCACATTGAGCAGGGTGTGAGCCATTACTGCTTTGAAATGGAAGGAAAGGCAGATCAGTACAAAGATAATTTGAGGTGAAGAGCAAAGAAGGTGATGGATCTCATGTGGGATGGGCTCAAGTAGGTGCTAGAGGAAGGAGGTAAAAACTTAAATTAGCGCTTACAAAATTAGAGATAGGGTTTAAAAAGTGATGACAAAATGATTACCAAAGAGTAATCTCTGAGAGCCAAAAGAAGATAAAATAAAATAAATTACCATAGCCCCATCATATGATAAAATAATCTGTGATAGTCTTGATTGGTATAATTTTGTGCTTTTTCTCCAATAGCATTCAAAATTAAAAAAGAAAGAACAAAAGTAGAAATTAAAGGTTATCCAAAGTTAATGATTTCTCAAAGAAGTAAAATGGAAAGACATTAAACCAAAGGATTATCTGATGTTGAAAATACCACCAATTTAACTGACTAATGAGTTCAAGCTTAGTAAAGAGTTAGGTAAAGCTGCCAAGTGTTAGGGGAATGTAATAGGGAAAGACCAAAGGACCAGAGGCCACAAAGATAATAATAATAATCTAATAAAAATGAAAGGATCAGAGAATTTGATTAAAAAGATGTTTTGTGTATAAAGTCTTATATTTGAGATGTCTATGGAAAATGTGGATCTACATGTTGAAAATTATAACTTTGATGTCAGATGTCTTGAATTTGCACATTCAGTGCAGCAAAGCATTTGGTAAACACACTAACGTGAGTGCTAACAATGCCACTGAGAAGTGAGTAACTTTGAAAGAAATATTTGAATTCAGTACCTGTTATGATATACTACGGCTGTATAGGCTTCCTTTGAAAATTCTGAACAGCTAGATTTACCAAAGATTACCTGTAACAAATAACAGCATGTTGAAACTTTGTTGTAATAAATGCTGGATGTTTCATATCTATGTAAGAATTTGTCTGATTTAATAACTATTTGAGAACAATGGGCAAAAATCAGCCCAGTGAAGAACAATGTGCCTACTGACGTTCATTAATTATAATTAGTTCAATTGCTTAATTCTAAATTTATAGACCCATCTGACATTCAAACATTCAAAAACTTTCTATCCATTATATTCATATCTATTGGTCAATAAGGTACATTTCTTTCTTTTTTAAGAAGGTGAAGATTTCATTTTAAAATTTGGATGTAGCACATTATTTGGAATTTATATAAGAAATATGGTCCTAGAATGGTGGCATATATCTACTATACAAATTGGTGACTTCTCCACTAATATAGCAGTTATGCTGAAAGTCAAATATATATTATTTATAAATGATCTTTAAAAATCCTATTTTAGGTATCCTTTGCTTCCAGTACTCCCTGCAAGCTACTCTATAATGGAGGAGCAATATTTTATATTTTCACACATGTGTTTAAAAAAATCCACCACATTAAAAACATACAGTACATACTACTTTGGGAGAAGGTTTAGCAGTAAAATACTATAGTCTTATAAATCTGCCTCTTGAATTCTAACAGCAAGCGGTAGATAATTAGGGCAGCTGATTAGAACAATGGCCTAATAATGTCATGGTCAAAGCTGTGATTCCTGTGCGAGACAGTTAGGCTTGCAATGTTATCTAGCCATAAATTAAACTCTCATGTCTGGCCAGCCATCTCTACATATGCATGAATAAGTACAGTAGACATGTTATCACACTTCCATCAACACAACTGGTAAAACAACTCAAAGTTTATTCCTATACAAAGAAATTAACTAGCACCATCCCAAAATAAAAAGAACATATTAACAGGTATTTTGTCCCTTTTTGCAGTATCTCAAGCAGGTCCTTTTACTTTAAGGGTATGGAAAATTTAATAATTATGACTCTCCTAGATAACTCTAATTTTATCAATTTGCTAAGAATACTTTATTATGTTTTCATAAAATGTTTTTCCAGTGCCAGAATTAAAGTTTATCATATTGATATTATATGATCAAAAAATTACCTTAGTCCTTATTTAAAAAAAAATAAGCAAGCAAAACGTGTCTGTTTATATACGCTTTCAAACCAACCACTCACATAAACATAAAAGTACTATATTTTCACATGGCCAATAATACACAAATAGAGGAATGCAGTAGTTTGTTCCCCCCCCCCCGAGAAGATATCATTTTTCACAAAGTAACTCATTTATTTTTATAACACGATTGATATACAGTGCAAAGTGTTCCTTTTTTAACCATTTGGCATGTAATTTTAATCATTCACCAATATGAACTAAGCATCAATTATATGCCAAGCACTAAGATAGGTATTGAGATATATATATGAGAGAAGCATGGTCCCTGCCCTCAAGGAGCTCACAGTCTAGTACACATGATGAAGAAATAAATATATAATCATAAAGTGATAAGGCCTATAAAAGAAGTGAGAAGATGCCATGGTAGCACCAAAAGAGAGAGCAGTCTAACTGCCAATGTGGCTGGATGCAGATAGGGCTTTGTAGAGGAGGCCATATAGATGCTAAGACAAGGAAGAGTTTGTTAGGCAAACAATAAAACAGAATATTTTACATATATTACATTTGTCATAAACTCACATTTATATGGCAACTCACATATAAGATAACAAAGCATCTATTTTTTAAATCCAGTATCTTTTCATCACCTATAATAATGCATTCACTCTTTCAGGAGAAATAAAGAGCTAGAAAAGAGTATGAAATGATAATTCAAACCTCAATAATAAATTATACATTTATTCAACAAATATTCATTCAACACGTATTATATGCAAGGATCTGAAATAGCTGCCATAGAATACAAAGATGAATAATTTGTGCTTGTTGTTTTTAAGATCTAAAAATGCTGATGAAATTCAGGTAATAGGGAAGAAGAAAATACACAGCTTTCCTGGTTAGGAAGTCAGAATTTGATTCAAATGACTGACACAGAAGGCTATAATAAAACTATTAACAATGCACCAATTCTAAGCTCATATGCATTCCACTAGGGTTGTCAGAAGTCGAACATCTATAGTGACAATTGTGCTCCTACTTATTAACTTCAGGTTGAACCAAAAATCTACTTTCATGGAACTTGTGTGTTTAGTATCCCATAAATACTAAATCATAATTTGGACGGTCAAGAATCTTCCCAGTCTGGCATCTATCTATTATTTTTGACTCATCTTCAATTGCTCTGCCTCACTGGCAACTCACCACTGTACCTCTCGAGAAGGACTTTCTCCAGCTTGAATTGCTTTCCTTCCGCCACTCTCTAGACCTGTTACCATTAACATTTTCACCAACTTTAAAGCATTCTCTCCTACCATTGAACACCCATGTCTTTGAATCCCTGTACAAATCTTCTGTAAGTAGCACATACCTTGGTTCTCAATATTGGCTGCAAAATGTAATCCCTAGGGGAGATTGTTAAATACTAATACCTGCCTGATTCCCATACCCAGAGATTATAATTTAATTGAAATGAGATTCAGTCTGGGCACTGACATTTTTTAAAGCTCCCAGGGTGAGTGTAATATGCAGCCAATGTTGAAAGCTATTGCCACAGTTTGTCAACAAAGATGAGAAGAACCACACATATTAGAATCACCTGGAGAACATTTTCAAATGATACCACAACCCATTACTTTCTACCTCCCTTGCCTGGTCTTTCATTCTAAAGAAGGAAAATCAGAATCACAGATGCCCAGACAGAAGAAAGCTACCTGTGCTTTGTTGTTACAGTACACTAGGTAATTCTGATCTGACCGCCTTTTGAAAGTCACATTTTAAAAAGTTTTATGTACTTGTTTCATATCCTCTAGAGTACAAGTCTTATTCATCTTTGTATCTCTGGGAGTGCCTTGCATATACCAAATCCTCAATAAATAAGACTTCAAGTAAATTTATTACTATATGTATGAGAAGTAATGCAGTTAGAAATTTGGTTTATAAGATCACATTAATTTCCAGTTTAGAGCTGCCAACCAAGTAATACCCCAAAAAATGTCTATATGAACAATATACAGAGAATAGGAAAAGTAAAGAACATTTCTTACCGGCATGGCATTACTCGGATCCTCCCCATACATAAACTGGACTTTCACAGTTATATTTCTGGCAGAACCTTGACGATTGGCAAAATTGAGACTCTGAGGGTATATGTAGAGAAGATTTCTGCGAAGGCAATAGTATACACGGTAGTGAATACATATCTAAAAACACTATTATTACATTACAAGAGATAGATGAACAAGTACTGAATTATTAATATTTGCTAGCTACTATGCTAAGGATATTCACATATAATCATTCAAACAGCAGTCAAATATAATACAATTTTGCAAATGAGTTGAGGCACAGAAAAGTTAAGTAATTTTTCACACACAACCAACTAAGTGGAAGAGCTGAAATCAATACAGGTCAGTCAGACTTCTAAACACATGTTCTTTCCTCTACAAGAGGCTTTTGGGAAATAAATGAGTATGGACTGAAACATTATTAGGAAGTTAAAAGACAGTTTTAATATTATCTTATTTCCTCCATGTATATATAAATAGGATGACATTTATAAATACAGCTTTTATATAAATGTGATCAGGTATTTAAGAGGTATACTATTACAAATTATTGTTCAAGAACATGTACAGTATGACAATTTGGTAAGTATAACAATATGATAAATATAATAGTATGAGACAATCACATATTACTCTGCATTTGACTTCATGTCCAGTTTATAATCTTGCATCTTACACAACTTTAATAGTCCCTGCTACCAAAACAGAGAAGAAATAATTCAAAAAAATATTTTAACACAGAGGAGAAATAATTCACCAGAAGAAAGAGCTAAAAGAAAAAAAGTTACTCTACCTGAAGACTAGTGTTGACAGCTGATGAACAAAACTTTGAAAGTAGTAAAACCCTGCTAATAAACTGCTAGGGCAACAAAAATAGGTCTACATTTTCTGGAAGGCAGTAGGGCAATATAGAAGCTTTAAATGAACATACCTCTTGATCCAATAAACCCACCTTTAGTCTAAGGAGAAAAATACATACATGTACAAATGGGTGTCTAAAAGAAATTCACTATAACACTTTCTATAATAGCACATAATTACAAATAATTATAAAGGAATATAATGCTCATCAGTACTGGATTAGTTAATTAATATATTAATAAGAAGGAGTAGTATGGAGCCCCCAAAATGACAATGTACAGTATATTCATTCATGTAGGAGATATCCAGCATGTTGGATTTAAAAAAAAAGGTTCCAGAGCAGGATATATAGTGGCATTACCCTACTTTAAAAAATTTGGAGTGGGTGGGGAAGAAATTAGTAAAATAATTATTTCTGAAATATTTATAGTGGTTAAAAGTGATGGCTCTAGTTTCTTTTTTATAATCATCTGAATTTTTTTACAGTGAGACTATATGATCTTTATAATTAGAAAAAGCAATAAAGTAGTTTCCTTGGTAGGAGGATGGGGGTATATGACAAACATACAATCTGAAAACCACTAAAGAAAATGGAGAGGAATCATTTGTATTTCAAATAGTCAAAAGTACAAAAGACAAATATGGAAAGGTTATGACTGGTCAGCTTCCTAATAAAAGAACTAAAGATCAAAGATGACTATGACCAATTAACCACTGAAGTCATCAAAAAATTTTGTATAGGAAAGCCCTGGCTGCTGTGGCTCAATGGCTTGAGCATCAGCCTGCGAACCAAGTGTCGCTGGTTCGATTCCCAGTCAGGGCACATGACTAGGTTGCACATCAGGTCCCCAGTTGGGGGTGCATGAGAGGCAACCACACAGTGATGTTAGTCTCCCTCTCTTTCTCCTTTTCCCTCTCTCTAAAAATAAACAAATAAACAAACAAGTAAATAAATTTTTTTTTTAAAGTGACATAAATACATTCTAGCTCCCCCTCCTCTCTTGGGCCAAACAAATATATATTGTTCCCAAACCTTTAGAAAAAATTTTTTTTTCTTTTGTATAGGAAAGACATACTTATTAAAAAAAAGAATATAAAATGCCTGATTAGTATTTTTATACTGATCACATGTTGAAATAATTGATATCCTGGATTAAACAAAGTATACTATTAAAATTAATTTCACTTGTTGCTTTTTAGTTTTTTTACATATATGACTCACTATATTTCCACTGGACAATGCTGTTCTGAACAAAGATAGAAAACAGTAGCTAATGAATTATTCTGGCATTATTCTTTAGTTAATACATAAACTTTTTTTTTATAAATGTGTTTTTCTCAGTTACTTTCAGAATCTTTCTATCAAATATATTAATTTAAAAACAAATGGTCACAGGTAAAAAGGGGAAAATTAAAAGGATACTATATTCAAAGACCCAAAGTGCCTTGTGTTTGATTTGGAAGTTTTACCTCCAAAGATTGCACAACTTGTGGGAGGAAACAGGACTTTGCTTTGCTTGGAATTCAAACAAGGCTTCTGAATGTCCTAAATTTCTATGTTGCTAAAAATTTTGTATATTAGTTCTTAGAAATTAGAAGTCCTTAGATTAAGAGTCTAATTTTGCTTAATTTCTTACTTTCTTTGGCATATAAAATTTTAAATTTTATAACATTACTGGTTATATTTGATCAGGGCTCTATTTAAATAGGTACAAGTTCAAACAAAGATTAGATTCTGCTTTTAATAATGTGTACTCGGACAGGAAGCACTGATAGGTAAATATAAAACCATTTATAAAATTACTACTTTCATCACATTTCCCATGTTGACACTCTTCCATGACTTGTAATTAGGCAAATTATTTAATTATATTCAATAACATGTCAGACTATTATTAAAAATTATTCAAATATTTCTACCCAGAGAAAATATACTGTAAACCAAGAATATGTGACCTTGTCTCCAATCTATCTGGTAGTGTTACAAGTGAGCAATTGTATAAATTGTGCAAAAAATGTTAATATTCTAGTACAATAACCCAAATGGAAGAAAATTCCTTCATACAACCTCTCTTTGGTATTAATGTCCAATTACTTGCACGCAATGGAAGGAGCTACTTTTCAAATTTCTTTCTCTAAAAAGAATCTCCTACATCAAAAAGGGGTAAATATCTACCATATGTAAAATATATGCTTGGAAAACTCCCATGTTATGAGTTTATCATTCTCTTATTAGTTCAACAAATACTTATCATTTCTCCAAGTAAGGCATTGTACTAAAGTGCTGTAAAAGATATAAATTAAAAACAGATATAGATCTTGCCAATAAATAGCTTATAGTACAATAGACACGAGAATTTGGCTTATCAACAAGGAAGTGGATAAAACGTCAGGGTCAATAGTTTGAAGCCAGAAAAGTAGACAGTTTAGTTAGGAGAAGTTTCGAAATATGTCCTTCATGAGCAATGATGATAGAACACTAACTTCTTCCTTTAAAAGAGGGAGAAAATGCAAATTTCTTTGCAAGCTCAACATATGCATTTATAATTCCATAACATGCATCGCTGGTTAAGGGCAAAATGCAAACATAGTATAAGGAAAAAAATTTTTTTTGATTAATGGGAATATTTGTATATTTTTATTTACTTTCATTCTTCATTTCTCTTAACAGAAATATTTACATGGTTCTGTATTGGACACTTAGAAAAAATATACACAGACTAAACAAAAGGCATAATTTCTTGTACTACACTAAGGTCCAAGAAAACAAAACTCAGAAAATCTATGTTTTAGCAAACTTTCCCAACTTATGTCATCTTGAGATTAGATAATATTCACCAATAAAATATTACAGTATGTACATAAATGAATTGTTTCTAATTAGCAAAAAAAAAGGCTAATATATAATCCTCTGGAATGTTTACTAAATACCGGGTAGTGTTCTAAGTGCTTTAAGAGTATTAATTTTTAATCTTTATACAACCCAATAAAGTAGGTATTTACTTCACCTGACAGACAAAAAAAAAAGATACAGAAAAGCTGAGTACTTAAATCAAGAATCACACAGCTGAAGAAGAGCAGTGCATTCCAATTCAGCCAGTCTCTTGCCATAATCATACTCTACCACAGTACGAAATACCTCTACTGTAAATATTATAAATCCAAAGCCCCTAATTCTAATTCAACAAAATAAAAGGTCTCTATTTTATACCTGGAAAAAGCATTTCTAAGAGTAGGTATTTAGAAATGGTTCATTTTGTAAGTGAACAATTTACAATTTTAACTTAAGTTCATTGTATCAAAGCTTTTCCCTTTGCAAAAAAAAGAAAAAAGCTATTAACTTCATGTAAAATTTATTTTAGGTATGGCTGATTTTGCAGACATACACAGGTTAAGAATCATTTCATGTCATATAATGATTAACATTTTGAGTACTTCCCATTTGCCAGACACTGTAAAAAGTGGTTTACACATACACTTCTTTTGTTCTCATAACCCTATAAAGTATGTACTATATGTGACTACCCCAACCTATCAACTGAGGAGACTGAGGGCATGTTAAGTAAACTTGTCCAAGGCCGAACAGCAAGAGCTGGCTTTTGGACCCAGACCACAGTCTGATTCCAGAATCCATACTCTTTTAACAATTTTACTATATTAATTTGTGAAAATAAGGAATTTTTAAAGGATTTATTATTTTTCTCAAAAAGTTCTTAATATGGACACTCAAGAAGGATAATGGCTTATAATTCAACCAAAGTATTAAGTATTCTTCCTTTTAACACTAAGTTAAAAGATGCACAGTAGAACATTAATTTTTTAAAATCTTTCTAGCACTTCATTGTTTTCATTATATTTTGTACATCGGCCTTTTTTAAAATAGAGGTATAACTGACAAATAACATTATATAACCAGAGGTGAAAGATGTGTACACTGAAACCTGTAAGACATTAGTGAAAGAAATTGAAAATACATATAAATGGAAAGATAGTTTATATTCATTAATTGATACTTAATATTGTTAAAATGTCTATCCTACTCAAAGCAAGAACATTAATTTTTAAACATACTATTATTTTGATTTTGTTAAATTTATATTATCAAAATTGTTACCATGTTCACAAACTTCAGAAACCTTTATAATGGGTAAATCGTTTCTCACACTGGAAGTACTTAATTCAGGTTTGACCTTAGAAGACCACAGTCTGTCAGTGGGTACATAGAAAAGAAGCCAGAACATAGAGACATAAAATATAATGGAGAAAAGGGGTGAAATGCCATTTAATGTATGGAATTTTGTGGTTATATACAAATATGGTTAAGACAAATCACTTGAAGCAAAAATATACACTAACAAATAATTATAGTGACAAATAATAAGGAATATATAATAGTATGTTAGCTTATATAAAGTGCCATGGGAGTACAGCATTGAGAAGCATAAATATCAACTAAAAAAGTGGAGGAAGGCTTCACAGAGAAGGCATTTATTTAGGGAACAGATCATTATTTCCTTAAAAACTAAAATACAAGTCAGGAAATTCATCAATTTTTCTCAACTTTAATGATGAATTACCAGTCAAAAGAGTTTGGTGTTTACTTTTAAATCTCTAAAAATCATGACTAAATAAAATGAGCTTTTAAAAACAGGTTGATTTCACTGAAAATGTGACTTATAGTATAGTGAAATTAAATACAGTAACAATTTAGAATTACCTATTAAGTTAATTGCTCATTTCTTTGATTTCACTTAGCATCGATCTAACTCAATGAGGAAGGTTACATTCGTACAAGTTTACCCAACTTAATGATTAACTATATTCACCTGCCAACCCTCCCCGTTTATGTGGCAAATTGTAGTATATATAGAGTTTAGAAATCTAGGTCTGCTTATAGGAGAAAACTAATCCAAAATTCCTTATAATTAAATTAAGATTAAAAATGTACACGATTAAGCTCTTTCTTATTATTGTTCCTCTAGTTATTTCTTCCAGAATTGACCAAGACCATTCACCATTTGATTCTTTATCTCCACAGCCAAAATCTAGATTTGCTATGTTGGATGATGTAAAAATTTTAGCCAATGGCCTTCTTCAGTTGGGACATGGTCTTAAAGACTTTGTCCATAAGACTAAGGGCCAAATTAATGACATATTTCAAAAACTCAACATATTTGATCAGTCTTTTTATGATCTATCACTGCAAACTAATGAAATCAAAGAAGAAGAAAAGAAACTTAGAAAAACTACATCCAAACTGCAAGTCAAAAATGAAGAAGTGAAGAATATGTCACTTGAACTCAATTCAAAACTTGAAAACATCCTAGAAGAAAAAATTCTACTTCAACAAAAAGTGAGGTATTTGGAGGAGCAATTAACCAATTTAATTAAAAATCAACCTGAAATTCGGGAACACCCAGAAGTAACTTCACTTAAAGTAAGTAGAAACCAAAAAGTGTTCATGATTATGTTTCAATGTGGATCTTTTTAAAAAATATTTTAAGACATGGTACTTTACTTTGTTGCACAGTTGAAATACTGTATTTTATTTAAGAAAGCCTCCAGGAAATAAAACTTTCCGTTATAATTTTAAGTTAGTTTTTGTTCCCCTAACATTATATATGAAAACAACTAAACTTTACATTTCAGATGAAAAGTATAACTCAGTAAATAATAAAATATAGAACACAGTATTGTAAATTATTGGAGGCAAATAAAATGTTAAAGGACTATAACTTGAAACTATTCTTCCATGTTTAAAATAAATAAAAGTAATATAGTGAATGGTAAAGACTTATTTCTATTAAAATATTGGGTTTTTTTCCCCATTTAATTGAAGTAGTTGAAAGTTCAGAAAACCAATTATATAGATAGTATACTTTAAATAAAACATAAAAACAAAGATATGTACTATTTGAAAGAAGGATACAAGAGAAAAATTCCCAATATTAAGTTTTCTAATCTATTAACTTTAAAAAATTAGATTGTGATAATGCTATAGAAAATAAAAAAGTCTAATTTAAGAAAAATGAAAGCAGAAACTCCTAACCAAACTACAACCTACATCCAGACTTTTGTAGAACAGCAAGATAACAGCATCAAAGACCTTCTCCAGACCGTGGAAGAACAATATAGACAACTAAACCAACAGCATAGTCAAATAAAAGAATTAGAAAATCAGGTAAGTCAATATTTTAATGGTATATCCAACCTTTGACATAAAACTTAGGTTTTTAAAAACACTGAACCCTAAAATTATTTTAAGTAATTATAGCTGAATAGCGAGTAAAAGGATCACATCAGCATAAATGCTTTGCTTGCAGACCCTGAAGCTAATAAACTTACTGGGTTTGAATTTTGACTCTAAAACTTTTGTATGGCCTTGAATAAATTACTTAAGCACTCTGTCTCTCACTTTCCTCACTTACTCTATGAAGATAATAAGAAGAAACTATCTTATAGGACTGTTGTGAGAAAAAAAGAATTAATTCATGTAATGTATATCGCCAATATAGTAGCCAAAGTGATTGTTACAATTTAAATTATACCACGTCTCTCTTTGTTCAAAACTGTACAATGGCTTCCCATCTCACTCATACTAGCCTGTGAGACCCTGGATGACCCTTGATTATCGCACTGACTTCATCTCTTCTACTCTAGTCATACAAGTCTCTTCACTGTTACTGAAAAACATCAAGCACACTGCCATCTCAGGGCCTTTGCCTTGCTGTTCCCTATCTGGAATGCTCTTCTCCCTGGTTCTGCAAGGCCCACTCTCATTTCCTTTAGGTCTTTCTCAAATATAGAATTCTCAATGAAGTCTTTGGAAGTCACTTAATAATTAGAATCCCCTTCTCCTTCTTGAAACCTGCTACCCTCCTACATTACTCTCTTTTTTCCCTTAGCACTTTACCTCTATTTAACATAATATATATTTTAGTTATTTATCTTGTCTGTCCCTGCACTAGTATGTAAGCTCCATGAGTACAGGGATTTTCTTCCATTTTTAAAAATACCATTGCCCCAGAATATAGCACACCGTCTGACACTTAGTAGACACTTAGTAAATACATGTTGAATTAATAAAGGCAATGTCATATTCAGTACAAAAAGTCTATAAAAACTTGCTACTATTTTTATTCTTATTGTTAAAAACTGTGTGCCTGATAATTAAATTTAATTCCCGACAATAAAATTAATCTAGAATGTAAACAATGAGCTAGGTAAAGCTATCAGAATCTATTCATTCCAATATATGATACCACAGTTCAAATACTAGTTAATAATACTATTAAACAGTCATTCAAGAGGGTTTCAAAAATAACAGACTTGGAGAAGCTGATAAAAAAATAGTTGCCAAGAATTATAAAACAGATAGTATTATCAATACCCAGTAAACAAACATATTGTTATATGTTTCCGTAATTTTGTGACTCATAATTTTACTAGGTTATTTTTGCTAATTTATGAATCATAATTAAGCAGGTTACTTTTGCTAGTTGTCCAAAACTTCTTGCCAAGTAGTTTGATTTCCATAATTTCATTCTTACTGTATGTTATTTTCCTAAATTCTATTTCCTATATAATTAAATAATCTTGCTCACAAATGTATAGTGTCATTACTATAAAATGATACATCTAATAATAAAATGTATGAAGAATCCAAACAATGAATTTCTGAGTTGGTAAAAGCCTTAGCTTAGTCAGTGTTCTCAACCTGTGGGTCACGACCCCTTTGGGGGTCGAACAACCCTTTCACAGGGGTCGCCTAAGACGAACGGAAAACACATACATAATTACATATTGTTTTTGTGATTAATCACTATGCTTTAGTTATGGCTGGGGGTCACCATAACAGGAGAAACTATATTAAAGGGTCGCGGTATTAGGAAGGTTGAGAACCACTGGCTTAGATCATCTGATCCAACTTTGTCAAGTTTAAATGAAGAAGCCAAAATTCTAAAAGTTAACCTTAAGATCACATAGTTACTTAGTAGGAAAGACTACTACCCAGTAAGTGAACTTTACAACAGATCCTTATGAATTAGGTCCTAGTAAATGCCATTTATGCTAATATAAAAAACTAATACTAATAACACAAGTTATTAAATACATACTCTGCTTTTCTCAATCAATAAGAAAAGCTATCAGCCAGTAAATTGAAAACCTAGCATACTTTAAATATAAATAAACTTATTGTTAAACACACAATGAAATATTGAAAATATTGAAAGTAAATAAACCTGCCAATTTCTTACCTTTACAGACATGTTTACATGTCAAAAACTATCAGAACAGCAGTCTTACTGAAATTATGTGCTATGTCTTTATGGCAGGTCTGAGAAACAATAAGACCTACAACTGAGAATTATTAAATTTAAAATCTGTCTTGCTACTGAATACAGTATATATTCTATTCATATAAATAAATAGAACATATTAAATATTTACACAAATTCTCTGCCTTTGGTCTTGATGTTTTTAAATCAATTTGTTTCTTTGCCTCATTTTTTCTCTATGTATTAACTCATTAAATAATGGTCCTAATTAAATATTCTGAGAACAGATTATCTGTACAATCTATATAGCATTGTTTGCCCCTTGTAAAAATCAAAAGCAAAACACATTATGAACTAAAAGATGCATGCAAGTTTTACTTTCAACATCCTCACTCAGATTCCCCTAATTGTATATTCAGTACCATTTTAAAGTAGACTTATATTCTTTTATCAGTTAAGAAGAAGTGGTATTCAAGAATCCACAGAAAATTCTCTTTCTTCAAAACCAAGAGCACCCAGAACTACTCCCTCTCTTCACTTAAATGAAACAAAAAATGTAGAACATGATGGTAAGATAATTTGGTTTCCTTCTTGAAGCTATTATCAAATTTTTCTTCTGTCTTTAACATTCCCATCAAAAAATCCCTATTTTCAGGGCCTGTTCTAGACTAAAAGAGAGTTAAGAGACAAAGCTACCTAATACAATGTCAACCTAAATTGGATCCTGGGGGTAGGGGGGGTTAAGTCTATAAAACACATTCTTAAGATAATCATGGATATATGGATATAGATTTGATATTAGATAGTATGGAATTATTATTAATTTTCTTAGCTGTAATACTGGCATTGTGTAAGAGAATAATATGTTTAAGAGATGCATGCTAAAATGTCTAAGGGGTTAATGGTCATGTTTATAAATTACTTTCAAATAGCACAGCAAAATATGTACTTGTGGATATATATGTTTATAAAGCAAGTATGGCAAAATGTTAACTATTGAATATGAATGGAAAGATTATGGTGTTCTCTTCATTATTTCTACTTTCCATTGCTTGAAAATTCTCTTAAGAAAAACAAAAAGATGGAAGAACAAAGTCTCCAATCCCAACCAAACTTCAACAAAAGGATATACTTAAAAAACACATTTACGTTTTATGTAATTCATACAGAAAAAATGTCTCTATTAGTTTCTTCCATGTATGTGCACTCTTCTACATACATCTGTGATACCTTCTATGAGCCAAATATTAGTTTCATATGTAGTATTTTATTTATATTCTTCCTACATCTAGCAAACAAAATGTCTACAACATTCATTTTGTAAAATAGGTTTTGTAATAACTATTTTGGTATTCTTTGCATAACATGCCATCTAATAAAAATGTGTTAGCATAAAGTACTTTTTTGTTGATGCATGAATTTTAGTAATCTATTACTAAAAAAGGCTCAAGGCTACAGTCATTATAATTCCATAAAATGTCAAGTAAAATCTCAGGCTCTATAGATATCATTCTTATTACTATATTTTATGTAATAACATTTTATTGATTCTAGACATGCCTGCTGATTGTACCGCCATTTATAACAAAGCTGAACATACAAGTGGCATCTATTCCATTAGACCCAGCAACTCTCAAGTATTTAATGTCTACTGTGATGTTAAATCAGGTAAAACTAGCCTACAAAGAAAACTGACAGTACTTAGTTCAGGTTACTCACTACCTATTAGTAAGACCAATCCTGTTATCTTTATTCTGAATATACAGTAGTCCCTCTCTATATCGTGGTTCACTTATTGTAGCCTCACTGTATTGCGGGATTTTTAAAAATATTATACTTAATTATTTATAGCAGATTTTTCACTATATCGCGGGATGTTGTGGTACTGTATACGTATGTTGTTAAAGTTATGTAGGTTTAAGAGTGTAGAATATATTTAACAACATAAATAGTGTTTATAAAAGTGTGGGAAAGGTTAATACGGGACTGGGAACAGTTAATAAGGGACAGGGAACGGTTTATAAGTGTGTGGGAAGGGTTTATAAAGCCTTAAAATATATATAAATACTAAAATAAATGTAAGGTTCCTACTTCGTGGATTTTCACTATGGTGGGGGGGGAGGTCTAGATGTAATACCCATGATAAGTGAGGGAATACTATATATAAAATGAAATATTAACATGAGTAGTAGTTATATAGATCTAATATCTATATTTGCCTTTATATATTTACTCATTCATGTACTCAACATTCTCCATCTTTTTCCATAAAATAATCTGAAATGACTATTGTTAGTAAGTTTAAGACAAACTCATTAATTGCCTTTACTTAACTTCTTAATAAATAATAAAATTATCATAACAGCATTAATAACTATATAGCCACCAATTAAAACCAAACGAAATAGGAGCATTTTATTATATGTCAGCATGAGACTACTAAAACTGCATATTTTTGTTCACTGTATTCAGGTAAATCATGGACATTAATTCAACATCGAACAGATGGATCACAAAACTTCAATGAAACTTGGGAAAACTACAGATATGGTTTTGGGAGGCTTGATGGTAAGGTGACTTCATCCATCCACTCATTCATTTACTTGTTTAAATATTTATTGAAGACTTATCATGGACTAGGCATTAGGAATGCAACAATGAGTGAGGAACAGTCCCAGCCTTCATAAGACTTATTAACAGTTACACATTTGTTTGTAATTACACTTATTATGTCTTTATTTGAATTTTATTATTCACAACCACATCTGTTTTTAAGTATACTTATCACAATTAAATTCAATGACTTCTAATTATCATTATTAAACACAATTTTGATTAAGTGCTATGTACTTTGATACAAGGTAAGTGCTATGAATGGGCAACAAAGAAAAGCATCTTTATCATTATCATTCTTTCTTATTAACATTTTAGATATTAATTATTTAAAGGTTGGGAGAGATGAAGCTGTGAGATGTATTGTATAAAATGTTTATATTTCAATTATTAAATATTATAAATGTATACTATAAAATGTGTGGTTTAAAATAAATTAGTTAACTCGATGCAAATTATATTTTAATCAGAAAATAAATAAGATAAAAATAAAATGAGCAAAATAAAAATAAATACCAGAGGTTTAAAATCCAAATAACACATTATATAAGCCATGGATAATGTACAAGTACACATGTATAAAGTGGAAAATATTCATTATTTTATCAAATGTTTAAACACCCAATATATACTATTGGAGCATTAAAAAATGTTTGTATTCAAACTACCAGTTAAATTCCTAACTAAAAGGTAAATCCAGTAATATGTTTTGTAGCTCCAAATCTTCTAAGAGTAAATGAACCCCAACATAAAAGGCTGACAGTTAAATTCAAAGTACTCATTTATTTCTGTAAGCAGGTAAGCCATTTATAATGCATTCAAAAAGCTGTGTATAAATAAGTGCCCAACAAGTGGCTTTCGTATCTTTTAAATTTAGGTTTCCTTATACTAACCTATTGAAAGCACACAGGAAATCAGCTTTGGTACCAAATTTCTTTTTCCCAAGTATGCAATTCTACACCCTTGGTGGTGGTAATTATATATATGCTTGGTGTTGAAAAAGCGAGCTTTTCCTCGCTTCCTGGTTTCTAGTTCATAGGCAAAACTGAATGAACAATGTTGACAATAATCTTAGAGTTTTGTCTGTTTTTGTCAGCCTTCCCATTAAATCGTATTAGAGATTAAAAAAAAAAAAAAGCCATTTGTACTTGCCATCCTTAAGATGAGGTTCTCTTTACTTTTTTACATAAATATTTTGATAAAAAGGATTGTGATAAGTTAAAAAAGTCTATTTGTATTTCTGCTGTTTTCAATTCCAAATAAAAATAACTTAATTATAGAGAAGTTATTAAAAATTACACTTTTTGAATTTTAAATGTTTTTTTAAAAACTTATTTCCTTTTTTTCACAAATAAATATATATATCAAGCAAATATCAAAGGCCAAGACTATATTTGAAGAAAATGACTGTTATTATCCAGGTCTCTGGAAATACTTAAAAATCTCTTGATCATATATGGGTATTAATAAACAGCTGATGGTAAAGCCATACATATAAGGATCCAGAGGTGAGATAATATTTTACCAAAGACCAGACCTAAAAATACCTAAAATAGGCTAATATGTTTAACCCATGAAATATGTTTTGTAATATCCACTTTAGAAAAGATAATCAAACTTAGGCAAGTCCATTAATATCCTTAACATTTTTTGTACATGTAACTATCTTCAATAAAACTTTTAAAAAGAAGTATTTTCAGAGAGTGTAAAATAACAAAAGAATTCAAGACTAAAACAACTCATTTACTTACACTAGTAAAAAACTGTCTCAAAAAAAAAAGTCAACACCTAATCTGCAGTTAACATCCATAGATTTTTACAATTTTTCTTTTCAGGAGAATTTTGGTTGGGTCTAGAGAAGATATACTCCATAGTAAAGCAATCTAATTACATTTTACGAATTGAGCTAGAAGACTGGAAAGACACCAAGCATTATATTGAATATTCTTTTCACTTGGGAAATCATGAAACCAACTATAAACTACACCTAGTTGAGATTACAGGAAATGTCCCCAACATACTCCCAGTAAAGAAAGATTTGGAGTTTTCTACTTGGGATCACGAAGCAAAAGGACATTTCAACTGTACAGAAAGTTACTCAGGTATCCTTTTCTTAATATCACTATTTTTCTTCTTTTCTCTTTTCTTTTAATTATATTTTATTGATTATGCTATTACTGTTGTCTTGATTATTCCCCCTTTGCTCCCCTGCTACACAGCCCCCCACCCCAACTGCCTCAGGCAATCCCTCTGCCCCCAACTGTTCATTTCCATGGGTCATGTATATAAGTTCTTTGGCTACTCCATTTCCAATACTGCACTTTACATCCCCATGGCTATTCTGTAACTACCTATTTGTGGTTCTAAATCCCCTCACCTCTTCACCCATTCCCCAACACCCTTCTCCCACCTGGCAACCATCAAAACACTCTCCATATCCATTAGTTTGTTTTTTAGATTCAATTGATAGATTTGTATTTCTTGCCATTTTGTTGTTCATAGTTTTGATGTTCTTCTTTTTCTTAAATAAGTTCTTTCACTATTTCATACAATAATGGTTTGGTGGTGATGAATATCTTTAGTTTTTTCTTGTCTGAGGAGCTCTTTATCTGCCCTTCAATTCTAAACAATAGCTTTGCTGGGTAGAGTATTCTTGGCTGTAGGTCTCTGATTTTCGTGACTGAATATTTCTTCCCAAACCGTTTAAGCCTGCAAAGTTTCTTTTGGGAAATCAGTCTTATGGGTACTGCCCTGCAGGTAACTAACAGCTTTTCTCTTGTTGCTTTTAAGATTCTCTTTATCTTTAACCATTGGCATTTTAATTATGATGTGTCTTGGAGTGAGCCTCTTTGCATCTATCTTGTATGGGACTCTTTGTGCTTGCATATCTATTTCCTTCACCAAATTATGGAACTTTTCTTTCATTATTTATTCAAAAAGATTTCCAATTTCTGGCCCTTTCTCTTCTCCTTCTGGAACCGCTATGCTACAAATGTTGGACCTCTTGAAGTTGTCCCAGAGGCTGTTTATACTATCCTCATTTTCCTGGATTCTTCCTTATTCTTGTTCTAAGTGATTGTTTTTTGCTTCATTATATTCCAACTCATTAAGTTGATTCTCAGCTTCATCCACTCTACTGTCGTTTCCCTGTAAATTGTTCTTTATTTCAATTAGTGTATCCATTGTTTCTGACTGGATCTTTTTTATGCTGATGAGGTCTTCACTAAACTCCCTGAGCATCCTTACAACTAGTGCTTTGTACTCTGCATCTGATAGTGGTTTATCTCCGTTCTGTTCAGTTCTTTTTCTGGGGTCTTGTTCTGTTCTTTCATTTGGGCCATGTTTCTTTATCTCCTCATTTTGGCAGCCTCCCTGTGTTTGTTTCTATGTATTAGGTACAGTTGCTTTGCCTCCATTTCTTGGTAGTGCGGCCTAATGTCCTGGGTGTCCTGTAGGGTCCAGTGGCACAGCCTCTCCTCTTACCCAAGCTGGATACTTAAGGTGTGCCTTTTGTGTTGGCTGAGTACACTCTCCTCTTGTAGTTGAGCCTTCATTGCTGTTGGCAGGTCAATGGGAGGGATTTACCCAGGTCAGTCAGCTGCAAGGACTGGCTGTGACCACTGACCACCAACCTCTACCTTCTGTGGAGGATCAGCTGTGCAGGGGCAGGGTGGTGGCACTCTGACGTGGTCTGTAGCTGTTCACTGGGTACCCTGGCCCTGGGATTTCCCAGGTGGTGCAGGCCAAGGTCAGCCCCTACCTGTGTTTTGCCCAGGGCCACCCTGCCTGAGCTATGAGCAATCTGAAAAAGGCTGCTACTTATGCTGGGCTTGGAGATTCCCAGGCCAAGCCAAGCTGTGAACCTAGGCTGGCTGCTGCTAGTGCTGGGCCTGGGGCTCACTGAGGCCAGCTGTTGCTTTTTTGAGAGGATTTAGGAAGTTGTGAAGCAGGAGCCAAGACCAGCCATTCGTATGGAAAAGCAGCTTGGGTGGGCCCATTAGCTGGATGGGGGGAAGTCTCTGGGGATCTCCAAGGCAGGTCAAACAGTGTTAGCCAGGTTGATAGAGTCTCACATATGGCACCAGCTTGCCAGCTCTGTGGCTCTGTGGTGGGAGGTTTAGGAAAGGGACAATGGCCTCTGCTCACCTTGATACCAGACACTTCAGTTTCTTCTCATATACCACTGGTGCCTTTCAAGCTGCTACCCTGGCGCTGGAGCTCAGAGAGAGTGAGTCTGAGTAGGTGAGTCCAAGTGAGGGTTCTTTAAGAGGAACTGCTTTAGGCTCTAGCAGTTTCTTCCACCAAATCAATCCCTGCTGGTTTTTGCAGCCAGAAGTTGTAGGAACTTATCTTCTTGGCACTGGAACCCTGGGCAGGGGGGCCTGGTGTGGGGCTGGGACTCCTTGCTCCCAGGATATCCCTCTTGAACTTTTATCCACCACACGTGGATGAGGGACCAGCCCATTCCATGTCTGCACCCCTCCTACCAGTCTAGATGGATATGGTTTCTTTAATTCTGTAGTTGTCAGACTTTCATTCAACTCAATTTCATAGTTGTCAGACTCATTCAACTCAATTTCTGACGATCCTGAGTGATGGTTGTTCTATATTTTAGCTGTAATTTTGATGTTGTTGTGCGAAGAGGTGAGTCATGTCTGCCTACGCCACCATTTTGACCTGAAGTCTCATACTTTGTTTTTCTATGTTCATACTATCTTCCCAAAGGATTAGCTAATATCTACAATTTCAACTCTTTAATATCTGAATCCCAAATAATTTTTTTCTATAGGTAAAAATATCTTAAGTGTTAAAACTTGATTCTAATTCAACAGGTATTTTACCTTTAATTTTGCTCAGATATCTTATTTTTGTTTGGGTATATGAGACTTGTAAAGACTATTTAAAATTAAGATATATCATATAACACTGTCATGTTCATAAGAAATGAGGATATACTTGTGAGCAAATATAGTAACAATAACTACATGTGATTCCGTATCCATTAAATTGTGTATCTATCTTCTTTAGGAGGCTGGTGGTGGCACAATGTATGTGAGGAAAACAACCTAAATGGTAAATATAACAAGCTACGAGCAAAAACTAAGCCAGAGAGGAGAAGAGGAATATGTTGGAAGTCTCAAAATGGAAGGTTATACTCTATCAAATCGACCAAAATGTTGATCCATCCAACAGATTCAGAAAGCTTTGAATGAACTAAGGCAAATTAAAAAACCAATAAATTAAATATTAAAATCTTTCCATGTTACTGTGGTTTAATAATCTGGTGTTAAATCCTTAATAGAGGCTTTACGAAAAATTATTTTAAAGCTATGATCAACTTAAGATTAAACATATCATCACATCACCTAAAAGAACACCATTTACCTTCTCAAATTCTTATATCATTTATTCACTTATCTTGTGATATGAAAATAGGTTTTAGATGTCACAGTCTAAATTTTAATCAATGGGTGAATTTTTAAGTAACTGTCTTAAATAAAAAACTTACAAAGAGACTTTTATTTTAAAAGTCAGAATGTGGACTAAATTCACAACTTCCCCAGTTAAAAAAAGACTAGTTTTCTTGCTGAAATCTAAACTTGAATAAGTATAAAAGAATAACAATTGTATAGGTCTTAAATGCTGTAATATTAATTTCAAACCAAATTTCACTCAATTCATAGTACATATGAAAATCTACATAAATTTTTAAACTAATGCTTCATTTTGCTACAAAGTAATTTGGAGTAAATGTTTTATATGCTTTACTTATGAAGTGGGATGTAATACTGTATTAAAATATGTTCACTGTCTTAAATTCAGTAATCATGATTACTAAGTCATATTGACTTTGATATCAGGTACCACTGTACCTTAACAGATATTTTCTAATTTATCTATAATGTATACATTTTATATGTTTTAATACTTAACACTGTGAAAACAAAACATTTTAAGGGATCTCATCAGAATACATTAAGAATGAATATATTTGTGACAACTTAAAGAATTTATTCCCCCAACATGGTGTGATCTAATACTTATATGTAGATTTTCAAATAGAATTAAAACTCATTCAATTTATTGAATGTTTAAATAGCCCGAGACACGTGTATGTATGTTTCCAAATTAAATAAAAACTCAGTTCCCTAAATTATAGAAATTTAAATTCTTGTAGTTTTATATTCACATCCTAGAGAAGTAATGATTGTTATGTCTAATTTAAATAACATAGTCTAAACCTTCAAGGATTATTAGATGTAAACTTTTGACAACAATATCATTAGTCAGTATTAATTTTAAAGTAAGTTTTTAAAGAAACTACCAAAGAGAAATAAAAATTTGAATTTAATACAGTTTTTAAAGGATACAGTACCCAAGTTATACAGTGACTCACCTTAGTCAATAAATATTCAACCCAGTATATATCATGTATGTATCATGTGTATACAACTGTATATCATGTATTAAAAATATATGACATATAAATATATGATCTATGTGGATGCTAAATAAATATTTTGTTTCAAAAAAGCCACAAAATATAGGGAAGAATGTTTTAGTTTTCAGAACCTCAGCCATACTGTCAAAATTGACTTTTTAGAGTCAGAATACCAAAGAAGCTTTCTTTAATTAAAAAACTGAAGCTTTCAAATGCAAAATAATGCATTGTTTAATATACCAATTACTTCCTCCATTTGTTTTTCAATTTTTTATAATTCTCAAACAATATGTTCATTTTGTCCCTTTTGGGAGTTTTGTTAGTTTTATTCTTCTGCTTTAAATATAAAGCTCAAATTGAGAGAGAACTGTGGTAGAGAAAGAGCAAGAATTTTTCCCTTTATTGTTTACAAAACCATGCCCTTCTGTCCTCAGTACTTCACCAAGAGTTTTAATTTCACCACTGACTCACTATCGTCAAATCTAAAGGCCTTTTCTCAGTCCACATAAACTTTGCTCTCCCTACAACTTACTAATAACAACATCCTTCTTTTCAAACTTGGCCTTCATTTTGCTTCCACATATTACTACACTATCCACGGAGTATCCATAACTTGAATCCATCTTTATAGTCCTATTCCAGTGGTTCTCAACCTTCCTAATGCCGCGACCCTTTAATACATACAGTTCCTCATGTTGTGGTGACCCTCAACCATAAAATTATTTTCGTTGCTACTTCGTAACTGTAATTTTGCTACTGTTATGAATTGTAATGTAAATATCTGATAGGCAGGATGTATTTTCATTGTTACAAATTGAACATAATTAAAGCATAGTGATTATTCACAAAAACAATATGTAATTATATATGTGTTTTCTGATGGTCTTAGGTGACCCCTGTGAAAGGGTCATTCGACCCCCAAAGGGGTCGCGACCCACAGGTTGAGAACCGCTATTCTATTCCCTCTTAGTATTTAGTATTATAGGCCAATGTACAATATTCAATCATCTCTTCTACTCGGACCCTCAGAAACTCAATCTGCTCTCACGGACTCATTTGTTTTCCATGAATGAAGTTCCTAAATCTGCATATTATTTCCAGATCTCTCTCCAGTTCCTCTTCTTACATTGCCTACTTGCTGTTTCTCCTTTTGATATCCTATAGTCTCCTTGAATACAACATATCAAATAACAAATTCATCAATACCTTACTGCCTCTGCTGGTCTTTCCTCCCTTATTACGTTATTCCATTCTCCTTCTTACTTCATTGTGTCCATTAATGGCACTACTACCATGCTTCCCAGTCACCGAACCTTAACTCAGGACACACCTTTGGCTTTTCACTTAACTTTGTAGACCACCTCTCCTGTATCACAAGCCACTAAGTCCATTACAATTTTCTTTTGAAAAGTCTCTTAATCTGATAAACTTTCTTCCCATTTCTACTGCCAAAAATCTACCAAGACTGCCTTTAATCTGAGTCTTAAAATTACCTAAATAGTCTGCCTGGGCTCCTAATTTTATGTCTTTCTCCCTTCAATGTTCCTAAAACAAATTTGTAAGACTGTATACTACTCCAACCTGTGTCACTCAAACTTGTCTATTAGAGTATGACAAGGATAATGAAAACATATCCTTATAGATTCTGCAGTTATAGGATAAAATGGCTTGATTTAAGCCCCGATTTCTTTTAGAATCTTAATTAGGATTTTATCTTAAAATTGCATGTGAATTGTGTTTTCCACTCCACAAATCTATCTTCATATAAAAATAGTATTTCCTCCCCATATTGTCTAAAAAGTGATGTTCCTGGAAGCTGTGTCACATTTCCCCTGTGGACTTGCATATCCCATATAGCTGTGCCCTCAAAAGAACATGTACCCCAATTAAGAGCATAAGCCTACAGAAAGAATTTCAAATCTCTTCCAGGTACTCAAGGGTTTTTATAATCTGACCCCTAGTCACTTCTTTAACTATTTTTTGCCCAACACAATCCTGCAGCTCTAAATAAAAATCATCTCCTTTTAAACACCCTCTGTATACTTTCCTAATGCCATTCCATTTGTCCAGAATGCCTACCCAGATCTTTCTGCTTAGCTAGGTCCTATTAAGACTTGAAGGTACATATAATCTCACTTGGCTGCTTCCTCTGAAACCTTGAAGCATTGCTGTTTGTATCCCTCAACTGCCATTTAGCAAATGAAGAAAAGACAGAAAAGTAAGTCTGGCAAAATAATAATAAAAACTGTGAGGCAAAAGTAATAAAAACTCCAAGAGCAAAGACAGTCAATCTACTAGATCTTAATGAATTATAGTAGTTCCTGCCTTTTATCTGCAGTCTCATTTTCCATGGTTTCAGTTATCCATGCTCAACTGTGGTCCAAAAATATTAAATGAAAAACTTCAGAAATAAACAATTCACAGGTTTTAAATTGTGCATTGTCCTGAGTAACATGATGAAACCTCACATCGTTCCACTCCATCCTTCCTGAGATTGAATATCCCTTTGTCCATCCTCATCAAACTGTATATACTACACACCCATTAGTCACTTAGTAGCAGTCTAGGTGATCGGATCTGCTGTAGTAAATAGCAGCAGTACCCTTATTTTGCATAATAATGATCTCAAAGCACAAGAGTAGTGATGTGGGCAATTGGGATACACCAAAGAGAAGCCTTAAAGTGCTTCCTTTAAGTGCAAGGTGGACATTCTAGACTTAATGAGGAATGAAAAAATACATATTCTGAAGCTGCCAAATCTACAGTAAGAACAAATGTTTTCTCCATGTAATTGTGAAGAAAAAAGAAATTGTTGCTAGTTTTGCTCTCACATCTCAAACCGCCAAAGTTACAGCCCTAGTGCATGATAAATGCTTAGATAAAATGGAAAGTAGAAGACGACATCATCATGGCTTGATGATCCTCCTTCTGATGTACTGCCAGAAGGTCAATAACAGCCTAAAACTGTGTCACAATACCTACGTCACTCCCCTCACTTCACCTCATCACACGGGCGCTGTATCATCTCACATCATCACAAGAAGGGGGAGCACAGTACATTAAGATATTTTGAGACACAGAGAGAGCACATTCACATAACTTCTTTTACAGTATATGGTTATAATTGCTCTACTTTATTGTTGGTTATTGTTGTTAACCTCTTCCTGTACCTAATTTCAAACTTAAACTTTTTAATATGTATGTGTGTGTAGGAAAAAACATAGTATAATATAGCAAGTCCTCAAATAATATTGTTTCATTATAACATTGATGAAATGCTGTAGAAAATTAACTCTTGTTTCTATCTATTAGGCTATGATAAAATTGGTTTGCTGTATGTTATTTCACTTAAACTCGCAGAACCTATCCTATCAACAACATTAAGTGAGAACTTACCGTATAGGGTTTGAAACTACCAGGGGTTTCAGGCAACCTCTAGTGGTCTTGGAACATACCCCCTGCAAATACAGGGAGACTTCTGTATTGCAAACTTTCTATAACTAAAATTTATTCTGAACCAGAGTGAATTTTAATGAGAGCAAGTACACACGTTTCCTCTTTCAGAGTTACCTATTTTAGTATAATCCATTTACCCACTGTCTCTCATCCTAGAGTCAACATGTTTTTATGCCTGTATGTAACTCATGAAAATCAATTAACTCATTCATTAATCAAAAATGTATTTATTAACCTGACCCTGGCTGGTTTGGCTCAGTGGATTGAGCGTCGGCCTGCGAGCTAAGTGTCGCTGGTTCGATCTTCCAGTCAGGGCACATCAGAGAAGGAAAACTCTGACTCCAAAAAACCTCCGCTGCCTTGCGGCATACCTCTTCAGGGGAAAGGCTAAGGGAGTAAACCCCGACAGAAAATCCGGAGCCGGAGTCCCTAAGGCGGTTTGACGTTGTAGTCAACACTGGCAACTCCTGCGGCGCACCTGAACCCAAGCTGTATTGACTCCGTCTTTCCCTTGGACCCTTCAGCTGCGAAGAGAGGGGGGGTCTGCTGCATGGGCAACAGCAGACCCTCCATATCACCCTGCCCAGGCTCTGTAGCTTCAGCTTCACTGGAGAGGACACTCCAGCGTCATCGCAAGATGTCGATTCAACACGGGAGGAGACAGATACCGTGTCACTCCCGAGTCGGACTGCACAGCCATTCTCGGCGGTGCAGATAGACTCCTAAGAAGCTACACCATCGTCTCTCGAGACGGACGGCTGCCGACGATTTATTAACCTGTATTTGTGGGTATCTACTATTTGTCTCCTTTATGAAACCTAGTCTAAATATGTATTGTTACATATTCCACCTTCCACTACAGGATAATGAAATTTCTTTGTTTTTTTTTCCGTCACTAACAACCCCAAGCACTGAATTTATGCATGATCAACCAACACAGCAGTTTTCAAAATTGAAAAGTGAGCCAACAGTTAGTTGATCTTTTTATCAAAGTCCAAATTGTTCTCATGGAAAATCAAGTAGGTCAAAATTACTCAATTGGTGTGAAATGTGCAGTTCAAGGTCATGAAGGAAGGCTTAAAAGTCTCTCACATAAGCCTTTATAAAATGAGGTTTCAATGATCTTTTTAAAAATATAAAATCAAGGATTCCATCTCAAGCATAAAAACTAGTTTTATAAATTCATATGTTTGAGGAACAATCATAACATCTAACAAAATGGTTAGGTATGTTTGAAAAAGCAATAAGCTACAACCTTAAAGATGTAAGGCTATAACCATTTATCTTCAAATAAACAACGAAGCCTCAGTTTCCGCACTCCATATATGAGAATAATAATAACCTTGCCAAATCTACTTGATGAGGTTGTTGTAACCATCAAGTAAGATACTGTATTTGAATGTTTTTATGAACTATAAAGTTCTAAACAAACATATACTTGTAAAAACTGCATCTCTTTAAAAATATAATCTGTACAAAAATGCTCCCTAACTAAAATATTCTAATTCTCAGGGTAGGAGAACAAAAGTGCTCTCCTCACATTGTTGCTACTGCAGGGACTTGACTCCTTCCCTCAGGTTTGAGGTAACACTCCAACATGTTCAAAAGCAAGCCCCTAACTAAAAACTCCTGGTGGCTACCGTGAAATGTTAGGAAACAATTCTCAGCTCAAGAATTTTTATAGTTAAAATAAATTAGGACCAATTGGATAGAATAAAACCCAGAGTGGTATATCTAGGAAAACCAAAACAGCAGAGTATGTGCAAATAGCTCTAGACATTTATGAAAACTAAAAACAAATACAAAGAAAAATACTGTCTAACACAAGGGACTATAAACTTGAACAGAAAGAGCATAAGCACCCCTATGTTCATTGCAGCGTTGTTTACAATCGCCAGTATATGGACGCAGCCCAAGTGCCCATCAGTAGGTAAGCGGATAAAAACACTGTGGCGTACATTTACACAATGGGATACTACGTGGCTATAAAAAGAAAATCTTACCCTTTGCAATAGCATGGATGAACCTGAAGAACATTATACTACATGAAATAAGCCAGTCAGAGAAAAACAAGTACCATATGATTTCACTTACACATGGAATCTAATCAACAAAATAAACAAACAAAATAGAAACAGACTCATAGAAACAGAGAAGAGACTGACAGCTGTCAGAGGGGAGGAGGTTTGGGGAACTGGCTAAAAAAGGTGAAGAAATTAAACAACAACAAAAACAACTCATAGACCCACACAACAGTATGGTGATTACCAGAAGGAAAGGGTGTGGGGGAGGTAGAAGAAGGTAGAGGGAACAAATGGTGACGGAAGGAGACTTGACTTGGAGTAGTGAACATACACCACCATATACAGATGATGTATTATAGAGCTGTACACCTGAGGCTTATATAATTTTATTAACCAATGTCACACCAATATAATAAATTTTTTTTAAAAGAAAAAGTTTTCAAAAATCTCTGAGAGAAGAAAAATTATGTAAAATTGGGCATTTGGGGGGAATAGGGGAAAAACACTTATACTAGCATAATAACAAATTGTAAGTATTCCTGAAAATTTCTACTAAAGAAATATAAACTTCTAAAAATACATTTGGTTTACAACTTAAAAAATAAAGTTCTTTATCTTCTCTGAAATTTGTACTTCTTTAAATTTGGGGGGTTTTAAATTTAATGTTTATTATATTTTTTCCCCATTGATATTTAGTCCCATTATACCCCTAACCCCTCCCGTCAGCAATCACTACACTGCTGTCCGTGTCCATGAGTCCTTTTTCCTTTTTGCTCAATCCCTCCACCCCCTAACCACCTTGCCCATCCCCCTACTAGCTATCATCTGCTCTCCATCTATGAGTCTGTTCCCATTTTCCTTGTTCAGTGTGTTCATTAGATTTCACATATGAGTGAAATCATATGGTATGTCTTTCTCCGACTGGCTTATTTCACTTAGCATAATGTTCTCCAGGGCCATCTATACTGTTGCAAAGGGTAAAATTTACTTCTTTTTTACTGCTGAGTAGAATTCATTAATTAAATGTCCCAAAATTATTTTATCCACTCATCTATTGATGGACACTTGGGCTGCTTCCGTATCTTGGTGACTGTAAATAATGCTGCAATGAACATAGGGGTGCTTATGTTCTTTCGACTTAAATGTTTTGGGTTCCTTCGGATATATTCCCAGAAGTAGGATTGCTGGGTCAAAAGGCAGATCCATTTTTAATTTTTTGAAGTATCTCCATACTGCTTTCCACAGTGACTACACCAATCTGCATTCCCACCAACAGTGCACTATGGTTTCCCTTTCTCCACATCCTTGCCAGCACTTGTCGTTTGTTGATTTACTGATGCTAACCATTCTGACAGGTTGAGATGGTATCTCATTGTGGTTTTAATCTGCATCCCTCTGATGCACAGTGATGTTGAGCATCTTTTCATATGTCTATTGGCCACCTGTATGTCCTCTTTGGAGAAATGTCTATTCAATGCCTTTGCCCATTTTTTAACAGGGGCTGTTTGTTTTTCTGGCTTTGAATTTTTTAAGTTCTCTATAAATTTTGGATATTAACCCCTTATCAGATGTGTTAGTGAATATGTTTCATATTCTGTGGGTTGTCTTTTTATTTTGTTGATGATATCCTTTGCTGTGCAAAAGCTTTTTAGTTTGATGTAGTCCCATTTATTTTTTCTTTTGCTTCCCTTGCCTGGGGAGATATATCTGATAAAATATTGCTATGAGAAATGTCCAAGATTTTTCTGCCTATGTTTTCTTCCATGATTTTTATGGTTTTGAGTCTAATATTTAAGTCTTTGATTCATTTTGAACGTATTCTTGTGTGTGGTGTAAGAAGGTGGTCTAGTTTCATTTTTCTGTATGTATCTGTCCAATTTTCCCAACACTATTTAATGAACAGACTATCTTTAATGCATTGTAAAGTACTTATACTAGCATAATATCAATTTTTAAGTATTCCTGAAAATTTCTACTGAAGAAACATAAACCTCTAATAACACCTTTGGTTTATAACTGAAAAAAAAAAGGTTTTAATTTTCACTGAAATGTGTACTGCTTTAAATTTTGAATGTAGGAAGCTAATGATACTGGTATTAGCAATACATGAGACTTTGTCATTAATAAATATACATACGCATTTTTATATCAAACTACTGCATATATCTCAAAATATTGTTCATGCTTATCACTACTTAGAAAATATGGTAGTTTTTGGACCTGCAGCTAGATCTTGTTATTTAATTCATTAATAAAGAAACACATATCATAACTTTAATATTTTTATAACTATAATTCAATGTAACTTATTTCCTTTCTTATCCTACTTATTTTATTTTTGCATTTAAAAATACTATTCCAAAAAAGTAAATAACAGGATTCATTAGACTGCCAAAAGGTATAGGCACACAAAAATTAAGAACCTCAACTCTTAAGGGAGACCTACCATCATATAATGACCTAGTTTGAGAAACATGAATTACATGGCTCTTATGTCATAATATGAATAGTATACATTTTCTTTGATAGGCTAAGCTGTTCCTGGAAACAAAATTTTAGGGGAAAAACTGAATCAGAATATAAGCTTATTAAAGTACTCAAGAGAAAATTGATACAGGGTAAAATTATAAAGCAATCATAAAACATTTCAAATGTTATTGCGGCTAATTTTTTAAAGTCCTTATCTGTTAGAAATACATACTAAAGAATTAACAGGTGAAATGAAATGATGACTATGCTCTGTTTTAAAAAACTACAGAAAAAAGTGGGACAGGTAATAGGTGAAACAAGAATGACAGTGGAGATTAACTGTACAATGCTATTTACTTTTGTATATGTTTGTAATTTTCCATTATAAAAATTTCAAACTACTACTCAGATTAATTCACAGATAGTAATTTTATTAAGGATTATTAAGAGATGTATAGGTAATATACCTAACTGCTAATGAAAGTTCAGATCAAAATGAACTGCATCATTTCATTTTGTTTATCACACTGATTGTTACCAGTTCTGAACCACTGCATTCATTCTTATTTTCCTACTAACACCATATTTGCTAGATACATACAGTCCTTCTAAAAACTAGAAGAAAAACAAAAATACAAAATTCAGTAGGTGATTACAACTAAGGCTATTGTTGGGAAAGAGTCTAACTCTAACAATCTTGCCAAGAATAGCAGGTGCTCTGCGAGACCTATCACTTAAAAACTGGATGTTGATAAAACACACAAGCATTTGCTCAATTAGATGTACCTTGGTCCTGACAACTCAAACGCAAGAGTGGTGGTCAAGTACAAATTTGGAACTTGAGTAACACTACACACAATCTACTACCAAACCTCCAGATGATTTCAGATAGTCAATGAAAAATATTTTTTCCATTAGCGAAAAGAAGTGTATTTAATTATCTTAAGTAACATTTTTTTTTCTATGATACTCTGATAGCATAAGTATTTCCTCAACAAAGCAAGCATTTGATGTAAATAATCTCCACTTTTTTGGCACAATAAGAAATATGCCATTTATTTCCTAATTGCTAGAAATTACAATATATCTGTATATCCTCATTTACCCTTATAGAGGATTTGAAAAGATCAAGTCCCTCCTGGGTTAACCATATACAAGAATAAATCTAAAAAACCATGTGTCTGGGGAAACAAAAAGTTTATTTAAATGCAAAAAGCTCTCACTTTGGGTGTAGCTTAACACAAAAATATTTTTAAAAATCTTTAAGAAATCTCAATAATCTTCAAAAGCATATTTTAATGTAAAAAATGAGAAATTAAACTAAAAATATGTATTTTACATATATACCCTTTTAGACAGCTTTTTCTAAGTTGTCTGGTAATAATCATACAAGTTGGAAACAAAAGATACTAAGTGACAGGAAATCTGTCCCTTGCAGAACACACTTCTTTCTCCCATGGTCTCTCGCCTTAGTCAAATGCTGCTTCAGGCCTGTCCACTCATTCTCCCTCTACTCAGACAATAATTATTTAAATCTTTTTTACCCTACTAGATCCTTTAAAATATACTCAAGTTTTGTACTCAAAATAAATACCAGGTGCAAATACTTTCTTAAAACTTATTTTAAAGATGCTTAAATTTCGGTCTTTACAAATACAAATTTGAACCCTCTGGAATGTTAACTTTGTCATCTATAAAACAGGGATAATCATATTGGTTCTGTGCAGGCTGCTATGCAGAATTAATGAGAAAATGGCTGTATGTAGACTTTTAAAAGTTCTAGTATCAACTTTACTTTCTTTTTTTAACATTATTCACTAGGAAAATGCACACATAAAGATTTGTGTAATGACCACTAATGTGTAGAACCAGGAATTATGGCTGTGTACCCTAAAACATTCCTCAGAAGGTAAAGGAATTCAAAGTGAACTAGAAGAGTATTCTTGTGATCCATTATAACAATTCAATCAGAAAATATTTATGAAACTTTATGTAAATTTTTATGATATCTATATGCTAGCTGATATCTGTTGAGATAGTCATACATCATCATTTCTATCTATAATAGATTGTCTAGATATGCTAAAAGTTTTTAAAATAAACTATAAATTCCTAAAAATATCAGCTGTCCACAGGACTAAATATTTTTAACTAAATAGAATAAGCAACCTACATGATTTAGTTAAGGTCTCATGGGCATTGAAGGCCCAAGTGATAATACAATGCAGGCTACTACTGGCTTTGATAATCTCACCTTTTAAATAATTCTACCCAAAAAGCCCAGTACTATCATGGTTGCAAACCAATCTGTTTCAAGTTGTGTAATGCTTTGGTGAATGTAATCTAATAAAGCCAATGATAATAATAATGTCTGAGTTCTATTAGCATGTAATATGTTAGGTCTTTGTAAAAAGTTTTACATTTATTATACTATTTAATCCTCACAAATTTCTAAGTACAGGTACTTTTATTATCCCCATGTTAAAAGAAGGAAAACCAGTCAATTCTTAGTTTTAAATAATTCTGAAAAATAAAATACGGTTATGACTATTTCAAATAACACAAATTATTATTTCTTTATATAACCTAGATATTTTTTAAAGCCTACAGTCAACTTCATGATCATTGAATCTTTTTTTAAATCCTCACCAGAAAATATTTTCTTTGATTTTATAGTGAGGGAGGGAGGGAGTGAGAGACGGAAGGAAGGAGAGAGGGAGAGAGAGGGAGAGAAAAACACCAACCAGTTGCCTCCTACACGCACTCCAACCGGGGAATGAAACCACAACCTAGGTGTGTGCCCAGGCCAGGAATCTATCCCTCAGTTTATTCACTCTAAAATGAAGGTAACACCTACCTCAAGTTATGAGAATTAAATAACATAATGCATGTAAGATAATTAACATTATACTTGGCACACAGTAAAAGCTTAATATAGTATAACTATTAATAACTTCATGTGGTAAGAAATTAAATATGTAACAAAGCTACAAAGGATTTTTGAAGAGTTTCATTCTAGTTCTACTTTAGTATTAGAATATACAGTATCTTATTTTAAAATTCTCCTAAATTAAAATGTGTTACCTGTAAGTAGTGTTTGGAACATAGACATCCCTGGCAGGAAACTCCAAAATTTCTCTGGTAGGTCGAACTCTACTGTCAGGGTAAAGCTTCACTTGAAGAAGCTCTGGGGTTAGGCAATAATGAGGATTTTCAGGTGCCGGTGAAATGTCTATCTTTAGTTGAGCTGCATTTAAAACATATTATAAAAACAATGTAAACATAATAAATAAAAACTTTGTGTTAAAAATGTTTTTGGAAAAAATTTCAATCCTATTTTTGCAAGAAGTCTGGGAAGAAACCAAAATTACTATCATCTCAGAACTCAAAATTACTTCATTTTAGCAAGTCTCAAAGGTATCAATTACTGAGACAGACATAAGTACATATAAAATACTGAATGAATGAATGAATGAGAATGAAGAAGCAAAAAAAAAAAAAAGAGAAAGAGGGAGAGAAAACTTGCACAGAAAAAAGCCAACATTTCAAAGATTAAATATTTTATTTAAACTTGGTGAGCTTTAAAATAGTTTTTCCCTGGTCATAATATGAATCAATTTCTAAACTTCTATTTCATGTATTATTTGTTCCTCTAGAAAATAATTTTAAGCCACGATATTATTCATTGTTCTCATTTCAGTACTCAAATTATCAAAGGTGCTGAATCCTGCATCCAAACTGTTAGACCACCTGAGAGTAGAATGAGATAAAGAAGACTAACAACTCTTGAACACAGAAAGACATAAGGGTGAGATAAGATTAAAAAAATACATAATTACAAAAACACAATATATTTGTGATGATAACAGTTATAATCATTTCTACTCAAAATTTTAAAATACCTGTAATTGGTCTTAATCTCCGTAAAACAGAAGACGGTCTTCTCATATCAGCAAGAAATTTGTACAGATCTTCATCACTTAAGCGGTCTCCTTCCTGATTTTAAAAACAAAGGAAAATTATTTGATAAAATAAATAGAGTAATTAAAAATATTGCCCGTTAGTAATCCTGACATTCTTCCCTCAATTTAGTCAGCATGAGAAGTTAAATTACTATATTCATGATTAAAAACCAATATTCTGACTTACTTCCCTTTTTATACTTTCAAATTTTATTAAGAGTTATGATACAACTATCTGTTTTTAAATTTTATATATTTATTTATAACTCATGTCTATAAGGTATTGCAGGACACTGAAATATTGAAAATCAATACAAATTAGAGGTAGATGAAAGGATAAAAAAATAAGAATATAGACATAAAACAGACATATATGATAATCTTATAAATTTATTACACTTGAGTTTATATTTCTTTTCAACTGTATCTCACCAAATTTCTCAAATGCAAAATATATAGCACTGATTAAATTTGAAAAAGAAATAACAAAAACTACTCTTGAAGAAAAGTACAACTATCCTGATACTAAGGCCAGAAAGAAAAGACCTCAGTCATGGGAAAAGACAAACAAACAAAGCAAAACCATATTGAATTAATACCAAACTTCCAATTTAATGTAATTTTTTGCAATTAAAATAGGTAAGGCTTGATTTTATTCTTTTTTTAAAAATATTATTTATTTATTTATTTTCAGAGAAGGGGGAAGGAAGGGAGAAAAAGAGGGAGAGAACACCAATGTGTGGCCGCCTCCTGCATGCCCCCAACTGGGGACCCGGCCCATACCCCAGGCATGTGACCTGACTGGGAATCAAACCAGTGACCCTTTGGTTTGCAGGCCAGCACTCAATCCACTGAGCCAAACCAGCAAGGGCTGATTTTATTTTTTATTTAAGAGTTTGTGTTTAGATTTTATTGATACAAACCTCTTGCACTTGATATCTTAGTTTTTAATGCATAGTTCATATATTCCCTTTTATTTAGTAATAATTACATTTAAGGCTGCTTTATTACTGTGAGTTCACCCTGAGCAATATCATACTTGCTCACTACGGTATTCTGAACAGGGTGCAGAACTGATTATCTTTTCTCCCATTATCTAGAAAAGTGATTTTTAATTTCTAAGAGGTTGGAGATTTTTGTTAATACTTGTATAAATAATTTTTAGTTATATTGAGTTATGTTTAGCAAATTTGACTTTATGAAGACTTTTTCAGTAACCTAATATATAATTAATTATTGTAAATGTTCTAACAGTTGCTAAAACAGTATAATCTTTTCTTTTGAATACAGAATCAATATAGATCTTTAAATGGTCCTTATCTACAATACATTAAGATTATCTCTAGATTCAATTATTTCCGTCTACTTAACCTGTTAAGTTGATTATATCATTGACCTCCATTCTTTACTCTTGATCTGTTTCCATACCTTTTGTTAGGTGAGCATTAATTCCCTCCCCAGGCATGGCCATGTGACTTGCTTTGGCCAATAAACAAAGGTGGTGCAGAAACTTGAAAAACATTTGCACAAGTGAGCTTGCCCTCCCCCTTGAACTTCTGCCACCGCTACGAGGACATGACCAAGTTGGCCTACTAGATGATGAAAATACAAGTTGAGAAACATGGAAGAGGTCTGAGTCATTTCTGTCTTCCCAGCAGAAGTCAGGCTAGATCAGCTGACCCCAGTCAACCTCCAAACGTGTGAGCGAGTCTACTGACAACCCCTTCTCCACACTGCATGTTTACTGTTGTGTACTCCTGAAGCAATAGATAATTTACACATTTTAATAAATAGAACAAATTACCCTAAACACTAGTGTGAATTTGATATTTTTAAATCTCCATGTATTTCCAATAATTTTAGCTTGTCACATTTAAAAATCTATACAAAAACATTACTATACCCCAATCATGGATAGTAATTGCTCATCAATTAAAAAAAAACAAACCACTCTCTGTATCTCATTTGGAGAAACTTATGCCTTAAATTCTATTTATTAAAATTATAATCTCTTTTTACTTAATTTGCATTTTTCCTGACATATAATATTCTAGCTATTTAACAAATATTTATGAAAATTGTACATACTAATAGTTAAAAAAATTACAAAGCTCTAAAAAGTCAGGTGTTAATGCTTTCCATTTCTCCGTTGTTTCTAGCAATCTTTTTTTTTTTTTTTTAAAGTTTTCACAGTCACTTTGCATTAGTTTCCAGTTACCAGTCTCCAGTAAATGGTGAATGCTCAAAAAGTATTTGTTGGATGAACAGGTAAGTGGATAGATTGATGCTCAGTACATGGTGAATGCTCAAAAAATACATTTTGAATAAATAAGTGGGTATGGTGGATGGATGACTGGTTGATTTGAGCTTATAATAGCAGTTCAATGATAAAGCAGCTGAAGAAATGAAAAAGAGCTGTGGAAACAGTGCCAGAAGTGATGAAGCAGCTGAAGAAATAGAGAGAGAAATGTCAAAGCTGCAAGGTCGTGCCATTATCTTGGGTAAAGCTACAGCTCTGTTTTCATAGCTTTACTTGGCTATCATCTCATCCAATTAACACTGTGGCCTCCTCTAGATTCTTTCTTGTACTACAATCAATAATAAAAAGATCCTTCCACTTCAGACACTTCTTACCTGCTTTATTTTCCATTTAAGTCTCTGAGAACTGCTGCCTATGAATGCTATTGATATAAAACTGTGAAAGGAGCTTCAAGTAGATTGCTATTTGTCAATTCATAGCACATCCTGCCCTAAAACTTTGCCTTCTTAATTTATAAGGTGTCAGCAGAGAGGATTTCTTCTCTTTATTTAGAATAATATCTCAAAAGAAGAAATTTTGAGACAGCATTTAGCATTTTCCTTTTATCTGCTCTAAAACACATGCATGGTACTTCTCCAGTTTGTCACGCTAATCCAAATTTTCTTCCATTCTTATATGGTTCTGGTCACCTAGTTACTCAAGACAAAGACTTTCAAAATATTTGACCTTGGTTCACAGTATAAAATTTATTTTACATCAAAATACAGTATGCACATACACTCACAAAAAAATTAGAGGGAATAGAGCTCACTGAAGCACTATTATACTCGTATTTCTATCCTACTGGGTTTTTCTTAAGCTGGGTATTATACATTAATTTTCATACCATTAAAAGGTGATGACCAGCATTTGAAAAACACTGATTTGACTGATTTGAAGTGTAGCAAACATACTTGCAAAGAATAAAATACCTTTAAGAACTTCTCGGACTTATAAATTCACCTGTAAAAATAACCAGGGCATTCTAGCACAGAGATACACTACTATGACCCAAAAGTTCTATTCCATGTACCATGTATATGAAAGGTTAGGTTTAAAAAAAAATCCATAAACTATTAATGTTTAAGAAAAGTTAAAATATTATAATTAAGAAACAGAATATAGATGTTGAAGATTATTCTGATGCATTATTAATGCATTAAATGTTGATGTCAACATTTAAATATAATGTTAATACAACAGGTATATAACTTATTTTATTCTTAAAGTTTTTAAAATTTCTTGAAATCACAATTATTACATGTACATGTACTACATGTGCATATACAATCATGATTTTTCTGAAACCAAAAGAAATTTACAGACAAATTGGCCCATAGAATCCCTACATGACAGAACAATACCTGCTTAAAAAAATTTGTCACTGTGAGTGTAGCTGGTCGAAAGCTGGTCAAGTTACAAGCATCATCTCCACTTGTTGTCCTTTCAAGTGATCGTCTGCCAACAATACTAGAATTCCTCCTCTCTGACCAAGACCCTTTCCGTTCTACCAAGAAAAAAAAAAAAGATACTCATTTTACAATATTTAAAATATGTTTTAAAGCACTGAGGTTGTAAATTAACCACTTAACGTATTATCATAGAAGGATTTTACTTCTGGAGAGAGAGAGTAGTAAGGAAACTTTACACTTAAATCTTCTGATTCTCTTTTTAAAATTCTCCAATCTAAAAAAAGAGTTAACCACACAAAGGTTATGTGCATGACAAATGATGAGCTATAAAGAACAACTATAGAGAAATTATGTATTTACCAGGAAATACTAAACACAGTAAACATTTTAGTCACTATATATGGTCCCTCAGTCTTAGCACTTGAACTTGAAACAGAATTTTAAGATGACTTTCATTCATTCAAAGTTTTTGCAAGATTAACCCTACTATTCAAACCCAGCAGAACTCTGTTGAGGATCTACAAGGAAACATTAGACCTAAACAAAATTATAAAACAAACTAGACCTAAAAGACATCTATAATATAGTCCACTAAGCAAAAGGTAGAATACACACTCTTCTCAAGCACACGTACGACATTCTCCAAGACAGATGATATACAGGCGTACCTCATTTTATTGCACTTTGCTTTACTGTGGTATGCAGATACTGCATTTTTCACATATGAAGATCTGTGGCAACCCTGCATTGAGCAAGTCTGTTGGCATCATTTTTTCAATAGCATTTGCTCAATTCGTCTCTGTGCCACATTTTGATAATTCTTGCAATACTTCAACCTTTTTCATTGTTACTGAATTTGTTATGGTGATCTGTGATCAGTGATCTCTGATGTTACTACTGTGTTTTGGGGCACCACAAAATATGCCCATATAAGACGGCAAACTTAGTAATGTTGTGTGTGTTCGGATTGCTCCAGGGATGGGTCGTTTCCCTATCTCTCTGTCTCTTTGGGCCTCCTACACTGAATAATACTGAAATTGGCCAAATAATAACCCTACAATGGTCTCTAAATGTTGAAGTGAAAGGAAGAGTCACAGGTCTCTCACTTTAAATCAAAAGTGAGAAATAATTAAGCTTAGTAAGATGGAAATAAGAAGAGGACTAGAATTAGAAGTGGAACCTGAAAAAGCGACTGAATTGCTACAATCTCATGATAAAACTTTAATAGATAAGCAGCTGCTTCTTATAGATGAGTAAAGAGTGATTTCTTGAGATGGAATCTACTCTTGATGAAGATGCTGTGAGGACTGTTGACATGACTACAAAGGATTTGGAATATTAGATAAACTTAGATAAATAAAGCAGCAGCAAGGTTTGAGAGAAGTGACTCCGATTTTGGAAGAAATTCTACTGTAGGTAAAACGCTATCAAACAGCCTCACATTTTATAAAGAAATCATTTGTAAAAGGAAAGCTCAATTGATGCTGCAAACTTCATTGCTATCATATTTTTAGAAGTTGCCACAGACACCCCAACCTTCAGCAACCATCACTCTGACCAGTCAGCAGCCATCAACACCAAGGCAAAACTCTTGACCAGCAAAAAGATCACAATGCACTGAAGGCTCATATGCTGATTAGCATTTTTTAGCAAGAAAGTACTTTTAATTAAGTTATGTAAATTGTTTTTTTAGACATAACGCTATTTCACACTTAAAAGACTACGATATAGTGTAAACATAACTTTTATATGCATAGGAAACCAAATAATTTGTGATTTGCATTTTTTGAGATATTTGCTTTATTGCAGTAGTATGGAATGGAACCTAAAATATCTCCAAGGTATGCCTATACTAGCCATAAAGCAAAAGACAATAAATTCAAAAGGACTCAGATCATATAAAATATGTTCTTAAAGAACAGCAGAAATAAACTATAAATCAATAACACAAAACAATTTGGGAAATTCATAAACCTGTAGAATTTAAACAGCATACTCTTGAATAACTAATGGGTCTAAGAGGAAAAATCAAGGGAAATTAGAAAATACTTAAGATTTATGAAAATAAAAACAAAACATCACAAAATGTATAGAATATCATTAAAGCAATGCTCAGGGGAAATTAATACTTATAAACGTCTCTTTTTAAAAAAAAATGATCACAAATCAGTAACTTAACTTTATATCTTAAAAAAGTAAAAAAAGCAAACTAAACTCAAAAGCAAGCATTAGAAAAGATATAAAAAAGACGGAAATAAATAAAATAAAAACTAGAAAAACTATAGAAAAAGAAATCAATAAAATAACAATCTGGTTTCTTCAAAAAGATTGTTTTTAAAACTTTTGCTAAACTGATGAAGAAAAAAATAGAAAAGATTCAAATTACTAAAATCAGGAATGAAAGAGGGACACCACTACAAACCTTAAAGAGAAAAAGAAATTTCAATACTATGAATACTTGTAGGTTAACAGTTAGGTAACGATTAGCTAACTTAGATGAAATGAACCAATTTCTAGAAAGAGACATAGTACTGCAAATGACTCAAGATGAAAGAGAAAATATGAATAGAGCTAAACCAAGAGATCTAATTGTAATAAAAAAATTTACCATAAAGAAAAGCCAAGATAGCTTCACTAGTGAATTCTTCTAAATTTTCAAAACAGAATTAATGCCAAGCCTTAACCAACTCTTCCAAAAAATAAAAGAAGGCACAATTCACAACTCATTCTATGAGGTCAGTACAGTAGTCCCTCTTTATATCACGGTTCACTTATCGCGGCCTCACTGTATCGCGGGGATTTTTTTAAAAATTATATTTAATTATTTATCACGAATTTTTCGCTATATCGTGGGATTTTGTGGTACTACATACGTATGTTGTTAAAGTTACATAGGTTTAAGAGTGTAGAATATGTTTAAGAACATAAGTAGTGTTTATAAAAGTGTGGAAAAGGTTAATAAGGGAGCGGGAAAGGTTAATAAGGACTGGGAACGATTTATAAGTGTGTGGGAAGGGTTTATAAAGCCTTAATAAATATATAAAAGCTAAAATAAATGTAAGGTTCCTACTTCGCGGATTTTCACCTATAGCGGGGGGGGGGGGGGGGGGTCTAGACTGTAATACCCGCGGTAAGTGAGGGAATACTGTATTACCCTGACACCAAAACCAGAGACATCACAAGGACGATGTCTTATTAATAAAGTGTCTAAACATTGAATTATACACTTTAAAAAGGTGAACTCTATGCTATATGAATTACATCTCAATAAAGTGGTTGAAGTTTTTAAAAAGACAAAAAAAGAAAACCTTTTTTATGCCTCATCACATTATGAAGCCTACAAATCAAGCTAAGAATAAAGAAAAATTATACATTTAGAAATATTTTTTATAAAACTCTTACCTCCAGTGTTTATTTCTACCTCTGTAGAATCTCTTTCCAAACTCCCAGCACTGCTAACAATATTCATTAAATGGATAGCAGTCCAAGCAAAAGGCATGCGATATTTCCCAAGTCTTTGGCAAAACTGTTCAGCTTGACTTTTCAGCTTCTCCAATTTTTCCTTATTCTGCAAAACAAAACTTTATACATTATATGATTATGCTCAAAAGAAATGAATTAAAGGCAATTTTATAATAAATAAAAGAGATTAAGAATCCTCAATTCTTGCCATGACTGGTGTGGCTCAGCTAGTTTGGCCTTGTCCCACAAAGCAAAAGTCTGCCAGTTGGATTCCCAGTAAAGGCACATGCCTGGGTTGTGAGTTCAGTCGATGTTTCTAACATTGATGTTTCTCTCCCCTCTCTTTGTGCTTCCCTTCCCCTCTCTCTAAAAATAAATAAAAAGAATTCTCAATTCTCAACAAAGAAGGAAATACAATGTTTGCCTTCTGGAGATCAATTAAGTGTATTATCTTAACCACTGAACAATCTCAATCTGTTCTACAAATATATGTACAGAGTAAGTCTTTGAAATTTTTGTTTGAAATTACTTCATCTTTGGAGAAAAGAAAGGAGAGCAAGTATGAAACATGTTGATGTATTTTAAGCACCATTTTATGAAAGGAAACATAACCACGTTCTAGTCAGCAACTACTACAAACTACAAAATATTCAAGGGCTGTGACTTGTTAATTTTAAATATTCTAAAAAAGATGGCAGCGGTTGAGCCAATCTGAAATATTCCCTAATGTACACCAACCATGAGGTGAGGGTGAGAGTGGGAGGCACAAATAGGTCAATAATAAGCTTAAAAGTGGTCATAAAAGAAGCAAAGAGCTCTGGCTGGGTGACTCAGTTGGTTGTTGTCCCATACACCAAAAGGCTGCAGGTTTAATCCCCAATCAGGGCACATACCTAGGTTGCGGGTTTGATCCCCAGTTGCCTGTACAGAAGGCAACCAATAGATGTTTCTCTCTCACACTGATCTCTCTCTCTCTCTCCCTCTCCCTCTCCTACCCCCATCTTTCTGTCCCTCCTTCCCTCCTTCTCTCCATCTCTCTCTCTCTCCTTTCTTCCCTCTCCAAAATCACTGGAAATAGCCCCAGGTGAGAATTTAAAAAAAATAAAATAAAAATAAAAAGCAAGGAAAAAAAGGTATTATAAAAGGACTAAATCCTGGAAAAAGACTCAAGGTCCAAACAGTATATGCCTATCTGGAAGACATCCTGAGGCTGACAACTCTCAGGTTATTCCTGAAACAAACACTAAGTTGGCCTGCAATACCCAACCAATGGTCCAAGAGTGAAAACCTACAGCAAATACCTCTCATATTCTTTCCACATACTATGTTTGTTGGTGAGGTATGCTCCTAAAACAGTGTCCTACCTTAAGATCAGGGCTGGGAAAGATGGAAGGATAACTAAATGGCAGCACTTTTATTGCTATACCTATTATACCTTAAAAATAGGTTCTTGCTTTAAAAGCCTACATATCAAGTGTACTTAATTCTATCAGCTTACGTAAATAGGTAAGAGAAGTGTGGAATAAGCTGCTATTATATCTATGAACTCCATAAAACAAAGCATATTTAATTTGTAAAATGACAATCTGGGAACGCCAGAATACTTTAACCCTGCTTTCAACCAGACAGCGAGGGATCAGAGAAGATTTATCATGTGCTCAGATCTACCTATAACAGCAGATAAGGTAAACAAAGTTCTTGTTCTGAATCTCAGAAAAATAGAAAACAAAACATTTTCTGGCTTGGTAAGTATTCCTCAAGCATACCTCCCCTGGATGTTTTAAGTATTAAATCATGTGTTCAAAAATCCAAGATCACTTGTTATTCCTTCAGCTAACTCAGGGTATCTGGAATTTGGTACCTACTGTTGCCAATTATTTTTGCTTTAGAAATTTATCCAAATTGTAGAAATTAGTCACTCGATGGCAAAACAGGTTATATTTTCTATTTTTAGCATGTTCTTTTTTAAATTGTATATTTTTCCATTACCATTTATCCCTCCTTTACCCTCTTCCACCTCCACCTACCCCACAGTTAGGCATTAGCCTAGAATATTTCTGTTTTCCTAGTAAAAGTTTCATCAACATCACTATTCTGTAAATATAAGAAAATTGTATTTAGGAATTAAACTGAATTAACTTAGTTCTCTAAAAGAAAAATACTTTAAAGAACCAATTCGTGTTTTGTGAGGGACATTTTAAAGACCAGCATAGCACGTGACACAAGCTAGATGGCAAAGCAGTAAGAAATAATGAAATTAAGTAGGTCAACAGAAAAAAATGAATTCGTTGAATTCTTTAATATGCTTTATATAGTAGACCCCTATATTATAATTTGGAAGATTAGAGGTTATTTAGTGTTGTGTTTGGGGATTTGAGGGGAATGGTAGTGACTAGCAATGATACAAAAGTGGGGGAAACAAGAAGCATTACATTCTATACCTTGGTGGCATCAGCTTCTTTGAAGATCATATATGGTTCTGCACACTCCCCAATGTCTCCTTGCTGTAGGACTTTTTCTAGCTGTCAAAGAGAAAATTAAAGATTAAACTTTTTTAAAAAAGCTATCACCATGGAATATATGGATGGTTCAACATAAAAAAAGTTAATCAATATAATAAAACATATTAACAGAATGAGAGAAAAAGCACAGGATCACCTCAATTAATACAGGAAAAGCACTGGACTAAATTCAATAACCTTTCATGAAAGAAATATTCAACAAACTAGGAACTGATGAAAGCTACCTCAACATAATTAAGGCCATATATGCAAACCCACAGATAACATCATATTCAGTGGTAAAAGACTGAAAGCTCTTCCTCTAAGATAAAGATGCTCACTTTTGCCAATTCTAGTCCACTTAGTAACTGGAAATCTGAGTCAGAGCATTTAAGTAAGAAAAAGAAATAAAACACATTCAAACTGAAAAGAAAAAAGTAAAATTAACTGTGTGCAGACAACATAATCTTTTATACAAAAAGCCCTAATATTCCACACACGCACACACACACAAGTAAAAGACCACTTGAACTAATACGTGAATTCAGCAAAGCATCAGAACACAAAACATGCAAAAATCAGTTGCTTTTCTATATACTAACAATGAGCGATTTGAAAAGGAAATCAAGAAAATGCCATCTACTATACTATCAAAAAGAACAAAACATTGAGGAACTAACCAAGAAGGTGAAAGATTTGTACTTTGAAAACTAAAATGGTGATAAAAAATATTACAGAAAACACAAATAAATGGCAAGACATCCTATATTCATGAACTGGAAGACTTAATATAGTTAAGATGTCAGTACTACACAAAGCAACCTATAGATTTAATCAAAATCCCAATAATGACGTTTTTTATTTGCAGAAATAGAAAAATACATCACAAAATTCATCTAAAATATCACAGGACATTTACTAGTCAAAACAAACTTAAAAAAATAAAAAACAAAGCTGGAAGATGGAAGTCTCATACTTCTTGATTGCAAAACTTAATACAGCCCTGGCTGGTGTAGCTCAGTTGGTTGGAGCGTTATCCTGTGAACCAAAAGACTGCAGGTTCGATCCCCAGTCAGGGCACATACAGGTTGCAGGTTCAGTCCCTGGTCGGGATGTGTACGGAGGTAACTGATCAACTGATCAACATTTCTCTTTCACACCAATGTTTCTCTCTCTTCCTCTCTCTCTAAAGCAATGAAAATATGTCCTCAGGTGAGGATAAAAAATTAATACAAAGCTACAGTAATCAAAACAGCATGGTAGTGGCATAAAAATACACATATAGTTCAGTGTAGGAGAATAAAGCCCAGAAATAAAACTTTGTATATATAGTAAAGTAATTTTCAACATCGGTGCCAAGACCATTTATTGAGGAAAGGACAGTCTTTTCAACAAATGGTGTTAAGAAAAAAACTGAATATCCAAATGCAAAAAATAAAGTTAGACCCTTATCTTATATCATATACAAAGATTCATTCAAAATGGATCAAAGACCTAAACGCAGACCTAATACTATAAACTCTTGGATGAAAAACTTCCTATAACTTGGATTAATCTTTAAAACATTACACTATAAAAATAAGCCAGTCACAAAAAGATAAATACTGTAAGATCCCATTTATATGAGGTATCCAGAGTAGTCAAATTCACAGAAACAGAGCACAATATGGTGGTTGGCACCTAAGAAAGGAGAAAATGAGTTGTTGTTTAATGTGTATAAAGAGTGGGTTTGGCGAGCTGAAAATTTCTAGAGATTGGGTACACAACAATGTGAATATACTTAATACTAAACTGTACACATAATAATGATTAAGATGATAAATTTTATGTATATTTTACCAATATTTAAAATATTAATAAAAACAGTCATAAATTCATTTCCACTTAATAGCAAAGAACAAAATTTAAAAAGACAACTCACAAAATACTACTACGTGTTCAATACAATAGTTTCTACTTACCATTTTTCTCCAAAATGTCTCACTTTACTCCTATAAAATTTTTAATGTTTTCATAAAAGAAATGTAAATAAAATAGAATGAAAGTCCAGAAACCAAAATCAAGGGTTACGTATATAGGAATTTAGCAGATAAAAAACATGATACTTCAAATTAGTTGAATAAAACATATATGTGAACCCTAACAAATTAATATAATAAAATAAAAACAACCCAATGAAGGGGATATTACATAGGTGTACATTTTTTTTTTTTTTTACTTAAAACTTATGTATTTTACATACACTTAACATTTGTGGAATTTAAACTCATAGATACAAAGAATATTTTGATGGTTGCCAAGGTGGGTGGGAGTTGAGATGGGTGAAAAAGGGTAAGAGATTAAGATGTACAAAGTGCCACTTATAAAAACAGTCACAAGGGCCCTGGCTGGGTGGATCAGTTGGTTGGAGCACTGTCTCATACACCAAAAGGTTGTGGGTTCAATTTCCAGTCAGGATACATACTCAGGTTGTGGTTTGAGCCCCAGTCCCGGGCTCATACGGGAGGCAACCAATCGATGTTTCGTTCTCTCTCTCTCCCCCTCCTCCCCTCCACTTTCCTCTCTCTCTAAAATCAGTGAATATACCCTCAGGTGAGGATTAGAAAAAATAGTCACAAGGATGTAATATACACTTAAGCAATACAACTGATAATACTATAATAACTATGTATGGTGTCAGATGGGTACTAGACTTATCAGGGTAATCACTTCATTATTTATATAAATATCTAATCATATGTTGTACACCTGAAACTGATATAACATTGTCTGTCACTATACTTGAAAAAAAAATGTTTTAATTTAAAAAAATAAAAGAACCTTTTAAGCCCTGGCCAATGTGGCTCAGTTGGTTGGAGCATCATCCCATAAACCAAAAGGTCAAGAGTTTGATTCCTGGTCAGGGCACATACCTAGATCGTGGGTTCAGTGCATGGTCAGGGCACATGCAAGAAGCAACCAATCAATGTTTCACTCTCACATCAATCCTTCCCTCTCTCCCTCCTTCCCTCTCTCTCTAAAAACCAATAAGCATGTCCTCGGGTGAGGATGAAAGGAAAGGAGGAAGGAAGAAAAGAAGCTGTTAAAAAAAATTATAGAAATTATAAATTCTTCATTTCTGGAAATAAATTTGTATATTTTATGTATGTTACACTAAAATTACTATAAAGAAGTTAAAAATGAACTATTTGAATAAGCACTAAATAACACCAATATCCATCAACAACTCGAATGGACAAATTATGATATATTCATATAATAATATGATATAAGATTAAAAACAACAAGCTACTGCTAGACAAATCTTGAGTTAGTTCTTTAGCACACCAGACACAAAAATATATATTACATGATTTCTTTTCTATGAAGTTCAAAAAGAGGCTAAACTTATGTATGGTGATCAAGTCAGAATAGCAGGTGGGGGCACAAAGAAGGCTATTGGGTAATGTTCTATTTGGTTGGCCAAAAAGCCCATATAGTTTTTTCCATAAAATAAAAGACACATTTTCCATTTTCACCAATAACTTTATTGATTTGGATATACTGAGCATGTCGGCTATCTCCTGCTATTGGCTTCTAGTGGGTAGAGGCCAGGGGTGCTGCTAAGCATCTTCCATGCAGAAGACAGCCCCACAGCAAAGACTTATTTGGCCAAAATAAGAAACTTCAAAAAACCAAGGAACTTCAGAAACCACTTTTGACAAATTCATTCAGTCAGCGCACCTTCTCCATACATTGCACAAATCTTTTTTTGCATTTCAGTTGCATTTTTACCTTTCTTGAAATAATAAAGCATAACACACAGAAAATGTTGCAAATTTTCTATCTTCAATATTAAAATGGCTGTACAAAAATTCACCAATTTTGATAATTTTTTTTTTTAAATACATGTTGATATGACAGCTGTCACAATACAATCTAACAAAATTGTTTCAAATTAAGTTAAAGACAACTAAGCACTACTGGAGCCATTATATGGAAAAAACGTAAAGGACTTTTTGGCCAACCCAGTGTATCTTGCTCTGGATGTTGGTTATATGACTGAGTTAAGTATGCAAAATTATTGATGGTGTATACTTGTGCATGTTACTAAGTGTAAATAAAAGTTTATGAAGAAAAGATAACTGAATTTCTATATACCAGTGACAAAATGACATTTTGTATATAATTTAAATTAAATAATTTTAATGATATCATTTACAATAGGATCAGAATTATCAAATTACCAGGAAGATATGAAAGGAAAAGACCTAAAAACATGGAGAAATACACCATGTTCACTGATTTAAATACTCAATAGTTTAAAGGTGTCAATCTTCCCAAATTGATCTATATATACTTAATGCAATCCTAGTCAACATCACAACAAGAAGTAACAAGTAGACCAGTGGAACAAAAAAAGATTCCAGAAAAACAACCTCATAAATGTGAACACTTGATTCATAACAAAGGAGACTTTGCAAAAGTAATGGAGGAAAAAACAATCTTTTCAAAAAATAGTGTTGTGTCATTTGGTTATTTGTAGTTGGCGGAGGAGAACAAGACTAATGTTCATCTCTACCTCACTGCAAACACAAAGGTCAATTTCATATAGATTGTAGGCAAATAAGTGAAAGCTAAAACAATTAATCTTACAAGGGATCACTAATGAGAACTATGCTCTTGACTTTGAGTGAAGAAAAAAATTTATATACAGAATACAAAATAATGTAGGTGTAAAGAGGAAGATTGATGAATTAGACATTGAGTAAAACTACAAATTTTGGATCATCGAATAATAACATTCTGAAAGAAAGCAAGCACAGAGTAGCACAAAAATGTGCGGAATAAAAATAACCAACAACAAACTAACATCCAGAATATATATTAAGAATTCCTACAAATAAATAATACAATAGTCAAAACAACCCAGGAAAAATGTGGGCAAATGATTTCAACGGGCATTTCAAAACAGAGAATAGCCAATGACCAATAAGCATATAAAGATGGATGAATCAGTACTATCTGGAGAAAGGCAAATTAAATACAGAATGGCTATAATTAAGAAAACTGACAAATACCAGTTTGGTAAGAATGTAAAATAGTTGAATCATTATAGGAAACTCTTTGATGTATTTATGCTAAACATACATCTACACCAGCAATTTTCAACTTGTGCGCTGTAAGAATTTTTAAAACACGTAATACCTGACTATTTAGTCAGGGACACCGTCCTCTTTTCCCTTAGACTGTCAAATAAAAAGATGACAACAGTCAACACAACAGCAGCAATCTGGTGTGAATGCACATAATAGAGCTGCTTCTTATTGGCCATGTCACCTAATAAGGTTGCGTGTGATTGGTTAATTCTTGGTACCAGAAATCCTTATATAAAATATAGGCACCTAATTTTTTAAAAAAGTGACTTTGGAACAAAAAAGGTAGGTAATTACTATTACTATTATTATTGTTATGTTTGTAAATCAACCAAAATTATATTGTTTAGTTGGTACATTGACAAAAATATATTTTTTGGTGTGCCAAAGAACTTTAGTAATTAGTTTATGTTTGCCATGAGATGTAAAAGGTTTAAAATCACTGCCCTAAGCTAAGTAACTTAGAAATATTTAAATTTTAGGATTTGTGATCTTTATTCTTACTTGGTTGACAGTCAAATCATAATGCTCCATTACCTCCATGGTTTAAATTTTAGTACTTACCAATGCATCATTTAGGAACTCAATAATATAATTATGGTACAGTTCCTGTGATGATTAATTTTATAGGTCAATTTGGCTAGACTACAATGCCCACTTGTTTGATCACATACCAGACTAGATGTTGCTGTGAAGGCATTTTTTTAGATGTGATTAACATTTAAATCAGTAGACTCTGACTACAGAAGATTACCCTCCATGGTGTGGGTGGGCCATGTCCTATTAGTTGAAGGCCACAAGGCAAAGACTTAGGTGTCTCAAAAAAAGGCATTCTCAAGACTACTTGCCTGAGTTTCTAGCATGCACTCTATAGGATTCAAATTCAAGATTACGCCAACTTAGATGATTTTCCAGCCTGCCAGCCTGCCCAACAAATTCCAGACCAGCCAGCCCCAATATCATATGAGCCAATTTCTTTCTGTATATGTGGGTCTATGTGTTTGCTTCCTACTGGTCTGTTTCTTTGGGGAACCCTGATTACTACAACCCTTACCTCAAAGAAGAAAATTCAGTAGCACCTACAGTGTACATTAAGGAATATTAAGATGAAAAAAATAAGTAAAGATAAAATCTATGTCCATGAAAAGCTGCAACATGAATAAGGAGACAAGTCTACAGACATTACACTAATAAAAAAATACATTTAAAATCATTCTCACCTTTATTACAAGAAACACATCTTGGGAAGGATAAGTGATAGAAAAAATAGCTGATCTTGCCAGGGTGGTAATGGCCGCGGGTGGGACATGCGGGCGTAACAATCCTTTCATCTGCTCAGAATTAAGGTCAAAATAAAAATTTTCTGAAATCTAAAAAATACAGTCATATGTTATATTTTGAAATCAGTACATTAAAAAAAATTCATATCATACATACCCAATCATAAACTCTTACAGATATTAAAACACTATATTATAACATAGTTCATCATATATTTCATTGATGAATCTCTACATGTCTAAATCAAAGTAAAAGAAATGTACAAACTATTTGGGAAATATAATACAATATAGTCTAAAGAAGCATACCCCAAATTACTTTGATTAGAAATTTAACTTCTAATAATACAAAAAAAGATTGAGATGAATTACCCAAGTAATCTTTTAAAAATTATATGAATAACACCTCAGCATTTTTGTTGTTGTTGTTGTTCTATTACAGTTGTCCCAAGTTCCCTCCATTGCTCTCTCGTGCCCCACTGCCCCACAGTCAATCCCCGCTCTGTTGTCCATGTCCATGTGTCATTTATACCTATTCTCTGACTACGCCCTTCCCCTTCTTTCCCCTCTTCTCCCCCTCTCCTTCCCTTCTGGTCACTGTCAGTCTGTTCCTTGTTTCTTTGCCTCTCGTTCTATTTTGTTCATTAGGTTCCGCTTATGGGTGAGATCATATGGTATTTGTCTTTCACTGTCTGACTTATTTCACTTATAGCATAATACTCTCCAGTTCCATCCATGCTGTCACGAAAGGCAGGAGTTCTTTCTTTCTGCTGCATAGTACCCCACTGGGTAAATGTAGCACAGTTTTTTAATCCACTCATCCACTGATGAGCACTTAGGTTGTTCCAGCACTTGGCTATTATAAATAGTGCTACTATGAACATACGGGTATATAGGTTCTTTTGAAGTGGGGTTTCAGGATTCTTTGGGCATAATCCTAGCAGTGGAATCACTGGATCAAAAGGGAGTTCCATTTTTAGTTTTTTAAGGAAATTCCATATCGTTTTCCATAGTGGCTGCACCAGTCTGCAATTCCACCAGCAGTGTACTAGGGTTCCCTTTTCTCCACATCCTCGCCAGCACTTGTTTGTTGATTGTTGATAACAGCCATTCTGACGGATGTGAGGTGGTATCTCATTGTGGTTTTAATTTGCATCTCTCTGATGGCTAGTGATGCTGAGCAATCTTTTATATGCCTATGGGCCCTTGTATGTCCTCCTTGGAGAAGTTTCTGTTCAGGTCCTCTGCCCATTTTTAATTGGACTGTCTGTCTTCTTGGTGTTGAGTCATATAAGTTATTTATATACTTATACTGGAGATCAATCCCTTGTCCAAGATATCATGGGCAAATATGTTTTCACATATGGTTGGTTCCCTTTTCATTTTGTGATGTTTTCTTTCACTGAGCAGAAACTTTTTAGTTTGATGTAGTCCCATTTGTTTATTCTTTCCTTTATTTCCCTTGCCCTAGGAGATATATCGGTGAAAATATTGCTGTGTAGGGTATCTGAAATTTTCCTGCCTATGTTTTCCTGTAGGATTCATATGGTGTCACAGCTTACAGTTAAGTCTTATATCCATCCAGTGTATGGTATAAGTTGGTGGTCTAATTTCATTTTTTTGCATGTTATCCCAACACCATTTGTTGAAGAGGCTCTTCTCACTCCGTTTTATGTTCCTTCTCCCTTTGTCAAATATTAGTTGACCATATAGACCTGGGTTTATTTCTGGGCTCTCTATTCTGTTCCATTGATCTATATGTCTGTTCTTATGCCAGTATCACAGTTTTGACTACAATGGCCTTGTAATATAGTTTGATATCAGGAATTGTGATTCCTCCTACTTTGTTCTTTCTCAAGATTGTTGAGGCTATTTGGGGTCATTTTTGGTTCCATATAAATTTTTTAAATATTTGTTCTAGATCTGTGGAATATTTCATTGGTATTTTAACAGAGATTGCTTTGAACCTAAAAATTGCTTTGTGTAGTATGAAAATTTTGATGTCAGTTCTTCCTATCCATGAACACGGTACATGCTTCCATTTATTTGTATCTTCCTTGATTTCTTTCCTCAGTGTTCCGTAGTTCGGAGGTTTTGTGTGCTGTGTTTTTTTATTACTGCTCCAATTTCAGCAGTTGTTATCGGTTTATTCAGACTTTCTGCTTCTTTTTGGTTCAGTTTTGGCAGATTCTATGTTTCCAGAAATTTGTCCATTTCACCCAGGCTGTCAAATTTCTTGCCATATAGTTGTCCATAGTAATTTCTTACAATCCTTTGTATTCTTGTGTATCAATTATGATTTCTCCTCTTTCATTTCTGATTTATTTGGGTCCTCTCTCTTTTTTTCTTATGACTCTGGTTAAAGGCTTGTCAATTTTGTTTATCTTTTCAAATCCAGCTCTTGGATTTACAGATCCTTTGAATTGTTCTTTTAGTCACTATGTCTTTTAATTTTGTTCTGGTATTATTTTCTTCCTTCTTCTTGTTCTAGGCTTTGTTTGTTGTTGTTCCTCTGTTCTTGTAGATGTAATGCTAGGTTGTTTATTTGAAATGTTTCTATCCTTTTTAGGTAGGCCTGTTTTGCTATGAATTCCCCTCTCAGAACTGCCTTCACTGTGTCCCATAGGTGTTGTGTGCTCGTTTTCATTTGTTTTCAAAAACTTTTTGATTTCTCCCTTGATGTCATTGTTAACCCATTCATTATTTAATAGCATGTTTTCAGTCTCCATGAACTTGAATGTTTTTGAGTTTATTCCTTGAGATTGGTTTCTGGTTTCAAACCATTGTGATCTGAGAAGATGCTTGATATAATTTCAATTTTTCTCAAATTTGTTGAGGCTTCTTATGTGTACTACCATGTGGTCTATCTTTGAAAATGTTCCACATGCATTTGAAAAGAATGTATATGTTGCTTCTTTGGAGTGAAAGGTTCTGTATATATCAATTAAATCTATTTGATCTAGAGTGTTGTTCAATGTCACAATATCCTTGTTGTTTTATTGCTTTGAAGATCTGTCCATTGTTGACAATGGGGTGTTAAAATCCCCTACTATGAGTGTGTTGCTGTTAATATCTTTCTTGAAGTCCTCAAAGATTTTCCTTATATATTTGGTTGCTCCTATTTGGGTGCATATATGTTTACAGAGTTATATCTTCTTGATGGGTTATTTCCTTAAGTATTATGCAGTATCCTCCTTTCTCTTTTTATGGCCTTTGTTTTGAAATGTATTTTGTCTGATACATGTATTGCTACCCAAGCTTTCTTTTTGTGTCCATTTGCTTGGAATATTTTTTCCAACCCTTCACTTTCAGTGTGTATATATTTGTGGGTCTCTTGTAGACAGCATATATGCAGGTCATGTTTTCTTATCCGTTCAGCTACCCTACGTCTTTTGATTGGAGCATTTAATCCATTTACTGTTTCTTTTCTAATTTAATATTTATTATACCTTTTTCTATTACCATTTAGTCCCCTTATATCCCCCTCCACCCCACAATCACCACGCTGTTGTCCATATGGCAATTAAAGTTGCTAGAGCAGAGTTCTGCTGAAGAAACCCATAATATTTTGACAGCAGAAGTCACTGAAAGCAATTCACCTTAGGCTTAGAATATTAAGAAATTCTGTGATAAGATACCCTTCTGTAAACTATGATGGTAAAACTAAGGGCAGGATTTAAGATAGAATATTTAAATAAACATAAATAATCAGTTGTCTGGTGAGAAAGTGAAAATTATGTCAACAAAAACTCATTGTCATCACCATTCCTATCTTTTATAGATTGCTTTTAATTCGTTTCTTGTAGTATCTTTTCTATTTCTTAAAAGAAAGTTGCTTCTGTTACAGGCTTTTGGAACTTGTTCAATTAAATAAAGACTAGATGTCAACTAAATTATTTCATAGTAAGAAAATATTTAACAAGTCAAATTAAAATTTTGTTTTCCTTTTTAAAAGATCTATGATTAATAATTCTTAAAAAATTGTTATTTATCTTATAAAATAACTTAAGAAATAAGCCAGTCAGAGAAAGACAAATAGCATAGGATCTCACTCATATGTGGACTCTAATGAACAAAATAAACTCACGAACCAAATAAAACCAGAGGCATGGATACATGAAACAGAGAGACAGATCTCAGAGGGGAGAAGGGTAGGAGGGACTGGAAGAAATTAGCCATAGAACATACAAGGTCTGTCCAGAAGGTATCCAGCATGTAATATAAAAAATAGAAACATTTACTGAAGAAGATACAAGGTACAAGAAACATCGTACATAGAACAATGACGCCTCAGGTCCCTTCAAAGCAGGCAAGCACCGTGGGACCTCACACAGTTCTCCCATTTGCCATCAGCTACCCTGTTGTATTTTCCTAAATCTCATTGATGGTCTGAAATCTCTTCCCTTTCAAAGGTGATTTTATTTTTGGGAAAAACCAGAAGTTGCAGGGTTCCAAACCTGGGCAGTGGGGGAGCTGAGAAACCTGGGTGACTTGATTTTTCTCCAAGAAACTGCAAGAGACATCATGCATGAGCAGGCATGTTTTCATGATGAAGCTGCCAATCACTAGTTGCCCATACCGTGGCTTTCCTAATCATCTGAATAGCTTAATGCAAAACAGGATGCAGATTCATTGCTCTACTCGCTCATTTTAATTACGACAGCAACATAGTACACATGCTCACTCAAGGGAATCTATCTACTGCCCCCACTGACTAGTAGAGTGAAGTCATCATTGTCTACGTATGCACATTCCAGTCCACTCTCCTTGGCTGCCAGGTTACATCGATGTTGTGCAAACCCTTCTCGCCATATTAACAATGGCTGGACTTCTTCCGGACAGACCTCATATATGCATATATGCAGAGCCAACAGACACAGACTACAATGTAGTGAAGGTCAGCAGAGAGGCAGGTGCTGGGTGGAGGGTGGCAGAGGGGTGGAAAATAGGGGACATCTGTAACAGTGTCAACAATAAAAATAAAATAAATAAACAATTTAAAATCAGGTTTCTGAAACCTATGATTGTGATAAAAGATGAAGTTTAAATCATATAACCGTACCTTTTTCTTTTCTTTGACATCATATAAAGCCAAACTTGCAAAAATGGGTTCAATTTCAATTTCAAACCTTTAGGAAGAAAAAGAATGAAGCAGTTTTAAAACAAATATAAAACATAATTAGAGAGAGATTCTCACTCCAAAAACAATCTCAGTATCTTGTACTTTTCTAATCTGTGCTACGCCATCTATGCTACCCTCTCTTCCTGAACACACTCTTTCAGGCCTATTGTTTACAGCTTATAGCGACTATTACCTACTGTAGGAAATTTCTCTAATGTCTCCAGCTACAAGTAATCTCTGCCCCAAAACTCGTGGCCTTTTAAATCTATTTTCTGACACTAAGTACTTTCTAACCTATAATTTTATTATTTATGTATGTGGATATGTTAAATTTTACATTTTAAAAGTAAAAACACATTGTTTTCTTTCTCATATTATAAATCACATATTCAATGTAAAAATTTAGCAGGTATATAAAAATATTTGGAAGAAAATAGAAGCGTACAAAATTCTACCACATGGAGAGAACCATAATTAACAGTTTAGTTCCCATCCATCTAGACTTTTGTCTATATATATTTGCACTTGTTAAACAAACTTTTTTAAACAAAGAATGTCACTGTATACATATTATGTAGTCTCCTTTTTTAACTTAGTATTTTATGGATATATTTCTATGACATTAATGTTCATCTCACTATCATTTTAAATGCTGGCATACCAATTTTCGTGACTTATTTTATAACTGGATGCTTAAGTTGAGATGTCTAATTGACTTCCACAAACAATGATTTACAGTGAGTAAACATTCAGTAAATATTTGCTGAATGAAATAAAATGTAATATGAGGTTAACTAAAATGCTAGAGCAGTAGTTTTGCTCAACCAAAGACTAATTTGCCTCAAAGGAGACATCTGGCAATGTCTAGAGATGTTTTCAGTTATCATTTCTACAGGAGTATTACTGGTATTTATTGAGTAGTGGCCAGGGATGTGGCTAACTGTTCTGCATTGTAAAGGAGAGCCCCAGACAAAAAATAATCATCTAGACAAAAATGTCAGTAAGGCTAATTTTTTTTATCACAAACAATATATTTTCATCGGGTTAATAGTTTAATAAAAGGTCATGTACAAAGATTTGGACATAATTTAAGGAAAACAGCTACAGAGAGTGCTATTCCCCAGGAATAGCAACAGCAGCGAATCATTACCAACCTTTGACCTAAAGTAGAATGTGCAAGTGGTAACCAAAACGTAGAAAAAATAGCTGTATGGAGGACCTTTCACAAAAACTGTTGCCCTGGGGACAGGGAAGCAAACAATTGATGTGACCTAGCAGGGAATGAGTTAAGAAAAATAAATATCCCAACCTGGTCTCACTCTCTTCCACCCTCTGACTTCCCCTGCTGAAGCTTTTCTTAGCAGACCCCACCCAGAAGTCAAAAGAATAGAGATGCTGGTGATACTGCCTACAGGAGTCAGCCTCTACTCTGCATCCTCTGTAACACTTGATAATGCTGATCTTTTTGATTTACCAGTCTTTTTTTTTTTTTTTTTTTAACTAACTCAAGTGGGTAAGTGGTATCATACTGAATTTTTAATATGTGTCCTTTCGTGTTTAACGACCACCTGGAAACCCTCTTTTGGCCTACTTTTCTATTCATTGTTTGACCTTTTCTTCATCATTTTATACTTCTTTTTGTATTCTGGTTATGAGCACTTTGTCAAGTGTATGTGTAAGAAATATCTTCTCCCTCTGTATGGTGAAGGGGTGGAGAAAAGGAGTCAAAGAAAATAAAGAGAGAGGAGGACGTGGGGGAGAGAGAAAGAGAGAGAAACACTTCACACACACAAACAGAAACAGATATCCAACTGTCCTGCCAACTTATTGAAAATATTACCCTTTCCCCACTGTCTACAGTGCCACTTTTATGGCGAATCAAAAATCTATAAACATGTATGTGTCGACTTCTAGCTTTATTCCACTGGTCTGTTTGTCTAATTGTGTACTAATACTATAATGTCTTAATTATGTGGCTTCATAAAGTGTTCATATCTGGTTGCTTTTTGTAAAGTTTTTCAAAACCATCCTGCCTCCTTTTGGCCCTTTGCATTTTCATATAAATTTTAGATGCAGCTGGAAATAAGCAAAAATGAACCAAAGGTAACAGGAATATTAATTCCAATGACCCTTTGAAGCCCTCAGGGTGCATGCATTACCTCATCCCTAGCTAGACCTGACCTTCTCATGTATGTTGGGTTCCCATACCTATGTATGTACTAAATCTGGTTATTTTCTCTTGCTAATATGTCTCATGCCTATTTGATTATTAGACTAAAGGAAAGGACCTTGAGATTAGCAGAGAGTTTGTTCCTCTCCCACATAACTGTGCTTGGGTGCAGTTTCCCTGAATGTCTAGACAGATAGTCTTCTAAATATTAGAAACAATTTTCTCATGTAGGATAAGGGAAGACTATTCTTGGAGAATAAAATGTAAGAGAAATTATTTTCAAATATGTATTTGTTTCTATAATTAACTAAAATAAAACTTCCTGAAATTGCAATGTGAACAAGTTCTTCCTTATCCCGAGTTTAGATTTTTCTTATCATAGATAAATCAGATATAATTCTTAGTTCATAACTTTTAATAAGAGCTGAACAAACTTAAACTAAAGAATATAAAGTGATATGAAAAATCATTCTATATTTTCTTTGTCTAAGAAAGAAATAATAAATTTGTAACTTTATTAGTGAAGAAAATCATAAGAAAAACCACAATGACAAACCACTTCACATCACACTCAAGAGATGGCTATGATAAAAGACAGACAATAAAAAGTGTTGGTGAAATTAGAGAAGGCTTGTACTTGATAGCAGGAATGTGAAATTGTACAGCTGCTTTGGAAAACAGTCTGACAGTTTCCCCAAAATTTAAACATGGAGTTATAATGTCAATCACCATTCCAATCCTAGGTATATACCCAAGAGAAATGAAACACATAAATGTCCTAGCAAGATGATTCAAAATAGCTTAAAAATGGAAACAACCCAAATGGTCAAAACCTGACAAATGGATAAACAAAATGTGGTGTATCCATCCATTAGAATATTATCTCATCATAAAAAGAAATGAAGTACTGATACATGCTACAACACACATAAACTTTGAAAGCATTATACTAAGTGAAAGAAGGCAGACAAAAAGATCCACATATTGTATGACTCTGTTTACAGAAAATGACAAGAAGGAAATCTCTATAGACAGAAAGTAGATTGGTGATTGCCTAGGACTGGAGGAATAGGGGAAAACAAAGTGACTACTAATGGGTATGGGATTTCTTCTGGGGATGATGAAAATGTTTTAAAATTTTGATGATAATTGCACAACTATGTGAATATACTAAAATCCACTGAATTGTACACTGGACATACTTGGTGAATTTACAGGTGAACTATATATGGGTATACCCTGGGTGAACTGTATAATATGTCAATTATAACTCAATAAAGCTGTTATTTTTTAAAAGTGAAAACAACCCAAATGTTCACTAGCTGATGAATGGATAAACAAAGGGTAGCATATACACCTTAGAATATTATCATCATAAAGGAATGAACGTTATGCTATGTGAAAGAAGCTAGATACAAAGGGCCACACAATGTATAATTTCATTCTATGAATTATGCAGAAAAGACAAATTCATAGAAACAGAAAGCAAATTAGTGGCTGTCAGTGACAGAGAGCATAGGGGAATGACTGCTAATTGGTATTTTAATGGACTGAATTTTGTCCCTATCACCACCACCAAATTCATATTGAAGCCCTAACTCCCAGTGTGACTATATTTAGAAATAGGGTCTTTAAGGAGGTATTTAGGTTAAATGAGATCATAAGGGTGAAGCCCTAATTTAGTAGGACTGGTGTCTTTACAAAAAGAAAAAGAGACACTAGAGACAGCTCTCTGTCCATGCAGGAACAAAGCAAAGGCCATTTGAGGAAACAGCAAGAAGATGGCCATCTGCAAGCCAGGAAGAGAGGCCTCACCAAAAACCAGTCCTACCCAGATCCTGATCATCACAGTCTCCAAAACTATATGAAAATAAATATCTGTTGTTTAAGCCACCCAGTACATGGTATTTTGTTATGAAAGCCTGAGAAGACTACTAAGAGGTATGGAGTTTCTTTCTAAGGTGATGAATATGTTCTAGAATTAGTATGATAGTTGCATAACTCTGTGAATATACTAAAAACCACTGACCTGCACACTTTAAAAGGGTGAATTTTATGACATGTTAATTTTATCATAATAAAGCTCTAAAAAAAACAGATTACGAACAGGTGTCCAGATATTCAAAAGATCCAATACACTAAATCTAACAGGTTTCTAGATAAATCTAATTAAATATATAAAGCCTTAGCTTTCAAAGGAAGAAAACTGCCCATGTTAGCTAAACAAAGAAGTACTCTGTCCTTATGAGTTACTTCTTTCAAAATAGCTCTATGAATTGAAATTTCTTTTTTCATAAGTCAGAACTAATAACTAACTAATTAATAATATTAACATGAGGGAATGAAAAGAGCATAGCTTGTTTTTCAGTTACTGGTTGCATAATAATGAGGGGGCCAGTTAACCTCTCCTAATGCTTTTGAACCCTAGTTTCCTCACTTGTAAAATGAAGAAAATATCATAATATCTGCCTTATAGAATTATTCTGAAGATAACATGAAACAATAAGAGAAAGCACTCTGTGAGGCAGAATATGAATGTGAATATGCGTTCAACTTTTTTAAAGAAGGAAAATATATAGTTCAATATCTTTTAAAAAAAAAAACCTACCATGTAACATGTACAATCAACTCCTTAAAGAAAAAGATACTTTGTCTTTAAATTCCCCAAGCCAAGAACAGTATCGAATAATACTAGAAAAAGGTATTTCAGTGAATGTTTTTTTTCAAGTTATAAAGCTAACTGTATAGCTGTGGCAGAGTCACTGTCACCTGTGAGCCAAAAATGCTCTAAAGCTCAGATTTACAAGAACGATACATTTCAAAAGAACACAGCAAACAAAAGGATACAGTAACCAAAATAAATACTCACTTGAGTGATAAACATTTTACAAGAAGTCTTTGACCAAAATGTTCTTTGGGCACATCAGGAACACTAAGTCGTTCTATTGGTTCTTCCTACAAATAGGCAACACGAGAATGAACATGCTTATCATATTTCAACCCTTTACAATTTCTTTAAGAAGTCATTTTATTAATTTAATACTTTCAACCTTCACAATTGAACATAAAATAGAATGACCTATTTATTCTCAAACAGAAGTCATTTGATCATAATTGTGCTAAATTCATAGAAGTTATTCATTAAGAATAAATTTATTAGCATAAAAAGTGTATTTTACTTACAAAAAAATACTATATTTCAGTTAAATTTTCTTCCCTACATTATTGTAATATAATATATATAATTCATACTCTCAAATATCTATTCCATAGTTATATGCTTCTTTATTCCCAAAAAACTATACCTCATCTGGTGATGGATGCAAAGCAAAGAGTTCCTTGTGACGGTTTGATTTCCTTTGGTCATCATTCTGATGGTCTATTTCATCATTTGAACTTCGATCAAGTAAATTGGGAAGCAGAGCATCAGGAAGTGAATTTTTCAAGTCAAAAATACTGCAGGCCCAGCTACCCCTTGGAGTATCATCTATTGACATTGAACGTCTTTTAAGATCATCCTGTCATGCAAAACATTATTAAAAATAAATATATGAACTAATGAATAAAACAAACTATTTTAAAATAATATCTATATTCATTTAAACATAAATATATTACTTGCTCATCCTGGTAGTTGCTGCCATCTGGAGCTTCATCAGATTCAAAAACCTGTTTTGGCAAACCTTTTTGCCTTTCTTTCTGTTTATCTAATGTATTGGGATTGAATCCTGTTCCCAGTTTATGATACCTATTCAAAATAAAAGTTAAATAAATATCAAGTTTTGAACATTTTTTATTTTTTTCATCATTATATAATAAGCTAAATATTCTCTGCATTATTTCTTTACATAATAAAAATATATTCTAGCAGTTTTGAGTGTGTTAAACATTTAACCAGAGGTTTAAGAAAACTTCCACTCAAAATTCTTTTAATCCAACTACAGAGCAGATTATGAGTTTCCAGAAGTAAATCATATTCTCCTTCTTTTTATGATGACCACATATGTATAACTAAAGGTGGAAGGAATCTAATGAACAAACTGAACTAACAAGCGAAACAGAGCCAGACTCATAGATAGAGAGCAGGCTGGCAGGCCCAGGAGGAGTGGGGAGGACAGGGGGTGGACGGATTGAGCAAAAAAGAAAAACAAAAAGGAAAGAACTCATGGACAACAGTGGGATGACTGCAAGGGGCAGGTGGGAGGTGGCAGGGTGGGAGAGAGTATAAGAGGGATAAATGGTGATAGAAAAAAATAAATTAGAAACTTAAAATTTAAAAAAAAAGTTATCAGTAAAAAGAAAGGCTGGAAAGTCACATTAAAGAATACAATGAGAGAGTAGAAAATATATATTGCATTCATAATAATATAAAATTTTAAAAGGCACTGAATCTTAAAATTTCAAAGAGCCAATATGTTTTTGCAATATTTCATTAGGTATAAAAATCTTAACCAACCTAAAGCTGCAGACTTTTAAAATGAAAACATCAGGATCTACATCACTGTATATATATATATTACTTAATTAACATATATCATTACACTCTTAAATTAATGTTCCCTTCTTCCTAACAACCCAGTACCCAAGAACATCAAAGAGAGACAGGAAGATCAAAGAGCAATTATTATTCATACCTGATATAGCCAAACAGGGTAAATTTCTAATTGGAGCAAAAACAATTATGATTATCAGGATGGTATGGTTCTTGCTATCAGACAATTTATGAAATAATAAAGAATCAAATATGATATGAATCACTTAATCATGTCTTATTGCTAAAAATATTAAAATAGAAGCTACACTGTTATTTATAATCACTATTGTTATTAGTAACACCATTCGAACCACTGTCACCATCAGCAAGTGCCAACTAAGTGCCTAATTTTATAGAGTGCCACTGAATGTGGCCATAAGAAGCATTTCCCAAGTTCCTTGAAGGCAGTGCTCTATGCTGGTATTACTTAGAACAGTGCCTCTTAGCTCAAGCTCGAGTAAAATAAAATGGATATTCCTTCAGTGGGTAAAAATAGAAGCTACATGACATTCACATGACAGCCTCATCACAAAATAAAAGAAAGCATTTTTCTCTGGAAAAACTAAAATAAAGGCAATCCATATAGTAGTAACATGAAAGGTATTACTCAGAAGCAGATGTTTTAACCTTTCATGAAATGTTTCGAGCGCCTTAATTTGTGATGTTTGCATATCTAACCTGCTCTAATAAACCAGAATAGTGTTACATCCTGCCTCTTCTATCTTTTTTGTTAAAATTTTATTTATTAATTTTTAGGGAGAGGGCAAGGGAGGTACAAAGAGAGTGAGAGAAACGTCGAGGTGAAAGGCAACATCGGTTGCTTCTCGTACACACTCTGAACAGGGGCAGGTCCACAACGCGGGGATGTGTGTGCGACCAGACATCGAACCCACAACCTTTCGCTTTGCGGGACAATGCCCAACCAAACAAGCCACACTGGTCAGGGTTACCTCTTTTATGTTCTAAAAAGTTGACAGTACAAAATTCAAGAGAACTGAGAATAACATGGTTCATAATTAATGCTCTTATATATCACCATTCTGTCCTCTGGTCAATTGCTATGATAAGGCTCTACATGATTACCCATCAGTCCCCCACACACTGTCATTTCTATGACCTCCTGTCTTGACATTCTCACCCTCATTTATTCTGTTCCAGTCACACTGACTTCTTTGTTACTCCTGCAACATTCCTAGCATGCTTCCCCAATATGAAGCCTTTGCACGTTGAGCTTCCCTGTCTGATACACTCTTCCCCTAGATATACAAAGGGCTAACTCCCTTAATTCCTTCAGGTCTTTGCTCAAATTCATCTTTATCAGTAAGGCCTCTTCTGATTACTTATATGAAGTAAAAAATTTAGCCCTTCTTGGCTCTCCCTGTCCCCCTTACCCTACTTCTTTTTTCTACAAGAGTTACATCCACCATATCTAATATATATTTATCTGTTTGTTTATTGTCCCTTGCCATCAGAGAAGGAAAACTCTGATTCCAAAAAACCTCCGCTGCCTTGCGGCATACCTCTTCAGGGGAAAGGCTAAGGGAGTAAACCCCGACAGAAAATCCAGAGCCGGAGTCCCTAAGGCGGTTTGACGTTGTAGTCAACACCGGCAACTCCTGCGGCGCACCTGAAGCCAAGCTGTATTGACTCCGTCTTTCCCTTGGATCCTTCAGCTGCGAAGAGAGGGGGGGTCTGCTGCATGGGCAACAGCAGACCCTCCATATCACCCTGCCCAGGCTCTGTAGCTTCAGCTTCACTGGAGAGGACACTCCAGCGTCATCGCAAGATGTCGATTCAACATGGGAGGAGACAGATACCGTGTCACTCCCGAGTCGGACTGCACAGCCGTTCTCGGCGGTGCAGATAGACTCTTAAGAAGCTACACCATCGTCTCTCGAGACGGACGGCTGCCGACGACGACGACGATTGTCCCTTGCCCTCATCCCCAACTAGAATGTGAGCTCCATGAGGGCAAGGAGTTAGTTTTGTTGACCGCTGTATCATCAATGCTTAGTATAGTTCCTGGCACATACAAGACTCTCCGTAAGTACTTATTGAATGAATAAGTAAATGAAGTATTTTCTGTTCCTTTCTCCTTTGTGCTGCATTATGGAAAATCTGAGACTTCATCTATTCCACTCTTTAGCCACCTCTACTCTGCCATTAAACCTATCTGCTGAGTCTTTAATATTTTTTCACTGATCATAATTTTAATTTCCAAAAATAAGTAGTATTGTCTGGTTACCATATCCATTCACATCTCTTTGAAGATATTAATTATACTTATGTGTATTGATATGTAGTCCATTAACTACTTCATGATTGTTAGTTTTTATTTGTAGTTTGATAATTCTTTTCCAAATGCAACAGCTTTCATCAAATAGTTGACAATTATGGGTTCTATACTTATTTTTGGATTTGTATCACCATATCTTTCTGGAAGCACTGTATCTGCTCAACCCAGTCCATATCCAGTGGTTGTAGAGAAGAGGCAAATCATGCTGACAGGTGTCTGCCAGTAACTGGTATTCTGGGTAAAAAGGCCCCTTCTTCTTCCAAGGTTTGCCCTCCCCAGGCACTATACTATCAACTCAAGTCTCTATAATTACCGCTCTTTAAAAAGGCAGGTACCTTTGTTGCCACAGCTGTGCACACACAATACAGGGGATTTCAAAATAAAAGAATGCCCAATAGTTCTCTTCCATTGCCTGTATTCACTCCTTCTGAGCTTAACATACTATATATAGAATAAGGCAAAAGTAGGTTTACAGCTCTGAGTACACAAGTTTATTCTTGTATTATTTATTATCTTCCATGCAAACAACTGTAAATCTACTTTTGCCCAACACTGTATAGTGTCATATATATATATATATATATATATATATATATTTGCATATATCATTTTAAATTATTCTTTACTATGGTTTTATCTTATGTTCCAATCATACCTCTCTTCAGTCTTTCAGGGATAGTTTAAAACTTCTATCAAAACTATCCTCTTTTGTCTTCCATTTACCATTGCAGATAATAAATAATATCTAGTGTAACAAAAAAAAATTTTATATATATATATATATATATAAGGTTTAGAATCTGATGCTCTGTTCTAATTTGGCTATCTCACTATTTGGCTGTGAGATCTCAAAAAGTTTACTTAACTACTCTAAACCTAAGCTACTTTTCAGTTGGACTCTTTTTTTTTTTTTTTTTTTAATGTTTTTTATTGATTATATTGTTACAACAGTTCCAATTTTCTCCCCCTTGTTCCCCTCCACCCAGCTCCCCCCTCCCCCAGCAATCCCCCCCAAGTCCATACCCCTGGTTCGTAAAAATTAACTATCCCCTCCCTCTCAAATATTAGGACCCTTTGTAATCTTGAAATGAGTATAAAGTGTCCCATAAAATGACAAGCACATAGTAAGTACCCATAAATGTTAACTACTTTCCCCTCTTACCTAAATCAAGGTCAGCAACCCCATAATTAGAATTAAGTAGTAGAGCCCTGACCAGCGTGGCTTAGTTGGTTAGGCATAGTCCCTCGGGTTCGATTCCCAGCCAGGGCAGATGCCTGGGTTGTGGGTTCCAGCCCAGGTCGGGGCACATATGAGATTGATGTTTCTCTCCCTCTCTTTCTCCTTCCCTTCCTACCTCTCTAAAGAGAAGAGAAGAGAAGAGAAGAGAAGAGAAGAGAAGAGAAGAGAAGAGAAGAGAAGAGAAGAGAAGAGAAGAGAAGCTTTGTAAAAAGGAAATTAAGTAGTAGATTCCATAATTCTAGGTTAATATATTTTATAGCTAATCTCTCTTTATTAAGATATCTGATTATAAATTTCCAACATACATGCATAGAGGTAAAGACTTTTGTGTTATCTGACAGGAACAGTTTTTAGCACTAATGCTAAAATCTGGCTACTGAAATACTTATCAAAATTGTAAGTTCATAAAAAGAACTCTTCTTTATAAAGAGTCGCAGTCTGTGCTTTTATTAGATAACATTAAAACTAAAAAGCATGTCAGCAGTATCCCAAGAGTGATGCTTAGCACAATATTAAACCCAGTGAAATAAGACAGCAGCTATAAGGGCAAAACAATATCCAATGGTTACAGCACCTTTGCTAGTATAAATGAGCACAGGTTACAACACTTCTGAAAACTATAATGCCACAACATAATTCTCCTCTACTTCAGTCGTATTTCCTTTAAAAAAAATAAAATAAGGCTTAAAAGTTTCATATGAAGACTCTTCATTATGCAAATTAGCAAAGAAAACATAGTTTTACTTGAAGAAGTGCTTTATTATTTTTTTTGAAAGATTTTATTTATTTATTTTTAGAGAGGGGAAGGGAGGAAGAAAGAGAGGGAGAGAAACATCAATGTGTGGTTGCCTCCTGTGTGCCCCCAACTGGGGACCTGGCCCACAACACAGGCATGTGCCCTGACCAGGAATCAAGCCAGCGACCTTTTGGTTTGCAGGCTGGCACTCAGTCCACTGAGCCACACCAGCCAGGGCTAAGTGTTTTATTATTAAACTTTCTTGTTTTCCTGCAAGGTTGTTGCTTCACTGTATAAAAATAGCATCAATAGACACAGTATATTACAAAATTAAGACATTATTAATCATCATCTGACATTGTAACAGCTAACAAAAATTTGTCTACAGATAATTATTTCCAATGACAATATCATTAAATATTTTGACCCAAGTCCAGAGACAGATGTAAGCAGTTTACAACATTATATAAGGCTCACAATAATAATGTTATCCTTGAATTACATAATTTTGATAACTAGATTTTACCATAGATACTCTCAGGAATTCTGAGTATTAACTGTAGACTAGCCTAAAAATCACATGGTGTTGTGAAAAGATGCATATTGTGTTACAGGGTATTTTCTTCCAGTAGCATTGCTGTGGTTTCTTTTCCATTGGAATTACTAAAAGTTGCTATTTTAAATCTTCTATCTACCATTAATTTAAGACAAGCATGCTAGATCAAGCTGTTTCATACTACTTTATTAAGGAGTTCCATTTTCACTCCTCAATAGATTTATGTATTTTTCATATGCTTCTTCACTTATTAGTTCCTCTAGTTCTGAAGGGTTACGAAGGGTCATCTTGATTGCAAACCATCTTCATAACAAGATTTGTTGACAAGTCCTGGATTTTCTGCAAGGGCTCCATTAATTTCAGTAACCTCTCCTGATAGAGGAGAAGAGAGTTCACCAGCAGCTTTCACACTTTCCAAAGCACCAAACTCATTACGTTTGTTCAATTTTGTCCCAATTTCAGGCAGACTACAGTAAACAACATCTCCCAAAGTTTCCTGTGCAGAATTGCTGATTCCCACCATTCTAGCATCATTTTCTGTTGTTATCCATTCATATTTCTCCGTGAATTTACACAGGGACACTGTCCCTCAAATCCCAGGGCCATGGTGGTCAGGGCTCAGTGACACTGAGGAGGCCCACAACCTCTGCACTGCTGGCAACATATTTGTAGGAGTCTATTTTATTTCTTAACCTGATGTTATACTCAACACCATCCATTAGGAAAATAAATTTTGTGGTAGAATAAAACATTATTTTTTATAAATATTTATCTGATTATATGTACAGATCAAAGACCTGTAAACATTTAGTTAATAAAAGGTAGAAATGTTTCAACAGCTTGATCTGGAAAACTGGCTATTAAATTTAACTTACTATTTAAATTTCAATAAACTAGATTCTTTTTGAATAACAAAATTATTCATCAATATCTATCAATAATTTCTCAAAAGAATTAAGACTATAAATCATCATCATTAAATACTATTAGTTATCTGTGATCTATGATAATATAGAAATACTATCACCACAAACCTATTATCTTATAAGAAGAATAAAAGTAATTGTGAAACTCCTTAAAAAAGACATCTATATAAAAGGTTCTTCTTTTGCTTCTTCAGTTATTTGTTTAAATAAATTTAGAGGTTTCATAATAATTATTAACCTACCTTAATCCATTTATAGATCCTACTCAGTATTTTTAAATGTTATAATAAACATATAACTTACTTTCTGATCACAACTGCCCAGTCTTCTGTATAACTTCTTATACAATCTCTAACATGTGGATCCATCTCACTATTTTAAAAAAGAAAACATATTTGTAATTTAGACAGGAAAGTACTGATGCTGGTGAATTTGGTTGCTACAGCTCTTATTTGTATAACAGGAAATAACCCTACCATAAGAAATAGAATATAAATCAAACAATGGAAGGTAGCCTTTCTGTAGCGGCACTGAAACCAAAAATAGGTAAATGTCTCCTTACCTTTCTTCAGGTACAGCTGAAACAAGGGTTCTGCAGTCCCTAGGACTATGAACAACTTCAATATCATCTGGAGGGAATTCAGTCAAATCACTTAAAGGCCCAGAATCCACAGCTAAAGGGTGATTCATGAGGTATTCTTCCAAATCCACTGGCTCTACTGCTTCTGTAAGGGGCACCTTTAGAAAGGGGGGAGAGAGGAGAAATTTTAAAACTTAAAGCAAAAAAATTTATTTTTAAAAATATAATATCTTTTAACCTGGTTATTTCTAAATTTTTAACAGATGCAATAAAGAAACCACAAGGTACTGACCTCCTAATAATTCTTCATGCCTTGGGGTATGCTCTCTTTAATCCTCTTGTTTAGATTTTACCCATATTTTTCATGGAAAGCCGGTATGATCATTAGCAGTTTTATAATACTTTACAGTGACAAAATGTTCATTGGAAAAATTTATTTTCCTTTAAAATCTTTGGAATTTTGCTAAGTTTCTAAACAGTGCCTTAATTTTACTTGTTGCTACTGTTGATTATCCTAGTAAAAATATATAACCAGACTAAGGTAAGGTGAAAAATGGCTCTCCAAAAGATCTCCACATACCAATCCATGGACCTTTCACAGCAAAAACTTAAGATAAAAAATAAAAGATGTGATCTATAATATGGACATTATCCTGAATTATCTGAGTAAGTCAAATTCAATCATACACATCCTTATATGAAGACAGAGGGAAAGTTGGGCCACGCAGAGAAGAAAACCATAAGAAGACATAGCAAAGAGAGATCTGAAGATTCTGGCCTTAATTAAAGATAGAAGTGACACAGTTACAAGTGGCCACCAGAACCTGGAAGAGGCAAGAAACTAATTCTCTCCTAGATCCTCCAAAGGCAGTGCAGCCTTGCCAAAACCTTGATTTCAGACCACTGATGCTGATTTCAGACTTTTGGACTTAAGTGCTGTGAGAAAATTAATTTCTTTTGCTTTAAGCTATTCAGTTTGTGGTACTTTTATCACAGCAGCCAAAAGAAACTAGTACACATACCCTCCTAAAAGCATCTATTAGTAATAGAATATTCAGGGCATTCCTTAGCCAAGTTGAAAATATACTTTTTCTTAAGACACAACATTTTTTCTGATTCAAGAAAGAAAAATATTCAGGCAGAATTATGAAGGATTATATAAGCAATGTGCAGGTGTGGACCAATGAAAATAAAAACATGTTATTTCTCAAGATGGTTAACTGAGACCTGACTCTGTGTTAAGTATGGGGAACTAAAAAGAAGGTGCTTTGCCCTGGCTGCTGTGGCTCAGTGGATTGAGCATCAGCCTGCGAGCCAAGTGTCGCTGGTTCGATTCCCAGTCAGGGCACATGAATAGGTTGCACGTGAGGTCCCCAGTTGGGGGCGCAAGTGAGAGGCAACCACACAGTGATGTTTCTCTCCCTCTCTTTCTCCTTTCCCCTCTCTCTAAAAATAAAATAAACAAATAAATTATTAAAAAAATAAATAAAAATAAAAAATAAGAAGAAGGTGCTTTAATCTATGTTTCTTTGAATTAAACAACTAGTAACAGGTAAAGCAACAACATTTTAAAGATATTAAATTAAATAATGAAAGACCAGAATATCATAGACATTCAAAATACAGTATTATTATTATTATTATGTTTTCTCATTTAAATCTTCCTAAACCCTGTAAGTTAGAGATAACTACTATTGTAATTCTACAAATGAAGGCATTTGTATTCAAAATGTTAAAAAAACTTCCGGAAATAAAATAGCCACACAATGACAGAACAAATTTTTTTCTTAGAGATAATAAATTTATTTAAATATTTACATATTTATGGTTTTTAATATGGACAATAGAGCAAAATTTAAAATTGGATCTTCAAGCTCTAAAAGTCATGGGTTTTCCTCTCATAACCATTCTATCTCACCTATTCTATCAAGTACATAATATACTATGATGATGTTCTTAATAGAGGAAAAGAAGCAATTCAATAGAGAAAGGGAAATCTTTCCAACCATTATTGCTGGAACAATTGGTTATCTATATAGGGAAAAAACAAATGGCAAAGAAGCATGTCAGAAAGTGCTCAACATAAAAAACCACTGGTGGGGGGCACTGCTGGTGTAGCTCAGTGGGTGGAGCAAGGGCCTGTGAACCAAAATGGTCACCAGTTTGACTCTGGTCAGGACATATGCCTGGGTTGCAGACCAGGTTCCCAGTTTGGGGCACGTGAGAAGCATTGATCCATGTCTCTCTCACACACTGATATTTCTCTCCCTCGTGTTCCATCCACTGAGCCACACCGGCCAGGGCTAAAAATAAATAAATAAGATCTTTTTCAAAAAAGTCACTAGGGGGTACTCCCACTTGTGGGACCATGGATTAGACATGCTTTTTCCCCTATTCTTCTCACTAATTACAACTGAAAACCTGAGACATTATATATAAAATAAGCATAAGAAGATTCTGAAAGATACAGATAAAAAGGCAGGCCAGCAGGAACCGTGAGGCCAAGGAACAGCACAATTTCTTTTTGCCTCATATACTCCAGACTTGGAGCTAAAGAAGCATGCCATCCAGAAACACCAAGGAGCACAAGAGAAAAAAAGGGCCAATAAAACAAAAGCCTGTTCTCCCTAGCCAAAAGGTCCAAGAAAGGGCAGCCTAGCACAACAGAAATTCTTGGTCAGTAACCACTCTTCTCCAGCTAAACATCACATGAAAAACTGTGGTGCCAGTCATATCCACACCAGCAAAGGCCAAATAAGAAGCTAGACTTCACCCTCAGCAAGCTGTAACAAGGCATCCCAACGCTCCAACCAGCATGGTGTCAGAAAAGTCAGAGTGGGGAGCTGAGATTTTCATACATACTGGGGAGTAATGAGTCCCCCACCCAGTGTCAATGGAGACCACATAAGGAGTCTGGACGTCCACTCTCACTCAGTAATAACAAGGCCCTTTCTGCTGGGACACTGTCAGAGGAGGTCTACATATAATATAATACCTAGAGGGTAAAGGGACAAAAAGGTACATAAAACTTTTATACTTCACTCAAATTGGTAAAAGGTCAACAGCAGTAATGTGATATGTATATAAAATTTAATACCTTAAGCAACCACTGAAAGGCTATACAAAGATATGCACTGAACAATACTATAAATAAATCAAAATGGAATTCTGAAAAAGGTTCAGACAAGAAAAATAAAATAGGGAAATAAAAACAGATAGAACAACCAAAAATTAAAATGGCAGATTAAATCCCTAGCAGAACAGTAATAACATTATATATAAATGGTCTACAAACAACCCCCCTACAAAAGAAAGATAAGAGACTAGCAGAATGGATTTAAAAGCATGACCTACACGTATGGTATACCAAAACTCACTTCAAATAAGACAATATAAATAGACTGGAAATAAAAGGATGGAAAAAGATATACCATGCATACATAATCAAAAGAAAGCAGAAGTGGCTACATTAATACAAGATAAAGTAGACTTCAGAGCAAAAAAAAACACCATTATATAAGGAGGGACATTACCTGACTGTAACAGGTATGATCCACCAAGAAAACAGAGTAATCTTAAATGTGTATGTACTAAACAACAGAGCTATAAAGTATGTGGAAGCATAATTAACTGATAGAAATGGAGAAATAAGACAGATGTACAATTATAGTTGATGTCAAGACGTCTCTCTCAACAACTGAAAGACAATCATCACACAGAAAATCAACAAGGATATGGTAAAACTCAAAAGCACCACTAACTAGCAGGATCCAACTGACATTTATAACAATCCACTGAAGGGCAACAAGATTAACACTTTCAAAATGAAGCCAAAAAAGCATATGCCAAGCTAGACCATATCCCGACACATAAAATAAGCCTTGAGAAATTTAAAAAATTAAAACTATAGTGTGTTCTCTAACCATAATGTAATCAAACTAGAAATTAGCAACAGAAAAATGACAGGAATATCTCCAAACACTGGGACACAAAACAACACACTTCCAAATAATTCATGAGTCATAGAAGAGGTCTGAAAAGTGAAATTTTAAAAAATATGTTAAACTAAATAAAAACACAATATAAAACTTGTAGAATGAGGGAAATGCAAAATCAAAAACATGAGATACTACTTCACACCCATTATGATGGCAATTACTTTTTTTAAATGGAAAACAACAAGTATAGGAGAGGATATGGAGAAATTAAAAGCTTTGTGCGTTGCTGGTGGAAATGTAAAATGGTGCAGCTGTTGTAGAAAACAGTTTGGTGTTCTAAAAAAAAAAATACCAAAAAACACAGAATTACCATTTGATCCACCAATTAGACTTCTAGGTATATACCCCCAAAAACTGAAATAAAGACTCAAACAGATTTTGCACACCGATGTTCATAGCAGCGTCATTACCCACAGTCAAAAGGTGGAAACAACACATCGACAAATGAATGAACAAAATGTGGTGTACACACACAATGATATATTATGCAGCCTTTAAAAGGCACGAAATTCTAACACGTTACAACAGGGATGAACCTTGAAGACATTACATTGAGTTATTCTTTCATGGGTACAGGGTTTCATTTTGGAATAATAAAAACGTTCTGGCAATGGATAATGGTGATAGATAGTGGTGATAGCTGAACAACATTGTGAATGTACTTAATGCCATTGAATTATGCATTTAGAAGTGGATAAAATGGTAAATTTTGTTTTGTATATGTTACCATCAGATAGATGGATAGATAGATAAAATACTTTTCAATGAACATTTTTTAAAAACTTAAGACAATGCTTCTCTACCCAGGTATTCATCGGCAGCCGTCCGTCTCGAGAGACGATGGTGTAGCTTCTCAGGAGTCTATCTGCACCGCCGAGAATGGCTGTGCAGTCCGACTTGGGAGTGACACAGTATCTGTCTCCTCCCATGTTGAATCGACATCTTGCGATGACGCTGGAGTGTCCTCTCCAGTGAAGCTGAAGCTACAGAGCCTGGGCAGGGTGATATGGAGGGTCTGCTGTTGCCCATGCAGCAGACCCCCCCTCTCTTCGCAGCTGAAGGGTCCAAGGGAAAGACGGAGTCAATACAGCTTGGCTTCAGGTGCGCCGCAGGAGTTGCCGGTGTTGACTACAACGTCAAACCGCCTTAGGGACTCCGGCTCCGGATTTTCTGTCGGGGTTTACTCCCTTAGCCTTTCCCCTGAAGAGGTATGCCACAAGGCAGCGGAGGTTTTTTGGAGTCAGAGTTTTCCTTCTCTGGCCTACTCAGTAATATACCAGTAATATGCCATATTTTATACAAGCTACTTACTGTGGTATGGTGGGATATATTTCCAAGAATGTTGAGGTTTTTAAGCAGCTGGGGAGAACCACTGTATTGTCCAGAGATCTGCTTCCTAACTTCAGCAGCCACAGTTCTATAACGAAGAAAGCAAATACTTACTATTTTTAGAAATAAAACAACCTAGGTTTAAAATCGAAGGAAGCCATGTATATTAAAGATTCATTTGAAGAACAACAAAACCTCAGCAAGAAGGCTATCAATTCGTAAGACATCAGTTGAAGATCTGATGCAGGGTAAGAGACTGACAGTCAACTTACATAAGGTTGGGTTTGTTTGTTCTGTATATGGCATTTGAGGGAATATACTTACGCTTATTAATAGAGCTGGAAGCTATGAGATGTATATAATGTATATATTAAAGTACACACATTTAAGAATAGAAAATTAATTTTAAAGTACTTTATTAACAAATTAATACATGATAAAAATTAGGAAGAAAAAAAAACTTTTTTCCCTAATATTACTAGATCCTCATTCACATTCCTGGAAACTATTCCCTGTTATTACTTAATAAAAAATGTCCTTACTCTCTGGCATTAATGGCTTTCCATAATCTGATCCCAATCACCTTTATAGCTTTACATATCCTTTCCCAAATTCTTGTCATTGAAGATAAATTGCTTCCTAGAATAATGTTTTACTCCTATATCGACAAATTCAATTCTTAATTAGTTTTAAGGGTAAAACTCAAATGCCGAGACCTCCATACAAACTTCTTTACTCACTACAACTAAAATAATATCACCCTTTTTTAAAACCCTTAGAGCATCTGTCATAACCTAACTTGCATTTTGCTCGTTATTTTTTGCATGTTTCATGAATGGTCTATATAAACAAAGGCAATGGTTTCATTTATTTTGTTTTCCTTAAAATATTTAGCAAATAGCACTCAAAACAGGCGAATGTTTAGCCCTGTAAAATATATAGTATTAATGAACTTACTGACAAATGAAGTAAACCAGCAAAGCATTACCATAAATTGACAAATAAGTCTTTATTTGAATCACAATTAGAGTTTAGAAGTTCTACAATTTCAAGATGGTTGTGGACCCTTGGGGGCATATTGGTATAATAAATTTACTTAAATAGTATTTCTAAAACAAAAATATTTTAGATATTCACATGACTTGATAGCTCATTAATCTCTATATTCCTTAGATTCCACAAAACTATAAACCAAAATATCCAATGAGTCCTAAATCCAGTAAATAAATAACTTCCTCACATTAGTTGCATTTTTTTTTCAGTAGAAAATATAACTCAACAATGCAAAATATCCACAGATTTTGTGCAATTATGATCATCAATGAACTGGCCTCTTAATTTTGTAAACCTTGCTTTCTGTTCTTTCACTCTTTTTCAAAAAATAAACCCTACTTTCTTCCCATCATTTCCATTGCACATAAAGTGAAACAGGCCTCATGGCCTGATTTCTAGATGAGCTTCATGGTACTTTTGTTCTTAAGTGTTTTGAAGCTGATGTTTCAATTCAGACCTCTGAACATCTTGGCCTCCATTTGAATTTTCAGCTGAATTTCTAAACAATCTCATTTTCTAAAAATTATCCAGATTTTTGATATTATCTTTTTCCCGTTTCTCCTCTTCCATGTCTATCTTCCTCAGTGTTACTCAACTAAATCAATCTACCAACCTCAGCACTACCTCATTGTTTCTGGGGCTAAACCATGAAAAGTCTAAAATGTAAACTGCCATATTTCATCAAATTCAAGACTATCACTAATTGTTAAGAGGTACCATTACTTCATGTACATCTAAGAAAGAAAAAGCTTTCCAATTAACTATTATATCATCAATTAATTGGAAGACATAGTCTGATTTCAGAAGATTTTAAGGAGAAAAACTTAAATAAATGACTATTTCAAAAAAGCACAATCTTTTGTTTAATAGCAGACATCCATAAAATTATAATCACCATGTTACAAATATTTGTTTTATTTCTATATGACATAACCCCCACAAAAAAAATCAGTAATATTTGAAAATAAGAACAATTTCCGAACTGAGTTATAATAGCAATAATATCTGGAACCTAGACAAGGGATATACTTACACTGAAATGCCCTGTATGAAAGGATTTCATTAAATGGTAATGAGGACCTATCAAGATGGAGGCACAGGTAGACACGCTTCGCCTCCTCATGCAACAATAGAAAGAATTACAATCAGATTTCAAATATATATATAAATAAATAATCAGAACCATCAGAAAATTGAGCTGTATGGAAGTCCAACAACCAAAAATTTAAAGAAGCCACATTCATTCACACAGGTAGGAGAGGTGGAGTCACAGAGATGGGGGAGAAAAGGTCTTGTGGCTAGAGTAAGCAGCGGCAGCAGAGGAAGGGACTATCCCACATTCACTTGAGAATAAAAATTAGGAGGGATGCCCTGGGAACCAGAGATCCCAGCCCCAGGCCAGACTGCTCAGCCCCAGGTTCTAGCACTGGAAAAATATATCCCCATTACCTCTGGCTATAAAAAATACAGTGGGGGTTAGGGTGGCCCACATGATCTTAGAATGTACACAACCCCCAAGGCAGCAACTGGAAGGGTGTCAATCATAGCCGAGAAGTGGGTGAAATGATTGGAAATGGAGTGAATGCTAGGCAAATCACCAGAAGCCAGGCAGCAGCACTGTCCCCTCTCCAACCCTCCACCACAAACAAGCCACAAAGCAGTGAAGCAGGTGGCCCCACCCTGGCAATTACCTAAATCTCTGCCCCACACAACTTACAGGTGCCTTTGCTACATAAGCCGCACTACTAAGACAGAAAGTCAAAGCAGATCTACCTAGTACACAGAAACAAACACAGGGAGGCTGCCAATTTGAAGAGGCAACAAAATATGGTCCAAATAAAAGAACAGAGCAAAACCCCAGAAAAAGAACTAAATGAAATGGAGATAGCTAATCTATCAGATGCAGAGTTCAAAACACTGGTGATAAGGATACTCAGAGAACTCATTCAGTACAGCAACAACCTAAAGGGAGAAATTAAAGTTACACAAAGTGAAACAAAAAAATACTATACAGGGAACCAATAGTGAAGGGAAGGAAGCTGGAATTCAAATCACTGATTTGGAACAAAAGGAAGAAATAAACATTCAACCAGAATATAAGAAGAAACAAGAATGCAAAAAAAACAAAGAGAAACTTAGGAACCTCTGGGACAACTTTAAATGTACCAACTTCCAAATCACAGGGACGCCAGAAGGAGAAGAGGAAGAACTAGAAACTGAAAACTTATTTGAAAAAATAATAAAAGAAAACTTCCCTAATTTGGTGGAGGAAATAGACATACAAGTCCAGGAAGCACAGAGTCCCAAACAAGTTGGACCCAAAGAGGACCAAACCAAGACACATCATAATTAAAATGCCAAAGGTTCAAGATAAAGAGAGAATCTTAAAAGCAGCAAGAGAAAACCAGAGAGTTGCCAACAAAGGAGTTCCCATAAGACTGTCAGCTGATTTCTCAAAAGAAACTTTGCAGGCAAGAAGGGACTGGCAAGACATATTCAAAGTGATGAAAAGCAAGGACCTATGACCAAGATTACTCTACCCAGCAAAACCATCATGTAGAGTGGAAGGGCAGGTAAAGTACTTCCCAGACTAGGTAAAGGTAGCTAAAGGAGTTCCTCATCACCAAGCCATTATTACATGAAATGTTAAAGGGACTTATTTAAGAAAAAGAAGATCAAAACTATGAACACTAAAATGACAACAAACTCACAACTGTCAACTGAATCTAAAAAATAAAAACAAAAACAAACTAAGCAAACAGCCAGAACAGGAACAGAATCATAGGTATGGGGATCATTTGGAGGGTTATCAGCTGGGAGGGGGGAAAGGGAGGAAGACGGAAATGGAACAGGGACTAAGAAGCATAATTGGTAGGTACAAAATAGACATGGGGATGTAAAGAACAGTATAGGAAAGGGATAAGCCAAAGACTTGCATGCATGACCCATGGACATGAACTAAGAGGAGTGGGGACTGCTGGAGGGAAAGGGGTACTGGGGGAAGGGGGTAAAGGGGGGGAAATTGGGACAACTGTAACAGCATAATCAATAAAATGTACTTAAAAAATAAATGGTAATGAGGAAATTTTTCCCAAATAAAACACAGTATCTCTTAACCATCCTATGGCCCAGAGTATGCAAGACAAGAAATGTTATGAATAAATATAGTTCTTGATAACAATTAAAATCCTTCACCATAGATTACTTTTTCCGATAACAATTTTTGCTATACCTAGTGATAGCTCATATAGTAAAGCAATGAGGAAGTCTATTTTTACTTCTAATAAGCTATTAATATCAACTCAAAGTAAAAAGAGTAGGTCAAAAATCTCATCACTACTTATGCTCCTAAATTAAACAAGACTATCTTCTTCCCCTCTCAGAAGAACGTGATCCAATATTTGACCTATTTATCTCCTTATCAACTAACTCTCTCCATTTCTACCAGCTCCCTCACTATGTCAACATGCATTAGAGTTTTCACAAAAAAAAGCAGTTCCTAAGGCCAGGCCATTCACCATAGGGTGTTGGAAATAACCATAAAAGGACACACTTTCTTGAAGGAAAATTATGTTACATTTATCATTTCCTCTAACCACCTCCTACTTGCAGATGCCCCATCCAACCATGATTTCCAGAGTAACCCAAGGATAACAGATAACCTGGGCCTCTCTCATCTACAGTCAGCCCAAGTAAAGGTGAATAAAGAGAATTTAGACTAAAACAAAAGTGTTGAGTTGCGCAACTCATAAGGTCACAGAAAACCGATGCACTGTAACATGTCAAGTAAGAGAACAAGATCTCTTAGAACTGGCATTGTTTCTATGTAAGATAGAAGCCAAGGAAGAAATGAAGGGTAAGAGAATATACTACAGAATATACCAGTAATGAAGTATATCAAAGACAAGGCAAAAAACGGGCTAACTAAAAAGCCCCAAAAGAAAAAGGACAAAAACAGCTGGTAGCCCAGTGCTGTGACTGGTGATTAATGAGTTGAATCAAAGTTTTACATTAATATTAAAGATAAAGAGAAGCAAAAACGGAAGGAAGGAAGGAAGGAAGGAAGGAAGGAAGGAAGGAAGGAAGGAAGGAAGGGAGGGAGGGAGGGAGGGAGGAAGGAAGGAAGGGAGGGAGGGAGGGAAGGAGGAAGGAAACAATTGATTAAAGTAATGCAACACTGTATCACCTGCTAAGTACTTGTATCCAAAATCTTTAACCTAAATTGAATCAAACTTGTACATCTAAGATCCAGTTTACAGAAAATACAGAGAACAGTGTAAGAAGTTAATACCAACAGAAGCAATCAGACTAAAACCAGAAGGCAGCTCATTCTATATGTCAAGTCTCTTCAATAAATCAATGTGAGAGTGAGAGTGAGGGGAAGAAGAGGGGAAGAAATGATGTGGGGAGTGGTGGAGGAAGAAAGGAGGGAACGAAGGTAGGTGGCTGAGCTCTAGCATAAAAAGGATGAGACTGGAAAATAAAGTCTATTTAAAAGGGAAAATAAGACTTAGATATAACTAAATGCAATAAATGATTCTTGGACCCTGGTTTGAAGAAACCAGCTATAATAAACATTTCTAGGATAAAGAGAAATTTGAACACAAGTCAGGTATTACATAATTAAAAATTATTGTTTTTTAATGTGTGAAAATAGTATTAGTATTATAGTGTGCAGGAAAACGTATTTAAATTTTAGACATAAAATGATATCTGTAGTTTACTTAAACTCTTCAGCCATTATTACTCTGCCTTAATAAGGAAAACTAGCAAATTAATTAATATGAAGTACAGATGGACTAAATACCCTTCGATCAGTGTATCATGGCCTCTATAAAGCCCTGCCTGATTATTTCTGTTTTGTTTCACTCGGTTAGACACTCCTCTGTGCATTCAGAGCGTCTGTGTTTATCCATGTACATTCGAAGAAATGGAGTTCCTGGAAGGCTAGCTGAGACAGGCAGCAGACTAGCCAGACTGCTTTCCACCGTGGGTAAGGAGCCGCTGGCCTTGAGGAATTTGGGAAGACAAGGAAACTTCACTTCTGATTGGAGCACGCTCTCCTGTCTCTTAGTTTGTATAAATGTCTCAAAAGAGGTTAATGTCTGCCATTAAAGAAAGTGTTCAGGATGGGGCAAAAGTCAGTTTACAGTTGTTTGTAAGGAAAAGACACAATAATTATAAATAATACAGGAATAAAATCTGTATTTCGTGTACTCACAACTGCAAACTGACTTTTGCCACACCCTTTGTTCTTTAACTTGGTCTGGTGCCTTTTTTACCTCATTGTAATAACTGAACAATACCTTAATCATGGCATCTATCAAATTGTTTTTGAAATCTATCTCTTGCAAGGAACTAAGCAATTAAAATCAGGTCTTCACCTTATTTACCCTGGCACCCTTTATTAGAACATCTAACACATACTGGGTGCTTTAAAAAAGGTTCAAAAAGCTAAAGTGGTAAATGGGAATAAAGAGAAACTCATAGTTCCTCACCCACAAAAGTAGTTCAATAAGAATGCTAGAACGCCTGGCTGCTGTGGCTCAGTGGATTGATCGTCTGCCTGCAAGCCAAGTACCACTGGTCCGATTCCCAGTCAGGGCACATGACTTGGTTGCACGTCAGGTCCCCAGTTGGGGGTGCAAGTAAGAGGCAACCACACAGTGATGTTTCTCTCCCTCTCTTTCTCCTTTCCCCTCTCTAAAAATAAATAAACAAAAACAACAAATAAATAAATTATTTTTTAAAAAAAGAATGCTAGAATGGAACAAGTGATGTGAGCTTCTGGGAGGGAATGAGGGAAGGAGGGTAGGAGGGTAGGAGGGAGGGAGGGAGGAAGGGAGGGAGAGAAATAAAGGAAGACAAGTTTCACAGTGGAGAGAGAGAAAAGGTAATAGTAAAAATGCATTTAGAGACTACATCGTATATGAAATTTCCAAATGCTTTTTACAGTAAACTTATCTGTAAGTATAGTTGCTTCTAACTGATTGGAAAAGGACAAAAATGTATGCTTTTTTACCTATTACTGTCAAATAGCTAAACATTTGCTGAGGGGTGGGGGTTGGCAGGAATCTGAGTCCACAGAATATTTCTAAATGTATAATCTTTATTTTTTTATTTGTAAATTATCTTTATATAACCTTTTCTTTAAATGAGCATAGCTGATCATTATTATCCCATGTGTTAACTGGTAAGGTAAAAAGCTACTATGGGAACTCTTATTTTTTAACAATTTTTTTAACAAGATATATGAAATGTTTACTTATTTCAAAGGAGTCTCTAATATGTACTTAACATCTCTGCAAAGGGCTGGTTCCAGAACTATGTTCAAGCTCTATGATTATGCAAATACTTACTATGAGATGCAGAATAGATTTTTCAATATGAAGACAAAGAAAACTTGATAAAGAAGGCATCTTTAAAAAAATAAGTAAAAGATATATGTGCATGACATTAAAAAATTCAAATTTCATAAATAAGTAAAAACAAAAGATATATCTCTCTACCACTTCAAATTCCCAGTCTTATTCCCCAAATGTAACCACTTAATATTTTCTTAGGTATCCTTCAAGGAAAAAGACATGTATATATCAGAATATATGTGTGTGTGTGTATGTATATGTATTTATCAGCACATATAATCCTTATCTTTTAATTATCCACATATGACATCATACAATAACATTTTCTTGATACCTTACATCTTGCACTTAGTATATCTTGGAAATCTTTCCATATCAGCACATAAAAAATATATATATATTTGAGCAATATTTACCAAGCAGTTAGTCTGCAGGGAAATGTGCAAAATGTTACATTTGATACACCTCACTCACTCAATCTTCAGAGCAACACTGTTAAGTAGGCACTAGTACATCAGGACATGGAAGTTTCCAAGAGGTTAAGGTCATATAGCCAATAATGAATAACACCAAGATCGGAACTTAAAGCCCCACTCTTGACACTACTTGCCTTCTTTTTATCCATAATAAAGTCCATAACATAGATAATCTGGAGCATTAGCAGTCAGTCTCTATTGGTAGACATTTAGGCTATTTCTAGTTTTTGCAAAGATCACCACTGGAATGTAAATTTCATTATGGCAGATTTTTGTCTAAATCAAAAATTATGAATAATTTTTTACTTTTTATTTTGGACCTTTTATATTTCCATATTTTCTGCAGTACTATATATTATTTTATAATCAGAAAAAACAGGTATTTTTTAGATAAACTTCAAAAATAAAGTAACTTTCCCAAGTTTATATTGAATGGTAGAGTCAAAGTTTGAATTCAGATCCTTAAAGCACCTTTTTCCATGGCAATAAGTTTCCAAAGGTAACTGATTCTAGCTATAGTTCATATTAATGATTTCTCTATTCTTCAAAACCTAGCCTATGAGATCACTTAAATACACCCAGGGAAAATGTATACTTTATATCCTAACATATTAATAGGAACACTATAATGACTACTGTCACTGTCATGATGTTTCCTACCTTTCATGAATGGCTAATTGAAACTCCCCTATGAGTCACTGCCTTTGTGCCACTTATAAGTTAAATAGTGTTAAATTCTTTAGGAATTCAGGTCCAGGGTGGACTAGTAAAGGCCCAAGAAAATGAAAACACATACGGAGTGGTTTGTGAAACCAAAGAATAGAAATAGTCCTTGTATATAATACATTTAACATTTAAGATATAGCTCCTTTTGGAGGAGAATAAAAAATGTTAGATGACTCATGTATCCCATCTGACACTATTATGGGATAACATTTAAGTCAAGATTTAGAAAACACTATTAAATAAAGACACTTGGATGTCTCCATCATTCTGATCTACAGCATTTCACTATATCTCAATTTCTTCACCTAAAACATGATGAAAATATTGCTCCCTAATTTCATGGAACATACTTAATTATAACTATATTGAAAAAAATTCAAAAATTTAGCATTTAGAAAAATTAACACATCTGATATTGACAACTAAAAAGGAAAAATGAGGTGGGAAAACCTTTATTGAAAAACGTCAATCCACCCAAAAGGAAATAAATTATCTTCAATTCCATCCTCCTTCATCAAAATAAAGGCAGAATCTTCTTACCCACAAACATACAAATTATATCCTAGTATAAACTATATATAATTAATTGCTAAGTCATGTTCATTCTAACACTTAAATACTTCTCAAATCTTTGTCCCCTCCTTCCCTTTTCTACAGCATCTGTCTACACGTAACAGCATACTTAATGCTGAAAGTCTGAATGTTTTCTTCTTAGAATGGGAAGAAAGCAAGAATGACTGCTCTCACCACTTCTATTGAACACTGTACTACGGGTTCTTGCCAGTGCAAGAGGAAATGGAAGAAAGGAAGAAAAGATGAGAAATTAAAGGAATTCAGATAGGAAAGGAAGAAATAAAACTATCTTTTCTGCCATGAGCGATGCAGCTCAGTTGGTTGGGCATCATCACACAAAGTGAAAGATCATGGGTTCAATTCCCAGTCAGGGCACATGCCTGAGTTGTGCGTTCGGTCTGGTCAGGGCATGTAAGAGAGGCAACAGATCAATGTTTCTCTCTCACATCAATGTTTCTCTCCCTATCTTCTCCTTCTCCTCCCCTCTCTCTAAAAAATAAATAAATAAATAATTATTTTAAACTATCTTTACTCACAGATAACATGGTCCTGTATGTAGAAAATCTTAAGAAATCCACCAAAAAAGCTACTAGAACCAATGAATTCAGCATGACCAGATACAAGTTCAATATTAAAAAATCAACTACTATATATTTCTATATACCAGCAATGAACAAACCAAAAATAATTTTTTAATCCCATTCATGATAAAATCAAAAACAATAAAATACTTAAAAACAGGCTTAACAAAAGAAGTACAAAACTGACCCCCTAAAAACTTAATCTTTGCTGGGAGAATCAAGTAAGATCTACTAAATGAAGAGACAGTCTGTGTTCATAGATTTGAAAGAATCAGTACTGTTCAGATGGCAATTCTCCCCAAACTAATCTACAGAGTCAACATAATCACTATCAAAATCCCTAAAGAATTTTGGCAGAAATTAACAAAATTTATATTGATATTGATCCTCAAATGTTTATAGAAATGCAAAAAAATCCAGAATAGGTGAAACAATTCTTTAAAAGAGTTATAATTTGGACAAGTTACACTTCCAGATTTCAAAATTTACTAGAGTAACAGTAATCAGAACAATGTGATAAAGACAGACATACAGATCAATTAAACAAAACTGAGTGTCAAGAATTAAACTCTTAGGCATTGGCCAGGTAGCTCAGTTAGTTAGAGCATTGTCCCAATACACCAAAGTTGCGGGTTCATTCCCAGGTCAGTCAGGGTAAGTACAAGAATCAACCAATGAATGTGCAGATGGGTGGAACAAACAAATCGATGTCTCTCTCTCTCCCCTCCTTCCCTCTTTCCCTTTCTCTCTCTCTCTAAAATCAATAAAGAAAAAAAACAAATAAACTCTTACAAATAGTCAACAGATATCTGACAAATGTACCAACGCAATTCAATGACACAAGGACAGTTTTTTACAAGTTTCAACAGATGAACTTTCCCATGCACAAAAAAAAAAGAATTTAAACTCTCATCTCACACTATGAGCAAAAATTAATGCAAAATGGATCATAAACCTAAATGTAAGAACTAAAACTATAAAAACTTGTAGAAGAAATCAGAGAAGGAAATCTTCTCAACCACGAATTAAGCAGTCTTAGTTACAACATCAAAATAATGATCCATAAAAGAAAAACTGATCAATTGGGCTTCATCAAATATGCTTAAAAATTCACCAGTTAGAACACGATAAACAAATCAGACAGGGAAGATATCTGTAAATCATATATATAATAAAGGACTTATATCCAGAATAAAGAACTCTTACAACTCAAAACAAGATAAATAATCCAATTTAAAAATCAACAAATGATCTAAATAGATATCTCAACAAAGAAGACCTGTGAATGGTAAATAAGCACAAGAAAAACATCACTAACCATTCGTCATCGGCAGCCGTCCCTCTCGAGAGACGATGGTGTAGCTTCTTAAGAGTCTATCTGCACCGCCGAGAATGGCTGTGCAGTCCAACTCGGGAGTGACACGGTATCTGTCTCCTCCCGTGTTGAATCGACATCTTGCGATGACGCTGGAGTGTCCTCTCCAGTGAAGCTGAAGCTACAGAGCCTGGGCAGGGTGATATGGAGGGTCTGCTGTTGCCCATGCAGCAGACCCCCCCTCTCTTCGCAGCTGAAGGGTCCAAGGGAAAGACGGAGTCAATACAGCTTGGCTTCAGGTGCGCCGCAGGAGTTGCCGGTGTTGACTACAACGTCAAACCGCCTTAGGGACTCCGGCTCCGGATTTTCTGTCGGGGTTTACTCCCTTAGCCTTTCCCCTGAAGAGGTATGCCGCAAGGCAGCGGAGGTTTTTTGGAGTCAGAGTTTTCCTTCTCTGATCACTAACCATTAGGGAAATGCAAATCAATAACCACAATAAAATAAATGCCAACTTCACACTCATCTCAATGCCTATAATCAAAAAGAGGACAATAACAAGTGTTAGCAAGGATCTGGAGAAATTAGGACCCTCAAACATTGCTGTTGAAAATGTAAAATGGTATCGTCACTGCAGAACAGTTTTGGAGTTCCTCAAAAAATGAAACATGATATTACCAGATGATCCAGCAATTCCACTCCAAGGAATATAACCACAAGAATTCAAAATAAGTGTTCCAACAAAAGCTGTACATGACTGTTCATAGCAGCACTGTTCACAATAGCCAAAGGTAGAAACAACCTAAATGTCCATCAGCTAATGAATAAACTAAATGTGCTATATACATACAATAAAATATTAGTCAATCAGAAAAATAAATGAAGGACTTATACACGTAAACAACATGGGTGAATCACAAAAACATGCTAAATAAAAGAATCCAGTGGGATGTGAAGCACAGTATAGGAAATAAATTATATTGTAGTAACTAGGTATGGTACCAGCTGGGTACTAAAAATATCAAGGGGAACATTTTGTAAAGTACTTGATTATCTAACCACTATGCTGTACACCTGAAACTAATAAAAATAACATTGATTGTAAATTGTAATTTTTAAAAAAAGAATTAAAAGAAGCTAGATACAAAAGACTACATATTATATGGCTCTATTTATGTGAGATATTCAGAAAAGGCAAATCTAGAGAGAGAAAAAGAGTACACTAGTGGTTGCCTGGAGCTTAGGGTGAGAATAGGAAGGGACTATAAACTTTCACAAAGTAGTTTGGGTAGTGATAAACAAACAAACAAAAAAAGCTCTAAAACTGGATTGTGGGTGATGGTTTCACAACTCTATAATAATTTCCTAAAAATCATTGAATATAGGACTTCTGGCCAAGATGGAGGCATAGACAGACATGCTGAGTCTCCCTCCGCAACTAAGAAGGAATACAACTACCTCAAAATTAGAAACAGCCAGAAATTCCAGAAAATCAAACTGCATGGAAATCCAACAAACAAAGATAAAGAAAAAATACTCATCCAGACAGGTAGGAGGGGCAGAGCCTGGGTGGAGAGGACATGGTGTAATGGCGGCAGCAGGAGGCCGGCAGAAAACACAGTCACACGTTTTAAAAAGTCAGGAGGGACATGTGGGGAGCGGTCCCAGCTCCTCACTGGACCTCACAGCTCACAGTCCCAGCACCAGAGAAAATCAAGCCTCATTGCTTCTGGCTGTGCAGACCAGTGGGGGTTGGGGTGGAGGCAGAAACTGCCAGTTTCAGCAGAGTCCGCTTGTTTAAAGGGCCCCCATGGTCCTAGAACATCCACAGACCCACCCACTCTGGGAACGCTGGCCAGGACAGCAGCTAGAGGGGTGCCAGTCCAATGCAGAAGTGGGAGAGGTGCCTGGAAAAGGGGCGAGTGCTGGGCAGGCGACATTGTTCCCTCTGGGACCCCTCCCCCACATACAGCACCACAACATGGTGAAACAGGTCGCCCTGTACTGAGGAATCCCTAAGGCTCTGCCCCTTACAATGTAACAGGAGCGACAGCTCTACCTGGGACTCGGAGGCAAACAAACACAGAAGCCTGTCGGAATGAGGAGACAGAGAAGTATGGCCCAGAAGGGGGAATGGATCAAGGTTCCAGTGGGAGAACTAAGCGACGAGGAGATAGCCAACCTCACAGATGAGGAGATAGACAACCTAACAGACGAAGAATTCAAAACACTGGTGATAAAGAGGCTCACAGGCTTGACAGATATGCTTGAGTTATGGCAAACGCATAAAAGAGAAGAAATGAAGGCTATTCTAAGTGAAACAAAGGAAAATCCACAGAAAACCAATGGTGAAGGAAAGGAAACTGGGGTTCAAATCAATGATTTGGAACATAAGGAAGAAAAAAACAGTCAACCAGTGCAGAATGAGGAAGCAAGAATTGAAAAAAAATGAGGAAAACTTCTCAAATTTTGCAAAGGAGATGGACATACAGGTCCGGGAAGCATGGAGGGTCCCAGGCGAGCTGGACCCAGAGGGGACCACACCAGGATGCATCATGATTGAGATGCCAAAGTTGAAAGATGAAGACAGAATCCTGGGGGCAGCAAGAGAGAGGAGGAGAGTTGCCTACAGGGGAGTGCCTATAGGACTATCAGCTGATTTCTCAGAGGACACTTTGCAGGCAGGGACTGGCAAGCAGTATTCAATGTGATGAAAAGCAACCTACAACCAAGATTACTCTATCCAGCAAAGCTATCATTTGGAATGGAAGGGCAGATGAAGTGCTTCCCAGAAAAGGTGAAAAGCTAAAAGAGTTCATCATCACCAAGCTATTATTATATGAAATGGCAAAGGGACTTACTTAAGAAAAAGAAGATCAAAACTATGAACACTAAAATGACAACAAACTCACAACTGTCAACAACTGAATCCAAAAAATAAAAACAAAATCCAACTAAGCAAACCAGAATAGGAACAGAATCATAGGTATGGGGATCATTTGGAGGGTTATCAGCTGGGAGGGGGGAGGGGGAGAAATGGGGATATGGTGCAAGGATTAAGAAGTATAATCGGTTGGTACAAAATAGACGGGGAAGTTAAGAATAATATAGGAAAGGATGAAGCCAAAGAACTTATATGCACGACCCATGGACATGAACTAAGGGGTGTGGTATTGCTGGAGGGAAGGCGGGTACTGGGCAGGGGGAGCAAAGGGGAAAAAAATTGGAACCACTGTAACAACATAATCAATAAAATATACTTAAAAAAACATTGAATATATACTTGAATTAATCTTATAATATGTAAATTATAGCTCAATAAAGTTTGTTTTTTTTTAAGAATATGAGTATGGTTGACACTACACTGTGAAGAAAAGGGGAATCAACTGTTTATTAGTCAGAGTAAGAATTATAACAACAGGAAAAAGATGGGAGGTGGAGTCACTAAGAAAGTTTTGCACCCTGAAACGCCTTACCACAATCCCTGCTCCTTTACCAACTTTTACAAAAATCATTAAATGGCAGATGTGAGTTAGGAAGTCGAGTTTTCTGGTGTCACAGGAAAAATTGGAAGCACCTCACGATGATGCAGGAGTGTAGCTGCAGAAAGAAGCATGGAAAAGCAAAAAAGCAAGCACAACTCTTTGGAAGCGCTAGTTGACATATAGGTCAGCGCTAAACTTAACAAAGTTAAGTGACTGGATCCACAGCTGGAGACAGATTACACTGGTTTTCTTTGTATTTTGTACTTCACAAGTTACATTGAAATTTTAATAGGTAGCAAAGCTGACTGTGCAGCTACATATTTAAATAATTATAGTGATGCCAAGCAACTTGAAATAACTAATTTTAAAGACCATCAGTTGTTTCAGTGTGACTGCACTCTTACCTTACTTCTTTTGGTTAGAAACCCCTTCTTCCTGCTAAGGGGACTCACTCCTTGAGATTGGCGGGGGCTGATATCATCACATCTCGCCTCCAAGCCACAGCAGGACACAAAACCCCTACACAGTAGCCCCTCTCTGTATTGCGATTCACTTATCACGGCCTCATTGTGTTGCGGGATTTTTAAAAATATTATATTTAATTATTTATCATGGATTTTTCGCTATATCGTGGGATTTTGCAGTACTGTATACATATGTTGTTAAAGTTACATAGGTTTAAGAATGCAGAATATGTTTAAGAACATAAGTAGTGTTTATAAAAGTGTGAAAACGTTAATAAGGGAGTGGGAAAAGTTTCATAAGTGTGTGGAAAGGGTTTATAGAGCCTTAAAAAATATATAAATACTAAAATAAATTTAAGGTTCCTACTTTGCGGATTTTCACCTATCACAGGGGGTTCTAGAACGTAATACCCGCAATAAGTGAGGGAATACTACATCCCTCAACATAGTAATTGGTTCAAAGAAGAACATGTGACCCAAGCCAGACCAATAACCGAGTTGCTGGATGTTTCCTGCTAGAACTAAACTGGCAGGATTTGAGCCTGGGGCCAACTCATTGTAACTCAGTGGAAAATCTATCCAAGATATGAAGATAAGAGCCTTCTGCCATTATATGTATCTCTGGAACAGATGTACTCAGTTATGTGAGTTAACACTTTTTTGTGTGCAAATTAATTTGATTTGAGTTTCTGTCACTTGCAACCAAAAGGTCTCCTCTGTAAAAAGCCACTGAAAAAGTAGTGAGACATCTAGAATGGTTGCCAAAAAGGTCCAAATGATGCAAACCAGAAGTGAAGGAGTTCTCTCTCTGAGGAGATTCAAATGACTAACGGAAAATAGGATGCAGAAGAAATGCAAGTACGAGGTCTGTCTGGAAAAAGTCCAACCATTAACCAGAACGGTTTGCACCACATAGATGTAACCTAGCAGCCAAGGAGAGTGAACTGGAATGCTCACACATGATCAATGACGACTTCATGTACTAGTCAGTGGGGGTGACAGACACCACTCAGTGACTGTGCACCCTGTGTGGCCAACACATTTGAAATGACTGAGCAAGTAGAATCTGCATCAAATTTTGCGTTAAGCTTGAACATTTCTCCAAACTATTCTGATGATTCAGAAGGCCGAAGCTATGGGCAACTGGTGATTGGCAGCTTCATCACAACAATGCATCAGCTCATGTACCACATCTCATGCAGAGTTTTTTTGGCGAAACATCAAATCATCCAGGTGACTCAGCCCCCATACAGCCCAGATTTGGTGCCCTGAGACTTCTAGCTTTTCTCAAAACCAAAATCACCTTTGGAAGGGAAGAGACTTCAGACCATCGATGAGATTCAGGGAAATTTGATGGGGTAGTTGATAGTGATAGGGAGAACTGTGTGAGGTCCCAAGGTGCCTACTTAGAAGGGGACTGAGGCGCCACTGTCCTATGTACAATGTTTCTTATATCTTTTATCTTCAATAAATGTTTCTATTTTTCATAGTACATGGCTGGATACTTTATGGACAGGCCTCCTATTTCTTTTCTTCCAGGCTCCCATCTACCGATCTGAGGAACTGTTCCTCCATAAAAAAGATATCCTTTGTGGCCAAGCAAGCACACCTGCCAACAATTTCTCTCCAGCTCTTTGGGAAGCAGTGGCCAAAGAAGATAAGGTGTCACTGTATACTGTTTCCCTCCTTTTCTGCCTCACTTCCCTTTTCTCCTTTGATGTCCTGGAATTATGCCTCCCAGGTAAAGCCTCAGCTCTTCATTCCTGCCTCAGTCTGGTTTTCTAGAGAATCCAGATCAAAAACCTACAGCAAGCATCAGGCTTAGAGAACATATACAAAATGAGGATTCTCAATATTAATATAATGTTGAATAGAAATGATAATAGTCTGCACAGTAATTAAAGGTAATGACCTGTAGAGCAAGACAAAATAAATAAATAGTTATAAGGTTTGGAAAAGAAGAAACAAAAATTCATGGTTTCTAGATGATAAGGTTGCCTTCATAGAAAATACAAATGAATCTACAGATACATTTTTGGAATTAACAAGAGTTTAGCAAGGTATATATAGCTGAATACAAAATCCTTATATACCTAGGGATAAATCTAATAGAAGATATGTAAGAAAGTTACAAAGAAAATTATAAAATTTCATTTTACAATATAAAGAACTAAATAAAATGGAGAGTACATCATAATCACAGATTGGAAACACAGTATTATAAGAATGTCACTTCTCCCTCAAACTGATATATAGATTCAATGCAATCCTGATCAAATTCTAATAGGATTTAGAGGGTTTTCTAAAATATACATGGAAATTCAAAGACCTAAGAGGAGCAAAGACACTTTAAAATGGTGGGAGGAGTTATTCTACCAAACCCTTAGTTAAAGTTAAGATCATTTATAATTGGTCAAAAGATGTGTAACCAGACCACTGGAACAAAATAGTCCTGAAAAAAAAAAAAAAACCCACGAATAAGGACATACAATCCATTACGGAAGTGGCAGGGTAGATCAATGGAGAAAGAATAATCCACTATGAAAAAAATTAGCATTTTACATCATACACATATCAAGCCCAGGCAGAAAATAAACCCAAATACAAAGGATGCAACTACAAGTTTATGATAATACACATGAATATCTTCATGACCTCGGGGTAATCAAATGTTTCTTGAAGAAGACCCCAAAAGTAGTAACCATAAAAAACAAACAAACAATAAATTGCATTAAAACTGAGAACTCTGTTTTGAAAAGACTCTATAAAAAGGATTAAAAACAGTAGGAAGATATCTGCAACACATATAATCAATAAATGACTAATATACTAACTGTATGTAAAGTACTCACACAAATCAATAAGAAAAGACAGCATACAAGGGGAAAAACAAAAGGAGAGGATGGCAAAAGACATAAATAAGCAATTTACAAGAGTATTCAAATGGTCAATAAACATACAAAACAGCTCAATCTCATTAGTAATCAAGTAAACACAAACTAAAACTTTTACAATATTACAGTATTATGTATCCACTGGATTGGCAAACATGAAAAAGTTGGCAATACCAAATGATGTGCTATATAAAGCAACATTGTTGCAGGATTGTAAATTTCTACAACTATCTTAGAAAACAGTTTGGCATTACCTAATAAACTTGATGGTAAATAAAATTACTATGACAAGCAATAAAATAACCAAGACCCGGCAATTTCATACCTGGGTATACCACAGAAAAACTCATATACATGTATACCAGAATAAATATATAGCAATATAAATAGGATCATTGTTTCTAATAGTGAAAAACTAGAAACAACCCAAATATCCATCTACTGTAGAATGAAAAATTGTGGTATATTTATACAGTGAAATAAAATAAAGCAATGAAAGTGAATAAACTTCAATTACTCATAACATCATGAATAAATCTTAGATACAATTTTGAACAAAAGAAGACAGAAAAGCATACACACATGCCGTATGATTATATTTAAATGAATGCAAAAACAGAAAAAAAAATGTATATTGCTTAGGATGCACTAATAGGTGGTTAAAAAAAAGAAAGAAAAGCAAGAAAATGGTTATCCCAAAAGTAAGGACAGTGGATTAGAATAGTCTGAAGAAAAGGGTAAGATCTGGAAAAGAAAAAGAAAAAATATATATAGACCAAAAAGAAAAAACGGAAGAGCAAAAGAGCAGAAAACGTGTGGGGGTTCAGTGAAAACACCAGACTGGTACAACATGGCAAAGCTAGAGAATAAGTCAACCAGAATATAGATGACATTAAAATGCAAGCCAGAGTGTGAATTTAACACAATAGAAAGCCACTATATATTCTTGAACAAAAGAATGCCATGATAAAAGCTCTTTTAGGGAGAATTCATTTGCAACACCTTGAATTAGAAGAAGGAGAGACTAGATCAGTTACTATGGACCCAGTTGTGGTCACCTAGGACTGAGGTAATAAAAGATGCTCCACCGTGTCAGGGTGGCATTCATTAAACACTTCTTATGTGTCCAGTTTACACAGACTCTGTGCTAAGCACTGCAGATACAATGACCTAGACCAGCCATCAGAGAGCTCTGAAAAGCAGTATAAAATAGGAGGGGGGCAGGGGGGGTGCATGAGAAAAATTTTAAAAACAAGCAGTAGTTCCTGAAATCAGAAAAGGAAAAAAGTCAAAGGTTCTTAATCTTTAAGAGTTCTATAAGTCAAGAACATATAAGGTACCACGGTAAGCACAGCCATATGGCCGAAGGATTAATGAGAACAAGCAGGAAGCAGTCGTGACTATACCACATACAAGTGAGAAATAAGAACAGAGAAAAAAAAAAAGGAATGATTGGTTGGCAGCTAGAAAGGCCAGAAAACTCAATGGTTCTTTGTTTTATGATGAGAAAGGCATATTAAGTCTTCTGGTTTAAGAGAAGCATCCATAAAACGACATAGACTGAAGATCCTACAAAGCAAAGGTAAAACTGTGAGATCAAAGGTTCTGAGGGAGGTGGCAAGGTATGAGATTCAAAGTACAATAAAATATGTAAGCTTTAGTGGTAAAACACACCTTTCAAGCTCAAGAAGAATGCCGGACTGACAGCAGTATGCTGAAGTTAAATGAAAAACTCATGTTCAAACTCATGTTGAATTTTCCAGTAAAAGATGGTGTAGGGAAGCAAAGATGATCAGAGAAATGACCTGGAGTAAACTTCAAGTGAGAAACCATTAATTAATAAAAGATCAACTTTAGACTGTTTTAGTCTCCCTCTAACACTACTCCGCAGCTCCTGAGCAAGAGATAGGTTATGCTAAATAGCTTAAAGTTAGTGAGACAAGTGCGACAAAAGGTCAGGGAAGTATCTACCCAAAATGATTTTTTAAAAAGAGAAAAGGCAGCATCAAAGTAGCTGATACTAATCGGAAAGGATTTACCTTGATCAGGAGTGAGATAACGAATTGAACAAAGCAGATTCAGCAGGTTGAAAGACTGGGCCTATCCAGCCAGTTATGAACAGGTTCAGAACTAAAAACAATTGAGGTTATAAATAAGCCCATATCTAGGAAACCCTACTCATGCAAAATTTCCCACAGAAATAAAAGATCGGATGAAAGCCTTTCATTAAATTCTGCTTCTTAGGCAGCAAAATGATACTAAATTAACAAAAACAAGACTCAGAAGGCAAGGGTAACTTTTGAGATGCTAACAGTGGCACTGTTAAAAAATCTGGAACTACTCAAGAAACTACTTTGCAGAAATAAAATACAGTTGAATAAAAAGTGTTAAGACCTGAAATCGGAGGACTAGGATTTGAGTCCCAGTTTAGGCAAATAATCTCATGCTCTGTAGGCCTCAACTCGTTATCTGGATTATAGTAAAAAATAATGATGAAAATAATATAGGAATAACAATAGCAGCAGCTAACACTTTTTTTTTTTTTTTTTTGAATGGTTATTGTTTCAGGCACAGTTCTAAATATTTTACATGTATTAACTCCTTTAATCCTCACATTAACCCTATAAAGGCAATTATCCCCATTTTACTGATGAAGAAATGAATACAGAAAGCTTAAATCAACTGCCCAGAATTACACAGCTATTACATAACACTGTATAAGCAGAATTTCAACCTGTACAATGTGCCCTGGAGCCTGTACTCTTTTTTACTATGCTCTTCTGTTTCTCTGGGTTATGAAGATAAGAATGTAGTAAAAAGTATTTTAAGAATACACAAATGTTCATCATTACTAAGGAATATCAAGTCACAGGGCAAAATAATCCTAACAAAATCCTAGATCATTAATTACAGTCAACATTCCAAAAATTGTACTTATTTTATGCTGGGGGTGATTATAAAGGTTAACAATACACATGCCTTGTCCTCAAAAAGTAGGGAGACAAAAGGCAATACTTCATGTGGACAAAATGCACTTGCTGCTTTTCTATGATGAGCTGAGGGAGGTAGTACGATAAGTGATACAGAATACAGAGCTTAGAGAAATCATCAAATCACAGCTTAAAAACAAAACGAAACAACAACAAAAAAAAACAAAACGCTAAAATAACAGCAGAGTTAAGAAAAAACTGAGCCAGAAAAGAAGTCAGCATAATTCTTTTTAAAGTAAAGGTTTCTGACCATTACAAAGCTTTTTTTTAAAAAAAAGATAAGGTTTCAAATAGCAACAGGTTTTTCATAGAGCAACAAATTTCATATATGCACATCATAAAAAGGCTTATCTCTACCCTGAGGAGATCTTAAGCAATATTACAAATACTATAGTAACAAAAAATAGTTGATACTTACTGGGCACTAATAAAAGGCACTGTTCTAAGCATTTCACAGGTATTGATTTACTTAATCTTTACAACAACCCCAGAAGGTAGGTCCTACTGGTATCCCACTTTACAGATAGGGAAAATGAGGCATAATGGGGTGAAGTAACACGCCCAAGTTTACTCAATGAGGAGCAGTGCTAGGATGTCAAACTCAGGTAGTTTGCTTCAAAGTTTGTGCTATATTTCCTATAGTAGGAAACTAAGAAGCAAAATAGGAATTTATTCAGAAGTATTATTCAGCCATATTTGGCAACAAGGAAGAAAGTACCTTTCATTCACAATAAGCAGATAATAATTCATCACCTATAGCAGTTCTGTCCTTGGTCTTTCCTCCAAATTAAATCTGCAAATTTCTCCTGGATTCTCATCTACTCCTCTGGCTTCAATTACAATCAACTTGCTGAAGACTCCCAAATCTAGCTTTTCAGCCCACTCTCTCTCTTCTTCACCTTAAACGTGCACCGAGGAGGCATTTCTCTGAATGCTCCATGAGTACCTCAAAGTCAACATGCTCAGAACTAAATTGTCTTCTCTATTACATCTTATTTCCACCCTCAAACATTTTCTTCTTCCTGTATTCCCTTACCGCAATAATTTCCTCCACCATCCACCCAGTCAGAAACCTGGAGGTCATCCCAAACTTCTTGGTCTTTCTCACCTTCAACATCCAATCAATCACCAATCATTGCCGTATCTACCTCCTAAGTATCTCTCTAATAAACACACAGCTTTTTATTTCCATTGCCTTAATTTTACAACTTTACAAGGCTGTATTAATTTGAATTTAGTGCTATTTTGCAAAACTGAAATCTTTGTATGTGTATGTATACTGTCCTGTCCCATCTAAGTACGAACTCCACAGAAGGAGAACAGACATTGTGTATATATTTTATATCTAACTGTCTAATGTACACATTCTTGACCAGCGCAATGTTCTCAGTGGTGAACTTTTGGTTACATTAAAGAGAAATTAATACTAAGCATGTGTGTCAAGTAATACATCTTTTTAAATGGCATTGCCTTTAGAAACAAGACTCAATTGTTTTACAAAAAATAAGTAATGACTTTAGCTTCCGGTCAAGATGGAGGCTTAGGTAGACATGCTTCACCTCCTTGTGCAACCATAGAAAGAATTACAACCAGATCTCAAAAACAAATAACAAGCACAACCAACAGAAAATCGAGCTGTATGGAAGTCCAACAACCAAGAATGTAAAAGCCACACTCATCCAGACAGGTAGGAAGAGTGGAGTCAAGGAGACAGGGCAGAGAGGCCATGTGGCTGGACTGGCAGCAGCAGCAAAATGGACACACCCACATTCACATGTGGTGGGTAAAAATCGGGAGGGATACTCTGTGAGCAAGCAATCCCAGCTGCAGGCCAGACCACACAACCCAGGGTTCCAGCACCAGGAAGATAAACCCCCACTACCTCTGGCTGTAAAAACAAGTGAGAGTTGGGGCAGTGGAAGAAACTGCCAGAATTTCACCACTTATAAGTTCCCTCACTGAGCAGTGGAAGAAACTGCCAGGTTTTCACCACTTAAATGACCCACATGGTCTTAGAACATACACAAACACCAGGGCAGCAATTGGAAGGGTGGCAATTACATATGGAAAATGGGAGAAATGACTGAAAATCGGGCAAGTGCTGAGCAAATTGCCAGAAGCCAGGCAGCGGCACTGTCCCCTCTCCAACCCCCCACCACAAACAGAGCCGCAAAGCGGCTATTACCTAAAATTCCGCTCCACACAATTTACAGCTGCCTTTGTTGCATAGGCCACACTACTAAGACAGAGAGTAAAAGCAGCTCTACCTAATACACAAAAGCAAACACAGGGAGGCTGCCAAATTGAGGCAGCAGAGAAATATGGACCAAATGAAAAAAAAGGAACAAAATCCCAGAAAAATAACTAATTAAAACAAAGATAGCCAGCCAACCTATCAGATGCAGAGTTCAAAACACTGGTGATAAGGATGCTCAGAGAACTCATAGAGTAGAGAAAAAAAAAAGGGAAGAAACAAAGGTTACATTAAGTCAAGCAAAGAAAACTATATGGGGAGTCAACAGTGAAGGGAAGAAAGCTGGGATTCAAATGAATGATTTGGAACAAAAGGGAGAAATAAGCATTCAACAAGAACAGACAGAAAGAACAAGAATGCAAAAAAAATGACGAGAAGCTTAGGAGCCTCTGGGGCAACTTTAAAGGTACCAACATCCAAATCACAAGAATGCCAGAGGAGAAGAGAAAGAGCAAGAAATTGAAAACTTACTTGAAAAAATAATGAAAGAAAACTTCCCTAATTTGGTGGAGGAAATAGACATATAAGTAAGTCCAGGAAGCACAGAGAGTCCCAAACAAGTTGGACCCAAAGAGGACCACATCAAGACACAACATAATTAAAATGCCAAAGGTTCAAGATAAAGAGAGAATCTTAAAAGCAGCAAGAGAAAACCAGAGAGTTACCGACAAAGGAGTTCCCATAAGACTGTCAGCTGATTTCTCAAAAGAAACTTTGCAGGCAAGAAGGGCCTGGCAAAAATATTAAAAGTGATGAAAAGCAAGGACCTACAACCTAGATTACTCTATCCAGCAAAGCTACCATTTAGAATGGACAGGCAGATGAAGTGCTTCCCAGACAAGGTAAAGCCAAAAGAGTTCCTCATCACCAAGCCATTATTACATGAAATGTTAATGGGAACTTATTTAAGAAAAAGAAGATCAAAACTATGAACATCAAAATGACCACAAACTCACAACTATCAACAACTGATTCTAAAAAATAAAAACAAAAACAAAGCAAACAACCAGAATAAGAACAGAACCATAGGTATGGAGATCATTTGGAGGGTTATCAGCTGGATAGGGGAAGGGGGAGAAATGGGGAAATGGTGCAGAGATTAAGAAGTATAATGGTAGGAACAAAACAGACAGGAATATTAAGAATAGTATGAAGCTCTGGCTGCTGTCGCACAGTGGACTGAGCGTCGTCCTGCGAGCCAAGTCTCGCTGGTTCGATTCCCAGTCAGGGCACATGACGAGGTTGCACATCAGGTCCCCAGTTGGGGGCGTGAGTGAGAGGCAACCACACAGTGATGTTTCTCTCCCTCTATTTCTCTTTTCCCCTCTCTAAAAATAAAATAAATAAACAAACAAATAAAGTATTAAAAAAATAGCATGGGAAAGGGAGAAGCCAAAGAACTTACATGCACAACCCACTGACATGAACTATGGGGGTGGGGGTGGGTTGCTGGAGGGAAGGGGCGTACTGGCCGGAGAAGGGCAAAGAGGGAAAAATTGGGACAGCTTAACAGCATAATCAATTAAATGTATTTTAGAAAGCAATAATTTTATATTAAATCTATCACAGCTCCCTAGAATATACAAATTATAATGTACTCAATAATTATTATAAAGCATGCACTATGCTAAACACTTACTCCCACCCCTGCGACCCACAGCCTGTTAGGAACCAGGCAGCAAGCAAAGCAAGCCTGAGTTCGCCTCCTGTCACCAGCGGCTTCCATGAAACCCGTAGGCGGTGCCTAAAATGTTGGGGGCCGGTGCTTTACACAAATTACGCCATTTAATTTTCACATCAACTCTATAATACGGACAGTTATTATACCCATTTTCCAGATGAGGAAACTAAAACTTAAGAAAGCTTAAACAATTTGGTCACGGTGACAAATTAGAAAATAACAGTAGGGATCTGAACCCATGTCATAGTCTGACCCTACAGCCCATGCTCTTTAGTACTATTTTCCCTCTTAAGGAGATGAAATATGTTTTAAAACTGGAAAGAAAAAATTAAGCACAAAGCTTAAATCAAAGAAATGTTAGGTTTAAATGCACAATGTGCCGAAATAGAGGAACAGGATGGAAATTCAGGCAGTTAAAGAAGGACCTGTTTGGGAGGTCCAGAAATCTTTGAGAAATGTCAGCAAACTAAAAAGATCCAAAGTCACAGAAATACAACTGTAAAAAAAAAAAAAAAGAAAGGAATCTGAGTGTTCCTTTTCTTGAAACATCATAATTCACAGAAGTATGGTCTTATTAAAACCAGGAATGTCGTCTCTTATCCATTAGTATCTTCCACAAAGAAATTCTACAAATATGAGACTGCAAGGTAACTCAACTTTCAGCGGTGAAGGGGGAGAAAGGTGGCAATGAAGCCGCCACGCATAGGTAAAAGCCCGGGAGACCTCAGCCTTCAGCGCTCGCTTCCTTCCAGACTCCTAAAACAGGAGTGAAGGGGTCAGAGTGGAAAGGACGCTGCCTATCACCGTTCTTCCTCGGGTGTTCCGAGAAACAGGGAACACTGAAATTCACATGCTATTACCATCAAGCTTCAGCCTACTATCCGCCAGACATTCAGCAGCTGCGGCGCGAAGGTGCAGACCACAGGTTCTCAACTTTTAATTTGGCCGTGTGTTCTAAATTCTAGGTGCACGAGCCCACTGTGAATTGGGCCCCTGGGTGCAGAGAGGGTTCCTGTCAGATTTCTCAGAAAAGGAACGAGGCGTGAAGGAGGGGTGGCCTCCCACCAGCCAGGAGCCCGCCGCGCGCCGTTCCTTTTGTTGGGGTGGAGAGGAGGGCGGACCCCCGGACCCTCCAAAAGGCAAACGGGGAGTGGGCGGGGAGGGGAGGAAGCGAAGAGCCCCGGCTCCCGGGACACCGGGGGTGGGGACACAAAGAATTTGGGAAGCGCCGATCGCCAGCCGGCCGGCCGAGGAGCTTCCCCCACCCTCCCTTCTATAAGCCGCCGCGAAACTCCAGGCCCGGGCAGCCAAGGAGCCGGCGGAGGCGGGCGCCCAGGGCTCTCGAGACCCCCCGACTAGACGAGGATGAGGGCCCAGGTTCGAGGGTTGCACGAGGCCTCGGCGATGACCCCACCAACCGCGAGTCCCTCCGCCCAGCCGCAGGCCAGGCCGCGGGATCCGGGCTATAGCGTCGCCACACCCACCCGCCTCCTAGGCCCGGCCCGGGAGGGCTCCCAGGCTCTTCCTCCGGCTGCGGCGCGGCGTCCCACGCCCGAGATTTACCTGCTGATCTTCTGGGCGAAGGCGCGGCGCTCGGCCATGGCTCCCGGGGAGGCGGCGGCGGCGGTCTGGGCGCGGACCAGCGGGCGCGTGCCTCCTCGTTCGCGCTCCCTTCCTCGCGGCCTCCGCCAGTCCCAGCTCCGGACTCGGGAGGCTGGGGCTGGAGGCCGGAGCCGAGAACGAGCCCTGCCGTAATGCTCCTGAGAGGAGCGCAGCAAGAAACCGCTGCTCCCCCCGCGTGTCAATTCCCGCAGGAGCGAGGGCTTCCGAACGTCTCTGCGGCTGGCGGGAACCAAAGGGAAGAATGGGGCGTGGGAGGACCGACTCCAGCCCCGACCGCCTCGCGGCTGCGGCCCGCACGACCTAAGAGACCGAGAGAGAAGCCAGACTAGGACCAGAGACCTAGCAGGGGAACGCGGGAGTTGGGGGGCGGGGGGCGGGCGAGGGGGGACCTTTCCGAAAAGGAAGGGAAGGAAATGGAAGATGGACTTTGCTGAACGGGGCTGTGCTCTGCCGCCCAGGATGGCTCGGTTCGAGTTTCTGCAGCACCGATCTCCGAGCTGTTAATTAGAAACACTTTGTTTTGTTTCCACCTTGTGAATGAGATCTGACTGGAGAAAGAATGGGTTGTGTTCAAGAGAAGGAGCCAGAAAAGACCTTTCTCCTACAGAAGTAACAGTAATAATAGTTGACTTGTGGTGCGTAGGCCCTAGATTCAAGTTTTACACGCATGGTGTTACTTAAAATTCACAACAGCTCTCTGAAGTATGTTGTTATTACTATTCTAGAGAGAAGGAAATTGGTTCATAGAAGCTAAGCACTGGCCCCAGGTCACACAGATGGTAACCTCTTCAACTGACTTTCAAACCCAGAGCCCAGACTTTTGAGGACAAGTGTTTCGATGTTTGTAGTACTCTTCCTGAGTCTATTACTTTCCCTTTGGATCTCCTTTTCTTTTTATATATATTGGAAAAGTAAGCTCTATGTACTTTACCAATTTCACATTTACTAAGTAATTTCTCTGTTTACCACTAACTGATCCTGCCTTTTAAATCTGATCATTAAATAGGGACTAGCAGAAATCATAGTTTATTATTTTGTTGTAATCCCATAGTGTCTAGATTGTTTCTCTCCTAAGGTGTATTTGCTGATTAGTGAAGTAACAATGAAAACAAGAAAACTATCTTGGTTTCTTGTACCTTTCCTCTTAAGTGTAGCAAGAATTTAATATACATATTTATTTATTACTATATTCTCACTGTGTCCTGTGAAGTATGTTGGATACTTGTTTTCCTCTTTCACAGCTGGAAAATTTGTAGCATTCAGCCATTAGGTTATTTGCCCAGAGGCACACACTGAGTCAGAGGTAAAAGCCTCAATTAGTCAGATCCATAACTTCCTGTCCAGTGCTCTAACCACTGTAAAAGATTTCATTTATGTATTTTGTATAACAATGCTCACTCCTATAAAGATAGGCTATTCAAAGAGGATGTATATGTAGCTGCTACTTAAGTGTAGAGCCCAGCTAAGCGTTCTAGAGAAAACAAAGGTGCACTAGATTCCGTCCTGCTCTCAAGAAGTTTGAGTCCATTGGGAATGATGAAACAGCTACCCAAAGAACTGTTAAGTCAAGGCTAACACTGTATCCAGGCCTTTTAGAGAATCTGTATAGGAACCCAATCTTATTCTGCCACTTCCATACTATGTAACCTTGGTCAAATTACTTAACCTCAACTCTAAAATGGGGGAAAAAATTGTACTACTTGAAAGACTACAGTGAGGGTTCACTGAGTTAATTCACATAAAGTTCTTAGAACAGGACATATGGTAAGTACTATATGTATTAGCTGCTGTTATTATCACTATTATCATTATTCATCTTTACACTTAAGCTTGGTCTGGGTGCTTGATAGTCCCTGAATCGGTTGTCTGCTGCCAAGCTCCCAGCCAGATGTTGTATGCCTTTATCTCTGTTCTCCAAACATCTTTTCACTACTCTCTTAGAGAACTGGCCACATTCTGTTTTGAATAGTTCTTTGTATACATGACTCACTAGCTGCCAAAGTGTCTGGAAGGACATTGCATGTATTGTGCAGTTTGCTGGAAACATTTAGAGCAGGAGGATTTGCAGGACCAAGCTGTAAGCAGGATAGACTGAGTTTGGGGAATATTCCACTTCTAGGGAAGAGCTGGCAGTCACAGACAAGTCCAGTTTGGGCAGATATCCATGTTCCACAGGGGTCCAAGCTCAGGGAATTGCATGTAGCTCAACAAAGGGAGTGAGAGTGGAATTGTGTTGGCTGACGCGCGCGCGCGCGCGCGCGCGCGCACACACGTCTCCATCCACTATACTTCTATGGAGCTGTGTGGCCTAGGTCCCAAAAAGCAGAGCAGAACATTCCCCTGACTTCTGTAACTGTTTTAGAAATAGGCACGTGCATCAAGCCAAGACAATTGGGCTTAATCAAAACTAAAAATTACATCTGCTTTACCAGGGGCCTCCATCTCATTTGCTTGAGAGTGAAGCCAAATGTAGCAGAGAGGAGAGCAAAAAGTGAAAACCAGGATGAGATGAGCCTTGGACTTTGCAGTTACAGGAAGTAACAAGGTGCTGAGGTTTTGTTTGTTTTTGGTTCCTGGTTTTTGCTTAAGCCGATTTGAGTTAATTTGGTTTCCTGTCATTAGCAACTGAAAGAGTCTCACCTGATAGAGGCATTCATTTAGTCAACCAATACTACTAGGCCCTGGAGATATAACGGTAACTAAGGCACTGTTTGTGTCCTCAAAGAGTTTAGAGTCTGGCTGAAGAGATAAATAAGTAAAATGTTTGTTAAGTACTAACAGAAAAAACTGAGGACCTCCACAAGTTCTAGATAGCATCAGTTCTCAGCATAATTCAAAGACTAGATTATCACCAGGATGTTCATTTGACATAAGGGGGTGAAAACTAGATGGAGTTTAACCCTATGTTAACCCTGTTAAAACTTTGTGGATCCCTGACTGGTGTGGCTCAGTGGGTTGGGTATCATCCCACAAACCGGAAGATCACAGGTTCAATTCCCAGTCAGAGCACATGCCTGGGTTTCAGGCCAGGCTCCCGGTTGGGGGCATGTGAGAGGCAACCAATTGATGTTTCTCTCGCATATTAATATTTCTCTCCATGTCTTTCTTACCCTCTCTCTAAAAATAAGTAAATAAACCATTAAAGAAAAACTGTGTAGAAAGACTGTTTGGAACTCTGGAGCATCAATGGCTCAGCAATGGATGAGTCCAGAACCCAGGTCTCCCACTGATGGGGCGTTACTGGCAAAGAAACTACTTACCAAGAGCCAGGACCAATTTGGCAGAGTAGCCTCAAAACAGTGACTTTTAAGTAAGAAAGCCTCAGGACAATTTTCTTACTAGATATACACAGTGTTCTAAAGTCCTACAAGCAGAAGACTTAGCTGTGTGGCAAGAAGAATAAAAGGGAGAGGAATTCATATTACTTTCACATCCTAACACTTACCGAGTTCAAGTTTTCCCCTTTGATATAGCACCAAGGAAGATTATGGTGTGGCAAGATCAAGGTTCTAAGGCCACAGAGTTTTTGTGTGATGAGGAATGAAGTTTTGGCTTTGCAGGTGGAATGTGCTGTCTTTGGAGATTTTGCAGGGGTTAGAGAGTGGTTCCTTTTTTTAAGCTTGAGCTTTTATGAAGCACCACTGGGTTCATGCAATAAGATTGACATGAGGCTCTCTCCACTAGAAGAGAAAGGCCCCATGAGTGCGGCCCTGAGGAAGCATGCCAACTGGGCTTTCCTCAATCCCACACTGAAGTCTAGGAGTTGGGCGCAAAGTCTAAGCTAGGGATGCTTTTGTCTGCCTTATCCTCTGTCACTCACTTTCTCTTAACACCTTGCAATATGATTTTTACAAGGGGAAATTCAGGGATTCTAAACCTGTCCACACTGAATGTGTGAAGTTTTTTTTCCCCATACCAACCACTCCAACTCTCTGGACACCAACTAAGTAACCTATAATTCAATTCAATTCTGACACTAACTATCTGGTGTTAGCGTTGTGGTGTAACCCCACAAGTTAAGGGTTCAATCCCAGAAGACTGCCTTCACCTCAGGCATCATTTGCTACCTGTACTTCTCATTAACCAGCTCTATATTCAATGGGTTCTCATGATCCCCTCCTCGGCTTCAGTAATTCGTTAGAATGGCTCACAGAACTCAGGAAGACACTTTAGCTACTATCACTAGTTTATTATAAAAGGAGGAATAAGCAGCCAGATAAAGCGGTACTTAGCGTGAGGTGCAGAAGTGTCCCAGCACAGGAGATTGCACAACTATTACTGAGCAAGGGACCTGCCTAGGCCCAGCTGTAGTGTGTGGACTCTTGGCTTCCTTTAGGAAAGACTTCACAACACGAAAACAGGTGACTATGAGGATACATATATTAAAGCTGGGGACACTGAAACAAGGAAGCGCCTAGCACAGAAGAAGCAACAGGAGAGCCTAGGCTGGCTGCCTTAGCTCACTGGGAAGTCAGAGAAAAGAGAGCCTTAGGGACAGGTTCAGGGGAGTAGCTCAGCCACTGTGTTCAGCTATCTCTCTCAGTTCCCTATTCCACTGGCCAAGAAATTTTCTTAGCTTATTTTTTAATTTATATATATACATATTTTATTTATTTATTTATTTATTTATTTATTTATTTTTAGAGAGAGGGGAGAGGGAGAAAGAGAGGGAGAGACACATCAATTGGCTGCCTCTCGCACGCTCCAAACCAGGGCCCACAACCCAGGCATGCACCCTGACCAGGAATCGAACCGGCAACCTTTCAGTCTACAGGCTGGAGGTCAATCCACTGAGCCACACCAGGCAGAACCCTAGCTTCTTACTATTCCATCCTATTCCCGTTGAGTCTTCCAGCATATGAATATACCCATCAGCTCAGAAGCTCTCCAAAACCCATCACCTAGGGGTTTTTATGGAGGTTCCATTATGTAGGTACCATTGATTAAATCGTTGGCCATTGGTGATTCAACTCAATCTCTGGCCCCTGCTCTCTGCAAAGGTCTGTGGTGAGGCTGAAAGTTCTAACCCTCTAATCACAAGGTTAGTTTCTCTGGCAACCAGCCCCCATCCTGAAGCTATCTTAGGGCCCACCAAGAGTCACCTCATTTCCATAAACTCAGACATGGTTGAAAGGATGTTGTTATAAATAACAAAAGATCGCTCCTGTCACTTCTACCGCTCAAAAATTCTAAGGCTTTTAGAAGATCTGCATGGAGAATCAGGGACAAAGACCAAATATATGTTTCTTAATGAATCATATCTCAATAAAGCTACCATTTTAAAACAGAGTAAAATAGACTTGAGACATACTATATTAGCCAGGTTTTCCAGAGAAACAGAATCAATAGGATAAAGAGAGAGTTATTATAAGGAATTGGCTCATATAAATATGGAGGCTAAGTCTCAGATCTGCAGTCGGCAAGCTGGAGACCCAGGAGAGCCGATGATGTAATAGTTTCAGTCCAAATCAGAAGGCATGAGAACCAGGAGAGCTGAGAATGTATTGATAGTTCCAGTCTGAAGGCCAGAGAACTCAAGATCCAGGAAGAGCCAGTATTTTACTTTGAGTTGTCTGAAAGTAGGAAAAAACTGATGTCTCAGCTCAAAGGCCGTTAGACAGGAGGAATTCCCTCTCATTCAGAGGAAGGTCATCCTTTTTGTTCTCTTCAGACCTTTCACTGATTGGATGAGGCCTATCCACTGTAGGGAGGATGATAATCTACTTTACTCAGTCTATTGATTTAAATATGAAACTCACCCAAAACCACCCTTACAGATATACCCAAAATAATGTTTTGCTACATATCTGGGCTCCCAGTGACCCAGCCAAAGTGACACATAAAATTAACCATCACACATACCAGCCCAGATACAACACATGGCGTTTTCTGGGTCCGAATGAAACAAACCAGCTATAAAATAAAAGACGTTTGTGAAACAGTTGGCAAATTCTGATCTTTGGGTATTAAGTGATAAGAATTATTATTTTCTGGATATCTTCCATTTGTTCCTCTAGATACACTCTCCACCTTGCTCTCTTCTCCAGAGGACCAGCCTACATGAGCTATATTAATGGGGCTCCCATGCCCTTTAGCTATTAGATGGACTTGGCTAGTGAGATATAGGCGAGAGAACCATTGGAGGGAGGAGAGTAATGTCAGGGCATTATTCCCCTGCCTCCCTCCCGGCAAGGCCACTTCTTGCTTGCTGTGTCTCTTGACCAAATAACATTGCTTCTCTAAGAACAGCCAACTCTCTAGTCTCTTTCTTCTTCCAGGTTCTGGTAATCACTCCTTTTCCTTAGCTCTATGAACCTACAGGTAGTACCAACTTAACCACTTAACCTAAGTCACTACACTATACCTCGTGGTTCCCCTCTGCCCACAACATTTAAATAAACCTTCTTAGAGTTATCTTATGTTCAGTATGTCATCCTGTTGAAACCTTGATTTAGGTGTGATAAGGGTTTTGTGGTTGTAGCACAGAGAGAAAGTGAGACCTTTATCCTTGACAATGCACACTGAATTATTTATTAATTAAATTATGTAGGTTCTTGGATTTGCTTTATAAACAATCCAACATGATTAATGTTTAGTAGGTATAAAATTTCAGTATTAAAAGATGAAAAAGTTCCAGAGATCTGTTGCACAACAATGCAAATATACTTCACTCTATTGAACTTTACACTTAAAAATGTTAAAATGGTAAATTTAATGTTATGTGGTTTGGGCCTCACTCATAAAATCATAATGTAACATTGGGCTTATGTTGATAATTGTTAAAGCTGGTTGATGGGAATTTTGGGATTCATTATATCATTCTTTCTAAGTGACAAAAAAATGAATAGAAAAGAAGGCCTAAATTAGTATGATGTCAGAAGGGAGAAGACAACCTGCTGATTAGAGCAGAAAGAGAATTGAAAGCTCACAGAGTGATTCAATCATGTAAAAGGTCTAAGCAGTCAGGGGTTAAGGAAATAAAGCAAGCAGAAGAAATGTTGGCTCAAAGGACAGCTTGGAACCAATGTCAGTGGTGCCCTATGGTGCTATTATTTTATTGCAATGGGCTAGGATCTGACACCTGCTAGGGATTATTGATTCTGGATCTGGGCCCAGCTGAGTTCAGTGTTCTTTAGGAACAGTAGGGTAGATCTGGAACAAACAGATCTGACACAGAAAAAAAGAAGAAGCACCAAAGTTCAAGAGCTGGAGCCATGGCAAAGTCCTGTCGAGTGGGAGACCCTATATGTCTGTAGGTTGTAGAGAAGTAAGAGGAGAGAGAATTGAAAATATGAGAGACACTTTTTTAATCCTCACCTGAGGACATTTTTTCATTGCTTTTTAGAGAGAGGGGAAGGGAAAGACAGAGAGAGAAACATTGATTGGTTGTCTCCCATACATATCCTGACCAGGGATCAAACCCGCAACCTAGCTATGTGTCCTGACCAGAATCAAATCTACATCCTTTCGGTGTACAGAACGATGCTTCAACCAACCAAGCCACACTGGCCAGGACAAGAGAGACACTTTTGATAACATTGAGAGAAAAAGGTATCTTTAGTCTGCCAGCTGGGGAGAAAAGAAAAGGATAGAAACCCATGCAGCATTTTGGAGTTGGAAATTAAGGAAATCGAGGAAGCTACATTCAGATAGCATTCTATTTTCTCACTGAATATAACCATGTAATGCTGATATATTGTTTTCTAACACTGTGTAACCAAAGGTGACCATCGTCGTACATTTATTACATAATGTAACCTATCAAGCGAGTGACTCTCTCATCATGTACACAAGTACCATCCACACACTTGGGGTGGACTTACACAGAACATATACACCAGAGGCAGGAATTTTGGAGGCCACCTTGAAAATTCTGCCTATCACAACTAGGAAAGGACAGGAACCTTGGATGGATGGGGTCATTGCTACAACTGGTTCTGTCTATAAACTTAAAGGTAAGACCTTGGCTGGGGAGCCAGGGACCACGTTGAAAACTTACCAAGAGATATGGAGAGTGAAATGGGGAAGGTCCTGAAAGTCACAATTCCTCTTGATACAGCTGGAGCAGGGACCTGGAAATCAGAAAGACTGGGGCTTTAGTTCTGGCTCTGCCACAATATTGTTATGCAACTTGAAGCAAATTGCCACCCTCTGAGCCTCTTTTTCCTCTGCTATGAACTAAAGGTGATAAAACTAGGTGATTATCAAGGTAAATAAAAATTCTCTGTTATCAGTATCATATGTTACTAGGACAAGTATGAAAAAGAGTTGTAGACTATTCTTTTTCCAAATATTTTAGAGAACAACATAATTTGCTCTGCTTAGGGACTATGATGTAGCCTTGCTTAAAGATAGGGGAAAATAGATGATTAACCCCTAAGAATACTGCCAAACCCATAATTACATGATTCCAAAATAGGAAGTCATCTTGTACCTTAGCTTTGGTATTTGCTATTTTAACCCATCTACAATTTGTTTTAAAATTCACTACTTTCTTTACTGGCTTTGCTTTATATTATCACACAAATGTTTCACAATAGGTGGGATAGATCATTCATTATTGAGGCCCAAGACAAGTCATCCCCAAATACCCCTACTTTGCAATAAAGTTACTAGACAAGCACCTGGTGCCAAAAGGGTACCTTGCCCTCCCATGTCTCCTTGAATGCAGGAAATAAATCTCTCCTGTAAAGGATGTCCTCTCTGCTTGAGGAGAGCTTAGAGAGTCAACGTTATCACTAGCACGAAGAGATTCTGGCTGAAGAGTTTGTATAGACAAACCCTATTGCCGCTTTAGTAACTTACTACCCCAGCCCAAACTTTATTTAGATTCCTCACTAACAAATACCCAAACCTTACTTAGATCCCTTTCTTGTGAGCATTTATTTTTTGGCCTGTTAATTTTTCAACCTTTTATTATTTTTTTGTTTAAAAGTATAAAATGCCTGGTTCATCATTTCTCTGAGCATCATTTATGATTGTCCTATGAACATGTATTAAATTATTTTTTATCCTGTTAATCTGGTCTTGTGTCAATGATATTGTTAGTACAGCTGTAGGAATGAAAGAAGGGTAAGGTGGGAATCCTCACTCTTTCCCAATACTATCAAGACAACTCTGAGTCGGATTCTGACTCTACTTCGGTCTTTGCTGCTGGCTCTACTAAGTTATCTAATGTGAAATTGAGACTTATAAGAAATATACATATTTGGTTATTCAGGTAACCAAAATATATTTCTCAGGTGTATTCAGTTTTCATCCACAGTTGCTGGTTCACAGCGCCCAAAACCCTTGGAATTTCCTGAGTGATAAAAGCAATGGGAGGAAGAGAAGAAATAGTAGTTTTATCAGAGAGTTTTCTACTGGAAAACCAGAAAGTTTGCACTTGCCACAATACCTGGCCCTAAACTCCACAAGGACAGAAGCTCATTTGTTTGGGGTCTAGCTCTTTGTATCCCTTCATCTGTCTGTTGATTTGTATCCTTTAAATCCTTTGTAATAAATAAGTAATCTAGTGAGTAAATGGTTTGGGTTTTTTTGTTTGTTTGTTTTTAGTTCTGTGAGCCATTCTTGCAAATTAATCAATTCCAGGGAGGGGGTAGTGGGAATCTTGATTTATAGCCAGTCAGTAAGAAGTGCAGGTAATAATCTGTACTTGAAATTGGCATCCTGTTGGAGGGATTGTTGGAACCTCCAGTTTGCAGTCTGTTGGTCAGAAGCGCAGATAACAACGTTGGCTTTTGGGCTTTTGAGTCGTGTCTGAAGGGAAGGCAGTCTTGTGGGAGGGACTGAGCCCTTTACCTATAGAATCTGAATGTATCTTCAGGGAGACTGTGTCAGAATAGAGACGAATTCTTGGACACCTTGTTGGTGTCTGAATTTTTGGTGCGGAGAAGCCTACACACACAGACACACACACAGGAATTGGGCCCAGGAAACCTTTCACCTAATATCACTGAATTCACATTCCCTACTTTGAAAACAGAGATTATAATAGATATTTCTGAAAAACTGTTAGAATTACTGATTTTACAAAAATAGTTTAAAAGCTACAGGTAGAAATAACTTAAATTTTGCTATAAAAGTTCATTTTTTACTTTTTCGAAGTACATTTTGTAGTACCAATATTAACTAGCCAGCCTCTTAAAGTTGTCAGTTCTATAAGTTTGCATACTTTTTGTTATCCCTATATAATGTATTTGTAAATCATAGATCTGGAAGGAACCTGAGAGAGCTTACCTGTCTCAACTAAAGTGGAGTGAAATAATTTTAAGTCCAACCACCCAGTGGCAGAACCAGGTTCAAAACTCAAGTCTGTATATTCCATTCAAATGCTATTCTCATGACTCCATGGTATCCATTCACTCATTGACTTATTCACTCACTGAATAAATATTTTTTGAGTGCTATTATGTGCCAGCGTCTGTACTAAGATATGGTGATACAGTATCAATGAGAAAATAATCTTTGCTCTCTGGGAAGTTGGTAGGGCACAGGAGGAAAAGGAAATAGAAAAGTAAATCTCAATTATTTGATAAAAGTATGCACAGAATACTTTGGGAACACCAAAGAGGGGACTAAAACCAATTCTTGGGTGGGCAAGAAAAACTTCCAAGAAGAGGCAACCTGAATCCTAAAAGAGAAGCAGACACCTGCCAGGCAGAGAAACTAGTAAAGATGGGAACTGGGCATTCCAGGCAGATTAAATAGCATGTACAGATGCACTGAGCTATAAGAGTTTGCCCTACTCTGTGAAACGGCAAATGGGTCTATGTAATTTAAGCTTGGCATACAAGGTAGGCAATGATAAGGAGTGAAACAGGAGAGAGAAAGTAGAAGCCATTTTAATGAAGGGTTTGGTAGGCAGGCTATGAAATATAAAGCACACACTGAAAGAAATGGCACAATTAAGTGGAAGATGGCAGGGAACAACCTGACCAAATTTGAATTCTACAGCAATTATTCTGACTTTAGTGAAGAAAATAGATCTAAGAGAAGTTATAAGCGGGGGCAAGAAGACCAATCAAAAGGCTGTTGCATTATTCCAAGGGTATTAGTCTATAAATCTGGTTACTGTAAAAGAAACCCAAATAACAGGGATATGCACAGGATAAAAGTTTATTCCTCATTTAGCTTGGGCGTAAGCAGTGCAGGGCTGGTAGAGCAGTTGCAGGCCATGGACTCTCAGGTGTTGTCCTCAAATGCACATTCCAAGATGGCTCCTCATTACCACGTATGCATACAGCCTGAAAGACAGAAACGTGGGCGTTTCACGTCACTTCTGCTTATATGCCATTAGCCAGAATTTAGGCACATGACCATTGCCTAGCTACAAGGATAGCTAGGAAATATAGTTTTTATTCTTTGAGGCCATGTGCCCAATCAAAAAACGGGTTTGTTACCATAAATGAAGGGATAATGAATTCTCTTGGGGACAACTAGTCTATCATACTAAGTAAAAGAAGAAAAGGACCTAAATAAGGTAGTTGGGGTGGAAATGAAGAGAAAAGTGGACCAGTTTGAGAGATAGTTAGTAGATAGAGTTGACTCAGTTATCAGTTGGTGCCCTGGCTGATGTGGCTCAGTGGACTGAGCACTGGCCTGTGAACCACAAGGTTGCCTGTTCGATTTCCAGTCGAGGCACATGCCTGGGTTGTGGCCAGGTCCCTGGTTGAGGCCATGAGAGAGGCAACCGATCGATGTTTCTCTTCCTCTCTTTCTCCCTCCCTTCTCCTCTCTCTGAAAATAAATAAATAAAATCTTTTAAAAAAAAAGTTATCAGTTGGTTATAGGAAATGAGGAAGGGAGTGGTGCCGGAGATAATATCCAGGTTTCTGACTTGGGCATCTGGGTGTATGATGGTGAATAACATTTACTGAGCAAGAGCACGTAAGAAGAAGAAGACATTTAGGGAGGAAATAGAGAATCCAGTTTTGCACAAATGGAGTCTGAAGTGTACTGTAGGACATTCAGGAAGAAATGTCCATGTAGTAGGCCAACATTGGAATCGTCAGCATCTGTGTGGGAATTTGAGATATGAAAGCAAATGTTACTTGAGCAATGCGAGCAAGAAAAATGTGTCAACTGAGAAAGAACAGGCTGAGGTCAGAAACCAAATTTTGAAAGCGAAAAGTGGAGAAGGAATATGAAGGAAAAAGATAGGAAGAAACAACAATGAAATTAGGAGAATGAGGAAATGTCATGTCATAGAAGCCAAAGAAGGAACATTTTTGAAGAACAAGGAACAATAAAAATTATTCAAGCCTTGACTGGTGTGGCTCAGCTGGTTGCGTATGGTTCTGCAAAGAGAAATGTCGCTGGTTTGATTCCTCGTCAGGGCACAGGCCTGGGTTGGGGGTTCAGTACCCATTTGGGGAGTGTGTGAGAGGCAGCTATTTGATGTTTCTCTTCATCTCTCTACAAATAAATAAATAAATAAAATCTTTTAAAAAATTATTCAAGAGCATCAGGGAAGAAATTCTCAAGGAAAATAATGAGAAAGCTGGCGATTTCTAATAAGATGGTTTAGCCATTATGTTCTAAAGTTGGGGAACCTAAATGAAAGCAATAATAGCATCTGTTTTATAGCCTGTTGGGAGGATAAAAGGAAATAATTCAGGGAGTTGGCACATAGTAAGTTCTTAATATGGCACATAGTAAGTGCTATTTTGCTGTTATTTTTATAATTATTAGTAATATTATTTTGAATCTATTTAATAACTACCTGTCATCCACCTCCTATTTCCAATCTCCCCATCCTTCTCCTCCTTCTTTATTTCTTACCTGCTCTGACCACATTCAATAGTGCGCAGTTTATTAAGAGCCCTGGGAAAATCTGAACTCTATTTGCGACCCTATTGGTATAAGTAAGTCAGCAGCTTTCTCACAGAGACTCACATATAATAAAATCAAGTACTGCACATTACGATTGGCTGAGCCAATCCCAATCATTTTACAAACTTTTCTCTGCTTTATTATGGCCCTTCTGTAGCTAGACATAGCCTTTCTGTGTGTCTCCTTACATATTTTAAAAGACATCACATTTACTGAAGGACTTTAAAGCATAGTAGTTAAGAACTTGGGGTCAGCACTGAGACAGACCTATGTTATCACCTTGGAAACATATTTTTTTTAACTTCACATAAGTTTTGTTTCTGTGTCTGTAAAATTGGAATTATAATAACACATCATAGAGTTATATGGGGACTAAATATGCAATGTATATAAAGTGCTGAGCACCATGCCTGACACAGGTGTCAGCCCCTCTAATTCCAACCCCCCCAACTCTCAACCCAGTACTTTTCCCTTTTGGAGTTCACTGTTGCATTTATTATATTTCAAATCTCTAAAGAAAATAATTTCCCGTTTCTCTGGAGGCAGAACAACAACAACAAAACGATTCTCCCTCTAAATGTGGACATAGTTCTACTGTTCCATAAATGATATTACTGTGCAGTTGGCAAAACTAACCCCCTGTGTCCTTCTGCATATGAAAGAGCCTCGAAAGGGTCTGACCAGGGAGTTGGTGAAATCTTACCTTTTGTATGGATCAGAACCTGAGTTTTCCCTTATTAATAACAATGAATTTGTACTGGTGTATCCTTTCCTTCAGAACTTTTCTGATAAAGAACATCCATTCAAACACTGCCATGTCTCTAGTATATAAAGGGCTGTTAGGATAGAAGATCACCATAGGGAGGATTATAAAACTGAAAACTGAGAATAACTAGGAGTTAACCAGATGAGGCTGCATGCTGAGGCCAACAGAGAGAGACGTGGAGTGGGAAATAGCAAGAGATACTTTCTTGATGCATTGTTTTAACCTGCACTGTCCCAGTATGGTAGTCACTAGCCACACAGGGCTAGTGAGCACTTGGAATATGGCTAGTCTAAACTGAGATGTGCTATACGTATAAAATCATACTGGTTTCAAAGATTTAGCATGAATAAAAGAATATAAAATTTCTTATTACTATTTTCTATTGATTATATACTAAATAATTTTTTCATATACTGAGCTAAATAAAATATATCAGCAACAATAATTTCATCTGTTTTTTCTTTTTTATGTGTCTAGTAGAAAATTGTATTTTAAATTACATATGTGGTCCACATTTGTCACTTTTATTGTATTTATACAGGATGAGACAAAAGTAGGTTTATAAGATGTAAATACACAAAACACAGAGTTTATTCTTGCATTATTATTTATTAATTATTGTATTATTTCCCATACAAACTACTGTAAACCTACTTTTATCCCACCCTGTATTGAAGAGCATTTGTTTGAGAATCGGCTGTGCCTAAAGTTACCTAACACTGACTACATAAGCCAGTAAATTCAAGCTTTTGCTTAAGGCATTCTGAGTTGAGTTTTTGACACTTGCCACTAAAAGAGTTCTAATATTTATTAGCAGAGTTAGTTCAGTAAATATGTCATTTCCCCATTGGGGGTAACTGGAGAATATGCTAGAGATAAAACAGTCTGAAACCCTGGTTTCCCTGGGAGTCAGTAACAGAGCATTTTGTTTTAGGCAATATTGGTTAAAAGTAGGGGGGGAAATCACTTGATTTTATTATGCTATTGTCAGAAATCTAACTGAATTCGGTTATTAAGTGTTCCTGGTTGGGTGTACTAGATGTATATTTTCAGCCATTTACTGGATGCATTTGATGTAGCCTCTTGGCTTCCAATGTGGGTGAGCGCTCCAGCCAGAAAGAATACCCTCTCTGCATAGCCTAGCTCTTTATATGAACCTTCCATAATAGAATGCTGAAGCACAGAGTTCTAATAAACTGAGTTTATAATCTTAGAAGCTGCTCATTAGTGCTTTGCAGAAGCATACTGTTTCCACGTGTGAGCACAAAAGAATTATTTTGTTTCTTTAATTCTGGTTTCATTTGTGTACCTGCTGATGGGTAGATTTGTTTAAGAATGATGCAAACTGTGAAAGCACTAATAGACAAAAGGAAAATTCTTACCTGCTTTTTACCTAAATAGTCGCTTTGCAGAGGAAATATTCTAAATATAAACTTTCAGGACAGAAAGGAAAACATGAAAAAAAAAAGTGTCCTCATAAAAATAGCATAATCTAAACTGAATCAATTTATGTTACTTTTCAGGATAGATCACAAATTGGTATAGGAGTTTTTCATTTATTTGAGGGAAACATGAAAATTTCCAAACCCCATGAATCTTGGAAAGCATGCATCAGAAAAATAACAGAAACAAATCTGGATTTAAAAATAAATAAATCTGTTATTCAGCCACCAAACAGTCCACATCTTTGCCAACGATGAACTGGAATAAGCAGAGTTGGGCAAGGATGATGGAAATTGTGTTCAGAAAGATGCCTATGAAGAGGGGAAAAAAGCAGATATGTTGACTCAGAGACAATTTCATTCATGGAACATTAGCTTTAAAAATGAGGGGACACAAATAGTCTACAAAAGTAGGATGCCTGATTTGTTCTTTCCCAGCACTCCTTTCATCACGCCTGACTCAATGGAAGACCTTATTACTATCAGCAAAGCTTTTCTCTGTGACAGTCAAGGGAGATTAATAAACTGGAAATAATCACTTGAGTACAATTGTTCTCATTTTCTCCCCTGAATTTAAAAAAATTATTGAGTTACCAAATTATTTTCAAATGTGCAATGTTTCACATGAGGAATGTATTTTTAGTTAATTGGTAAAAAAATAAAATAAAATATTAGTGTTATTTGTTAAAGAGATACGTTTTCATGAGAGCAGAAATACTTTTGTAACTGTACCAGTGTTGGATATCCCAAATCAGCAGCACCACCACCATTACTACCACCAGTTACTTTTGTTAAGTGCCGGGCATTGTGTTTAGTACCTTACGTGCATTCTCTCCCACCTTGGCAACAATACTAGACACAGTACTCCGAGGGAACTAAAGAAGAAATGAGATTCTCTGAGGCTGGGTGGCTTAACCAAGACCACATACCCAGCACTCAAAATTCAGATCTGGTGTCAGAGTGTGTGCTGTTTCCACTAAGTTTTACTTTTTTTTTTTTTTTAAACTTAATTGTTGAGACCATCTCAGTTAATTTGAAAGGCCAATAATTAGCCCCTTTTCCTCACCTGATTTCTAAATCAATTGGAAAACAAGACATAAGAGTAAGGCAGTGAGAGCCAAAAGAAATCACCTTTATTACTGATAAAATTTAGGTTGGAGGGGTGATGTCTAAGCTAGTGGACTTCCTAACACTGAGTCCAGCCACATCTGCCCAGTTGCAGGCAGTGCTGGAACTGGGCAGACCCCTCCATGGCCCCCCACATGGGTAGTGCCTGTCCCCAGAGGGGCAAAGGGTTAAACTACTACTTCTCTTCAGCTCTATTCCAAGAGGAAGAATCTGAGTTGTTCATGCCCAATTTCTTTTTTCGAACATCACCCCCAGAGTAGAATAAGTGCAGAGTTGGCAGAAGATCAGAAGCACTACACTAATATGTACACTAATAGGCTCCTGTCAAATAGAAGAAATACCAGGAGCAGAAAAGTATCTTCAATAACACTAATAGCATAGTCACAGGTTAAATACACCTATTTGTCTATCTAGAAGGTCCCAATTGATTGATTTATAGCTCTTTCTAATACTCTTGATAAAAATTTATTTTTTCCATTGCCTTACAAAGTTCAAGAAATTACCCTGCCTATACTCAGAGTTTTAATAGTATCATCACTTTATCATTACAAAGCAATTATACTAAGTGCCTACCTGTATGTAACCTTGGGATAGACACTTTAATCTGCCATTTTACCACTGCTATGATTTCAAGATAGAGCATTTATTTTCATAGATTATGAAACATGAGAGTATAAATGAGCTCAATGCTAATGGAAGCTCCCAAGGGCCTTTATCTATCTTATTCAGCACTGCTCCCGGGCTTAGTGCCTGGCACATAAAGAGTCTCAATAAATACTTGTTGGATAAATGAATATACTTTCCCCCCAAATTTCACATTTATTTAGATGGTCTATATCTAAGTTTTCATTTATAGATGAACCTAAATATTTGTAAAGGAATATGTTCTGGAAGACTTTTTAAATGATAATATCCTTAACACTGAATGAATGTCTTAGAGAGAGAGGAAAGCCAAGAAGATAAGAGGAACTTAAAAGAAAAAGGATAATACTCCTTTTCCAAGTGGACATTTGCCTAGCTTCTCTCCCCATCATTTTCTCCTCTGCACAAACTATATTCCCCTCTTTTTCCTCTCTTTGTGCTCTGCTGCTGCTGTTCCTCCCTCCTATCCTTCTCTCCCTCTTCTTCCTCATGGAAAGAGGAAGAGCAGTTGCATAGGGAAGAGCTACACCAGCGTAGAGTGACTAATCTGTGTTAGAAGAGTCAGGGGTTCTCTGGACCAGGGAGCTTGAGCTGATTGGAGAAGATTAAAGTCTGCACCTTTCTAAACCCATAGATATCAGTATGTCTCTGTGGACACCTAGCTCACTAAAGATAGATAAGGAATTATTTTTAGGCCTCTTATGGCTCCTACCAGGACCATAGGCAAAATTAAACAAGTAGGCAAAAGGGCAATGATTCTCTGGCTCCTCCAACGATTTATGGCCTTTATATTGCTGTTCCCCAGTCCAAAGTCTCTCATCCTTCTTCTGGCTTGTCTTTCCCAAAGCACCATAATAAGTACATTCTTTTTCCTCCCTACTTCCATTAGTCAATGGTATTAGACAGAATGTATAGAGATATATTCTAACTAGTTTAAGCAGAAAAAAGATATTAAAGGACATTAAGTTCACAGTGTCCCAGAAAGTAAGAGAATGAGGCTTGAAGGACCAATCCCCAAATGACATGACAGAACTCCACCAGAGAAACATCACAGCCTCTACCACTGACTCTAATGTGGGGCATGGACCCTCCTCATAGAACCTCTGCTACTGATCCCCGGGAATCCAAATGCACCTGCTTCTCTCTTGCCAGACTGGGTCTTGCCCGCTTCTTTACCTCCATAGACTCCAGTTCAAAGTCTTGTGCAAATGTATCATACTGGAGAAGCCTAACTGCAGAGAAGGTTGAGAATGTGAGGTTCGGCTTCTATTCAAAAAGGTAGAGAAATCACCAAACATACGAAGAGTATTCAAAGGTGCTGTGCGGCCTATAAGAATACTACTCTACTCCAGTTAACCTCTCAACTCCTACTGGTCTGAGCCAGGTGGTCGGCACCTTGAATTCACACTCAAGTGTGGGTGACTGATGGTTTCCCTCTTGGAGAGTTGGCAATTAAAAAGAGGAGCTTAATAACCCAAATAAACTCCCAGTTATCGAGATATTTATGTGGAGAAAAATACTTTTAAAATCAGGGAACTTCTAGTCCTTTCCTTGCCGCTGATAGCATTCTCTCCAACATGGTGAAGTTCCTAAAACCTGCTAGGCTTTCTGTAGGAAATGTGGCAAGAACCAACCCCACAAAGAAGGGCAGGATCCTCTGTATGCATAAGAAATGCGGCGTTATGACAGGACACAGAGTGGCTATGGTGAGCAGACTAAGCTGATTTTGAGCGAAAGGGTTAAAACTACAAGGAAGCTTGTGCTGAGGCTTGAATGCCTTGAGCCCAACTTTTGATCTAAGAGAATGCTGGCTATGAAGAGATGCAAGCATTTTGAATTAGGAGGAGATAAACAAAAAAGAAAAAGGCAGGTGATCCAGTTCTAAGCTTCATATTTTTATTATGAAAACAATAAAATCTTGAGGTTATGTTAGAAAAGGAACTTCTAAGCGTTCCTTCTATTTCTTCACTAATACACATTTTATTGTGGCCACATTGTGCCATGTGGTAGGTTGGGTACTGAGGGGACCTGCTCCATGCCCTTAGAATGTGCTCATTTTGCTGGGGACAGAGAAAAGTTAATGAATATAGAACAACACATTAAATACAGAAATGGTGATGTACATATGGATATTGTGTACATATATACATAGAGCATTCCTATAACATATACATTTAGGAAGATACATTATCCTAATTGTATATATTTGAAGAGAGGCAGTTAGGGAAGATTTCTCGGAGGTGAGCTTAAGCAAAGATATAAAACAGAAATAATGTGGTAGTGAAGAGGGGCAGAGAATGTGTATTAGAGGAAGCTTCATGCAAGTAGCCGGAAAGGAGTGGTGAAGGATGAAATGGCAGAGACATAAGCAAGGGGAAGCTCAAGAATCACCTTCACATTCTGTGTTAATGAGCTTAGGCTCTACCCTGTAGTTGATGAAAAGACTAAGAATTCAAGTAAAGGGTAAGATGATCTAATTTGTGTTTTAAATAAATTGGTGGGTGGAAGATAGATTTGAAGAGGTTCAACGCTAGAGACTTGGTGAGTGTAAGTTGTTGGCAGCCATCCAGACAAGACATTTTGAGGGTCTGAGCTCTGGCAGTGATTTGAGAAATGGAGAGGAGGGGACTTGGTTAATAAATGATGTAAGCTTGGTCTTAAAGAATGACTAGGAGTCAGCCAGGCAGAGAAGTGAAAAAAGGACATTCCCAAGCAGGTTATAGAGTCAAGGAGGAGTGGAAAAGCAAGAAATTTTCTCAGAAGTGGAGAATAATTCAATTTGACTAGAACATAGGACCACTAAATTGGAAATCAAAGAAAAACCAGAGCTGGTTGTAGTTAAAGTGGTAAAAAAATATTTTATTTGGGAAATATTGCAATAGAGGGAATGAGACCTCAGTATAGACTGAAAAATAACATAAATTATGTCTTTTGTTGTCAAAAAGGATTTATTTGGGAAAAAGAAAGGGTTGCTACCCAGTGCATGCAGGTATGGCAAACCACGCGCACACTCTGGCCTGCATGCCAAGATAGAGGGCTATTTATAGAAGGGAAAAGGAAGGCAAGGGAAGGGGAAGTTAGAACCATAAAGCTTTATTATAAACATAGATTTCTTCCTGTAGGGTTCCCACGTAAAGAGTTTTCATGATACATGGAGTGTGGGAACTTCTGTAGGCCCGAGCTCCTCCCAGAGACCCTTCTACTGATTACGTTTGCTTCAAGTTCCAGTTAGTCTTCATCAGTACTATAAAGAAAAGAGGGGATTTATAGGAAAGAAGCAGGATAGAGCAGGGTGGTGTTGTCAGTCAGTGATTAGAAAATTGCTAAGGGGGGGTAGGATAATTTTTGCTAAACTGATCTACTAGAATTCTTGCTGATGGTAGGCCAGGCTGATCAGGTATGATTGGGAAGATGGTGGTAGATGAGGAATTTGACCAGATATCAGAGGAAGAGGGGGTTCTCTCTAAACTGACTTAGCAAGATTTTTATTAAAACTGGGCAATATGGGCCAACAAAGGCAGACACTGAAGACACTGAAGCCCAAGGCCTAGTTGAGAGAAGGGCTTAGAGGAGTCTGACTAAAGTTTGGTCAAGGAAAGCATCTTCGTCAAGATAAGGCAAAAGGAAAAGCTGTTTGGTTAGTTCTTCTGTTTTGTGCTTAGGAGTTGGTCTCCTTGATAGTTTATGATTGCATACTAGCCACACCCACTTTTTTCTCCTTTGTTAGAAAGAGGCTCTGAATTCCATAGGGTGCAAAAAAAATAAAGGAGCTATTGATAGGAGGGCCACAGCCCCTCCAGAAATATTCAGGACTATAATCAGGAATTCTCACACTGAGTGGGCCTGTGGTTCCCTTTAAGATCCTGCAAACATCATGGTCTAAATTACCACTCAGTGTTATTTGAATACAGGCTACTCTTCTAGCCCTTAATTTCATTACATTGACTGAGGCTTTAGTGAGTCTATTGTTGGAAAAGGAAGCATTTGTTCCTCAAGTACAGGAAATCACCAAACAATTAACTTCCAAGGGCTCGTGCAGCTTGGGTCAAAGGCCTCCATGTGATTGTCTTTGTTTCATATCAGGCTATTGAGGAAATGTTTTTGTAGGTCAGAATCTTGGCTTCAATGTGTTGTTTTGAGTCAATGGAGTCAGCTGTGAGACCTCCAACAGAGATAACTATCTATAGTCAAATGTGAATATAGCAGTCAGAGGTCTGCCGCAAGGAAAGGACGTTTTCAGAGTGGCAGAGAGTTTTCTCTAAAACACATTGTAATTTGGATATTCAGGGGGTGGGAAGGGCCACTTACGAAGGCCAGAAAGAAACTAGCGTGGGAAGAAAGGGAAAGGAAAATAGTTATTACATTTTGTGACCAGGAAGGACTGCACCCTCGGAGGCAGAGAAGCTGAAGTGTCCTGGACACAAGGCCAGCCTTATAGGTAGGTGGAGGCAGTTGAGGGGCACCAGAAAGACTCTCCTGACCCAAAATATGCCTCAGAGAGAAATGCCAGAGAAGATCCCCGGAGGAAAAACAGACAAACACAAAGTGAAATGGAAGAACAGCAAGGATGAGCTTCCACAATGTCATAGTATTTTCCAAGAAACCATTTTGAGTGAACTACTTTGCTAGCTGAGGAAAACTGTATTCATACTCTGGGAAAATATTATCTGTTAAGAAGGTAGTAACTGATTATTATTACTATTATTATTTCTTTAATGAAAAAAGCAATAGGAGCTAAGGGCACAGGCTTAAGATTACATAGACCTGGGTACAAATAAGAGTTCTGTTACAAACTAACAGTGTCACTTTTGATAAGTTACATAACTTCTCCTGTAGCACTTTCCTCATCTGAAAAGTAGGAATAATGTCTCATCAATTCTAAAGTATTTGTTGAGCAGTGTAGGGAAGGAAAAAAATTAATTTTTCCCTTTGCCCATCTTCAGTTCATTGACTGAAGCTCTATTAATTAGACTGACAAAAGACAGATTAACAAGAAAAAAAACAAGCAGATGTTTATTAACATGTGCACCATGGGTATACATGGGAGCACTCCAAGATGAGTAACTCAAAGCGGGGATTAGAACTTGGGCTTATATAGCATCTTAACAAAAGACCAATGAAGGGCTTTGAATTCCCAGGGATGCAGATTGGGGAATTAACATGTGTACCATGGGTATACATGGGAGCACTCCAAGATGAGTAACTCAAAGCGGGGATTAGAACTTGGGCTTATATAGCATCTTAACAAAAGACCAATGAAGGGCTTTGAATTCCCAGGGATGCAGATTGGGGGAAGGCCAACAAGTGGGAAACAACTAATGGAAGATAAGGACTAGTTGGTAAGTTTGTTATGTAGACTCCTCTGGTGCCTCTGGGCTAATAAAGGTCTGGAGTTGTCTGTAGTAATTAATTTTTTACCTTCTTGGTAGAGAGGGGAGGGGAAATTCTTTTACCAATTTACAACCTGTTTTTAGGCAAATAGGTGGAGGGCAGAGGGCTTTTCTTGTATCACTTTCTTATGCATTACATAAGATTGTAACTTTGATTTTGCTAGACTCTCCCTTGTGAGTCTCTCACTTGATGGCTTTGATGAAGTAAGTCACCATAGGGAAAGGTCTCAGTCACCATGTGGAAAGGTCTCTGTGGCAAGGAACTGAAGACAACAGTGGGAGGCGCTGAGGTCCTCAGTCCAACAACCTGTAAGGAACTGAATGCTGCCAACAATGATGTGAACTTGGTAGAAGATCCTTCTCCAGTCAAATCTCAGATGAGAGTCCAGCCCTGGCTGACTCCTGATCACAGCCTTGTGAGAGGTCCTGAGGCTGAGAACTGAGATAAGCTATGATTAGATGCATGGCCCAGAGGAACTATGAGATAATAACTGAGTAATGTTTTAAGCCACTCAGTTTGGGATAATACTATTACACAGCATTAGATAACAAATACAACTAAGATGTAAGAAATATCACATTTCAATATTTTTGTTTTTATTTTATTTTATTTTTTTAATCCTTGCCTGAGGATATTTTTTTATTGGTTTTGGAGAGAGAGGAGAAGAGAGAGAGAAAGAGAGAGAGACATCAGTGTGAGAGAGAAACATCGATCAGTTGCCTCCCGTACACGTCCTGACCGGGGACTGAACCCGCAACGTTTTGTTGTATGGGACAATGCTTCCATCAACTAAGCCACCTGGCCATGGCTTAATATTTTTCTTGATTAAGTGAAATCCTTTGGGATCTCACTTGTCAGGGTTGGTAATCCAATCATTGTTATTTTTATAAGGCCCTACTGTTACAGAGTTGGGGGTCTCCAAAAATCCCCAGAGCCTGTGGGTTGGAGGATGGGGAAAAGGGAACAGCTTTTAAGATGCCTTTGTATGACTATGGCTAGTAACTAGCTTCTTAGTTATGCAAATGGTTTGGTTCTTTCAAGGCCCCAAGAAGATGGGAAGGGTTTTGACCATGGAATGGTGCAAAAAGAGCACATAGAGCCTGCGCAAGTTTCTGTGAATGGTTAGAACTGGTTATCACACCCACTGCGTCAGAGCACGCAGCCAGGGGTTTAAAAATAGGCAGGAGACATTTTAGGTAGGATCTCCATGAGGTTTTGAGGAGAGGAGGGCTGAGGAGAACTCTTTGTGGCTTGGAAAGGAAAGGGAGAACTCCATGTGGCTTACAAGGAGGCTGGGAACTCCACGTGGTTCTGCATTAAGAGCTGGAGAGCACCACAACACAGGCAAAACCTCCCCAATCAGGATCAATGATTGGGAGTTGCTGGTAAAACTGAACTGTGTCTGGCAAGTAGGATAAACGGTATCTCTCTGACTTTTCTAAAAACTAGCCTGGCTTGGTAGGGGGAGGCAGAACTATGTGTTTGTGGGTGTTTTAAAGAAAATAAGACTTAATGGCAGAAATCCGCAAATGATCTAAATGTAATAACTATTAAATAAATTATTCTTTTTCATTTCACCAAACTCTGGTATTGAGAGTTATGCTTCTGGCAGCGGGCAATTGGGCCCCTAATAACTGAACAGCCCATGGGTTCTGTTACACTACCTCATTCTTCATAAGAACCTTAAGGTTTACATAATTAAGGAAAATTGATGCGGGGAATAGGTGTGTAGAGAGCCCTCAGTCCATTGATTTGCTGCTGAAACCCATATTGTCCCAATCTATATAGTCTGTTTCAAGGTGGCTGCTTTTGCCAAAGATATTACCTACTCTGTGCCAGATTTCACAACTGAGACCTTCACTACAGAGAGAAAGTCCCAGCTGAGTGTTCAGTCCCAGGTGCACACAAAGCCACAGCCAATCAAAATGTCTATGACTTCCACTTCCCACAACCAGAGGACCCAGCACTGCCCATCTGCCTACTCTGGATAATCCATTTCTGCTTCACCCACCCCCACCTTTAAAACCAGAAGCTATTCCCCTTTGGACCAATCCAACAAGTCTCCCAAGAACCTAGATTTCAAAAACAGCATTCGCTCCACTAGGTGTAGGAAGCCTAGACCTTACCAACGAGAACACAGGCTACCCTCTCCTCTCCCACAGCCACAGTCCTCCCGCCCCTGTTATGACTCTATAGCAACTGGATGTCATTTGATTTGTCATATAGGTTGCTAGCCACAGAGTCAATCAGGGCAAGATGAAAATGTAGCAGAACCCACGAGTAGTCCGGATTGAAACAGAACCCATGGGCTGTTCAGTTATGAGGGGCCCGATTGCCTGCTGCCAAAAGCATAACTCTCAATACCAGAGTTTGGTGAAAAGAAAAAGAATTGTTTATTTAATAGTTATATAGATTTAGATTATTTGCGGATTTCTATCGTTAAGTCTTATTTTCTTTAAAACACCCACAAACACATATTTCTGCCTCCCCCTACCGAGCCAGGCTAGTTTTCGAAAAGTCAGAGATACAGTTTTCCTACTTCCCAGACACAGTTCAGTTTTACCAGCAACTCCCAATTATTCGATCCTGATTGGGGAGGTTTTGCCTGTGTTGTGGTGCCCTCCAGCTCTTAATGCAGAACCACGTGGAGTTCTCCCTTTTCTTTCCAAAAACGCATGGTGTTCTCTCACTAAAATGTCTGCCGCCTATTTTTAAATCCCTGACTGCATCTTGTGACTCAGTAGGCATGATAACCAGTTCTGACCATTCACAAATCTTTCCACAGGCTCTATGTGCTCTTTCTGCACCCTTCCATGGTCCAAACCCCTCCCATTTTCTTGGGGTCTTGGAAGAACCAAACCATTCGCATAACTGAGAAACTAAGCTACTAGCCATAGTCATGCAAAGGCATCTTAAAAGCTGTTCCCTTTTCCCCATGCCCCAACTGCAGGCTCTGGGGATTTTTGGAGACCCTCACTCTGTAACAAAAACACACAGTCATGACGTTCTCATTATTGTGAAAGATTCTGTTTCCGTTAGAAAAACAATACTTACTCCTCCTAGCTCTAAATTCTATAGGGCATTTTTCTTTTTAGGAAAGAAAAGGTCAGCAGTAGTAAGATTTGTAAGTTCTGATCTACTTAAGTTCAGATGTAAGTGAAATCCTGGTGCCAGTGACCCTAGGCCTGGGTTCAATTTGGTATCGGGCATAGTATCCAAATGTGTTTGAGGTAAAGAGAGGACTGATTAAGAGGGATAAATCATGTTGTGGAGGGACTTATAGGTACCATAAAGAAAATATATTAAAACAAAACCAAATGCAAACATTTATATTTCACAAGCTCTGAAAAAATCTATACTACTTACTACTATGATTTTGGCTGTTGTGATTTTTGATGATCTTTTTTTTTCCCTTTGAAATACTTTGGGCAACGTTTAAAATTATTTACTTAACCAAATCTGGGCTCTGCCACAGGGATATGAATTTAGTTTTTGAACAGTTCATAAAAATTATGTTTTCTTTTTTCTCTTGCCATTATCTCTGACAATGCCGTATTGTACCTCCCACTCCAAAGCCAAGAAAGACAATCCAACTACATCCTCCTCCAACATATTTACAGGAAAGAATAGAAATAATTTTATCAACTCCAGCTGGGCAGCACAAATGCCAGGGAGCTTTTCTTGCATTTTTGAATCCTGTGTAATGATCACTGTAGGTGCTTTCCAACAATTTGGTTTTATTTTTCTTGAATTCTGTTCTTGCTGCAGAAACCTTCAATTGTCTAACACTAGTGGCATTTAATAATCTCGGCCAAGTTTAATTTCAATTCATTTGCTTGGAAGGTTTCAATGACCCTGGAGGGAGGTTTTGTAAACCTCCCTGTTCTGTGCCAGGGAATTTGCTTAGGAAGTATTAGTCAGGCTCCCTCTAAGTAAAAAAATAGATTGACTTATTTTCTTTTATTTCAGGGTGGAAATGGAAGACAAACCAAAAAACATGACCATCACTTTTGCTCCCACCCCAGTACAAGTTAAATCTGCAGCATTGCTAGAAGCAGTGCTTGCCTCAGGAAAGTATATGTATCTCTGATAGTAATTGAAATCATTTTAGTTGGTAAGCAGGCAAATTTTATTTTAATAATTATGTATCCTTTTTAATATGTGTTAGATAAAGATAACATATAAACCCATTATTTTGTGGATATTATTGTTTCAGATTAGGCTGAATAATAACAAAAAAGTCTAAGATAAATATGAAGTAAATAATCAGCATGCAAATATGGCCACATTTGAAAGTGTACATGAACAATGGTGTATGAACAGTTGATGTTTAAGACACACTGTCCAATTGAAAGACATATGGATTTGTATTAAGCAGAACTGCTTGAAATTCCAATATTGCTACCTAGCATCTGCAAGCTTTAGGCAAGTTCATAAACCTCTCTAAATCTCAGTGTCTCCATTTGTAATGTAAGGACAATTCCTACCTTATAGCATTATCAAGAGAAACCAAGCTACTGGATTTAAAGCACGGTTTTATAAGGAACATAGTGTGGGCTTATAAAATGATAGACATCATTATTTGATTCCTCCTGTTTATTGTCATCTATCTAAAGTAAAAATCTTGTCGCCACAAAGCAAGAAACTAGCTCTGCTTTCCAAAATTGGTGTTAGAAAATAGTGGTATTTCTGAGAAATAGGAAATCTAATGAATAGGGCACTGTTTTAGGAATCAGGAGATCTGGCTTTCACCTTGGACTTTCTGTGGCAAGTGACTTAATTTTCAAAGCAACCATGAAAACAATCCTTGTGCCTGAAAAAATAATCCATCTCCCTCTTTTTCTTGATATGTTTGATTATCATGGGATTGTTTTCAGAATTAGAAGAATATGACTCAAGTTCAATTCAGGTCAGCAATCATTATTTTTTAAGACCTTATTCGTGTCAGACACTGTGCTAGTTTTCAGACATAAAAGTGAACAAGGCAAGGTCCCTGAGCGTTCATTAACTCATTCAATAAATGTCTATGGAGTACCTACTAGGTTATAGAAACTGTGCGAGGCCTGGGGAATCAAACAAAAACAGTTATTGCCCTCATGGAATTTACAGTATAGGAAAAGTTATAGACAGTGATAAATATTTAAGAACTAAGTCTCCAAAAAGTAAATCAAAACCATATGTATGTATATTAAATTTTACTAATAGAAAGGATGTGTAGCACACAATTTACAAATAATAATACATACCTTGTTATATAATTATTATAGCCTCTTGATTCTCACAGAAGGATGTCATTGATTTTGGCTGAATTCTTGCATCCATGGCCAACCTATGGCTTCAATGGACAAATGAATGTGATTCCAACCTGAACGTTGGTTGATATTTTCATTTAAGTTAAAGAGTAAGAAGAAAATGAGCAAAAAAGAGGAATGTCAGAATTTAATTTTTTTTGTCAGTGACTGAGTGATTTCTTGGATCACTGAGATAATAGTTTTTGAATGCTGGAAGAATATATCCTCAATTTTTTTTACTATTCACACCTTAACTGCCACAGACACAATGCATTTTTAAGTTTAATTGACATTGTTAATATTTTTCTCCATCTTTCTTAAGCCTAGACAATTAAAAAAACTAGTATCAATCTGTTGTTTGTAGCTTTTTAAAATTTCTGTGTTACAAATACTCCCACGAAGGCCACTTGAAGCTACTAATATGATTTCACTAAACATGAAGTTGGAAAGAGATATATAGCACATTATTATATAATATTTTACTAAAATAATAAAGAAGTGATGAGTTTTGAGTATCTATTGTTTTTGTATTTAACAATTTATTTCACTGTGAGTTGTAAGCTATATTAAATATTGTAAGTTAATTTAATTTAATTTTAAGGAATGGTTGTTTAAATTTGCTTACAAAATTCCTGAAAATAAAACTGTTTATTTTTTGTGAACTAGTATGAGCTGGCTTTAGCACCATTGGAAATTTTATATGATAATATCTTGCAGTAGTAATATTTGCACTTTCTCCACTTTCTTGTACTTAATCTTTTCCCTGTAACTCAGAGGAATTCATGTTGCCTTGAGAAGAAGTATGACCATTATTATAGTGGGAAAAAAACAGAAGGTCCTAATTACATGTGATAGTAACTGAACACAAGCATTCAGTATGGATTTATCCTGAAGTCCCAATAAAGTGACCCCCAAAAGGCATAAGCCAAAAAGGACCAGGAGAACAGGAGAGAAAGCAAGATAACATTTGAGGCATGGAAGCAGGTAAGTAACTGAAAATGAATATGATCGTATGGAGAAAGCTCAAAGTTAAACTTGCTGAGAGGAAAGTTAAAGCTGCTTCTCAACTTATGATGAGGTTACGTCTGATAAACCCATTGGAAGTTGAAAATATATTTATTTCATACACTTAACCTACCGAATGTCACAGCTCAGCCTAGCCTAACTTGGATATGCACAGAACACTTACATTAGCCTACAGCTGGGTAAAATCTTACTGCCACTGCCCAGTATCACAAGAGAGAGTATCTCAGAGAAAAGATCAAAATTCAAAATTCAAAGTACAGTTTCTACCAAGTGTGTATCACTTTCACACCACTGTAAAGTCCCAAAATCGTAAGTTAAAACATTGTAAGTTGAAGGCCATCTGTAATAATAAAATGATTCATGCTGTGAAATCCCTAAAAGCTCAGAAAATGAAATGTAAAATTGGAGGTAATCTCTGAGAGAGTAGAACCAAAAAATAAAAATGGAAATGTAAAAGAGATAAAAATAGAAACTTAAGAAAATTAAAGACCATTTGGCATCTAAATAATAACAGTTTCAGAAAGAAAGGATAGAGAAAACAGGAGATTGTCAAAGTAGTATTGCAGACATTTTTCCACAGTGGAAAGACATGACTTTCCAGAGTGAGAAAGCCCACAAAATGCTAACATGATAGATTTTGAAAGATCTACACTACAGCATGGCATGGGTAGTTTTATTTACTAGAATAAAAAGAAGTTCCAGGCCCTGGCTAGATAGTCTGTTGGTTAGAATGTCATCCCAATACACCAAGGTTGTTGGTTCGATCCCTGGTCAGAGCACATACACGATCCCTGGTCAGGGCACATACAAGAAGCAATCAGTGAATGCATAAATAAATAGAACGACAAATTGATCTCTCCCTCTCTCTCCATCCCCCCTCCCTAAAATCAGTTTTTAAAAAGTAGAGTAAAAAGAAGCTCCAAAGGGGAAAAAAGAGGCCACAAAGAAAGAGCTTGAATTTGGAAGGGATTGACTCTTCTGGCAATGCTCTGTTCAAGAAGAAAACAATGGAGCAATGTCTTCAAAAATCCAAGGAAAATAGTTGCAATCTAGATTTCTTTATTCAGCCAAACTTTCATTCATTTTCAGATATTCATGTTTTTAAAGGCTATTCTTAACATGTACCTTTTCTCAGGAATTACAGGAGTATGTGCTCCATAAAGCAAGGATGCAAAACAAGGAAGAAAGACTCAGAATTCAGAAAACGGGATCTGACACAGGGAGAGGAAAGGAGTCTCCAGGATGAGCCTTAGAGGGATTCCAGAGAGAGATTTGCACAACATTCCTAGAGAACAATGTGTTTGTATTGGGGTAAAGAAACAGAGGGTTCCACCAGGGATCTTGTCACAAAATGAATAAAAATGAAAAACAATCAAATGTATTTGAACATTATGAGAGGGAAGTTATAATTCTGGAGGAATGTTTGGGGATAAATTAGTTATATAGAAAACTAAGCAAACAATGAAGGCAATTGTTAATTCCAGGAGAAACAAAAGATTGTGCAAGAAAAGAAGTGTAATTACTATATACTGTAGGGTCATGTTGAGTTAGCTAAAAGTTACAAAAAAGGTAATCATATAGGGAAAAACAGAGGAGGAAAAGAATGTATGTGAACGTGTGTGATAGGATGTGGGTCAGGCAGTGTTTGTAAAACAGCTTAGGCTTCAACCTGCATGGCAGGAAGCCAAAAGATCTGAAACTGAGAGATCTTGAAAGAGCAGCAATATAAGGCTGTTACTTAGGAAAATGGAGACAAGTTCCAGAAGAATATTCAGCTATTATAATGAAAAATATGTTGTTTTTCAGAAGTGAGAATTGGGGATTGAGAAGGAGGAATAGTTACTGCTTTTTAAAAATTATGTCTCATAGTATCATTTGACTTTTTAAGTTCTGCACGAAGATAAATTATTGTTTTAATAAAGGAGCAAGAAGCACCCAACATTCTGTTTTTTCAAATAATCTTTTGAAAATAAAGACAATGTAGTAAAGACATTGTTAGTGGTATGTAAGGGAAAGCTTCAGCGCTAATGATTATTTATATAGTACTGGAGAGTGGTAATTACTATCCCTGTTACAAAAACAATCACATCCATAGATGTTCTAAAAGAAAACTATAGGGAATCATGGACGCTTAAAATAGGGGAACTCAATCTCATCTGGGGTTCGTGAAAGATTTCTGCACAGAAGCTTGTGGATCAGCTAAAGAGACAGATTGTAAGCAGATAGTTTCAACACAAGGAGGTAAGTAGAAATGATAGAAGTATACATCAATGGGCTTAGAGCACATAGAAAGGCAGTTAGCCCAGTCTGGATGGGTTAGGAAGGACACGCTAGAGTAAAGAGAATGGCTAAAGGTACGCAGGAGGGCAATAAAAGATGCAGAACAATAATCAAATGTTTCAGAAAGGTTTTGAACCTTTACATGCCTAGGTTGGAAGTTTCTAGATGAACGTTTTTGACTCAACTATCAGAATCATATCTGGTTTTAATATTTTAATATGTTTTTATAGACAAAATAATAGTAATTTTTAAACAGTTGTTATAGTAAAAACCTTTACTTATCTGGGCCTTGGCATATTTCTTTAAAGTTCTATTCCTTGTCTTACCTTGGAAATATAAGAAATAAGAGAAGGCAAGGGGTATTGAGAAATATTCACCCTAATTCTTACTCTTTTTTAAAACTTTAAGGCATTTATTTTAATTAACTTCATTCATTCACTTATTATATTCATTGGAATAAAAATACATATATTGCTCTGGCTGGTGTGGCTCAGTGGATTGAGTACTGGCCTGTGAACCAAAAGGTTGCAGGTTCAATTCCCAGTCAGAGCACATGCCTGTGTTGCAGCCCAGGTTCCCCTGTTGGTGCTTGGGAGAGGCAACCAATCAATGTATCTCTTGCACATTGATGTTTCTCTCCCTCTCTTTCTCCCTCTCTTCCCTTCTATGTCTAAAAAAAAAGTAACTAAATATATAGATTATTTACCCATAAATGCTTAGTACCTTAATTACAAGTACCATATTTGAAGAAACTTGAAAATCATTCCATTAAAAAAGTACAAAAATTATCTTTCTTTTGTCCTTATAATTCATAGTATATTCAAAATGACATTTTTACAGCAGTTAAACCTTTAATTAAAAGATTAGAATCCAGTTTTATAAGTCTAACAAAATGGCTATATTTTAAATTCAATTATTTGATAACCTTGAATCTTTACACTAGTCTGACTGAACCAAGAATTTACAGACGCTGGACAATAAAAACAAGCTAAGGGAACTCCAGTCCTATTCCTAGCTATTAAAGTTCTCTAGGTTTGCTTCAGTCTGGCTTCTCAATCAGATTCATTAGCCAGCAGCTTCTGGACTTTGTCTCCTCTTTATGGCCATGAGTTTTGTTGCTTCCTGGGTTTGATGATGAAATCTGCCTTTCTCACTTGGACCCTTGGCACAGAAGCTCACTTTTCCCAGCCCCATGAACAATGGGGAAAAGATTTTATTCTGTTCAGTCACCTGACCAAGTTTGTTTGAAGATACGCTTTAAGGTCTGGAAAAATATAGTCCATGTAGAGTTCTCTATGCAGTGGAATTGTTAGAGATTTTTATTCTTTTTTGTTCTAAGTTTTTTCTCAAACATGGGAAGAAACAAGGGTAACATACATATCCTCTTCACCCAGCACAGATCAACTTTTCTGTGTTTTAGTTTTTAACTTTCGTAGTAAGATGTTAACAAAGGACTCCTTGGCTAAACAAACAAACAAAGCTCTTAAAATCACTTGTACACTCAACATGTCATTTAATTCTCAAAACAACCCAGCAAGGATGATCAATCTTTTTTTTTTTTAATTCTACTTGGGTGATAAGGATATGGAAAACAACAAAAAAATTGACTGAGCCTCCTTTATACAGCTGATTAGCTTTATATATGGGACTAGAATTCAAGGTCAAAAATAATTATGGTATAAATTGTCTGAAAATTGAAGGTGGCAGTTTCTTGTGGTTACCAAAGTGTGAGCCCAAAATTAGATTTTTAATATTCATTCACCAGTCATAGCTCTCCCTGATCCTGCTGGACTCACCAATACCACATTACCCTATCTAAGGATTAACTGTCCCCACTTCAATGCTTTGGTAATCATTTTTCTAAATTAAACATTGGGATTTGTAATCTAGCAAAAGAGCTCTTACTGAAATGCATGAATTAATTTAGAGAGAAAATCTTCCAGAGACATAGAAGTTAAAATCCAGTAAAGAAATAACCTTTGTTTTAGAAAAAAAAAAAAAAGAAAGAAAGAAAGAAAAGAAATCAGGTCTTTTCTGGAAAATCTGGGACATTGAATCATTGGGCGTAATGTGCTTCCCCCTAGGGACATAGGTCACTTTCAATATTTGCCAAAGTATTAGATCATTTCTAAGCTTTAATAACTGAGCTGTTTCAATGTGTTTTGGTAAAAGTTTAAAATCTCCCTGGCCCCATTTTATCAAACATATATCTTTGATTATATAACGTCTCTTCCTTAGGATATTAGTGAGAGAATAACCATCTACTTAATTTTTATCATGTCTGTAGAAGAGCTCTGGAAGAGGGTTTGGAGAAATAGGAGGAATTTGTAACCTAAATAGGAAAGCACTTAATTATTCACCTGACTAAAAGTGTGTCAATCTCTGCTTCTCAAATAAACTGAAAATCAGGGGTAAACTTTAGATCAAAAACAGACACTCAGAGATCAAATAAGGACACAGGTATATAAAAAAAAAAAGAGCTGAACCAAATTTGTTGTGGAATAATCAGAAAATAAAGATACTTAAAAAAAAAAAAAGAATAAAAACTACCTGAAATTCTACTAGCCAGAGATAAGATTAAAATTTTAAGATATATACTTTCATACTTTACATGCATATATACATATGTATAATAAAAGCTATACATTCTGTTTTATAATCTGCTTTTTAAAATTCATTAATATATCATAAATATATTTCTATGTGAAATGAGAAGATAAAATGTCATGTTAGTTACTACATAGAATTTTATTAACTTATCAAAATTGGTATAGAAAATCTTTGGTTTGTTTCTGAATTTTGATATTTATAAACATTAAGATGATAGACATTGTTATAATCAAAACCTTTGGAATCCTTTGTTTATCCCTGAAGATAAACTCTGGGAAGTGGAATCGTAAAGTATATTTGTTAAAATTCTTTGCTTGCAAGCAACAGAAACCCAGCTAGAACTAGCTTAAGGAAAAAGGGAGAATTTATTGACTTATATTCATTCAAGAATTTAAAAAAATGATTAGAGCTTTTTTCTGGCTTTCGGCCTAGAGGGGGGGCAAAGGTGCAACTTTCTTCAGTGGTCCCAAATCTGGCTTTATCCGACACCAGCCACCTCCACCATGCCACCGAAGTTCAATCCAAGTGAGATCAAAGTCATATACCTGAGGTGCCTTGGCAGGGAAGTTGGTGCCACATCTGTCCTGGCCCCCAAGATCAGGCCCCTGGGCCTGTCTCCAAAAAAGGCTGGTGATGACATCACCAAAGCAACCAGTGATTGGAAGGGTCTAAGGATGACAGTGAAACTGACCATCCACAACAGACAGGCGAAGGTAGAGGTGGTGCCTTCTGCCTCTGCCCTGATCACCAAAAAGAAGCAAAAAACCATTAAGCTCCGTGGGAATATCACTTTTAATGAGATGGTCAACATTACTGGACAGATGTGGCACCAATCTTTAGCTAGAGAACTCTCTGGAATCATTAAAGAGATACTGGGGACCGCCCAGTCTGTGGGCTACAATTTTGATGGCCGCTGCCCTCAGGGCATCATAAGTGACATCAGCAGTGGTGCAGTGGGATGCCCGGCTAGTTAAGAACTACAAAGAAAAATAATACAATTAAAGATAATTTGACAACCAAAAAAAAATTTTTAATTAAAAATCATTAGAGGTTTTGCTCATTGAAAACTATAAAGATGTGTTTATTTCTGTCTGATGTCCAATGTCTAAATATAATTTGTCTGCTTTTTAAATTTTTTCAGAAGGGAGGGTAAATGTGGCCCCTATCATTGCATTTTGGTCCAAAATAAAGTCTCTAATTCAACAATTATTTTGGGAGCGTCTATCATGTGCCAGGCACTTGGGATCCCTGTTTTTGTAGAGCACTTGACCAAACTACAAAGGTTGGAAGTTGAGCTGGTTCCAGGGACAGCAGGACTTGGGGATATAAATGCTACCAGATTTCAAGGTCTCTGTCTCTCTTTGGGAATTGACCTTAGACAAAGGGAGGCTCCTCCTTCAAGGTTATGCCTCCTCCCTAGTAGCAACTTGCATTCAAAGCCTGATCATTGAAGGACACCAAGGCCTCACCTCTTGCCTTGATTCAAAATATATCTGATGGGCCATCCCAGCTTTAGAGGTGTTAGGTTTGTGCTGGGAATAAGGGAGGAGACGGGTGGACCAGTTCAAAGCCTTTACTGAAGATGTTCAAGCAGGCGGGCTGAGTCTGAGCAGGCAACGGCAGTAAGGAAAGGGGTAGAGGAATTTTTAAAGGCATGGAGCAGGCCCCCAGGGGGGTGAGTCACCCTGCTGGTCAGCTCCAGAGTCCAGGATGTATGTGAAGCAACAATGCCCTCTGGTTAGGGATGGTTGCAGTGGGAACAGAAAATCCCTGAGATTTATGGCCCTTGTTTCTGGGAAATGCTCAAGGGAGAGGGGAACCGATTCTCAGCAGGATGCCGGCGGCTATGTCTCCATTGCCTCAGATATAGGGAACCTTGTGATTGGGTGCATGGCCAGTGACACAGACCCTCTTTGTTTCAACACCGGTGTTGGCTCAGGTCATGTAAGACTGCAGGCCATGGTTCCCAAGAACACAGTGACCACTGACCATAGCCTGTTTTGCAAGGCCTGACACAGGCGGCAGGTTTTGGGGCAGGCAACATGGGGTCTCTGGCTCTAACAAGAGGTACCCATGGGACCAGTTGAGGAGCCTGAGTAACTTGAGAAGGTCTGGCTCTTGGCAGATCTGAAGGAAAGGGTTGAATTTATGTTTTAATTCTGACAGATAGGAGAGAAATGGAGAAAAGTAAATATGAAGTAAAATCATAAGACTGTTTCAATTAAGAAAGACCAACCACCTGGCCATGAGACCCCTCTCTAGGACTCTGAAGATCTTCATCAAGTGCTGAGTGGAAGTAGGTTTCTGGTGAAAGCAGTGAAAAGACTGGGCTTCCCTCCTGGGCTGGCCTAGGATGGAATAGAACTGTAAAGCAAGCACAGGTCTACTTAGGAGTTTAGAGACAGTCTGAGGAAAGAAGTGCTAGAACTTTTCAGGAACAGTGACAGCACTATAAACTCTAGAGGCTATAAGGTTTAACTAGTGAATATCTGGATGTATTGGTCAGTAGCAAATATTTTAGAGAATAAAGTATAGCATTATTCTCCAAACATCTGAGAAACTAATAGTAAAATTAACAAATGCCCCCCACCCCTTACCCCAATCATAGCACAATAAGATAAAGGTAAAATGGTCTCGGAATACAAAGGTCCTGAACAACTAATTGATATATTAAAGCAAATATATATTTTTATGTCATTGCTTAGCTTTGTAATGCAGAGAAAAACTGGGGGAAGAATTAGACGGGTCTAAAGTTATAATAAAAAAAAGAGACAGCAAGGAAAAAAGGAAACATTTTTCTAAGGAGAATTTAAGAAATAAATTATGGCAACAATAAAAAAGAAATAAATTATGTTCATCCATCTATAAAACAGATAAAAATAATCAAAATTCTAGGCTCAATAAAAAATTTCCCAAAGTGGTCCTTTATGTTGTATTAATTAAAAAATAAACAAAAAATAACAACACCCTTCCCTCCTTAACTGTCTACTGAAGAGGTACCTCTGCAAATGAATACAAATATTGATTGCAAATCCTACCAGAAGATAGACAAATGAATTAGATAATCCTCAGAAAGCCATTTCTACCCTGTTACTGGGATCTTTTGATGGTGTGACCTGAGGATTACAAGCACAAATCTGAACTGAAAATAAATTAAGAGTGCCATCTACTGGCAGTTTATTGGAATCAGTTTTATTCATTTGGCTTGTATGCCAAATATACTTCCATAATAGCACTGTGATCAACTTTGTGGATAAATTTAATCTGAACAACCTTCATGCTATACCTTGTATGAAAGAAGATACCTTGAAATACAGACACCCATGTTTAGGAATCGTTCTTTGGGATTTGGCCAACGTGGCTATTAGTAAGAATGATGACAGGTTATACGATGTTTAGTAAAGTAAAGATAATAATATGTCCCGCACTGGTTCATGTACTTTACTTATATTAATTTTTTATAGTCTTCACAACAACCTTGTAAGGTATTTGCTATTATTATTCTTATTTTTCAGATGAGCACAGAGAATTAGATATTTTGTCCCAAAGTCAGGCAACTAGTAAGTGTCAGAGCTCGGATTCTGACTCAAGCAATTTGATTGCAGAGTCTATACTCTTAACCATAACCAGAAAAAAAGTCTATTGAATTCATATTGTGTAATCAGCATTGTTATGGCTTATAGTGACACTAAGACAAATTTGAGAAAGTAACAGTTAGTCAGGATGAAAATGCAAACATAGATACATTTTAGTATAAATAATGTGGTAAGTTAATTAACACATGCAAAGAGTGCTCAGAGACCACTAAGTTTCAGCCTAATGTAGAAAAAAGGGGATAATATCTTAGCTTGTTCCACTAGTCATTGCACCAACCACACTAAAACATAATTGCCTGTTTACTTTTCTGGACTGCGACTCAGGGGCTATGTCTACTTGCTCACTCCCCCCACTTTGGTCCTCACCCCATATTGGACATTAATGAATATTTGTTTAATGAATAAATGTAATTCACTATTGAGAAAAAAATCTGAGACACAGAGTGATGAGAAATCAGCCTGGAGGAGTGTGCAAAGGCCACGCCCAGAGAGCTTGATACGCTATATTAAGGAGCTATTCTGTTGAACTGTTCTACTATTCCTACATGATCTCACATTTTCCATGGTTTCAAGACTCACATGATTTTCATTTTTTCTCTAGGACTGTAGTAAAGTAATTGTGAATGCCTGCTTGGAGTGTCAGATTGGGATATCCTGGAGGTATGTAAGACTTAAGATGTTAACATATTCAAAGGGAACTCATTTTCGTCTCTATCATTAAATCTATTATTTTACCTGTATTTGTTTATTTTAAAAATTGAGGTATAATTTACATAATATTAAATTCACTCTTTTCAAATGTACAATTCAGTGTTTTAGTATATTTACTAAATATACTAAATTTACTAAATATTCCTTCACCTTTTCACCTATTCCCCTAACACCCCTTCCCATCAGGTAACCATCAAACCATTCTCTGTATCCATGATTCTGTTTCTGTTCTACTTGTTTGCTTATTTATTTATTTATTTTAGATTCAATTATTGATAGATATGTATTTATTGCCATTTTATTGTTCAGAGTTTAGATCTCCTTCTTTTTCTTAAATAAGCCCCTTTAACATATCATATAATAATGGTTTGGTGAGGATGAACTCCTTTAGTTTTTTTCTTGCCTGTGAAACTCTTTATCTGCCTCTTGATTCTAAACAATTGCTTTGCTGGATAGAGCAATGTTGATTGTAGGCCCTTGCTTTTCATCACTAACTATTTCTTGGCAGTCCCTTCTAGCCTGCAAAATTTCTTTTGAGAAATCAGCTGACAGTCTTATGGCAACTCCCCTGTAGGTAACTACCTGCTTTTCTCTTGCTGCTTTTAAGAGTCTCTCTTCACTTTTAACCTTTGGCATTTTAATTATGATATGTCTTAGTGTGGGCCTCTTTGCACCCATTTTGTTAGGGACTCTCTGTGGTTCCTGGACTTGTACATCTATTTCCTTCACCAAATTAGGGAAGTTTTCTTTCACTATTTTTTCAAATAGATTTCCAATTTCTTTTTCTTTCTCTTCTTTTTCTGGCACCCTTATGATACAACTGTTGATATACTTGAATTTGTCCCAGAGGCTGCTTATACAATCCTCATTTTTTTGGATTCTTTTTCCTTCTTGTTGTTCTGATTGGTTGTTTTTTGCTACCTTATGTTCCAAATCATTGATTTGATTCTAGGTTTCATCCACTCTGCTTTTGATTCACTGTAAATTGTTCTTTATTTCAATTAGTGTATCCTTTGTTTCTGACTGAATCTTTTTTATGCTGTCGAGGTCCTCACTAAGTTCCTTGAACATCCTTATAACCAGCGTTTTGAACTTTGCATCTGAAACATTGCTTATTTCCATTCTGTTCAGTTCTTTTTCTAGAGTTTTGTTCTGTTCTTTCATTTGGGCCATGCTTATCTCCTCATTTTAGCAGCCTCCCTGTCTTTATTTCTATATATTAGTAGAGCTGTTACAACTCCCTGTCTTGGTAGTGTGGACTAATGTAGTAGATGTCCTGTGAGGTCCACTGGCATGGCTTCCCCTATCATCCAAGCTGGGTACTTGAGGTGTGCCCTTTTGTGGGCTGAGTACACCCTCCTCTTGTAGTTGAGACTTGATTGCTGTTGGCAGGTCAATGGGAGAGATTTACCTAGGCCAGTCAGCAAGGACTAACTGTGACCACTGACCACCAGCCTTCACCCTCCATGGAGGATCAGCTGTGCAGGGGCCCACTCCACAGAGTAGGCTTACTTCAGCAGGGCTCCGGTCCCCACTTGTGTTCTGTCTGAGGCCACTTTTATCATAAGCTATAAAACAATCTGCAGCTGACTGCTTCTTGTGTTGGCCTTGGAATTGCCCTAGTGAGGCCAGGCTATGAACCAAGGCCAGCTGCTACTAGACCTGGAGCCATTTAGCAAGGTACAGGGGCTTGCTGAAGGCACTTGCTGCTTGTTTGAGAGGATTTAGGAAGATCAGAAGCTTAGTCAAGACAAGTCATTGATATGGAAAAGCCACTGTTTGCCGCTTGGATAGGCTTGTAAGTAGGGTAGGGCAGAGTCTCAAGGAATCACCAGGGTGGGGCAAACAGTTTGAGCCAGGTTGATGCCATCTCAGATATGGTGCCTGCCATGCTCTGTGGCTCTGGGGTGGAGAGCTCAGAAGAGGAACAATGGCCTCTGCCAGGAGTTTTGTCTTAGAGAAAGCTGTCCCCCAGTTCTTGCCATGATGCTAGACACTTCAGTTCCTGCCCATATGCCACTGGTGCCCTTCAAGCTGCTGCCTTGGTGCTGGAGCTCAGAGGGAGTGAGCTTGAGTAAGTCCACGTGCAGGCCCTTTAAGAGGAACTGCCTGGGGATCCAGCAGTTTGTTCCCTTGACTCAATCTCCAAAGGGACTTATACTCCCGGCATTGGAACCCTTGGCTGGGGCACCTACTGTGGGGCTGGGACCCCTTGCTCCCAAGATATCCCTTCTGACTTTTATCCACCATATGTGAGTGTGGGACCAGCCTCTTCTACGTCTCCATGTCCCTGTGCTCCCTACCAGTCTGGATGGATATGGTTTCTTCTTTAATTCCTTGGTTGCAGGACCTCCATTCAACTCAATGTCTGCCAGTTCTGAGTGGTGCTTGTTCTACAGTTCAGCTGCAATTGTGATGTGGCTGCATGAGGGGGCGGGCGGTGCTTGCCCGTGCCGCTGCCATAGTGGAGCCACAGCCGTGCATTTTTCACTTCTAGCAATTCTGTCTGGTCTTCTTCAAATCGATCTGGTTTTTAAAAACACTATGATTCTTATCCTTTTTTTTCTTTTTAAAATCACTTTAAACATTCTTATTTCATAAGCTCTGTCAAATAATCATATTTCCAGATATTCTTGGGTTTCTAAGTACTTCTGTTGGCTATTTCACTCATGATAAATTGTTCTGTGTGTGTGTGTTTCTTTTTAACCAGATTGTGACCATATCTTAAACAAATTAGGAATTTTGTGGTGGCCTGAGTTTTAGGGTCTATTCTTTCAAGAAAGTCTCATTATTTGCAGATTCCATATTTGCAAACTCATCTACTTTCTATAATTTGTTTATGTTCCCCAAACCCACAGTTATGGCCCTTCCTCTGTCATCAGTGGGCATGTTCACGCATGGAGCTGTGAAGAAGGAGTTCCCCACCCACATTCCCAGCTGAGGTCAAGCAAGGTGACACTTGGCCTTCTTGTTTCTGCTCTTACATGGTAAATAAGTGTCCCTTTTGTGGTATGTTTATTGCTACGTTTTTCATTTTTCACTTTCCTAGGCTTTTTCTTGGCAATTTTGTTGTTTGAAATGGCCCCCAAGTAAGCGCTGAAGTGCTGTGTCTAGGGTGCCTAAGCGCTAGAGGTTGTGATGTGACTTACAGAGAAAATACCTGGGTTAAAAAATCTTCATTCAAGGTATGAGTTATAGTAAGTTACTAAGGGTTCAATGTTAATAAATCAATAACACGTATTATATAATGTGTCTTTAAACAGAAATACACATAAAACAAGGTTTTATAGACAATGAAATAGTAAAGTCATATTAATGCAGTGTAAATGGTATGTGTGGGGAGTGAGGAGGTAGGTAGTTTCAGTGTTACTGTCCAAGCTGTGGGGTGGGAGGACATATTTTGGTTCTTTGATTCATTTTACATCAATTTCTCAACTTTAGGATCCCTATCATACATGGAGTATAACTCCAGGCCTCAGTGAAGGCAGGCCCAAATTTAAAAAATCTGAAAATCTATAAAATCCAGCCCCCCACCCCCTTTTATTTTCTACCAACATTCTAGAATAAGATAGCAAGATAGCTACATTTACCTCCAGATTTCCTTTTCTTCCTTCCTTCCTTCCTTCCTTCCTTCCTTCCTTTCTTTCTTTCTTTCTTTCTTTCTTTCTTTCTTTCTTTCTTTCTTTCTTTCTTTCTTTCCTCTTTATCTCTTTCTCCTTTTCACTCAGTATATATTTCCTATATACTTTGTATTGAAAGAGTTTGGGGATTTTCTTGTTCAAAATATTATCTTTGTACTTGCAGCCAAGATAGAGGCACGGGTAGACACAATTTGCCTTCCTCCACAACCATAAGAAGGAACACAACTACCTCAAAACTAAAAACAACCAGAACGACCAGAAAATCGAATTCTATGGAAGTTCAACAATCAAAGATATAAAGAAGTGATACTCATCTAGGCAGGTGCAACAGCTTCACCTAAGACACAGAGGCAAACACAGTAGCCTGTCAAGTTGAGGAGACACAGAAGTATGGCCCAAAAGAGGAAACAGATCAAATTCCAGTGGGAGAACTAAGTAATGAGGAGATAGCCAACCTAAAAGAAGAAGAGTTCAAAACACTGGTGATAACAATGTTCACAGACTTGGCCAACATGCTTGAGTATGGCAAAAGCATAGAGAAGGAGTGAAAATTATACTAAGTAAAATGAAAGAAAATACACATGAAACCAATGGTGAAGGGAGGGAATCTGGGGTTGAAATCAATGATTTGGAACATAAGGAAGAAATAAACAGTCAACCAGTACAGAATGAAGAAAAAAGAATTGAAAAAAATGAGGAGAGGCGTAGGAACCTCTGGGACAACTTTAAATGTACCAACATCTGAATCATAGGGGTGCCAGAAGGACAAAAGGAAAAGGAAGAAATAGAAAACTTATGTGAAAAAATAATGAAAGAAAACTTCCTAAATTTGGTGAAGGAAATAGACATACAAGTCCAGGAAGCAAAGAGAGTCCCAAACAAGCCAGACCCAAAGAGGACCACACCAAGACACATCACAATTAAAATGCCAAATATTAAAGATAAAGAGAGAATCTTAAAAGCAGCAAGAGAAAAGAAGAGAGTTACCTACAAAGGGGTGCCTATAAGGCTATCAGCTGATTTCTCAAAAGAAATTTTGCAGGCAAGAAGGGACTGGCAAGAAGTATTCAAATTGATGAAAAGTAAGGGCCTACAACCAAGATTACTCTAGCCGGCAAAGCTATCACTTACAATGGAAGGGCAGATAAAGTACTTCCCAGACAATTTAAAGCTAAAGGAGTTCATCATCACTAAGCCAATATCATATGAAATATTGAAAGGACTTATTGAAGAAAAAGAGAAGATCAAAACTATGAACATTAAAATGACAACAAACTCACAACTATCAACCACGAAATCTAAAAAGTAAAACCAAAAACAAACTAAGCAAACAGCCAGAATAGGAACAGAATGATAGGTATGGGGATCAGTTGGATGGCTATCAGCTGGGATGGGGAAGGGGGAGAAATGGTGATATGGTGCAGGGATTAAGAAGCATAATTGCTTGGTACAAAATAGGGCAATGTTAAGAATAATATAGGAAAGGGTGAAGCTAAAGAAATTATATGCACAACCCATGGACATGAACTAAGGGGGGTGGGATTTCTGGTGGTAAGGAGGTTACTGGGTCGAGGGGAGCAAAGGGAAAACAAATTGGGACAACTGTAACAGCATAATCAATAAAATATACTTAAAATATTATCTTTGTCACATTTTTTTCAATGATAGCTGATATTCAATAGTGTTTTATATCAGTTTCAGGTGTACACCTCTGTTACTTTTATAATGAAGAAAACAGATCTTTAAGAGTCCATATATACCCTTGACCACCCAGCTAAGGATATATGTGCAACAAATACTTCAAGTACTATATTTTGCAGAACAGAAAATAAGCAATGCTATCCAAGGAATATGAAGTAAAAGGGAGAGCCTGAGATTTAGATTTAGATAATTTTAGATGCAAATTCTACTTCTCTCCCTTATACCTACGGGATCCTGAGCAAATCAGTGAACTCTCAGCTTCACTTTCCTCAGCCCTGCAATAAAGACAGACAACAGGTAGAGCTGAGACTAGAATATATCAGGTATTTGCTGAGATGTAAATGACTAAGAGTTTAAAACAATAGCTTCCAAAGTGTGTTCTGTAGACTTCTGGAGTTTCCAAGACCTTTTAAGACGTCTGCATTCAAAACTTTTAAAATAATAATTCTAAGACATTATCTGCCTTTTCACTATATTGACATTTCCACTGAAGTACTGGGACTTAATAAACATGATTTTTCACAGCTTTTGTGTTCTGGAGAGAAATAAAGAATGAACATCAGGAAGAGTTCTCTTCTGGGTACCTTTTCATCTAAAAAATTGCATCTAATGTTTTTATAATTTTTATTAAGAGTTTTGTGATATCAAGTTTTAATATTAATATCAACTTAACATTAATATTTAGTGAATAGCCTTTTTCTGAACCTTCCTCCAGTTGAAAGTTTGAGACTTTGCTTTTAGGTCAATGACACATTGCCACTATTAGACTCTTTTCCTCTTCTTCCAAGATCACTGAATTATTGAGTGTCCAAATGCCCAAAATAGTTAATTTTGTATTGTGCAAGAGAGAGCAAGAAACCGAGAGAGAGAGAGAGAGAGAGACAGATAACCCACAGGAAGGGAGAGAGACACACACAAAGAAAGAGAGATTATTTTTAGATTCAGAAGAATCTGAAATTGGGCCAGGCTGAAATTTAGACTAACAGATGTAATGTTCATGAGCAGTATCTAACTTGCTATCTTTCCCTGGAAAGACTGTAAGGTAGAAAAAAGAGCATGGTTTTAAAGAAAATGTTTAGGAACAGTTCATAATAACATGGAAATGTGTTTTATGTTTTAATGGCAAGTGAAAAGAGCTGGGTAAACAATTATGCTGGTAAAATAATCACTACTCTGTCAAACAAATAAAAACTACACTTAGAAAAAGGTATCAAAAGATACAGATAAAATATGAACAATGGTTGCCTTTAGGTATTTTGAACCACTTTTTTTTCTTACTGCTTTTCTCCCTTAATACATTAGTTCTGCCACCAGCGCCAAGAGGAACCACTGTTTTCTGTCCTCATGCCTTAGAGGCCACACATACAACATACCCATAAAAATCATAGTAAAAACACAAGGGTATCATTCTCATTCTCAACCTGACTCAGCACTAATCCAATGCAACCCCTCTCCCTAAACATCCGTTCTCATGACCAGCATTGTTCAGGCCCCAGGGAAACGCTTTCCCACATCTCTTGTCCCACAAAAGGCAACTATGTTCAGATGCCTTGATGCTGGGGGCAACATCAAAGATAAACACTGCTTCAGGGTATGGAGAGGATTTGAGTGGTGAAATGTTTAGATGGGAGAAAAGACTTTTTTCAAACCTTTTTTCCCTCAAATTTATGTATGGAATAGATTCTTACATAGCAAAGAATCACTTTGCAATACACCTAGGCATTCACTTTCTTGCTTTTGTTCTTATTCCAATTTGTGGTTTCTGGGTACTTATGAATCAGCATGGTATTTGCAGCCATCGTGTGTGGTGACTGTGGAAGATGTTTCCAAAATGGCCTCCAATAATTCCCACCTACATGAATGCATGCCCCTGTGTAATCATCTCTGCTTGAGGGTTAGCTAGATTTAGCGAATTGTTTCTAATAAGTGGAATAGAGCAAAAAGAATGGGATGTTAATTTCGTGATTGGATTTTAAGACTATGACTTCCTTCTTGCTGGCAGACTTTCTCTATTGCTTTCTTGGCTTACAGCCACTGAAGAAACAAGCTTGCTATTGTTGAATAGGCCCACAGGGCAAAGAACTGAGTGGCTATGGCCAACAGCCAGGGAGGAACGAAGGCCCTAGTCCAACAACCTTCAGTGAACTGAATCCTGCCAACAACCACTGGATGAACTTGAAAGCACATCCTTCCCCAGTCATGCCTTCAGATGCCATGGCCATCACTTTGGTTGCGTTGTCAGAGACCAGGAGGCAGATGACCCAACTATGTCATGCTCAGATTCCTAACCCATAAAAATTGTAAGATAATAAACATTGTTTTTAAAAACCACTAAGAGATGGGTAGTTTGTTATACAAAATATGTAACTAATACAGTGGCTGAGAAACATTTTGCAATTTTAAATATTATATATTACTCTTAAATGTATAACATCTAGGTCTAAACATAGAAGTATATTAGTTATTTTAGAATATGATTAGCAATGTCAGACACCTATTCATGTACTTATTGTTCATCTGTATATATCCTCTGGAGAAGTGTCTTTCAAATCCTTTGTCCATCTTTTATTTGGATTGCTGTCTTTTTGTTATTGATCTGTAAGTTCTTTATATATTCTGAATATTTGACCCTTTGCAGATATATAACTTGCAAGTATTTTTTCCCAGTCTGTATATTGTCTTTTCATTTTGTTCAGAGTGCCCTTGGTTGCATGAAATTTTTTAATTTTGATGAAGTTCAATTTATCACTGTTTTCTTTTTGCTTATATTTTTGGTCATTCTGAGAAGCCATTGCCAAGTCCAGGGCATGGAGATTTACTGGTATGGTTTCTTTTAAGAGTTTATCATTTTAACTTTTATATTTAAATCTTTGATCAATTTTTAGTTACTTTTTGAATACAGGGTGAGGGAGGAATCCAATTTTATTCTTTTGCTTGTTGAAGAGATTTTTTCCTTTTCTTTTTGCAATTGAGCAGTCTTGGCATGCACTGCTTTTTTCTTCATTTTTTGAAATTGTGGTAAAATACACACACACAACATAAAACTTACTATTTTAACCATTTTAAGTGTACAGTTTAGTAGCATTAAGTACGTTCATATTGTTGGGCAACAATGACCACCATCCATCTCCAGAACTTATTTCTTCTAACAAAAGTGAAACTCTATATCCATTAGATGAGAACGCACTATTCCTCCATACCCCACACCCTTGGCAACCACCGTTCTACTGTCTGTGTCTGTGAATGTGACTACGCTAGGTACCTCATGTAAGTGGAACCGTATAGTATTTGTCTTCTTGTGACTGCCTTATTTCACCCAGGATATGTCCTCAAGATTCACCCATGATGTAGCATGTGTCCGAATTTCTTATTTTTCAAAGGGTGATAATATTCCATTATATTTACATACCATATTTTGCTTATCCTCTCATCTGTTGATGACACTTGGGCTGCTTCTGGCTTTTAGCTATAGTGAATAAGGCTGCTACAACATGGGTGTACAGCATGCACTGTTTTATATTTGGGAGAAAAACTTCCCCCAGAAGCTCCCCAGAAAATTTCCCCTTACATCTCAGTGCCTGGAATTATGTCACATGTTCATGCCTAAACCACGAAAGTGGGCCACAGCCCTGGTCGGATAGCTCAGTTGGTTAGAGCATTGTCTGCATATGTCAAGGTTGCAGGTTTGATCCCTGGTCAGGGCACATACAAGAATCAACTAGTGAATACATAAATAAGTAGAACAACAAATCAGTGTTTTTCTCCTTCTTTCCTCTCTCTAAAGTCAACAAATGAAAAAATTATAAAAAAGGAAAGAAAGTGGGCCACAATGTTGGAATTAGAGTCTAAACTTTAGGTAACTCATCATTCATGCCTTGTAGGGCTTGGGAAAGTGTCCCTCCCCTAAAGCTCTTAGCTTCGAGGAGGAGGGTGCCTTCCATTATAAGGAAGGATGTGAGTGTTTGTAAGCAAGTCAGTTACACTCTCTGCTGTCAAGATTGGTGAAAGCTATGCACATGGGTTAGGGTCAACCACAGACATACATAGGACTTCTGTTTTGAAACTTTGAGGCTAGTGAATACTACCTCATCCTGTCATCCTTCATCATCATCTTTCTTTTCATGTTCTCACCTGTGCTTCCTTTGCAATGACCCAATCTCCCACTACTTTGCTCCCTTCCAAATATTTCCATTCTTTTTCTTCTGCTCTTATTTACTATATCCTTATTCTCCTTACAGAATTCTTGCTTCACTTCTTGGTCTTCAAGAATACTGACTCTTCCCTGAAGATTTTATCCATCTGTAACTTTCTTGAATTTTTTTTTTTTGTGTGTGTGTCTTTTTGGTGTAATTTGTTCATGAACACCACATCCAGAGATGAGTTCAGCTCTCTTCTCATTATTTAGTGCTATATAATTCAGTAGTCCTTTGCTTTAATGTAAAAATCCTGTACCTTAAGGAATTTCATGATATTTGCATACTCGTATACCTTTCTCCGTCTTACCTCATCTCGTCACATTTTGGTTGGTTGGTTTCTAGCTTAGATTCCCATCCACCTAGTTCACAGTCTTATCTGTGCCCATGGTTTCAACTGTCTTCTAAAGCTGATGACTTCCCATGCTAAACACTCAGCTCAAATCTTCCTTTTAAGCTCCAAATCAAATTCCCTCCTGGGCACAGTTACCTGACAACTCCAAAGCTTTTCTAATTCAACATGTGGAAGGTTGAAAAACAGGAACCTTGGAGTGTTTCTTGACTCCTTCTCTCCCTCATATTTTGACTCTATTATCCTAATATTTCTGTCCATTTTTCTCTTTCCTTATCACTATTTCAGATATCACTTAAAAAAACAAAACAAAACCCTGAAATATAAAAACAATCTCCCAACTGGTCCTTCTAGTGAAAGCCATTCTTAATAATATTGCAACCAGCTGCCTAGTATACAATCTAAGTATGTCATTTCCTAAGTAGTTCCTGTTATAACTGGATTCAAGCCCAAGATTCTTATCATAGTTTACAAGGCCCTTTATTAAATAGCTTCAGTCTGTCTTTCCAGCCGTACTTTCATGTGCCCACTTTCATGCTCCAGCTGTAATGAATTTATGGGTTATGCTCAACTAACTGGTTGAACTTCCTTCTTCTGAAGCTAGTTAATAATTATTTTTGTCATTTAAGTTATGTCAGTATTTCCTCCTTTAGGATTCCTTAATTTGAGAGTAACTGACACTCCTTTTTCTCATAACACCTTGTCCGTACTTCTGTCATAACATTTATCACACTGTAGGGGGAACCGTAAGTTTCTTCTCTGAATTTTCTTCACATTTCCAGGATTTAGCACCATGCTGAGTTATTTAATAAATACTAGCCGTGAATAGATCCTGTGCTGCATTTCTAGGTTAAGGTTGACTTTGTAGCACCTGTGAAGTGTATATAAATGGAAAAAGGGGATAGAATAACATTGCACTTAGGAGGGAAGCTGAGTCCACTGAAGATGCTTTCAAGATTATGGGAATCCTGTGAATGTTTGCAGGCTGAGGTAAAGGGGGGAGTGGAGAGAGGTTGAAGATCCAGGTGAAGTGACAGAAATAAAGTCACTTGGAAATGAGGAAAGGTTTCACCAAATTTTGCCTAAAACAATTTTTTAGCCTTTGAAAGTCTACAAAGTACTCACTTCACCAAGGTTGAGTTCAATTTACCTCAAAATAATACTCCTCATCAGGCATTCATTGTACTCATTTACTTATTAAACAGAACCTTCATCCTTCCCTAAATCTGGGAGGGAAATGGATAAGAAGTATAGTAGGTAGAAGTTATGGATTAAAAGTTTACTAACAAAAATCTGGTGCTCTATTATGCTTAATATGCTTCTAGAATGGCTAGTATGCTTTTAAACTATATGCATGGGATATGATGACATTTTAGAAAGGGCTTGATGCTTAAAATAAATGTGTTATATATGTATATACATAGTAGTAAATTGCTGTCTTTTATTATTTTTGCATGTGACATTAGGATTAATCAAATATTCTGGTTTTAATAGCTACCTCATTATATATTCTGAATTATTATTTTAAAAAATAGCTTATGTTAAAACTACATAGTATGAATGACAAGGGAGGTTCGGGGCCTCAGACATCACTGAAGTCCCACACTTAGGGAGTGCAAGTCAGTCTGTACAAAGTACTGTGCTTAGAGCTGAGAGGGACACAGATGCTTAAGGTGTGGTTCCTGCCAAGACGGAGGCATAGGTAAACACGGCTCACCTCCTCGTGCAACCAAAGCAAAAGCTACAACTAGACTACAAAACAAATATCACCCAGAACCATCAGAAAATCAAGCTGTATGGAAGTCTAACAACGAAGGAGTTAAAGAAGTCACATCCATTCAGAGGGGTAGGAGAGGCAGAGACACGGATGTGGATGCGTGGAGGGGCGCTGAGGCATGGAGGCGCAGAGACACAGAACACATGGCCCCGCACCCAAATGTGGTGGACAAAAATATCTTGGGAGTGAGGGATCCCAACCCCACAGCAGACCGCCCAACCCAGGGTTCTGGTGCCAGGAGATAAGTCCCTGTAACTTCTGGCTGTAAAAACAGGTGGGGGATGGGGTGACAGGAGAAATTGTGGGATTCTCAGGAATCCCTTTAAAGGGCCCAGAATGGACTTAGGAGTGATGCGGACCAGTTTTCTCTGGACCTCAGCTGGAAGGGTACTGGTGGCATAAGGGGATAAACTGAGTGTCTGGCATCAGGGAAAATGCAAGGGGACAGCTTCCTTCTGGACAAAACTCCAGAGGGCAGGAAGCAGCTCTGCCCACTTTCTGAGCCCTGCCCCCCACAGAGCCAGAGTGGGAACACCATATTGGAGACTCCATTGACCTGGTTCACATGGATTGTACTGCCCTGGTGATTACCTAAGGCTCCGCCCCATCCAACTTATGAGTGCACTTTTCTATAATTGGCCATGCTACTAAGAACAGGGAGTCAAAGCAGCTCCACTTAAGACATAGAAAGAAACACAGTGAAGCTGCCAAGTTGAGGAGGCAAAGAAATATAGCCCAAACAAAAGAACAGAACAAAATTCCAGAAAAAGAACTAAACAAAATGGAGATAAGCAATCTAGCAGATGCAGAGTTCAAAACACTGGTTATTAGGATGCTCAAGGAACTCAGTGGGTACTTCAACAACATGAAAAAAGACACAGACAGAAATGAAGGTTACACTAAGTGAAATAAAGAAAAATTTACAGAGAATCAACAGTGGAATAGATAAAGCTGAGACTCAAATCAATGATTTGGAACATAAGGAAGAAAAAAACAAAAACAATCAGAACAAGAAGAAGAAAAAGCAATCCATAAAAATGAGGATAGAGTAAGGAGCTTCCGGGACAACTTCAAATGTACCAACATTTGAATCATAGAGGTGCCAGGAGAAGAGAAAGAGTAATAAATTGATAACGTATTTGAAAAAATAATGAAAGAAAACTTCCCTAATTTAGCAAAGGAAATAGACATACAAGTCCAGGAAGCACAGAGAATCCCACACATGTTGGACCCAAAGAGGACCACACCAAAACAGAGAATAATCAAAATACCAAAGGTTAAAGAGAGAACCTTAAAAGCATCTAGACAAAAGCAGAAAGTTACCTACAAAGGAGTTCTCATAGGACTGTCAGCTGATTTCTCATAAGAAACTTTGCAGGCAAGAAGGGACTGGCAAGAAGTATTCAAAGTGATGAAAACAAGGACCTACAATCAAAATCACTCTATCCAGCAAAGTTATCACTTAGAATGGAAGGGAAGATAAAGTGCTTCCCAAACAAGGTACAGCTAAAAGAGTTCAACATCACCACGCCAGTATTACATGAAATGTTAAAGGGACTTATTTAAGAAAAAAGAAGATCAAAACTATGAACATTAAAATGACTATAAATTCACAACTATCAACAATTGAATCTAAAAAACAAACTAAGCAAACAAGCAGAACAGAAACAGAATCATAAGTATGGCAATAACTTGGAAGGTTATTAATTGGGAAGGGGAAGGGAGAGAATGGGGGAAAAGGCAAGGATTAAGAAGTACAAATTGGTAGGTACAGAATAGATGGGGATGTTAAGAACAGTAAAGGAAATGGAGAAGCCAATGAACTTATGTGTACGACCCATGGACATGAACTAAGTGGGTGGTATTGCCGGAGGGAATGAAGAGTACTGTTTGGAGGGGGCAAAGGGGGAAAAATTGGGACACCTGTAATAGCATAATCAAAATATATTTTTAAAAAAGATGTGGCTCCTGCCTTTCAGAAGGTATATGGTTCCAATTAACCAAATGCATAAGTGATTATTAAAAGTTGATGTTACAGCTCGTCCTCCTCCCAAAAGCAGCCGGAGGTGACCTCTGAAAATGATTCATTATTCACTTGACCCAGAATACCCTACAAAATCATGCAAATGATGATGGGTAAATCTTTGTGTTCACTTTAAGAACACTTGAGAAGTTTCCCAGGCCATAAAGGGTATGCATATCTGAAAATCCACCAAGTGTCTGAAGGATGTCACTTTACAGAAGTAATGTGTGCCATTTCATTGTTACAACGGTGGAGTTGGTAGGTGTGCCAGGCCAAACAGTGGGGCTGGACACAGGGTTGGCGGTCCAAAAGGAATGCTGAATTTTTGCTACACGTGCTTAAAAATGCAGAGTAATGCTGAACTTAAGGGTTTAGGTGTAGATTCTCTGGTCATTGAGCACATCCAGCTGAACAAAAGTCCCAAGATGCAACACAGAACTTAACAGAGCTTATGGGGGATAACCCATATATGAGTTCTCCCTGCTACATTAAGACAATCCTGTTGAATAAGTGTAGATTGTTCCTAAAGCAGAATAGGAGGTTGCACAAAAAACCAAGAGATCCCAGAAGAAACTGAAGAAGCAAATACTTATGGCCTAGGAGTAAATTCAGCATACAATAAATACTAATAAAAGTAAACGCAAAGCCCTGGCCTATGTGGCCTATGTTGGTTGGGCATTGTCCTGCAAAACAAAAGGTTGCTGGTTCAATTCCAGGTCAGGGCACATGCCTAGGTTGCAGGTTCGATCCCCATTCTAGGTGCATATGGGAGGCAACCAATCCATGTCGATGTTGCTCTCTCACATCGATATTTCTCTCCCTCTCTCTCCTTCCCTTCCTCTCTTGCTCTAAAAAAAAATGTTACACATACTTTATTTTCCATTTTCCATTCTGACAAAGCTCTTATCTGCTTTTTGTTTCCCTTTAAATCTTCCCTAATTATCAAAACTGTGTTTCAGAAACACTGTAGTGCCTAGGCCGAGTGCTTTGCCCTAGCAGCACTCATGGAATATTTGTTGAACTGAAATGAATATCTTGTCCCATTTTTAACTCTTGTGTGATTGGCAATTGGCTGACTTGGAAAGTCAAAGACACATTTGGAGGAAAGAATATTGCTAAGTACTGCAGCTGCAAGAATCTCTTTTAAAAACCTAAATTCTGTTACATAAATTATGTATTCTTTAAACTCTCTTCCACATTCATTCACCCAATTGATCACTGAAACTGCTTTAGAAATACGAGTATCAAATATTTAACAAATTTTTAAAGCTTTCTTAATATCCCTAATAAGTGGATGCAATTATGTATTTACTACAAACGCCTATGAATAGAAGATAACCTAATTACCTTTATCATTACTTCTGAATCATTCCAAAGGAAATGTTTTCTCTCTGTTGTTGTTTTGGTGCATGAGTATGGAAAGCAGCAGATTGTTTTCCGTGATCATAGATTTTAAATATTTACTTGCTAGTGCTGCATAATTTAGCACACTGGAGTTGCAAAGCAGTTTGTATGACAGCTGATGCCATGTCAATGTTAGAGAATATAATCTCCCTCTGTGACTTAGATATGAAGTTGTAAAAATGAAAACTATTCTAATCTGTTTTCTAACCAATTAAAAGTTGTTTTGCTATAAATCCATAGAAAACCAGTGTTTGCGGGATACAGACACTTTTATTTTATATAATTACCATATAGTTTACGATGAGAATCCAAGCATTGTTTCTCATGGCCTGTTAATGCACAGTATCAAAAATAAAATATATTCATTCTTCTAATCCAAGGCTTAATGAAAGTGACAAAAAGATATCCATCCACACAACTTGTTATATGCATGTTCTCTGTCCTAAGAAATCAAAACAGAGTTCTGTGTTTTAAAATATGAAACCACAGGCTATTTAATCAGGCAAGAAAACAGTAATTTTGTTTGCTCAATCTAACAAATTTGTAATTTTGCCACATTCTTTGAGTGATCATTTACTTAACTTGTCCTACTATGTAATAGAAAATAACTACTCTAGTTACCTGTTTTTGTGAGAATAATGAAAAAATATTTCAAACTATTAAAAATTGAAAAACATTTCCAATTTAATTTTGAACTTTTAAACTCTGCATTCTGAAAGGTTTTCTTCCCCTTGCGACTTCATAGTCAGGTAGTACAGGCTGTTGATTTTTTACTTCTAACTCTTACTATAATTTTCCATGCAATTCACGAGCATATCTGTCTTGTTCTAACACAATCTTGCAGCACTATTTATTACAAAATGACATGAGATTACACTGTGCAATAATTTAGTATTTCTCTCAACACCTCTTATGAGTGAGCATAAAAATTTTATTTTCATAAAATGTCTTTGCAGACTGCCATGTTTCAATCCTTGAAAATTATCTGAATGTAGTAAACGAGTGCACACACTCCTTGACATTTTTAAAAGCATTTACCTATAGTCCCAAACTACAGCTTCATTTAGAGTACCTTCACAATAAGTGAAGGATGGAATACTGCTATTTTTACCAAAGCAGGGTTTGGGAGGAAGATCTACATTAGCCCCAGGAATTTAATGGGCTCTCTGAACTCGCATTTGGGGTCTCCGGGCGTCGGTGGACAGATTGAAGAATGAGAAGCGCAGCGCACACTGGATCTTGTAGTTCCTGTGACAGAAGGGAGTGGTGTTGCAGGGCATGCTGGGAGTTGAAGTTCAATTGTTCAACAGGAACTCATGGCAGGCAGGCTGTGGTTTGTCTGTTGGAGACACCGCTTATAGATCGATACTGTCCCTTGGTTCTGCGCTTGCGTTATTGGTGACTTTAGTGGCTGGGGTGGCGGGCAGGGGATACAAGGGATGGATGAAGTCAGCGGAGCATGAGTTCGTAGGCGGCTGTTATTGTTGCGGCCAATCGAAGGAAGTTAGTACTCCGGAAGTGGCTGATCTATTGGGTTTGATACGGAGGCCGTTCCTCTTACTACGGTGGCCGGTGGCCGAGAACTGGAGGTGCCTATGGCCGGGGCGCTGAGGTTGGACCGTCTGCGTGTCTGCGGGCTGTATTTGTGGCGGCTTGCGCTACAGCTGGAACGTTCCCGGGTTGGTGGCTCTTGCACATTTTTTACACTTCTCCCGTTCTGTTTCGGTGAGGGGGTCGACTTGAGGCTAAGGAAGTCAGGAAAAGGTTGGGAATTAGTGTCTTGGTCCCCGAAATACCGGGTTTCTTAGGGTTCTTGGGGTGGGGGTGGGGGCCCTGTCCTCAGTGGAGAGCCTGTGGCCAGCAGTTTGAACTCAGGGTTTTGGCTTTTCCGTTATACCCCTTTTTAGTGTCATTTGTCTTCTTGCTTGTCCTTTCTGGGCTCCAGAGCTAACAAATCCCGCTTCTTGTGGCTTTCCTTAGGTGTTCCAGGCACGACCTCTTGTCCCCTGAGCTATCGGATCCGTATAACTCCTTTCCTGTCCCCCAATTGAATAAGATAAAAGAAAGGGAGGGGGGGAGAATCGGATCCCTGAGATCGCAATTTTCTCATTCGTAACTCTCCCCCTACTTGGCCTTTGTTACTGCTTCAGACCTAAACACACTCGTCTGGATATCTTAATGCTTTCGCATCTAGACTAACTTTCAATCACTTTATTTGGTTCTCGCTTCACCCTCAAGTGTTCCACCTCCATCAACATGCAAGGGCTTTTTAGATTGGAGAGTCAATACATTCTCATGATTGGTGAAGATGAAAGACATCAGTGGTCAGCTCAGCATGTCTACTTACTGGAATTTTATTTCTTAAGATTTCTTTGGCTTACATTTTTGTTTTGTATTGATCATTTTCCCATAAGGAGTTCGTTGCTACCCTATAAGGTAGAGGAGAATATGTGGCAGCACATCTCTTTGTATCTGAATTAATTAGATAGGATTTTTTTTTTTTTCTGTACCTACCTGGAACATACTCTCCCTGTATAATTTTACAGTGATTTTGTGTCGGTTAATAGCGGATAGACTCAAGAGTCTTTCCTTCTGCTAGTGATTTGTAATTATTGGGTTGGCCAAAAAGTTTGTGACTTTTTTCTGTAGAATAAAATACGTTTTTCATTTTCACGAATAACTTTATTGATTTGAATCTTGAGTATGTTGTCTTATCTCCCGTTATTGGCTTCCAGTGGGTAGAGGCCAGGGATGCTGCTAAACATCTTCCAACGCATAAGATAGCCCCACAGCGAAGAATTATTTGGCCAAAATGTCATGTACCAAGAAAGTTCGCGAACCACTTTTGACATGTTTGATCAGTCACAGTGCCTTCTTCATACACTTTACAAATCTTTTATTGCGTTTCAGTTGCATTTTTACCTCTCTTGAAATAATAAAGCATAATACACCAAAAATGTTGCATCTCTTCTTCCATCTTCAGTATTAAAATGGCTGCACAAAAATTCACCAGTTTTGATGTTCTTTTTTTTTTTATGCATGCTGATATGACAGCTGTCAAAATATAATCTAACAAAATTGTTTCAAATGAAGTTTAAGACAACTAAGCACTGCTGTAGCCATCTTATGGAAAAAACTAAATGGACTTCTTGGCCAAGCTAATAGATTGCGAGTCACTGAAAGTACCCAGAGAGATCGGAAAAGCTTTAAAAGGTGAAGTCTGTGTATGGTCCAATTTATCCATTAATAAATCTTCTTACATACATGAACAAGGGAGAGTTTGTAATTAGTCCAATAATCTGGTACTGTGTTGAATTAATTATCAGTTCTGTAAAATTTTGAGAATAGTTTGGAGTTAAGAAGTAGCCAGTATGCAGAATTGTAGAGTTTACTAAAAAGAAAAACAAAACAAAACATTTAACTGATGTTCTTTTCCTGTAAAATGAATGCAAATATATTAAAAAATTTATCTGTTGTAGTTGTTTTTGAGGTGTTTCTGTATATTTTGACAGATCTGGTAAAACAGCATTGTGTACTATTCACTGATGTTTTGTAGACAGAAATTATTTTCGTTCCTGGTTTTTGGGGGACCATGTAACCCAAATAAGTTTGCAGCTTTTCTATTCTGATTATTGCACTATAGAAATTCTAATAATAAAATTATTGTTTTTCTTTAAGCAGTCAAATATAATTATATGTGTCAATAAAATATAAATATTAATACTTGTATTCTGTCAAATTGGGGTTATTCCTAATCAATCAGAAATGGTTTCAGCCATGCTTAATATTTGGGGCTAAATGTAACTATTTTATAATTCACTCATGGAGTTCTTTTTTTTTTAATCCTCACCTGAGGACATGCTTATTGATTTTTGATTTGAGAGTGGGGGAGGGAGGGAGAGAGAGGTGTAGAGAAACATCCAATTGGTTGCCTCATGTATGCTTCCTGACTGGGGACAGAACATGCAACCTAGGCATGTGCCCTGACCTGAATTCAAACCCACGACCCTTTGATTTACACCAACTGAGCCACACCAGCCAGGGGCACTCATGGAATTCTTTATTGGATAACTGGTAAGAGGCTCGATGTTATGCAAACTTTTTATATTTTTCCTGAGATTTTATTCATTTATTAGGCATATATTGACTATTTTTTACTATTTACACAAAATCATCAAAATGTTTATTGAGAGCATCCTCTTGTCCTCAGTTCTGTACTAGATGCTGTTAAAGTATCAATGCATTTAATCATTATGACAATTCAGTAAACTATTGAACATTATTTACCTTTAGCAGAGCAAGAAACTGAAGCTCAAAGAGTTTAAGCTATTTTAACTTACTTTTCCCACTGTGAAAACTGGCCCACACAGTTGTAAAGGCTTGTTCTCTACCCTGGAATATATAAAGAACATTAGTTCAATAAATAGTTGCTGAGCAGCTGTTATGTACCCAATACTCTTCCAGGTGCTGGAGGTATAACTGAACAAAACAGTTAAAAGCCCTGCTGTTAGAGAGCTTACACTCTAACAGAATGTATGAGATGTAAACCTTGCCTTCGAGAAGCAGAAAATATGGCCATATACATTAGATTTTATGTGTTTTAGAATGTTAAAGCTGAAAAGAAATTAACTAGAGATTTCATGAAGAAGATGAGATTTGATCTGGAACTTAAGTAGCAAGTAGGGATTTGGTAGGTAGGAATTGGGAGGTAAGTAATTCCAGCTTGAGGCATAAATGAACAAAATTATGAATTGTAGGAGGGGAAGATTAGGAAGAGGAACTGGTAACTGGACTGCTTTGTATTTTCTGTTTCTTGCAATGAAAGGTGCAGCGTTGGTTGAATTTGAAACACATTGAAATGAATGAAACGAGCTCAGCTATGAGGCAATGAGGAATTAGGTAAGGAAGATCTAGTGTTACTGTAGTAGCAATGGAAGAAAGGAATGGATTTAACAGCTTGTTGGTGAAAGAACCAGTAGGCTGTATTAATTATTGAATGTTTGGAGTAGGGTAGTGGCCAAAGGAGAAGAGAGGCTAGGTTACCAGGTTTGAACTGAGTATTGTAGATTTTCCTATTTCATCAATCATGAGATTAAAAAAAAATCCAAGATACATTATTTTATGAGCTACTATGGAAAAAATATTGCCAGTTAAAGATTGTGAACTCTTAATGATGTATTCAATTTCAGAGGTACAATGTAAAATGATGAAATGAGGCCCTCCTTATGATGGTTAGTGAGCCTTATAGCCACTTTATTTTTTTGGACTATTTATAAATAAATTTGTGATCTTTGACATGCATTCAGTCATTTAACATTTATTTATTAACTAGGCACTCTTCTAGGCCACAGTGTTCTAGTGGTCAGTAAACAAAATCTATCCTCATGGACCTTCTTGTATAGTGGGGGAGGCAGACATAAATCAAATATTCCATCAAAGAAATTTAAAGTTGCAGCTATTATAAGTGTTAAGAAGAAGTACATGCTATACTACGGAAGTAAAACATTACAGAGGGGATAAGAGTGTGGGTGGGAGTGGCCTGATGACAGATAATAGTATCTTCCACTAAGTGGTGGTGAAGATATGTAGAAGTGGATGGATTTTAGAGATGTTTAGGAGGTAGAACCGGGTGATGGATTGGGTATGAGGAATGAGGGAGGGGAAGGTGCCATTGGACACCACTAGCTTTTTGGCGTATGTAACTGGGGGGATTGTAGTATCATTCACTGAGATAGAGAACATTGTCAGATGACCACGTTTGGTGGGACATGCTTTGTTTGTTAATTTTTTTTAATTGTGGCATCAGTGTTCAAGGTTAATTTCTTATTCTTTTTTTCCTGTTAGGTCATCGTTTTAGTTAAGTGTATTTGAGAAATGGTGTATCTGCACTAAGTTTTTTCAGTATGTTTTTCTTGAATGAGTGGGGATAAAGTTCTAGGTAAAAGCATTTGGAAATATGTTGGTATTTGTTTTGAATTTATATGTAACATTCAACCATATATATGAATAGGTAACTGAGTAATAGAGTTATATATCATATTTATTTTCGCTTGAGATTTGGCAGTAAATTCGGCATCTGATTAAACTTTAACTTTATTCAATTGGTGCATATGTAAATATAAATGTGTACTAGGGGAAAAAGAGGTGCTTTTAAATTTTCTTTGAAATGTCCCCATTGTGTAATTTTTGACAGACATTGAATCAATGCAATCAATTTATTATTTAAAAATTTACGTTTCATAGAAAAGCAATAAAGTGTTTAGAGCAAAGAGCAGGGGCTTTGGAGTCAGGCTGTCTGGATTGAAGGTGTGTTTTGCTCTGTGCTAGCAGGATGACCTTGCAAAAGTTATTTTGTTGTTTTAAGTCTGTTGTTTCTTTAATTTAAAAAATGAGGATGATAATAGTACCTGCTTTATACATACATTAACAAAACTTCTGGTGCAGAGTTTGTTTTATTATTATTATCATCATTATTATTGTGATATGGGGGTCTGAGATCATCTGGACATCTGTGTCAAGATTTTAATTATATATATACATATATATATATATATATATATATTTTTTTTTTTAGTGAGGGGGAAGGGAGGGAAAAAAAGAGGGAGAGAAACATTGGTTGCCTCTTGCACACCCCCAACCGGGAACCTGGCCCGCAACCCATCATGTGCTCTGACCACAGTCAACCTGGTGACACTTTAGTTTGTGGGATGACACCCAAACCGCCAAGACACACCAGTCAGGGCAACATTGACATTTTAAAGTGTCCAAGCCAGTTGTTTTGTCGAATGCCTCACAAAATGAGTTTGTCTGATTGTTTCCTCACAGTTTCAGGTTAAATAGTTTTTTTTTCCCAACACTGTTAATTACATAGGAGATATTGTAAACTTTCCATGTCATCACATCAGGAGTAATATAATGATAGTTTGTCCCATTATTGGTGATCTTAAATTCCATCACTTGGGGTAGATTTGTATTTTCAAAAAGTATCTTTCCCCTTTTATACTTAATAATTAATCTGCAGTTGTGATACTTTGAGATCATTGTATATTTTGTTTTCCAACAATTTCTTTTTCTATTTAGTGGTTTTAGTAGCTGTTGATGATCCTTGCCTGTATCAAACATTGTGTTGGTGGTTGCCAAGTAGTGGTTTTCCAATTCTCTCAATCCTTCTATGTTTATTAGTTATCTTTTTTAAAGAAGAGCTATTACTCCTCTCTTCTTTTAGTATCACTACCCACTCAAGGATTCTTTTAAAAAATTTATCCAAGTGTTATAATCTGTTATTATTCTTACTGATGATTAAGTTATCTCAAATTTGGTTAGTCTCTTCAAGCTGATTCCTATGGCCTATGTATATGTCTACATTGGTTTTTGGGCACATTCTCACTTTTTATACAATAAGATATTCCAGGCTCACCTTGTATATTCCCTGCCTGAGACCTGGAATCAGCCATTTTACTATGGAGTCCTGGTTCAATTTAGTGGGAAATGGTTCTTAGAAACCAAGAATTGGACATTGACTATGCAGTTAACCCTTGAGCAATGCAGGGGTTAAAGGTGCTGACTCCCGTGCAGTTGAAAATGAATATATAACTTTTGACTTCCTCAAAACATAACCACATTCAACTTACTGTTTACTGGAAGCCTTACTGAAAACATACACAGTCAGTTAACAGACATTTTGTATATATATTATATACTGTATTCTTACAATAAATTAGGGAAAATGGTATTAAGAAAATCATAACAAGAGAAAGTACATTTATAGTATTCATTGAATAAAAATTCATGTATAAGTGGACCAATGCAGTTCAAACCCATGTTGTTCAAGGGCCAGCTGTTCCCGTGGCTTCTGGAGTATCATGGTTTCTAGGCCCTGTAAATGGACACACACACACACACACACACACACACACACACACCAATTTTTGAAGAAATCATGAATTAATAGGATACATTCAATTCAAATAGAAAACCACAGAGTTTATCTTCACCTTCTCTCAGTTCATGTTGTATCTCCCTTTTTGTACAGGGAGAATTCTGATTCTCAACCACATCTTATATTTACTCATGTAATCTGTCCTACAACACACATGAGATAGTTTGGGAATTACTATACTGAAACTCTCTCCACTAACAGATTTACCAAGTAAAGATTTCTTTGCCATTTTATGTCCTTAGAATATATCCCACTAACCATGTATAGTCAAAGTAGGTATTCAAAGTTATTTGAACTATATTTTTCTGCATGATTATGTTATCAGTATAAGGTATTCTTTGAGAATATTATGCTATATGAAATAAGTCAGTCAGAAAAAGCTAAGAACCATTTGATTTCACTCATGTGGGATATAAAACTGAAACTCCTAGACAAGAGACAACAGTGTGGTGGTTGCCAGAGGGAAGGGGGTGGGGAGGTCGTAAAGGGGAAAGGGGGCCGAGTATATGGTGACTGTTGGTGGTGGGCTCACAATGCGATATACTGGTGGTATGTCATAGAAATGTACACGTGAACTCTGTATGATCTTGTTAGCCAATGACACCCCAGTGCATTTAATTTAAGATAAATAAAATAAATTATAGTTAAGTTCCAACTAAACTACTTTTTAAGACTTTTTAAAAAATAAAATCAGTTATTAATAAAACACCTAGACATAATATTTTAAAACTTTATCATAGTATATAGTTATAGGGAACTCCAGATAGAGAATATGCAGTTTTTATCTTTGTAAAGCTTTAAACTTGTAGCTTTATTTTGGTAGAATATTTTAAAAATTAGAAATGATTAGAAAAAAATGACATCAATCAGTGCTATTTGAAAACCAAAACAGTTGTGTTTGTGAACATTTTAAACAATACTCTTCTTTTGACTGATGATACAATTCAAGCATTAATCTTTAACAATGGACGTAATTGTTTAGGATACTTTAACTCATTTCTAAAAAATATGGCTAGTGTTTTCCTGTATTTACACCCAGAAAGGAAAGATTTATGTTATTTGTAAGTCCTTGTTCTTTGTATTTGAAGCATGCCAGTTGTGACTGTGTGTTACCCTCTAACATATATTCACACGTATTTTTCATGTGTAAATAATTTCATTGGAAAAGGGAAAATATTTCTCTTACAAATTATAACACTTTTAATCTCTGTTGTGAGACATAACCATATATAGTCTTGAGTTCTAGTTAGTTATAAACATCTTGTTTATTGGAATGTAAGGTTAATAAGGAGAGGAACTGGGTTTCATAAATTCATTGTATCTCTCATAGTGCCTTACTGAAGTAACCAAATACTCGATGAATAAATAAATGTGATTTTCTATATTTAAATGACATGTAATTACTAGTCTCAGTGCTACGGACATACCTTTTTCTTGGCAAAAGTAATTAATGGAAAGGGACTTGGAAAAGATCTTACCCATATTTACTTGTTATGAACCTCAAAATCACTGTCTCAAACTGAAATCCCTATCTTCTCCTTAACCTTTTCCTCTTGAGTTCTCTGTTTCTGTTAGTGGCATCATTATCCCCCTAGACATCAAACCTGAAGTTTTTCTGTATGTGGGCATATAAGCATTCATATATTTGTGTAATATTGCTTAGTTCTACCATCTCAGCTTGTTGCTTATATCTCCTGATTTCTTATCCCCTTACCAGAACTGATTGAGGCCCTCACTACCACTCATGTAACATTTTCCTGACTAAGTGAAGCAACTAAGAATATTTAATGTGGAAAAGAGAAAATGAAGGTGGGGAGGAGTGGATGTAGCCTTGAGGCAAAACTACATTATTAGTCCCTTTGTTAGCAGCTCTTTATTTTTATAAAATCAAATTTCTGAAAATGTGTGTCCTTCCCTTATCATGTTGCTGTTCCTTTTCTCAGTTTTTTTGTCTTTATTTCTTACTGTCATCTACCTTGGCTATCCTTAGCTCTGAAAGGGGACAATCCAAATAAATACAGCATTACAGTGTTCTCCTTTTCTTCATATTATCACTTAAAAAAAAAAAAAAAAGCATGCTCGGTTTATAAACTGAACACAAAACCCAGTGCCGTGAGGATAAATGATTGGCAAGTATAGGTAAGAGGGAATAGAAATGGATACAATAATTGATGTTTCTATTAACAAAGAACTGAGGTGGGGAGAAGTAAGAGCAGAGAAGACAACATATTGAGAGACATTAAAGGTCAGACAAGGGGTTGATATTTGTTACTAAAAATGCAAGCAGGTAGAAAAGTTTGCAGTAGATGGAAACCTTAGAGCAGATCTCACAGTTCATTACATTTGATCGTGTAGCTAAAAGCACGTCAAAAATTCTAAGTCAATATCTGTGTTTCATCTTGCTGCAGAATATTACTTGGGGAAGATGCTCAATCCGCAAGTGCTGGATGTCTACAGTGTTTTGATTGTTCATACTGTTAATGAGATGTATTCTGTAGAATCAGTCCTTAAAGTTCTGCCTGACAGGAGCTTTTACTTGGCTTTAAATTGTCTGTGATAAAATATGCTATCTATTGCCATATGGGAGAGGCTGATTACCTTCATCTGCCCTTCAAGGACATGGATATGAGTACCGTTTTATATTTATCAGTTTATAATTTATTGACTGTCTTAATGCGTGGTTATGGTTAGAACAGTGACTCTAAAAGTGACATCTGGGTCTCAATCGATGATTTTTATATCAAATGTGGTAGTTCTGCCTTCCAGAAAGGCTCTGCTTAGTCTTCACTCTGCTTGTCACATCATTAACAATAAAGTTTAGTAATAAGCCTCATCTGGTAGCTTTATCTATGTTACTGAGATAAAATAAGAGAATTTTCTCCTTTTTAATGCTATTTTCTTTTAATTAAAAATGGATTTGTCACAGTGTCAACAACAAACAAATATGGAAATGGTGGATGGAATGATTTGTTGTAGTATGCATTAGTGAAGAAAAATTACTGGGAAAGTTACTAATTTCCCTAAAGTTTTAAGAAATAAACTATAAACCCATTCTAAAAAGTGTTTTGAAATTGTGAGGAATGTTATTTTGATGATTTTCCAGACAGGCTCTGGCAACACTACATAAAATAAACAAGAATTTTGGCACATGAGCTTGATCACTGGGGCAGTCAGACGAGGTATTTTAGGTACCAAAGGAGATTGAAGTATATACTGGATAATGAGTAAATTATCACTTCACTTTTTACTTGATAAACAGTGAATTTTAATTTGTTCTTTATTTTTTAATTATGAAGTCTTTGGGAAAGGGAAATTGTGGGTGAGGGTAGTTTGGAATTTTGCAGTGAATCTACTGCTCTTAAAGTTCATTGTGGTTTCTTCATTTGTGTTTTTTGCTCATTTAGGTAGTTAAACTAAAAGTATTGCTTATCTTGCCTTTCCTTGGCTTATCTCACACAAATATAAATAAAATACTTTAATGGACTGAATAGACTCTAGCGTTAATTTATTCTTTTTCTTCTTTCCAAATCTCACCATACTTAGTTCAAAAAGAAACAAAAGTTATGAATTAAGGGCTGTCTGCCAAGTTGGGTTATTTAGTCACAGCTGCCCCTGGGGGGTTACACTGAGGAAGTTAAAGTTTTCTGCATGATTAAATAGCTGAATCCAATGTCTTTAAGAACCACATGAATTAAGTTGTTTATCTTACAAAGGAAAAAGCACTTTGTCTCAGCATTTTTATCTTTTTTAAGTTGTGTACGAATTTTGTAATAGACTGTCTTCACTGCAGATTTGTTAGTCAAGCAGTTTTAGTTGTTTTGTTAGAATTTAATATAACCTGGATACATTTGTAATTTTGTGTATTTAATTTTTCATTTGAGTAATTTATTTTTGAATAATATTGTTATTTTAAGAGGCTCAATGTAAACAATTTAATAAAGTATATAAAAAGAAGTAAAAATGATGTTTCATCTCTTAGAGATTCCACTTTTAACATTACGGGCATCTAGATATTGTTTTATGCGTGTATATATGTAGGGGGCGTATGTATATACATACAAAATACATAAGCATATGCGCACATAAATTGTATTCGTGCTGTTCTTTTTTCTCACACTATGCCCTGGTACCTCTTTTTAAACATAATCAATAAACTTTATTTTTTTAGAGCAATTTCAGATTCACAGCAAAACGGAAAGTACGCAGACTTCCTACATACCTCCTGCCTTCCAAGACTCCCAACTTCCACCACTATCTACATCACTGTCAACAAATGGTTCCTTTGTTACAATCAGTGAACCTACATTGACACATTATCGCCCAAAGTCCATAGTTTACATTAGGGTTCACTTTTGATGCTGTACATTTTATGAGTGTGGATACACGTATGACATGTATCTACAATTACAGTATAATGCACAGTTTCACTATTCTAAAAATCCTGTGTTTTGCCTACTCATCCTCTTCCCCTCCCCCCACTCCAAACCCTGGCAACCACTGATTATTTTACTGTTTCTATAATTTTACTTTTTCCAGAATGTCATACAGTTGGAATCATACGGTGTGTAGCTTTTTAAAATTGGCTTCTTTCACTTAGAAATAGGCACTTGGTTTTTCTTCATCTCTTTTTATGGCTTAATAACCCATTTCTTTTTAGTGCTAAATGATATTCCATTGTCTGGATATACCATAGTATCCATTCACCTACTGAAGTATATGTGACTGTTTCCAGGTTTTGGCAGTATGAATAAAACTGCTATAAACGCCTGTATGCAGGTTTTGGTGTAGGTATGTTTTCATTTCATTTGGGTAAATACCAAGAGTGCAAGTGCTGGATCAAATCATAAGAGTATGTTGAGTTTTGTAAGAAACTGCCAAACTGTCTTCCAAGGTAGCTGTGCCCCAAATTCCAAATAATTTCTACTAGCAAGGAAAGAGAGTCTACAAGCTTGTCAGCATTTGGTGTTGTCAGTGTTTGGCTATTCTAATTGTAGTGGTACCTCATTATTGTTTGACTTCCCTGGTAACATGATGTGGAGCATATATATTCATATGCTTACTTGCCATCTGAATATCTTCTTTGGTGAGGTTGTTGGCTCATTTTTAAGTTGGGTTGTTTGTTCTCTTATTTTTGAGTTTTAAAAGTTCTTTGTATACATATTTTGGATAAGAGTCCTTTATCAAATGTGTCTTTTGCAAGCATTTTCTCCCAGTCTGTGGCTTGTCTCTTCATTTTCTTGACATTGCCTTTCTCAGAGTAAAAGTTTTTAATTTTAATGAACTTCAGCTTGTCAGTTATTTCTTTAGGAAATTGCCCTTGGTGCTGTATCTAAAATGTCATTGTCATGCTCAAGGTCATTTGTGTCTTCTAGGACTGGACTTTGTGTTTCACATTTAGGTACATAATCCATTTGGAGTTAATTTTTATAAGAGTGTGTGGTCTGTGTCTAGATTCCTTTTTTTTTTTTTTTTCCATGTGGATGTCCTATTTTTCCAGCATCATATGTTGAAAAGGCTATACTTTATTATATTGCCTTTGCTCCTTTGTCAAGGACCAGTTGCTGTGTTTATGTGGGTCTATTTCTGTGCTCTGTCTTCTGTTCTGTTGATCCGTTTGCCTCTTGTTTTGCCAATACCACACTGTTGTGATTACTGGAGTTTCATAGTAAGCCTTGAGGTTAGGTAGTGTCAGTGTTCTGCTTTTGCTCTTTTTCTTCAATATTGTGTTGGCTATTCTGGGTCTTTTTCTTCTGTGTATAAATTTTAGAATCAGTTTGCCAATATCCATGAAGTAAGTAGCTGAGAGTTTATTGAGATTATTTGGAATCTTTAGATTAAATTGGGAAGAACATTGTCACAATATTGAGTCTTCCTATCCATGAATATGGGATATCTCTTTATTTCTTTGTTGATATCTCTCAGAGTTTAATGTAGTTTTCCTCATATGGATCTTATGCATATTATGCTTGATATATACCTAAGTATTTCATTTGAGGGGTACTAATGTGAATAGTAATGTGTTTTTAATTTCAATTTCCACTTGAAATTGAAAGCTATTGACTTCGTACATTAACGGTATCCTACAGTCTTGCTGCAATCATTTACTAGTTCCAGGAAGGTATTTTTGTTAAGTTTTAAAAACTTCTCCATAAAAAAAATCATGTTATTTGTAAAGAAAGGCAGTTTTGTTTCTTTCAGTCTATATATCCGCCCCCCCCTTTCCTTGTCTTGATTTACTGCATTAGCTAGGATGTGATGTACAATGTTGAAAAACTGTGGTGAGAGGGGACATTCTTGTCCTGTTCCTGAGCTTTAGTGGGGAAGCTTCTAGTTTCCCAATATTAAGTATGATGTTAGCATTAGGTTTTTTGAAGATGTTCTTGATCAAGTTAGAAAGTTACCCTCTCTAACTAGTTTCCTGAGAGTTTTTATTATGAATGCATGCTGGATTTTGTTAAATCTTTCTCTGTGTCTGTTGATATTATCATGTAAATTTTTTTCTTTAGCTTGTTGATATGATGGATTACATTAATTGATTTTCTAATGTTGAACCAGCCTTGCATATCTGGAATAAATCCCATTTGGTTGTGTTGAATAATCCTTTTTATACATTGTGAAATTCAGTTTGCTAATATTTTATTGAGAATTTTTGCATCTGTGTTTATATTGGTCAGTAGTTTTTTATTCATATAATGTCTTTGTCTGGTTTTGATATTAGGGTAATGCTGACCTCATAGAATGAGTTAGGAAGTATTCCCTCTGCTTTTATATCCTGGAAGAGATTATAGAGAATTGATATAATTTCTTCCTTAAATGTTTGGTAGAATTCACCAGAGAAGCCATCTGGGCCTGATGCTTTCTGTTCTGAAAGGTTATTAATTATTGATTTAATTTCTTTAATAGATATAGTCGTATTAAGATTTTCTATTTCTTGTGTGAGTTTTAGCAGACTGTGTCTTTCAAGGAATTCATTCACTTCATCTAGGTTATCAAATTTTTGAGCACAGAGTTGTTCATATATTCCTTTATTGTTCTTTCAATGTCTGTGTGATCTGTAGTGATGTCCCCTCTTTAATTTCCGATATTAGTAATTTGTCTTCTCTCTCTCTCACTCTCTCTTTTTTAAAGTTAACCTGATTAGGGACTTATAGATTTTACTGATTTTTTTTTTTTTTTCCGAAGAACCAGATTTTGGTTTTGTTGATTTTTTTCTATTGATTTCTTTCTTTTGGCCCTAAGTTTTATAATTTATTTTTTCTGCTCACTTTAGATTTAATTTGCTCTTCTTTTTCCAGTTTCCTGAGGTGGAAGCTTAGATTATTGATTTTAGGTCTTTCCTTTTTTTTTCCCCCTTAATACATATATTCACTGCTACAAATTTCCCTGTAAGGCTTCTTTTGTTATGATACATCCTACAGATTTTGATGTTATATTTTCATTTTCATTTAGTTCAAAATACTTTAAAATATCTCTTGAGATTTGTATGATTTAGAGGTAATGTTTAATCTTGAAGTATTTTGGGATTTTCCAGTTATCGTTTCATTATTGATTTTTAGTTTAATTTCATTGTGTTGAGAGCAGACAGTGTATGATTTCTACTCTCTTAAATTTGTTAAGGGATGTTTTATGGCTTGGAATGTGGTCTATCTTGGTGAATATTCTGTGTGAAATTAAGGAGAATGTGTAATCTATTGTTGGATGAAGTAATCTGTAGATGCCAGTTACACCCAGATGATTGATGGTACTATTGAGTTCCACTATGTCTTAACTGATTTTCTGCCTGCTGGATCTGTCCATTTCTCATAGAGGGGTGTTAAAGTATTTAACTATCATAATGGATTTGTGTATTTCTTCTTGTAGTTTTATCAGTGTTGTCTGGATAGGTTTTTGATATTCCCTGGATAGATTTTTATGGTGATAAATATATGTAGATCTATATCATTATAATATGCATATGTCATAATTTATTCATCAGCAGATACTTGTGTCTATTAATGTATCAGTGTGCTAGAGGTGAGGATATAGTACAGAACAAGACACACATTCTCTGACATCAGGGGATTTATTATTTGAGAAATAATTTTGTAAAATTCTTGCTTCCTCAGGCTCACCAATTTCATTTCTGGTGATGATAAAAAATATGAAATTAGTTTAATGTGAATTATTTTGATCTAGTAAGGTTAAAAATATTTTTATGTTTTTTTGGCCTTTTTCTTTGAGAATGCCTGTCTTATTTTCCATTCGGGTTTTTAAAAAGTTTTTTTTATTGATGTATAAGAGCTCTTTGTATATTAGAGACATTAACACTTTGTGTATAATAGGTATTGAATTTTTTCCTAATTAATGAATTGTAACTCACCCTGGTTAATGCTCTTTTTCTTCTTCCTGTATAGAAATTTTCATTTTTAAGTAATTACACTTTCATTTGGATTTCTTGTTTTACATTCCTTGCTAAGAAAGGCCTTTTCTACAAAGTTGTTAAAACAATTTTAATTACTACTTTCTTGTAGTATATACACATAAGCCATGTGTTTACATTTAAATTTAATTCTTTGATTCATCTAGAATTTATAACACGTGAAGTAGCTTTATTTTTTAAACTGGCTAGATTATTATTCTAATATTATTTGTTAAATTAGCCATATTTTCTCATGGATATGAAATATATCTCACGTCAGGTACTAAATTCTCAAATATGCTTGGATTTATTTCTGTACTTTCTATTATACTTTTTATTCAGTGTCATCCATTGCTAATAAAAATAATAAATTTAAGTATTACTAAACTTTTATAATATGTTTTAATATGCAGTAAGGCAAATCCTCTCCTCACTTTTTCAAATGTTTCGATTTATAATACTTTCCAACATGATTCAAAGGATTACTTTTTAAATTAGTCTCTGCTTTAATGTTAGGAGTTTTAGAAAGAGTCATTTAAATTTTTGTTGTAGAAATAAAGTGGGTTTCTGTCTTTATAGAAGATTGGAATTCAATTTTAATTATATGAAAAGTAACTATACTGAATTATTAAAGTAACAGCATAACTAGTTTTACTTTATGATAATTTTATTGTTCTCACCTACTTTCTATAACAATGACAATAAAAGTATTCTTATAGAATAGTCAATAATATTTGTCTCTTTAATTTATGTTTCTACACAGCATCTCATTTTGGTTATTTATTTATTTAGGAGTCATTATCGAAGATACAGACTTTCCCCATTCAAAATGTCTCACTTTGTCTTTTTTTTCCTCCACCCACTTTTAAGGCATCTTGAGTTTCACACTTTTTTTTCTTTTTTAAATCGATTTTTAGAGACAGAGAGTAAAGGAGAGAGAAGGATATCAGAGAGATATAGATTTATTGTTCTACTTATTTATGCATTCATTGGTTGATCCGTGTGTGTGTGCCCTGACTGGGGATTGAACTCGTAACCTTGGCATATCCGGGACGGCGCTCCAACCAACTGGGCTACCCAGATGGGACCTTGACTTCTACACACTTGCTAAGGACTGTCCAGAGGTTCCTGGTAACTGGTGCTGGGAACTGTTTGAACCAAATTCTTCCCTGTGGCCCAGTTTTGTTCTGACTTAGGAAGAAAATACATGCATGTATAGTTGTTGTCTAAAAACATTTTAGATTTGGAAGATTCATGGTGGCTTTGTAAAACTAAATTTTTTTAATTCTAAAAATTACATATGTCCTTTGTATAAGATTTGGAAAAGGTAGGAAATAGTGATATAAAAATAACCACACATGATTTTACATTTAGGAAAATTATTGTCAACATTTTGGTGTACGTCTATCTTACCCCCCTTCTTGTGCCAGTCTGCCAGTGTCATGTGACAAAGTTTTAGAGTCTGCATAGTGTTTCCCCATTTTCACAAACTGTTTGGAGACATTTTAAATGGCTATATAACCCATCATGTGGATGCACTATGCATAGTTCACACATTTTATAAACCTTCTTCCTTTTCCAAATTTTGTTGAATTATGCAGTTTTCTGGAGGAAGAAAAATTTTCCTTTATTCTAGTTGTCAGTTTAAAAAAGTTCTCATTAAAGCTGGCAGAAGTGCTACTAGTGATATACCCATGTTTCATTAATTTTTCAGTTCACTGATTTATTTAATAAACATATTTTGAGAACCAATCACATGCAAGGTGGAAATTAAGGACCTTCAAAAATTTTACTGTCTAGTGTAAGAGACAAGTAAGAAGTAATTACCATACAGTGTAACGAGTGCTGTGGTAGAGGGAGGATTCTATGAGAGGTGAGAAGAGGAGCATCTGTCTTGGTTTGAGCTTTGGACGAGGGTATAAATCTTACCAGTCTTACGAGAGGAGGTGAAACTTAAGCGGGATCTTAGGGAGTCATGATAAGGGTCAGCAGAAAGGCATTCTGGGCAGGGGAAACAGCACATGCAAAGGTATGGAGGCATCAGACAGCATGTCAAGTTTAGGAAGCTTTAATATTAGTAATAAAAATGCCTTCAGTATATGGTGCATGTGAGGGAGTGGCAAGAGAGGAAGCTGAGTAAGTGGACAGGTCACATTTTATGAAGGGCCATGAATATCATTTTCAAGGTTGTGGGTACAAACCCGAAGAAGTCAAAGACCTGGAGAAACATGATTGTAGCTCTAGTTCTCATTTGTACATCGGCAATCCTCCAATTCAGAGCTCTAGCCTAGACCTCACCCTTGAGCTCCAGATCTATATAATCTAACTGCCTGGTTATCCTCTCTAGAATATATTGGGTTGGCCAAAAAGTTCATTTGGTTTTCTCTGTAAGATGGCTCTAGTAGCGCTTAGTTGTCTTAAACTTCATTTAAAAAAACTAATCAAAATTGGTGAATTTTTTTGTAGCCATGTTAATATTGATGATGGAAGAAAATATGCAACATTATAGGCATATTATGCTTTCTTATTTCAAGAAAGGTAAAAATGCAACTGAAACACAAGAAAAGATTTGTGTGGTGTATTGACAAGGTGCTGTGACTGATCAAATGTGTCAAAAGTGGTTTGTGAAGTTTTGTGCTGGAGACTTCTCGCTGGGTGATGCTCCATGGTCGAGCAGACCAGTTGAAGTTGATAGCGATCAAATTGAGACATTAATTGAGAACAATCAATGTTATTCCACATGGAAGATAGCCGACATACCAAAATATCCAAATCAATAAAGTTATTGGTGAAAATGAAAAATGTGTCTTTTATTTTATGGAGAAAACCATATGGACTTTTTGGTCAACTCAGTATCTAGAATGTAAGCTCCATGGCAGAAGTATAGGAATCCTTACTTCCTATTTTCAAGAGGTTCTGCAACTTTAAAGTGAAATGACATAATTCAGCCAATTTTCCCGTAGGTTAATTGATATAAACAAGAGTTAAGTTCCTATGGCATTCCATCAACGTTATAACTAAATGATGTTGAATGAAATGACTTTCTTCAAGGACTTGCTATATTTCACTGCTTTTGTCCTGAGCTTTATCTGCATTGCCTAGAATAGTGCCTGGCAATAATTTATCAAATGATTAAATAAATAATAATTCTCTACTGTATCTCTCAGAGGCATCTCAAACTCCACATAAATCAAATTCATGATCTTCTGCCTCTAACCTGCCCCTCTCCTAATGTTCCCTATTTCAATGACTGGCACCGTCTATTTAGTTTTACACACCAGGGACCTGGCCGGGTGTATCTTTGACACATCCCTGTTTCTCACCTTCCACATCCATTTTATCACCAAAACTTACTGAACTTTTGACACGTTTCCTCATGCCTGTATCTGCCTATCTCCACTGCTCCAGTTCAAGCTACTATCATTTTTCTTGTAGTCTTGTACAATAGTAATACACTCTTAACCATCTCGTCCCTTTTCAGTCTATTCTCTTTGCTGCTTTTGGAGTCAAACCCACAGAATCTGATTCTGATATTTCTGTTTGAAACCAGTTGCTCTTAGGCCAAAGATCAAAATTCTTAACATAGTCTACAATGCCCTGTGTACTCTGGCCCCTGTCTAGCCCTATAGTCACATCTTGTGCCACTTTTTTGGACTTTCTGAGCTCTAGTCACTTAGGCTTTTTAAATTCTTCCAGTGCACCATGCGTTCTCCTGCCCCAACTCTCATGTATAATTAGTAGCTTTTAATATTGGGTTGGCCAAAAAGTCTGTTACATTTTTTCTGTACTATGATGGACTAGTAGAACTTATTTGGCTTGACCTTCATTTGAAACAGTTTTGTTAGATTGTATTGTGAGAGTTGTCATATCAGCGTGCATTAAAAAAAAACTTATCAAATTGGTGAATTTTTGTGTAGCCATTTTACTATTAAAGGTGGAAGAAAATACACAACATTTTCTTTATTATTTCAAGAAAGGTAAAAATGCAATAAACACAAAAAAAGATTTTGAAGTGTATGGAGGTGCTGTGACTGATCAAACGTGTCAAAAGAGGTTTGAGAAGTTTCTTGGTACTATTGACATTTTGGCCAAATAATTATTTGCTGTGGGGCTGCATTGGAAGATGTTTAGCAGCACCTCTTGCCTCTACCACTGGTGATAGCCGACATACTCAAAGTATCCAAATTCATTTTCAGTGAAAATGAAAAATGTGTCTTTTATTTTATGGAGAAAACCATACAGACTTTTTGGCCAACCCAATGCATACTATAAAATGGAATGTCTATTGTTGGAGAAAGGAATGCATTAGTACTTTTGAGTAGATATTTATAGACCTAAAATGGTAATGTTCTGTGCTGCGTTCTTTTCTTGAAAACTAAACTGTGAATTATTGCAAATAAGCTCAAGCATTTTCAGTTATAATTTGTTCCTCTTTCAGATTATATTACACATCTCTATTTCTCCCTCAAGTTATAAAACAAACATGTATGAGCTACATTTATTCTTATTTTAAAGTAAGAAAACATTTCCTGTTGTAAATTTAAGCCATTCTATTTTTTTGAATGCGGCAGTATTAGGAAATGCTTTATATGAAAGTAGTGACTTAAACAATATGAGTGGAAGCCTCCATTCTGAAGATAGTCATCATTTTAAATAAGATTTCAAATCACCTTCTCTAATTACAAATAAAACAAACCTTGAATAATTTCACAAGCACCAAAGTTGAGCTGTGTTTCTGTTTTTAATTATGAGTACCTGGGGGAGATGATTGTTTAGTTTTTTTTAATTGATTTGGGGTAGGGGGAGAGACAGAGATTGATTTATTACTTACGCCTTCATTGGTTGATTCTTGCATGTGTCCTCCAACCGTGATGTATCAGGACGACCCTCTAACCAACAGATATGCTTGGCCTATTGTCTAGTTTTAAGTGAAAATTTATATTGTTGTATATTTGGTATTAAATGGCCTTTTTATTTAAAACATTTTATTGAATGTATTATAGTCTTCTGTAAAATGAGAAATTGGTTTGCTCATTTCAAGTTCAAATTTTATTTAATCACTTAAATAACTTTAGCAGGCATTGTCCCATATAATATATATTTGTTTTTCTTTAATTTTTTTTTTCTTTTTTTAGTCAGTGCAAAAGATTAAACCATAGAAGAATGGAATCAAGTGATGGCTTTTTCTTTAGAATTTGAATATGGAGGCCACAGGAACAGAAGAAGTTGACAAGCTAAAAACTAAATTTATATCTGCTTGGAACAACATGAAATATAGTAAGTATTGTGATTTTAAAGTTGTATAAATCCAAAGCCATATCTGAAGATGTGTATCATCTTCCTTATTAAGTCATTGACAATTGCTTAAGTTTGCACTGAATGAAATATTTATGTAAAGAATGTAGATAAGAATATCTCCTGAAGAAGCAGCCAAATATCATCATGAACAATGCTTAGAAACTCAAGCATACTATGTGGTCTTCAAAAAAAAAAAAATCCAAACTAAACTTATTCAGGTGATGGTAATACCTCCATTTTTAGACTCAATTTCAGGCAACCTCATGTATGAAACAGGAAGTAAGCAAAATAGACCCCTGAACACACAAAGCAGACAGTATAAAGTTCATGTACCGATACCTATGCGTTTCTCCTAGAAGTAACCTCAAATTCTCGTTTTAAACCTAGTTACTCTTGGTTTGCAAACAAATTCAGTAAGGATATGGTGTTTATTTTTTTCTTACAGTCTCGGCCCTTTTATTTATTATATATAATTTTTATTTTTTCCATTTACAGTTGACTTTCAGTATTATATTCAGGTGTACAGCATAGTGGTTAGATGTTTATGTAACTTATGAAGCAATACCCCCAATAAATCTAGTATCTACCTGATACATATGTAGTCGTTACAGTGTTATTGACTGTATTCTTTATGCTGTACTTTGTTATTGACTGTATTCTTTATGCTGTACTTTACATCCCTGTGACCATTCTGTAACTACCAATTTGTATTTCTTAATCCCTTCACCTTTTTCACTCAGCCCCCCAACTCCCTCCCTTTTGGTTACAGATCCGTATGGTAGTTTTGAAGCCCACTTCAGACTAGAAACAAATAGGAGATAAAGAAACTTCAAAAATGGAGAAATACTAAGCAGAACTAGTTTCAACAGGAAGTTTATATCGTTAAAATAAAAATGATCAAATTTAGTAAAATTCCTTGATATTGCAAATTCAGGTAAAACACATTGGCAATTGACTCCTGGTTCACTGGCAGTCATGGCCAGCTAGCTAGTTAGACAGTTATAACTTGATAATAATGTGATATTGCATTGTAAAATTCTGAACATTAATTTTTAAAGTTGAGATATAATTTATATACTATAAAATGCACCCTTTAAAAATTATTTTATTTATTTTTAGAGAGAGGGGAAGGAGAGGAATAAGAGAGGGAGAGAAACATCAATGTGTGGTTGCCTGTTGTGCGCCCCCAAATGGGGACCTGGCCTGCAACCCAGGCATGTGCCCTGATTGGGAACCGAACTGGTGACCCTTTGATTCGCAGGCCAGCACTCAATCCACTGAGCCACACCAGCCAGGGCTAAAATGCACCCTTTTAAAAGTGTATGAGTCGGTGGTTTTTAGTATTTCACAAGGGTGTGCAACCATCGTCACTATCTAATTCCAAAATATTTTTTTCCTTTTTATTAAATTTATTGGGGTGACATTGGTTAACAAAATTATACAAGTTGCAAGTGTACAATTCTACAGCACGTCATCTGTACACTGTATTGCGTGTTTATCACCCCAAGTCAAATCTCCGTCCATCACTATTTATCCCTCCCATACCCTCCTCTACCTCCCTTCACCCCTCTAGAACATTTTTATTACCCCCAAAAGCAACCCCATACCCATTAGCAGCTACTCCCTATTACTCCCAACCTACCTCCAGCCCCTGTCAACCACCAGTCTATTTTCTGTCTCTCTGGATTTCCCTATTCTGGACCTTTCATGTAAATGAAATCATACAACTTGTGGACTTTATGTCTGAATCTTTTCACTTAACATAATGTTTTCAAAGTTCAGCCATGTTATAGCATGTATATATCATTACTTCATTTTTTATATGGCTGAATAATATTTCATTGTATGGTTATACCACATTTTCTTTACTCATTCGTCAGTTGATGGACATTAGATTGTTTCTACTTTTTGGCTAATATGAATAGTGCTGCTGTGAACATTGTGTACAAGTTTTTGTGTGAATATATATTTTCAGTTGTCTTGGTTATATATCTGGGAGTAGAATTGCTGGATCATACGTTAACTCTAAGTTTAACTTTTGAGGAGCTACCAAACTGTTTACCAAAGTGGCTGTACAATTTTACATTCCCACCCTTAGTGTTTGAGGGTTTGAATTACTCCACACCCTCACCAACACTTGTTATTGTCTATTTTTTTATTAGAGCCATGTTAATGTTTGTGAAGTGTTTCACTATGAGGTTTATTTGCATTTCTCTGATGAACAGTGATGTTAAGCATCTTTTCATGTACCTATTGGCCATTTATATGCATATATTCCTTGGAGAAATGCCTATTCACATTCTTTGTGCATTTTAATTGGGTTGTCTTTTTATTGTTGAGTTATAGGAGTTCTTTATATCCTCTAGATAAAAATGCCTTAGCAGATATATAATTTGTAAATACTTTCTTCCATTCTTGGGTTGTCTTTTACCTTTCTTGGTAGTGTTGATTGAAGCAAAAAACTTTAAATTTTGATGATGTCCAATTTACCTATTTTTTTTTTTTTTTTGGTTGCGTGTGCTTTTGATGGCATATTTAAGAAACTATTGCTTAAATCACGATCATGAAGATATTTACCTATGTTTCTTTTGAAGAGTTTTATCATTTTAGTTCTCATATTTAGGTCTTTGATCCATTTTGAGGTCACTTTTACATATAATGTGTGGTAGAGGTCCAGCTTCATTAAAATTTTTTAATTATTATATATTTTTTAATTCTCTCCTAAGGATTTGTTTATTGATTTTAAAGAGAGGGGAACGGGGAAGAGGAGGAGAGAGACAGACAGACAGACAGACAGACAGAGGGACGATTCTCCAACCAATGAGCCACCTGGCCAGGGCTAACTTGACTTTGTTTTAAAAATATAAGTAAATCATGTCCATACTTTTTGGCTTCTTTGCATCTTTTAAAGCCTTATTTGTGATTTTCAGAACAGTGACTTAATAGATGATTAATTTTTTTTTGGTAACATTCTTTTTATGGTGGGGAGTCTCCAAAGATGATCCTCAGTGAATCACATCTGTGTTGCCTCTTTTTCTCAGTTGAATCCAGGCTGGCTTGTACCTCACATTAACTGATAGAATGAGATAGAGGTTGTATCCATTCTAGGCATAGCCATTAAAAGGCAATTTTTACTTGCTCTGTTTTGGAGCTCTGAACAGTCATGAAACCAGTTTAGGTACCCTGCAGGAGAAATCACATGGAAAGGCCACATGAAGAAAGGTCCTGGAACTATGTAAGAGAGACCACCCAGTGTCTCAGCTGAGCTTCTCCATCTGATTTTCACTACATTAAAAATTCTGAGCAAGACCAGCAGGAGAGCTGCTCAGATGAGCCCAGTCAACCCACAGAACTCCAATATAAGACAAAGAGATGTTATTTCAAGTTATTAAATTTTGGAGTCATTTGTTAAATAGGAATAGATAACTGAAACACTGTCTTAGTTCACCTCTTAAATTTGTGATTGAAGGAAAATTAACATAAAGTGGAATGAACAAATCTTAAATATACAATTTGGAGAGTATGATACGTAAATAGTCCTGTGAAACTAGCCATCTAATCAATATATTTAAAATTTCTTTCATCCCAGAAAGTTTTCCTTATCTTCCTTCTCGTCAGTAATCACCCATCACAGACAATCCCTGCTCTGTGTCAATTTATTGAATGGCTTGTTTTCCAAATTTACTTGCTTTCCTTAACTTACTTTTACTTACTTAGTTTCATTTAGAAATCATAACAACATTTAATTTATCTCTGTCCCACCTCCCTGCTGCTATAGATTGAGATTTAGAGGTGAAAAGCAGGAGAGATGGAAGAACAGAAGAATTCCAATGAATGTATTCTTTTCAATATGTATAAGAACTTATTCATGGCTCTTTCCTGTTTATGCCCAGATTTTGTTATGCCCTGCCCTTATGGATTTTATATCTTTTATTTTTCACTCTCTCTGCACCATAGTTTCCTGATCCAGCATCAAGAGGCTGGAACAGAGATAGTGGTGCATTGCTTCTAAGCTTTTATAAAGATAAAATGAAAACTGGCCAACTAAAACTAAATAATTAAAAGAAAAAAGAACATTCTATAAATTGAGATGAGGATGTCTCAAAGCTTTATATACCACTTTCAGACCTCCTCACTTAGCCAGCATGATGGGGTGATAATAGCTTTCTCTAGGACACTTTAGAGATCCACTTTTATCATAAACACCACTGTCTGATCTTTTTTCAAAATTACTTCCTTGGAATATTAAGATGCTTTAAATCTTTTAATTAAGATGGAAGGAAATATAAGACATTGGTAACATTTGTTGCCTTTGGGAAAAGAGGTTGGTATCAGGGAAACTGGAGTAGAATTTGTACCTTTAAATTTTATACTGTAAGAAAATTGTTACCTGTTTGAAAGTAAATTAAAATTCAAGTTTTTTTCTCTGTTTTTTTAAATGGATAGAATGTGGTTAAAATACTTAACTATATTTGAAAGTAGCATAAATTTTCAGTTCATTGCCCAACTATTTTGCTACTCTTGTGAAAAATTGCACATCTATAGTTGAGAATTGCTTATTAGAAATTAAATAAAAGAAAATGTTGCTAGCCTTTGAGTGTTTAATCCTCGAATTGTAAAACATTTCTTTCTCTTCTCTTGTTTAGGTTGGGTGTTGAAAACAAAAACATATTTTAGTAGAAATTCCCCTGTATTATTGCTTGGAAAATGCTACCATTTTAAATGTGAAGGTAAGTGCTAGATTTGTGACCCATTTAAAAGTCTTTGTAGAAATTCATTATGTAACTCTTTTCACAATTTTTTTCTAGGTTAATCTATTTTTGGCACATTTGGTTTACTTTAGTTTTTTTAAGTTGTGGTTAAGTACACATAACATTTACCATCTTAATCATTTTTAAGTTTAAGTTTAGTGATATTTCAATACATTCTTTTATTTATTTTTTTTGAATAGTTTATTTATTTACTTGTTTGTTTATTTATTTTATTTTTAGAGAGAGGGGAAAGGAGAAAGAGAGGGAGAGAAACATCACTGTGTGGTTGCCTCTCACTTGCACCCCCAACTGGAGTGCAACCTAGTCATGTGCCCTGACTGGGAATTGAACCAGTGACACTTGGCTCGCAGGCCGACGCTCAATCCACTGAGCCACAGCAGCCAGGCCTTCAATACATTCTTAAGGTGGTGGTACCATTGCCAGCATTCATCTCCATCACTTTTCATCTTGTAAAACTGAAACTCTGTGCCCATTAGACAGTAACTCTTATTTCTCCCTTACTCTATGTATGAGGGTGGACAAAGAAAACTGAAATTATTTTCTGGAGGGTGGGCCCCTTGTAGTACAGGCTTCCCCACTAGGTGAGTGTTCCAGGAACCCATCTGTATCACTGTAGCAGCTGGCGTTGTTGTGAGAGGCTGCATTCAGCTTAGGTAAATTTTTTTTTGAAGACTCTTTCAGTGCGTTTGTCCATTTCATGATGGGTTATTTATGAATACACCTGCCCACACTGTGCTGAGTGTTCAGCAGTTTTTGACCAAAAATGGCATGACTCCCATGCCCCACCCTCCCTATTTACCTGATCTTGCCCCGAGCGACTATTTTTTTTTGTTTGTTCCCCAGAAAAAAAATGGCAGAAACACTATGAGGCATCAAAATTGACAAGTTTAAAAACTGTTTTGAGCATTGGAAAAAAAGTCTTGATAGGTTTATTGCATCAAATGGAGAGTACTTTGAAGGTGACTGAAGTTTAAACACGTAAGAATAAATACACAGTTTTTAATAAATAAGTCTGTTTTTTGGTCCCCCCCTCATATATTCGTTTATACACACACACACACACACACACACACACACACACACGTATGTGTGTATGTGTAATATCTTTCCCACATCTTCTTTACATATTCATCTATGTCTCATTTTAATATAGTCATTCTTTCTATTATACATCTTTGCTTGGTGTTTTGTGTATGAGTGTATGAGTATGTATTTTGCTTGTGTGTATGTGAGAGGGAGAAGGAGAGAATTTGTGAGAATATGTGATTATCAAGGCTTTTATTCATTTTTGATTAACCTATTTTGGTATATTATTTACCAGCAATTTTCTAAAATCTTGTAAATGACTTGTAATAATACAGCTAACATTTATTGAGTATATATAATGTGCCAAGTGGTATTTTGAGCAATTTAAATGTATTAATTCATTGAGTCCTCATGTTCTTGAAGGATGAATAGTAAGTTAATGGATAAAGAAGGGGTGCTTTTTAGGTAAATAGAATGGCATGATGAAAGTAATAGCAATGAAATATTAGGGAGTATATTTAGGAAGCAGATGTCTAGTGTAGTTTTGGTGGGAGAGAATTCTGGAAAGGATCAAAGGAGCATCTTGAATGCTGTGTGAAAGGATTAGGTTATTTGTTTACAGGCAGAGGAGAGTATGTGGATTTGAAGTTTTGTTCTCTATGATTATTAGTTGTTACTTTTGGGCAAATTATTAATCTCCCTAAGTATTAATGATACCTATTTCGTATGTGTTTAATGATATACCTGGTATATGTAGGCATTCTAAATGCTATTATTTATGATATAATAGATTTGAGAAAAAGTTATTAGAATTATTTTAAAAGGATAGCATTATATATTTTTTGGAAGAAACACTTTGAATGGATCTTTGTAGTGGGCACTGGGTGGTGGGGTTCTCAACTCGAGACAAAAAAGTAAATGATAAAGGAAATATGAATGAGACAAATAGAAGACTTCTGTTTTGGACTAGGAGTGGGGGTGTAGGGAAGGAGAGGAGTGTGGCAGGGAGGGAGAAAGGGGAGAGAGGCAGAAAGCTGGTGGGAGCCCGCATGTCCATGGAGAAGGTTCCTTGTTGATATGTCTTGATCTTCAGTAAACTCAGTTAACTCAGGAAATGTTTGCAGTAAGACTCATTTGGGAAGGAGATGAATTTGTCATGTGGAATGAAAAAGACAACTCATCTCATTGTAGGAGCTAGAAGCAGAGAGGACTATGAAAGCTTAAGCTGTGGAGAATTAGCAGAAGTCTTGGGGCTAGATTTGGATTTCTGTGCATTGCTATAGGCCTATATCTCTTTCTTATTTTTAAACATCATCTGAGGAAATGCTTATTGGTTTTAGAGAGAGGGAAATAACGGGAGAGAGAGAGGGAGAGAAATATCGTTTGGACGCCTCTCAAACATGCCCTGACCGGGACTGAACCCGCAACCCAGGCATGTACCCTGACTGGGAATCTTAACTGGTGACCTTTCAGTTCACAGACGGGCACTCCAACTACCTGAACCACGCTGGCTAGAGCAGGCCTATATCTCATAAAGATATACTTTTTTCTCCCTAGAAACATTCAATAAAATGCGCCTCTCCTTTCCATTATGTTCAACAATGTTTTATCAACAGAAATTCAGCAAATAAAGATAATTCCTTCTTTCTGAGATTTCTTATTTGCTAGCTGACTTTCTGTTCTTCCATTTACTTTAATATTACAATGGAAATTAAAAATTCACATTTAGATCCTTGAAATTAATACATAATTGACAGCAGTTTATTAACATGATCACTGGAAAGGACAATCAAGTGATTGAAATTATGTATGGCTAGAATGTTTGTAGCATAAGGAGATCTGTCACTCATCCTTTGGCAACCTAGTTGTGTTTGCCATTGGACTGTGGTTCTGAGATTATGCTGGCTGACTGTGCTATCATCTAGAAATACTGTTGAGCATGAGCTATACTTTTTAGTAAGGCTCCCAGGAGATACATGAAGGGGAAGGGAAATAGAAGAAAATGTCACAGTAAGTTAAACCTATAAAATTGTGGTTTTTCCTTAGTTAAAATGTCAATTGATTAAGCGTCATAATTTTTCTTATGTCCCATGAATTGCTTGAGTGTGATATCATGTTAGGTACTCTTAAGTTTCACAGGTGAGAGTTGAGGAATGGGTTATGGAATGCTGCCCTTGATATAGCACCTGTAATCAAACCTGGCAGACACCTATTTTAAAACTCCTTTATCATAATGTAAAAAGTTTAGAATGAGATTTCAGTGTTTTATTTTCTTAAGCAATAAAAAGCAGCTGAGATTTTCTATTTCTACTATTCATTTACTACAATAAAATGTAATACCTTATATAATATTGAAGGGAGAGCATTTTATTGTGATAAATGAAAGCCAATCATAAATACTTGTTCAGGAGACAGTGTGACAAAACAGATGTATTCGAGTCAGAGATGTGAGTGTGCCAGGGCTGCCCATTCTTTAACAAGCTGGTGGGGGGTCGGGGGTGTGAAAGGTCTCTCTGAACCTCAATATCCTCGTTTGGAGAATAAAAGAGTTTCGTTATAAGATTCTCTCATGTCCAAAAAACAGGTAATACAACTTTAATACTTTAACTCTCATTTCATGTTTAAATAAGATTATATTTCACTACTCAAGGGAGAACCTCAGAGAATACTTTTTATTTATTTTGAAATGTTATTAATTTTTCTAAGTTATTTGACCCTCATCACCGCCCAGTCTCACTCGCTCTGCTCTCTGCCTACAGTGCTGTTGTTTCTCTTTTGTCCCAGCAAGCTTGACTCTGCCCCCACCCCTCAGTTTACCTCCAGGATACCTTTGCCAGCAGCCACACACTATAAGACTTCTCACTTTTTGTACAGTCATGTAGCCAAGATAGCACTTGTTCCAAGGTATCAGTTGCTTTACAGGGTATCCCCCTCATAAAAAAGTAAGATTCTCCAGGGAAGGAAGGACTCTTACTTCTCTCTTACCTCCAGCTGCTGACCACAGAATCTGGGACAAAGTAGGAGTTCAATGAGTGCTTGACAAATTATTTAAAATCAGTGAGAACTGGAAGATAAATCTTACTAAAGAAACAAATTCAAATTTATCTGTAGTGGTATTGGAGCAATGATAATTTTTGAGATGCTCTAGAGCAGCGGTTCTCAACCAGTGGGTTGCGACCCCAGAACGACCCTTTCACAGAGGTCGCCTAGGACCATTGGAAAACACATATATAATTACATATTGTTTTTGTGATTAATCACTATGCTTTAATTATGTTTGATTTGTAACAATGAAAATACATCCTGCATATCAGATATTTACATTATGATTTATAACAGTAGCAAAATTACAGTTATGAAGTAGCAATGAAAATAATTCTATGGTTGGGGGTCACCACAACATGAGGAACTGTATTAAAGGGTCGTGGCACTAGGAAGGTTGAGAACCACTGCTCTAGAGGAATGATTTTCAACTGGTGTGCTATAAGGATTTTTAAAACATGCAATACCTGACTATAAAGGAAGGGGCACGGACCTCTATTCCTTTAGATTGTCAAATAAAAAAATGACAATAGCCAACACAATAATAGCCATCTGGTATGAATACCCTATCATGAACCATAAATTTATAGGCCGTGTAATAGAATCGCATCTTATTGGTCATGTCACATAAAAAGTTGCATTTAATTGGTTCATTCTTGGTACCAGAAATCTTCATATACAGCTATAGGCACCTGATTTTTTTAAAAAGCCACTCTGGACAAAAAATTGTAGATATGTAATTACTGTTATTATATGTTTGTTGTAAATCAATCAAAATTATACTTATTTTTTTCAGGTCAGCAAAAAATATTTTTTGGTAAGTCACAGAATTTTAGTAATTAGTTTATGTTTGCCATGAGATGGAAAAGTTTGAAAATTGCCACTCTAGAGAATAAACTATTTTTAATCACTTTAGAAGTATCTATTTATTTTTGAAGTATCCATTGATTTATAAAGAGCCCAACAATACTGCAATAATCAAATATTGAAATAACCTCAACTATGTTAGGACAATTCTATTTCTTAAATAAGGCCAATAACCAATCCGTAAGTAGTTGAAAGAAATAGTAGCAATTTTTGAATATCACAAAAACACCAACAATTGTAATAGACTTGGTTTTGTTGTGGTGGTTTTTATTTTTTTTGTTTGCTTTTTTTTTTTTTTTTACTATCTATTTATTGATCTTAGAGAGAGAGGAAGGGAGAACCATCCATGTATTGCTCCACTCATTTCTGTATTTATTGCTTGATTCTTGTATGTGCCCTGACCAGGGATTGAGCCCGCAACCTTGGTGCATCAGGACAATGCTCTAACCAACTGAGCTACCTGGCCAGGTGGTTTTGTTGTTGTTGTTTTCTTCTTTTTTCCTTCCATTTCTTTTTCTTTTTCTTTCTCCACCTCCCCCCTTTTTTTCTTTATTCCTCTTTTATTTCTTTTTCTTTTTCTTCTTTTTTTCACAAGCACCCAGAGGTTGCTGCCCCACTACCTGCGGGTGGGGAGGCGGAGTCTGGGGGAGACGGGCCAGGCCCTCCTGACTCACCATGGGCCCTGCCACCCCTGACCTGGGCAGACGGATGACCCTCAAGAGGTCTTTCTACCTCTGCACTGGGACATGCTAGGTGCCTGGAAAGGGGTGTTTTGTGTTTTTAAAACTAATTCAGATGAGCCTTCCTTCCTCATATTACTGTAGAATAGTTCTTCATCATACTGTCATACTTCCCCATCAGTATCTGCCTCCCAAATACACAAAAGACAGAGGGGGAGAACATCTACATGATGCCTTTTAAAATACATAACATTTAAAATATTGCCAGTAGCCAATAATCAGATGTATCCATGTATTTATACAGGGGTGGACAGAAGTAGGTTTATAGTTGTGAATACACAAAACAGTTTATTTTTGTACTGTTATCTATTCTTGTATTACATATTTTTCCATATGAACAACCGTAACCCTACTTCTTCCCACCCCTGTATAAAACACCTTTTGGCATTTTTCAGATGTTTTACTGCAAAGACACTTACTCTTTATTAAACAAAAGCTCCAGATGATATGTTTTTGAAAAGTGTTACTATTTGGAGGAATAAATTCTCCTTCATTAGAAATATTTTAAATATAGCTAAAACTCTGATATATTCCTTAAGCTATGAAGTAAACATGCAACTGAATTTTGGGATCTCAAATAAAAAACAAAAAACAAATACAGAATAAAAATGAAAATTCATTCAAATACTTTCATCCTAAATGGAAGTATATGTTTTTATTTGTAACGTAAGGAAAATAATTGGTTTAATAATTATAACAACATAGCAAGAGTAGTTAGTGCCAGGACAGCCTGGCACTTACATGAAGTGCCCTACTGCTGTAAAGGGGACTCTGCGTCCTGGAGAAATGAAGTGAGGGACATCAGGGAGTCCACAGAAAGCAGGAGGTTTTCAGTGCCCTGGGTGCCCCACGCGTGGGGACAGGGACACACCACGAAGCACAATGGACAGAGCTTCTGATGCCTCATCTCAGCAGCGAGTAGAACTGAAAGCGCTTCACCTCTCAGCATAGGAATGCTTCCTCTCCTCGTCCCTGGAAGGTGAGAGCAGAGAAGTGACCCTTATGGTAAATAAACAGTGCCCCTGTCTGCTGCTCCCAACCCCTCAGAAGGTCACATGGAGAAACATGTGCAGTGTGTTTACAGTATAGGGCAGGTCTGTAGGGAGAATTGTTCTCGGATGCATTTCCTCTGCTCCCTAAAAAGCTTAGCAAAATATAGGATCTAAAGGAAGAAGAAATAATGTATTTCACAAGCATTTCAGTCGTCACCCCGTCAGCGGAAGGGACAGTAAAAATACACGTGTTCTCACTTGATGCTTCAGTCAACAATGAGGACAGGTTCTGTGAGAGACCTGTCTTGGGACACTGACGAAAACAAAGTGGTGGAGAGATTGGGTGATGAATGTTGTTCCTGAGTTAAAATTTGCTTAAGAGAGAAAACTTTAGTACACTCAAATTTGTTTTCTCACTGCAATGTCTTATGCATCACCAAAAAAGTAACTACTGTAAAAATAGGGCTTACCAAAAAACAAACAAACAAACAAACAAAAAAACAAACTCTTTCTAGTTGTGGCACTAATGAACAAATGCTAAGTACAGGCAGTTGCAATTCTGCTTAAAAGGTCAAGTGTGGGCAGGTCAGTGCTGAGCCCCAGACTCACCCATTGCGCTTGCAGCCAGGAGGGCACCGGCTCAAGTGACTGTTCTCCAGTGGGAGATGGGCAGGTGCAGGGACTGGTTAGCAAGAGTGTAGAACAAGAACCATGGAGAACCAGAGAACCAACTCATTCCAAAGTTGCACAGTTCATAGGCATTGGAAGATTTCGATATAATTAAAAGGTCACTTGGCCAATAAATTCACAAAAGTATCTGATGCAAATGGGTATTTCTGAGAAGTCTATAATGCCCAGTGCTCTGATTTTGCTTTTTAAAGATGTAATACGTTCTTTGAAAAAGTTATCTCACTTTAAAACTGACCTCTTTCAAAGAGGGAAATAGAAAGCACAGTCCCTGTGACACTGTGATCCTCTCTCCAACGCCAAAGGACAAGCTGGGCTCCATGTGCGCTCTCTGGCTTCTCAAGCCCCGAGCCCAGAGAGGCCAGCAGAGCCAGGGTTAGGGCCCGCTTCCTCCTGTGTCTGCTCTGCAGTTTGGATACGGAAGAAGATGGATCGCATTTAAGCTTTAATTACTTAAGTGGAATTTAAGATGCATATTTCTTTCTTTCTTTTTATTTTTTAAAAGATTTTATTTACTTATTTATTAGAGAGAGGGCAGGGAGGGAGAAAGAGAGGGAGAGAAACGTCAATGTGTGGTTGCCTCTCACACACTCCCAACTGGGGACCTGGCCCACAACCCGGGCATGTGCCATGACTGGGAATTGAACCAGTGACCCTTTGGTTCACAAGTCAGCACTCAATCCACTGAGCCACACCAGCCAGGGCAAGATGCATATTGCTTTCTTCTTTTCTTTCCCAGTGAGCACTGTAGTAGTGCTTGCTGCACCCTGATGGTAAAATAGAGCTCAGGGTTTACATTGGTCTGGCAAAGAAGTTCCCCCCATCCAAGTCAGTTCACAGTGTCACCTCAATTCATCTTCACTGGCTGCAGTGATATGTCATAGATATTACATTTTATTTATAGGTTGTAGTGAAGTTTTCTCTTTTGGGTTAGGACAAAACAGCGTGCTTTGTCAAGTTACCAAACTAGCCTACATATAAAAGTCTGTGTGATCTCTCCAAGTGCAGTGAATACACTCCGATGATCACAGTACTCTCACAAAGCAGACAAGAGGGTGTGCACCTGTAGCTGGACACAGGGGCATGTGTAGCATTTCCTTGGATTCGTGGCTGAGGCTGAGGTTCTCCCTCAGTTAGCCAGAGCACCGCACTCAGAACGACTGCATGTCAGTGACTGCAATACTGCTTTACCTGAAGACTTTAAAATGGCATTCAGGTATTTTGCAGCTTTGAATAAGGTTAAATTAGTTAGGCATCCCAAAAGTGGGAAGTATCTTTAGAGCACTGTGGAGACAACAGTGGTAGAGAACAGTCAGGCATCTACCAAAAGCCATTCGGTGCCCTCTGTGACTCAGCTTTCCCTGCATGCCCTAACGTGACTTTTAGTTCATGAGACCAGGGGCTTAGTGGGAAGGAAGTTCTAGCGTGTCAGCCCAGATATAACAATCATGGACGTGCGTTCAAAATGGGATATTTACAGGAAACATGGCACACCGGCCGGGGTCATGGGGCTCTCAGCTTGGTCTCATAACTAACTGGTCTTTGAGAAAAAACCAAGGACGGTTATTAGAGGTCGATCTCGTCCCAAGCAGGGTCGTTCATGTTCTCTAGAACTTTCCTTACCAGCTTTATCGGGTCTTTGAGGGCTCTCTGTTTTTCCTACAGAGATTTATCTTCTTGTTATCCTGTCTTAATTCTTGGATTTCATCCTTCAACAAATATAATGAACAAAAATTTATAAGAGCCAAAATAACGCTTTGTTTAAAAATTACCCATAAACTTACAACTGTGATGATTAGTTGCTTTTCTTTTACTTTTTAGAAGAAAGCTCTAATCAGTGTACAGTTTATGTCCTATGTTGTTACTGATAAGTGAGCTCTGCAGTGTATTTGGATACATAATGGCCCATCAGATGTCATTTTTATACTTCACTTAGCCACTCCCCTATTGGGGTTTAGGTACTTACGAAGTTCCATTCTTAAAATACTGTAAAGAAAATCTTTATGTGTATACTGTTTTTTAACAAAATTTTTAATCACCTTAGGAAAGATCTTCAAAATGAGATGACTAAACAAAAAGGTTAGATCATTTTCACGGCTCAATATGTAATACTAAGTTGCTTTCTAAAAAGAGGTGGGAGCATATTAGTGTATAATTCTACCAATCATACCAGTTTTAACTCCTACCCCAGCTTGGATACTTGGAAAAGAAATTTCCTAGTGATGTGTGTCAGGAACCTCACAGTGTCTGTAATTTGAATTTGATTACAGAGTTTGAACACAGTTAACAGTGAGTGCTATTTCCACTTTGGTGAGTTGTCTGTCATTTGTATATATTGTACATATTATACCCACTAGAAACCTAATGTTCTCAACTTGCATGAGGCTTTCATAAAATATTTTACATTTATAGTCTACAATAATTTTATGTATAACTTGTACTTTTTGCTAATGACGTACTGCATCACTCTTTTATAGAATGAATCTAAGCAGCATATTTCAGAAATACATTGATTTCAACACATTGTTTTCAATATATTCCAGTTGAATAGAACTGTCAGCAGTTTCTGGGCCAACTGCTGGACACCTGTTTACTTAAGGCTTCCTGCATTTACTGAACTGCCTGCTCTACCATTTCTATACTGTACCTTGTATTTACAGTGCATTGTATTAGTTTTATATCCCATAACACAAAATTTAGAGTCTAACAACTACCATACACACTAAGGATATTACCTCTCTGAGTCTACTTCCCAGCACCATCAGGTAATTCCTACCCAATGGCCTTGAGCTGGTCGCCTCGTAGGACAGCACAAAGTGCACTCCTGTGTCCCCCTTTCTATGGCTCCTTGAACTTTCACATAGTGAAGCACACCTTTATGTATTTCTAAAACATACTTTGCTCAGTGTCTTGGACTTCTAAAAACATTTCTGGTTACAGTTTACTTCAGTTTTATTTCACATTATGCAATGTTACTGTTTTAACTCTAAAGTTTAGTACACTAAAAAGAGGGGGGTTGAGAAAAAAGGTGATCGCATGATGCATCGTTATATAAATTCTGTTCCTATGTGCTGTGTGTCTGGACTTTACATTTCCGCTCTATCAAGTTTCATTTTTCAAATCTCAAACAACTCAGTTTATACCACTCATAAACTGTCTTCTCACATGTAAAACAGATATAAGTCCTATCCTGCCTAATTCAAAATATTTTGAGGATCAAATGAAATGCAAGAGCAACCTTTATATATAAAGCACAAAAAATGACAAAACAGAGCTTTCAGAAACTAACTCAAAAACAAAATCTGAACACTTAGCATTATATTAGAACTTGTATGAAATGTCCATTTAATACCCATTCCCCAAAATCATCTTAAGTAAATATGTGCTGTGGCTCCCACTAAAGGGAATGGGATGATAGTCGCACAATTAGCAAGAAGTTCTCCCAGTGTAATTAAAAAAAAAACAAAAACATATTTCCCTTGCTTTTGTCTTTTGGATTACTGTACATCCTCTCCTCTCCATTTTTTAAAAAAAGATTTTATTTATTTTTAAAGAAAGGGGAAGGGAGGGAGAAAGAAAGGGAGAAAAACACCGATGTGAGAGAGAAACATCATTGAGTGCCTCTCACACAACTGGGGACCTGGCCCACAACCCAGGTACGTGCGGACTGGGAATTGAATTGGTGACCTTTCGGTTCTCAGTCAGGCACTCAATCCACCGAGTCACACCAGCCAGGACATCCTTTTTTTTTTCTTCTTTTTTTTTTTTAATGTAACATCCTGAGAGTACCACATGGTCATAAATGTAGTACCTTAATTCTTTTTTATACCATATTCCCTCACTTACCGCGGGTATTACAGTCTAGACTCCCCCCACCTCCCCCACTATAGGCGAAAGTCTGCGAAGTAGGAACCTTACATTTATTTTAGCTTTTATATATGTTTTAAGGCTTTATAAACCCTTCCCACACACTTATAAACCGTTCCCAGTCCCTTATTAACCTTTTCCACACTTTTATAAACACTGCTTATGTTCTTAAACATATTCTACACTCTTAAACCCATGTAACTTTAACAACGTATGTATACAGTACTGCAAAATCCCGTGATATAGCGAAAAATCCGTGATAAATAATTAAATATAATATTTTTTTAAATCCTGCAACACAATGAGTCCGTGATAAGTGAACCACGATATACAGCGGGACTACTGTATCTCCATAGTTCTCTGCTGTGTGGGCCTACCAGTTTATTTTACCAGTCTTTTACTGGACATGAGTTATTTCTATTGCTTTTCTTTTGAAAATAATGCAACAAAAACTTTGTGAATATGTGGTTTTATATTTGTGGGATATGTCTTTGAGATAAATTCCTTGAAGCAGGATTTCTTGATTAATGAATCTGCATTGTTGTGAGATTAAGCCAAGGTCCCCTTCATGGGGTTGAACCATTTTGCATTTTTTAAAAAGATTTTATTTATTTATTTAGTAAGGGGGGAAGGGAGGGAGAGAGGAAGAGAAACATCTATGTGAGAGAGAAACATTGATCAGGTTGGACCAGGCCTGCAACCCCGGCAAGTACCCTTACTGGGAATCGAACTGGCCACCTTTGCTTTGCAGTATGATGCCTATTCAACTGAGCCTCTCCGACCAGGCCCATTTTGCATTTACATCAGCAATATATGAAGGTAACTGTTTCTTCACATCCTTACCAAAGAATTAAGTGTCAAGTTAATGATCTCCTAATAGGAAACTATAGTATAGTTTTATTTGCATTTCTCTTATGTGTGAAGACATGTTTAAAGGTAATCTGCATTTCTTTTTCTGTGACTTGGCCATTCATATTTTTGTTACTACATTTAGATTCACTGAATCTCTTTGTCAGCCTATTTTAGGCCATTATTGTTTTTCTGTTCAAGCCACTGTTGGTTCTCACCTTAACTACTGTATCAGTTTTCTACCTGGTCTCCCTGCTTCCACCCTGTTCTTACACAGTAGCTTCTTTCTCTTTCTAGAATTAACATCATTTCTCTGCATGTAATTGTCCAATGGTTTTCCACTACATCTAGACTTAAATTCATATTTTTTTGTCAAGGGCCACTGGGCATACAAGGTCTTAATCCACCATATTCTTCCTGGAATCCCTTTCACTCTGCTGCATCCATTCCTATGTCCTTCTGTCCTTTGCCTTCACTCAGCATATTTTCATCTGAGGGACTCTGCGTGGAAGCCTCTCTTGGCACATCCTCACATGGCTCCCATTCATTTTTAGGACTGCCCAATGTCCTTTAGCCAACCTGACTTTCTTGATTGTTTCCATGCTGTCTGCCCCTAGGCTCCTCTACCTGAGTGAGGGTAGGGGCTTGGTCTTGTAGACCATGTGTTTGTCTTGCATCTGGAATGGTGCCCAATAAGCCTCTCACTGTTTCAGTGTACCCCAAATCAGTTAAGATTATCCCAATTTTCCTATATCTTCTAAGATTTCATCTAAATGATATCTTTTGATTTGTCATCTAAGATCAGCATTGCTTTCAGATCTTAAGAGTAGTTATTCCAAATTAAAGACATGAGAACCACAAAAATTTAAAAGCGTAGTTGCAGTGTTCAGTGAAAAACCAGTGGTAACTTTGATTTGGGATAAGAACATTTAATGTTAAAATACTTTAACTACAAGATGACATCCTAATTAGGTTATAAGAAAATACACCATCTGAATTCTACAAGGAGGTACAATATATATGTATTTATCTGTGTCCTTAGATGGGATGTAATGGGATTGTGTAGAATTTCACTTTAAAAGGCGGCCAAGTGTAAAGGGTGGGTATGAATGATGCTCTGACCATTTGATGGTACACTGAGCAGTTTTTAGAGACATGCATTAGCACTCCATGCAGTTGCGTGGAAATACATCCTGGCGCACTCTCTAAATGTCAAGCACAATTTCAGGAGTTTTATGTCATTACTCCTCTTTATTACAAAACATTACAAAGAGGCCATAAAGAGTGACCTCATTTTTGTAAAATAAACATAGTGTTTTGTTTATATGCATACAAAAAATTTAGCAAGAATCAATACCAAAATATTCTCAACATTCTGTATATTCTGTATACTCTGAGCGTAAGTGAATGACTTTTCAGTATTTTCTAAATCTTTTCCATCAAATGATTATTAATTTGTCATGAAGAGGGTTTAAAATCATCCATGATTTTGTGTAACCAAATAATTCAGTTCTCCATTGTAGAAAAGCCTAAATGTTTTACATGTCAGTATGTATTTCTTAGTTTCCAGGGTAACAGATATAAAATTTCCTGAAATAAAGACATTAAAAGAAAACTTTCAGTATGCTCGTACTTTATATTTTAGTGTTATGACCTTGTTTCTATGGAAACTTCATTGAAATTGAGGTTTCTTGTATCACTTTATTGAATGCATCCCCAAAATTAAAAACAAATTGAAATGAAAATTTTACTATCATGTTGAACATAAAAAGGTAAATTCTGTACTCACAGACTCTATTAACTATTCTGATTTAACAATTTTTATCATAGTCCTATGCTTAATCCTTGTTCCCTTAACTACCTTTGTACCAGCTTCTCCTAAAGTTCCTCTGTCCAGGGCATTCTCACGTTCAATTCAGAGTCACCAGAACAAACTCTTTAAAATATGTCCACTTGTTTACCTGGTAAATCATGCTGTTTTATGACTTCTACTTTGTTCTTACTCATAATGAATTTTTAGACATAGGATTGAGAGGTAGGTGTTGCTTCTGAGTTGTGTACAACAGTTTTGAATGGAAATGGAAATAATCAAAAGTGGAGTAAGTAAAGATAGGCCTACTTTATGGAAAATTATAAGATATGATCTGCATTCTAAAGAGTTTTTTCAGCACAACAAGAACTGAATTTGGCATAGCTGTCACCTCTATGTCCGCCTCTACTGTTCAATAGCTCTGTTACACAGTCATTTCAGATGGCTAAATCGTGTGTGTGTATATGTGTGTGTTTTGTTTTCTATCAGCAATAGAGGGAGAATATACATGGGACTTATTTGCAGCTAGAAGGGCCAGATACATGAAAGTGATATGTAAATCTTAAAATAATTATGTAAAGGTCCTATTTTGGTCTCTAACACTATTATCTACTAAATGGTTTGTAAAATCACTCAGAGGCCTACCACACAGGATCAAGCAGAGCAGAAGTTTTTACAAATAATTATTTGCTTTTTGCCTCAAGGCACACTTGATTAATTCACATAATTTGTTCATTTTTTTTACAATATTTACATATTCTGAAAAAAAGAGTACTTACCAGTTACAAAGCCACATCTACCATCTGGGTGAATCCACAGGCTTAATTAATCTAACTTTTAGTGAAATTAAGAGCTCAACCAAAGTTTAAATAGAATAAGAGCTATAAGACATTTCCTCTCTGAAATAATAAACTAATCTCTGGCATTTAATGAAACAAATGGACAAATGGGGCTTGAACATATTTATGATAGAATGTTTGTACTTCAAAGAACACAGTCTTCATTAGCCACTTTGCTACCCAGAATTATTTTAATCAAGCATTTTCTCTCTTTTCCCTCTCTCCTCTCTCTTCTCTTCCCAGCCCCAAGTCATTGAGGCATCAGAACTTTTACCTCAACATTCTTGAAGCTGAACAGGATTCTATTGGCAGGACAGGAGAGGAGGGGGAGGGAGCCATGGAGACAAATATTCTTGTGCAGGATCTGGCATCTTAAGACCCAAAATGTTATATTACAAATTAAAGCCTTAAATTTGTTTTCTTTAAATTGTTTTTTGAAACTTTTGACTAACAGTTTCATGAACCAAAACACCTCTCTTTTAGAACAGGCAATGCAAAAGGGAAGTTTGTTAAGTCACCGAAGTGAGATTAAAAATATATTTCTGTGAAAGGGAAATTTAAAAGTAATCAGAATTCTGTGGATTCTCCTTTGGGTAAAAAATGAACAAACACTATTCTCTGCAATGCTGGTAGTAACATTTCATGTCATTTAGTTATTTTATGTCTTCTTTCCCACACTTTTCATTTTTTTCTTTCTTTTTTTAATTATATTTTATTGATTATGCTATTACAGTTGTGCTGATCTTTTCCCCTGAGCCCCTACACCCAGCACCCCCTACTCCGTGGGGCAATTCCCACACCATTGATTCACATCCATGGGTCATGCGTATAAGTTCTTTGGCTTCTCTATTCCCTATACTGTACTTTGCATCCCCATGGCTATTCTGTAAGTACCTACTTGTACTTCTTACCCCCTCACCTCTTCACCCATTCCCCCATATCCATGATTTTGTCTCTATTCTTGTTCACTTAGTTTGTTTTTAAGTATCAATTGTTGACAGATATATATTTTTGCCATTTTATTGTTCACAGTTTTGATCTTCTTTTTCTTAAATAAGTCCCTTTAACATTTCATATAATAATGGTTCGGTGATGATGAAATCCTTTAGTTTTTTTCTTGTATGGAAGCTCTTTTTCTGCCTTTTGATTCTAAACAATAGCTTTTGCTGGGTAGAGCATTCTTGGCTGTAGGTCCCTACTTTTCATGACTTTGAATATTTCCTGTCAATCCCTTCTAGCCTGCAAAGTTTTTTTGGAGAAATCAGCTGACAGTCTTATGGAAACTCCCCTGTAGGTAACTAACTGTTTTTCTCTTTCTGCTTTTAAGGTTCTCTCTTGATCTTTAATCTTTGGCATTTTAATTATGATATGTCTTGGTGTGGGTCTCTTTGCGTCCATCTTGTTTGGGACTCTCTTTGCTTCCTGGACTTGCATGTTTATTTTCTTCACCAAATTAGGGGATTTTTCTTTCACTGTTTTTTCAAGTACATTTACAATTTCTTGCTTTTTCTCTTCTCCTTCCGGCACTGCTATGATGTGAAAGTTAGACCTTTTCAAGTTGTCCCAGAGGCTGCTTATACTATCCTCATGTTTTTTGGATTCTTTTTTCCTCTTATTCTGATTGGTTGTTTTTTGCTTCCTTATGTTCCAAATTATTGATTTGAGTCTCAGCTTCATCCACTTTATTGTTGTTTCCCTGTAAATTGTTCTTTATTTCAATTAGTGTATCCATTGTTTCTGACTGGATCTTTTTCATGCTGCTGAGGTCCTCACTAAGTACCTTGAGCATCCTTATAACAGTGTTTGACCTCTGCATTTGATAGATTGCTTGTAGCTATTTTGTTTAGTACTTTTTTTGGAGTTTTGATCTGTTTTTTCATTTGGGCCATATTTCTTTGTCTCCCTGTTTTGGCAGCCTCCCTGTGTTTGTTTCTGTATATTAAGTAGAGCTGCTTTGACTTGATGTCTGGTAGTGTGGCCAAATGTACTAGGTGTCTTGTAGGGTCCAGTGGCCCAACCTCCCTTATCACCCAAGCTGGGTGCTTGAGGTGCACCCTTTGTGTGGGCTGAGTACCCCCTTCTCTTGTAGTTAAGCCATGGTTGCTGTTGGCAGATCAATGGGAGTGATTTACTCAGGCCAGTCAACTGCAAGGATTGGCTGTGATCACTTACCATCCTCAGTGGAGGATCAGCTGTGCAGTGGCAGTGTAGTGGTTCTCCGATTTTGTCTATAGGTGGCCCTGGGGTTTCCTGGGTGGTGCAAGCCAAGGTCAGCCCTCTCCTGTGTTTTGCCCGAGGCCACCCTGCCTGAGCTATAAAGCAATCTGAGATGGCTGTAATTTGTGCTGGGCTTGGAGATTCTCAGGTGAAGCCAAGCTGTGAATCTAGGCTGGCTGCTGCTAGTGCTAGGCCTGGAGCTCACTGATGCCAGCTGTTGCTTATTTGAAAGGATTTAGGAAATTATGCCAAGACAAGCTATTCATATGGAAAAGCATCTTGGGTGGGCTTGTCAGTTGGGTGTGGCAGAGTCTCTGGGGATCTCCAACGTGGGTCAAACAATGTTAGCCAGGTCGATGGAGTCTCAGATATGGCACCAGCTTGATAGCTCTGCAGCTCTGTGCAGGGATGGTTTAGAAAAAGGACAATGGCCTCTGCTCTCCTTGCTGCCAGACACTTCAGTTTCTCCCTGGTGCTTGAAAAGTTTCTGGTGCCTTTCAAGCTGCTACCCTGGTGCTGGAGCTCAGAGGGAGTGAGTCTGAGTAGGTGAGTCTGTGTGTGGGTTCTTTAAGAGGAACTGCTTAGAACTCCAGAAGTTTCTTCCACCAATTCAATCCCCTCTGGTTTTTGCGCCAGAAGTTGTGGGGACTTACCTTCCTGGACTGGAACCCTGGGCTGGGGGGCCTGGTGTGGGGCTTAGACTCCTCGCTCCTGAAATATCCCTCAAGAATTTTTATTCACCACATGTGGGTGAGGGACCAGCCTGTTCCACATCTGCACCCCTCCTACCAGTCTCAATGGATGTGGTTTCTTTAGTTCCGTAGTTGTCAGACTTTCATTCTATTTGATTTCTGATGGTTCTGAGTGATGGTTGTTCTATATTTTAGTGTAATTTTGATGTGGTTGTGCGAAGAGGTGAGCCGTGTCTGCCTACGTGCCCATCTTGATTGGAAGTCCTTTTTCCCACCCTCTTCTTCTGTGCTCAGATTATAGTTGGGAATATTAAGACAGCTTCTGTGCAGGAAACTGAAAACAGCTCATTTAACACCATATAGACTCTTTATGTCAGTCTCTATTTAGAATTTAAAAACAAACCCTAAATTGTTTGCATGTGCATTGTTCCAAGTATCATCTACCTTAATAAGTGGGATCAAGGGTACTGCCAGTTCTTACCCAGTTCCTTCACTTAGGTACCATCTGGATAGGTAAGAATGGATAGATAAAATGGATAAACCAATGTCGGGGTATTAAACTTTTCATTGAGAAAGGAAGAAAATATACCAGAAGTTTTCATAAGGTCTCATGAGACGTTAAATAGAGCTATAAACAGAAATGACTGAGGACTGGAGGGTCTCAGTCTGGTTTGGAAAATGAAAACAGGGGAGAAAGAACTGGACTTTTAGATAGTAAAAAGAGAAAGAATCTGGCTAGACACAATGGGAAAAAAAAAAGGGATGGTGATGTCTGACATAGCCAGCATTGGTCCCTGGTGTCCAGCCCGGGGAAAGCTGGTCCAGGCAAGAAGGAGCCTGAGGCAATGTCTCCCTCCCAGGGGGCAACAAAGTGCAGAGGTACACCTGAGAGCTGCAGGTGCCTGCCACCTCCTTACCTTCTGGCATCTGTGGGTCGTTGATGTGCTCACTGCAGGTGTTGCTGCTTTTTGCTTTCTTGGGAAGCACAAAGGAGATTTGTTAAAGCAAGCAAGCCAGTTTGGTTAGCAGCCCAGTTTCATCTGGTCTGACAGCTGACTTGTTTGATCTATTTCTCCCTGAGCTTAGTTATACCCTAATTGTTGACCGTTTTTGTAACTAAATGCTCCTCCTCTCTGCCTTCCAGAAAGTATTAATTTTCACCTGCATCTTGACCATAGCAACCCCTGGGGCCTTGGTCCTTCTATGACTGTGTGTCTAACATGGGATTCAAGGACACATCACCCTTCCACTTCCTCATCAGCCAAATTGGGACCCAATTCCCAGGTTGGAAATGCAGGGATTCACCAACTTGCATTTCTTGCCTTTGTTTCTCCCTTCCACGGCAGGAGTTTCCATAATTTCCTTTTTTCACCACCAACAATACTTAAAACACAATTTTCTCATACACAGTTGAGAACCACAAAGTGGGGTACCACTATCCTGATTTGATGAAGATTATGATAATGATGGTTAACATTTGGCAGGCACTTACTATGCCCAGTCTTGTTTCAGGTTAGGTATTTATTTAACCATCCAAAACAATCCTCACTTTGCAGATTTTATATTTATAATGCAGAGTGAGAACTTTCCCTTCTATGTTTGAAAAATATTGTCCTTGTTTGTTACCAAGAATGTGTTGTCCAAAGTGTCTGTTTAGTGTTTAAAGACGGAACACCACCCTTTTGCTTGGTTTTATGTATGGAATGTTATGGCAGGACATAGTAGTAGTGGAGGCCAGAGCAGTGGAAATGGTAGGAAGACAAAAATATACATTGGAAATAAACTTGTAGTTTAATAAAGTAAAAAAATTGTATTGCCATTAGAGATATTACAGCCATGGGTATAGGTGTGATTGCTTTGAGAAAATACAGGGCGGGGCAAAAGTAGGTTTACAGTCATGAGTACGTGAAACAGAGTTTATTCTTGTATTATTATTTATTAATTATTGTGTTATTTTTCCATTCAAATAACTGTAACCTTTGCCCACCGCTGTATGTTAGCATGGATCAGATTGTGCTCAGTTCACTGAATCTCTTTTATTAAAAAAAAAAAAAATTCTGTTTCTCTCTGTGTTTTATTTTGGACAGTTCCTATTGCTGTGTCCTCAAGTTCACCAATCTTTCGTTCTTTTCCTCAGCAATTTCTAATCTGCCGTAAATTCTAGTCAGTATATTTTTCATATTAGAGAATGTAGTTTGTATATCTAAGGGTTCCATTGTTTAAATCCTCCTTGTCTCTACTTACCTTTTTGAACATATGTTGAATAGTTGTAATAACTTTTAATGTTTTTATTTGTTAATTGTAGCATTTGTATTAGTTCTGGGTCAGTTTTGATTGAGTATTCTCATTTTGGCTTGTGTTTTCCTGCCTCTTTGCATGCTTAGTAATTCTTGACTGACTGCCAGACATTGTGTTATTTACCTTGTTGGGTGTTGGATATTTTTGTATTCCTACAAGTATTGCATTGTGTGAATATGCCACATTTCATTTACTGACTTTACTCTTGGTGGGCATTTGCATAGTTTTCAATTTTGGGCAATTGTCCAGAGCCTTGAAGATGATTATTCTAGTACACGTGCTTTGGTGAACAAACGTGTGTGGATTTTCATTCAGTATATATCCTGAGGAATGTAATTGCTGGGTCATAGGGTATTCATATGTTCAGCCTCGGTATATACTACTATGTTGTTTTACAAAATAGTTGTTCCAATTTATATTCCTTCAGGTGTGTATGAGAATTGTGCTTGCTGTCACCTATCAATAGTTGTAATTGTCCCCTTTTGATTAGAGCCATGTTTTAATTTGCATTTCTCTGATAACAGATGAAATTGAGCATATTTTCATCATTATTTTTCCATTTGGATATGTCTTCTGCTGGTTATCTGTCTTTTTCTTACTGACCCCTAAGCTTTCTTTATATAGTCTTGATATGAATTCTTTTTTTGATATATCTATAGAAAATGTCTTCTCCTATTGTTACTTTTTTAGCCCTTTAATGTTCTCTTTTGGAGTACATAGTTCTTAATTATAACACAGTTTGGTTAATTTTTCATATCCTTAAAATGGTTAGTGCTTTTTGTATACTGTTTAATAAATTTTTGCTTACTTTGGGACATAAAGATGTTTTCTATAGTATTTTGAATTTGTCATTTATTTGTTTATTATCTCTGGTTATCTTTGGTTTATATTTCATTTTATCTTACTAGGAATTTGAACTACTTTTAATTACAGCTGTTCCTCATTCTTCTCATTCTCTCCTTCTGTATCTCTGATAAATCTTTCTGTTAGATTTTTCTCCGTGGCTCCTATTTTCTATTACTTTGTTTCTCGGTACTATGTTCTGAGTAATTTCTTTAGTTCTTACTTCTGGTTTCTTCGGCGCACCTGAAGCCAAGCTGTATTGACTCCGTCTTTCCCTTGGATCCTTCAGCTGCGAAGAGAGGGGGGGTCTGCTGCATGGGCAACAGCAGACCCTCCATATCACCCTGCCCAGGCTCTGTAGCTTCAGCTTCACTGGAGAGGACACTCCAGGGTCATCACAAGATGTCGATTCAACACGGGAGGAGACAGATACCGTGTCACTCCCGAGTCGGACTGCACAGCCATTCTCGGCGGTGCAGATAGACTCTTAAGAAGCTACACCATCGTCTCTCGAGACGGACGGCTGCCGATACGATACTTCTGGTTTCTTAATTATCTCCGGAGCTGTGTGTCATTTTTTGTTTAATCCTACACTTCAGTTCCTGTTTTTAGTTATCATCGTTTTCATTTCTATTAGTTCCATTTGGTTTTCTTTCCTATGTACCTGGTTAGTTTCAATAGTCTCTTTTCTGTTATTTGTCCAACTTTCAATACCCTTCCATTTTTTAAAAACATATGCATACTTAATTTACCCCACATCTGCTGAATAGCTGTACTCTTGAGGTTTTATTTTGTAATTTGCTTAACTTCAGATTATTTCTCATATTAGCTTATCTAATTATGATTTCTGATTGTGATAGTCAGCTTTGACTAAGCCCTCAGTATTACTAGGAATTCTCTTCTATTTCCTTTATCAACCTTCTTTCCCATTCTTTGTAGTGGTTTTTTCAGACATTCCCATTCTCCATAAAGCTCTCAAGTCTCTTCTGTCATATAAAAATACAAAGCAAAACAAAACAAAACAAAAATCCACCTTTCTCCTTTGATTCCATTTATCTTATATTCATTCATCTTACAAGTGTTTATTGCACATCTATGAACTCAACTTTGGTTGGCGCTGAAGATTGAGGGAAGCATAAGATAAACATATTCCTTCTTTAGTGTACTTTAAATCTGGCGGGGATGCAGGTGGAGATTTAAAACACATTACACAGTTATGCCCCGCATTAAGATGTCTCCATCAATGACAGAGCACATATACATGGTGGTCCCATAAGATTATACTGGAGCTGAAAACTTCCTATAGCAAAGTGACATCATAGCCATAGTAATGGCGTAGCACAGTGCATTACTCATGTGTCTACGGTGATGCTGGTGTAAACAGATCTGATGTGCTGCCCATTGTATAAAAGTATAGCAATGCAATTATGTACAGTACATAATACTTGATAGTAAGCGACTTTGTTTCTGGGTTATGTATTTACTATACTAAACTTTTAATTGTTTTGGAGTGTACTCTTTCTACTTATAAAAAAAAAAGTTTTCTGTAAAACAGCGTGGCCCGTTAGGCTGCCAGAAGCCTCCTACATCTTGTGTTTACTGCATCTCTTGATTACACCATTTTCTCTTGTGCTTGATTTAACCTGGTGTGTAGTTTTTATACAGTAACATGTTGTACAGGTTTGTAGTCTAGGAGCAATAGGCTATCCCATTTAGCCTAGGTGTGTAGTGGGCTCTCACCTAGGTTTGTGATGTTGTACAACTACGGAATCACCTAACAATGCATTTCTAAGAATGTGTTCCTGTCAGGCAGTCCATGACTATAGATATAGTTAATTAAGGTGTGACAAAGCAAAGTCAGTCAGATGGTGGAATACCAGGGGCAGCATTATAGTGGGAAGTCAACAGGACAACAAAGTTCATTTAATATTAGCAGTTTTCCAGTAATATTTACAGTAAGTATTAAGAGGAGTCTAGCCCTTAAGAGGATAAGGAATTAATTACTTCTAAGCAGGTGATTAGTAACCATATATTTGGCAACCCACAGGATGAGGTTCGAGAATAAGCACTATTGTATGAAGTTTTAAACAGATTTAACTGTCTCTAAAGTGGAAAATTTGGACATATTTTGAGTGTCATGTTCAATTTCCAGCCATTTTTATTTTTAATTAACTTTAGACTCTTAACAGTGAGGGATATTCATTGATAATGCGGGTTGGCATTCATTCTTTTATTATTGAAACTGTATGCTGCAACTTAACTCCATTAAGCTGAATATATATATACATATATAATGTTTTGGTGATTGGAATTATTTTCAAAAGGGGCTTGAAGAGGTATGGGTGCATGAAGGATGAGAAATAAAAGCATGATAAGACTACTTGAACATCCTCTCGAAGGGTATTAGAAATTGAACTCCTTAGAACTGAGAGTTGTAGGCAGATTGACCTACCCACCATCTACTCACCCACACCAACCAGCATTTATTAGGATCTACTTGTGCTAGCCATTGTGCTGCATGCTGAGGTTGTAAACATTATTAAAACCCTCTCTCTGGGAGTAATGAAGGAATGTTAGTTGATTTTTATCACTAGTATTTTATAAATTAGTGGGCAAACAGTGACCATAGTTTTCATATGGAAATTATATTAGAGGTAATCAATTTGAAAAAACCTTTAAAAAGGATATATGTGGGTTGCAGAAATTTATTAAAAATTATATTTGTGTATAAAAGGATAACTATTTTAAAAATTTGCGTTTTTATTCTTTAGCTTGTTGGTTTCGATTTTATAATTTAAGTTAGCTATTCATGACAATGAATAGTGTGTGCACATTTTATTTGATTTTAAGAACTAGTTTAAACTCATTTTTACATATTGACAATCATAATATTTTTATTGAAGATCTCATTTTAGAGAGCACTGATATCTATATCCTGAGTCAAATGAGGCAAAAAGAAAACATATTTTTATATTATTCCTTCATAAAAGAGTTGATTATATTTGGACTATAGGATACTGTTATTAACAACAGTATCACTGATAATGATACCTTATATTAGTGCTAAAGTGTGCAAAACATTTAGCATTCATTATTATTTGATTTTCCTGACAGTCTTATTAGGCTGAATGCTATTTATTTCCATTTAAATAGAAAAAAATGGATTAGAAAAATTGTGACATACTTTGTATCATATGGACAGTAATTGAATATAATGCCATTATTGATGTCTCAGCATGTATTTAGACTGTAGTTTATACTTTTATTTTGTAGATGAAAATAAACTGTTACCTGCAAGATCAGGATGTACTATAGAAGATCATGTAATTGCGGGAAATGTAGAAGAATTTCGTAAAGATTTTATTTCAAGAATATGGCTGACCTACAGGGAAGAATTTCCTCAAATAGAAGGCTCAACTTTGACAACAGACTGTGGTTGGGGCTGTACATTAAGAACTGGCCAGATGCTATTGGCTCAAGGACTCATACTACACTTTCTTGGTAGAGGTAAATCAAATCTCTGTTTCTGTTTTTGTTTTTGTTTAAATATGAACTCTGGCTTACAAACTGCATAAAATTCTGTGAGGTTAACTTCTTGACTCCCTAATGTCTTCTGAAGTTGAAACTGACATATGACATCTTTATTGAATTGAGTCATGCTTCTCCTTTTAAATATACAGGTTAAACATACCTATTGTTCTTAGCTACAGCCATGAGTTAAGTAAATTTGATTTTTAGTAGCTTTCTTTTTCTGTGGTTATTATCTCTTTCTTTGCGCTTAAACTCTCTGAATCCTATCTCCAGTTCAGTAAATCCTGGGCAAGTCAACAGCAGTGACTTCGGGCAGATGGTTAATAGTTACATTGCTTAAATTGTAACAAATTTTACACTGCTTTCTTTATTTTCTTTCTCAATATGATTAATGCTTTAAAATTATTTTTATCTTTATAAATTTGATTGTAATCAGTTAAACTGAATAGGCATGTTCCTAATAAGATCATCATATTTAGTCTTTTAGACTTTCAAAAATATCAGTGGTATCTAACTTATATATATCATTTTTTTCTAGTGTGCCACGTTCCTTACCGTTTCTGTTAGTCCACTTTTTATAATGTGTACATTTGTAGGAGGATTTTAGTTTACCAATTTAGGCTATAATATCTGGTTACCAAGGGCTATTATATTTTTGTGTGTTTTTTTCTGAATGTGTGACAAATATTAATAACCTTTCTGTAGGGGTTATTGATGAGATTATTTTGAGAATGTTTATTCAAGATTGGTGTGGATAATGCAAGAAAGAAGGGTTTTTAAACTCTTTCTGGGATGATTTATTTGTGGTCTTGTTCAGTTAAGGGCAAGAATCAGAATATATTTCATAGTACTGACTAGGTCCCTGAATTGGACTCATTTTGTTAAATTAAAATTATATGTATGTTTGGGGACTGTCTTGTTATTAAAAACACTGAAGTTGTAGAAATAGCTTACTTGTTTGAGATCTTTGATCTTTAATGACTTAATTTATCATCACTTTTCATTTACTAGAGAATTGATATTACACCTTAAACAATGATCATGTTATTCTGAGAGGATTGTATGAGAAAAAAACACTTAGAAAAAAATTCTTTTAATTCCTTGGTCAGACTTCTATTTTAACATATAATCAAAATAAAATCTGCTTCTTTAGTTACTCTCTTATGAATATTCTGTATGTTAGTGAATATGTTTATTGTGCCTTTGGGTGGTCAAGACTGGGTGTCTGATAAGCAGTACTGGTAATGGAATACAAAAGTCTAAATTCCATTTCAGCGCTGTCAAAGAAAAGAAAAGAAAAGAAAAGCTTATTCCAGAATTGTCTATGTGTACCTGGGTTTGCTATTTTTCTCTCTTTTTGTCTTTTAGTTTGGATTTTTTATGTTTTTATGTAATATATTCCCATTTTAGAAATTATAGAAACCATGGAAGAGTCAGAATAATATTACCACTCAAAAGTAAACATTATTGATATATTGACATATTTTCTCTGCTCATGTCTTTATATGCTTTTTAAAGCAGCTTTATTGAGATATAATCCATATATCATAAACTCACCCATTAGTGAACAATTTGATGGTTTTTAGTATATTTACAAAGTTCTGCAAACATCACTATAATCTAATTTTAGAACATTTTCATGATCCCCAAAAGAAACCTCATACCCATTAGTATTTACTCCCAATACACTCCACTTCCATATGCAATTATTAATCTACTTTCTGTCTCTATAAATTTGCCTCTTTCTGAGTTTACTGTTTTAGTTTAGTAACCCATATGAATTTAAAAGCTACTTACTTATTTTAGTAGAATTGTTGAAGTTTAACTATTTAAAATATCTGAATACCTTACTTTGGAACTACTGTAGCTTGGACCTGGCCTGATGCTTTGAACATTGAAAATTCAGACTCTGAATCATGGACTTCCCACACTGTAAAAAAATTTACTGCATCATTTGAAGCATCGCTGTCAGGGGAAAGAGAACTCAAAACCCCAACAATTTCTCTGAAGGAAACAATTGGGAAGTACTCTGATGATCATGAAATGCGAAATGAAATTTATCACAGGAAAATCATCTCTTGGTTTGGTGATTCCCCCGTGGCTCTCTTTGGCTTACATCAACTAATAGAATGTGGAAAGAAGTCTGGGAAAAAAGCTGGAGATTGGTATGGACCAGCTGTGGTTGCTCACATTTTAAGGTAAAATGTTTTACAATCTTTCATCTTACAGCAGAGGTCCTCAGGCTCAGAGATACTTATTTTTGCAGTGTATATATGTAATTGGACCTTTTAAAGTCTTATCTGTATGAGAATATTCATAATGGAGATTTATTTGCAACATTTTGTAAATCTAGTTTCATGTAATTTATCTACTGACAAAGTTTTCTTCTTTTGGTCACAGATATAGATGTCTAAGTCCTCTTTCTAACCACGTGTTCATTAGACTGCCTTATTGAATTGTTCTAAAAACTAACAACTCTTTCAACTTTGAAACATGCATAATATTACAGTTTTTAAAAAATAGTATAACCTGGAGGCTCTAATGTGCTAATAGCGTAATGAAATGTCAAGAACTAAAATTGATGTTTTCAGCATTTCTTTGCACACGTTGAATTCTTGTGAATTGTAAATGTATGGGACTATTAATATAACTATATTGTAGTGAAAGTAAAAAGCCTGTGACATTCAGAATAGTTAGAAAGTTGGAGTCAGATTTCATCTTTTTGTGTGCCATTTATTTGGATACTACTCAAGTTTTTAAAAAATTATTTTATTTGTTGGATGTCCCATTATTATTATAAACTGGATCATTAATATGTTACCCAAGTATAGTATGTTGTGGTAAATTTATTCTGTTTAGAATCATATATAAATTTGAAATTATTACCAGGTTTTTGCATACTATATTAAGTTGCTTTTATATTTTATGGCCCCTATGCTTATGGTTGAAAAAGTATTTGCATAATGTTATTAAATGTATTGTTAATAATAATATCAAGTTCAGCTTGGTATGACATTAATAAAAACATATGATAAAAGCATAGTTTCTACTCTTCAAGATTATGTTCTATACCCCAAGGAGCAGAAAGCTTTTTCTGTAAAAGGCCTTAGAAGGGTTCTATTGCCCATTTTTTCTCTTTTTTCTTTGTTTATTGCTTTCTTTTTAAAACTATAAAAACCATTCTTACCAAGAAAACAGGCCATAGGTCATACTTGGCCTGTGGGCCATAGTTTGCTGATCCTTCTTCTGTACTAACATAGAAAAACATGCATAATAAAGCATGTTAAGTTAAAAAATTATAAAGATATAGTAGAAATATTTATTTCTACAACTTGTGTAATTTCCTTTAACAAGATACGGTGATTTTTTCATATCACTTCAGAACATTATACTCACTTAGAAATATTTTTTCAGTTTGCAGTTTTACTTACAAATTTACTTTAATTCTAAGACTTGAAATTAGGAAATTCATTTGGTCAGGTCATACAGATTTTTAAATCAAGGAAAAAACATCATGCTATTGTTTAAAGAGAAAAAACAGACTTTCTTAAGTGAACCAGAGGACAGTCAAAAGTAATTCACTGCTGGTCAGTAATTAATTTAATATGAAACAAACCTTGAAGCACATTGTAATGTCATTGGTTAGCCAGGTGAGTGGTCGAGAAAAAATTTGGGGTGGCGTAGGGGTGGGGTGGTGTTTACAGCTTTATACCCAATATTTTTTTTTATGTACTTTGTAATTTGTTTTAATATTCTTTGAGTAATTTGGTATAATATTGAACTTTAAAAAATTGACCTGATTTTTGATACCATTTAGATGATAGTTTTGAAAGCAGACACTGTAGGTTAAATGGGAATGTCAGGAAAATGTTGGCTTTCTTTCTTCTTAAGTTAAATATTTAGTTACCAACAGAGAATAACAGTTAGGATTTTAAAGGATGATGCTTGTTATTTCTTAGAAAAGCAGTTGAAGAAGCGAGACACCCTGATTTACAAGGAATAACTATTTATGTTGCACAAGATTGTACAGGTATGGAATTGTATATAAATTTAATTTTCATATGTTGATTTGGTCAGACTTTTTCATATGTGTTTAGCGTGTCCCAGTCGTACTCTAAATGATTATGAAGGGAGGACTGTGTTATATTTTTGTTCCTCTGTAACACCACGTGCCCAGTAGGCACTTCTTAAATATTTCTTAGTATACTATGAGTTAGTGGCAATATTAAAGTAAGCTCTTAGATAAAATTACAACATTTAAAATGGCTATTTTTAAAGATTTTATTTATTGACTTTTAGAGAGAGGAGAAGGGAGGAAGAAGGAAAGGGAGAGAAACACTGATGTGTGAGAGAAACATTGATCAGTTGCCTCTCTCACGCCTTCAGCTGGGGACCAGGCCTGCAACCCAGGCGTGTGTCCTGATCCAGAATCGAACCGGCGATCTTTTGGTTCGCAGGCTGGCACTCAATACACTGAGCCGCACCAGCCAGGGCTAAAATGACAATTTAAGAAAAAGCTAGATGAGAAAATTTAACATAGGCTGAATGTGTGCTAGGTACCATCTCATTGGTGGATTTTTTTTTTTTTTTTTTTTGGGTGGTGGTGGTGGGGTGGTGGTTGTTGGTGGTGGTGACATTGGTGGATATTTTTTAAGGATGGAAAATTCTTCATTTGGATGTGTTTTATGGTAGTGCTTCAGTGCACATGTGATAATGATGCAGCTATTGTCTGGAATTTTACCTTGTTTTATTGTTTTGGGTATTTTCTTTAATGACCAATATCTATTATCTTGTGAAACTTTGTTGGGGATAAAATAGACTTTAATTTCTTAATAAAATAAAAGTGTCTTTAAATAAGCCATCTCATTCTGTTAAATTTATTTTTATAGAAATGCCATTAACAGGATAAAAATGGCAATGTTTGGGCAAGTTAAATATACTTCAATTATATTCATATAAAGGTATTTACAAAATCCTTTATTTTGTAAAGGTTACCCTGATAACTAGTGTTTCTGGTGTGGAAAGAATGGTAACCAAATATACATGCATTTTGTTTGGTCTTTTGTTAATGTTAATTGGTTTTTTAAAGAAAGGTTGATAGCCATATGAAAATGAAAATTGTAAATTCTCAGATGAGCATGATTTTTGCAGGTACTGTATTTGTTTTTCAGGTAGTAAGTCTTGCAAATAAAATTTGATGTGTAAAGTGTGCTAATTAGGTCAAAGGATGTGCTTAAACAATTAATCGTTAAATAACTGAATTTGGCTTTTGTGCTTTTATTGCTAACAATCAGCCTTGGTCTTTAAATGTTACATATTGTTAATTAAACAACACAAAGTTCCTCATTAAATAAGTGGTTTGTTTAATGAAGTAGTTCTTAAAATCTTTAACACTGATGTTTAAGAAAATTAAAGGAAGAAATCACATTAGTGTAGTGTATTTTGGTAAATTGTAGGGTTAGGAATTAGGTGAGGCCAGATTCTATCAATAATTTCCCCCACCCCTGCCTTCATTGGTATTTTTAAAGGTTCCGTTTTTCATTCATTTCCTTTTCTTATTCTCTATTCTCTTCCTTTATTATTGCATCTCTTTCCATGGCTTTAAGTAATTAGGACTCTGCACTAGGACTTTTGAAACTACATTTTCAGTGCTGCTTGTGCTAACATGAGGTAGCTTGTATTTTCTTCTGCCCCTCAAATATCTCTTAGACATTTTACAAACACTTCAAGTTCAGCATGTTTGAAACTAAACTTATTATTTCTCTCTACCCCACTCCTTCCTTTCTTTTTTTCTAATTTTCTTCACTAAATGGCATCATGTCCACATGCATACACTTATTTATTCTCAACTCTCCTCATTGCTTTTATCTAGCCAACCAAAGCTTACCAAATGCACTTTAAAAAGTGCTTCAGAGATCTGTTTCATCTTCTCTACTGTCATTGATTTAAATCAGACTCTTATCTATAACTTAGACTCTTAACTTGGTTTCATGTTCTACCTCTTTTCTTTTTTATCTATCTGATCTATAGAAATTGAGACTAGGGTTAATGGACAGTTGTAGGTTTTTAAATTAAGGAACATGATCAAGTGATTTTAGCATATAAAGCACACGAAGTCCTTTCTAATTTGTTCCAATCTGCATTTCCAGCATCACCTCCCAACACTGTCTTCCATGTTGATACAGCAAAGTACTATCAAGCCTCAGGCCATTCTTTGGACATACTGTTACTGCCTTTGCACATACTGCCTCTACTTAGAATGTCCCTTATTAAAATGTCTCTTGTTTTAGAACACTCTCAAAATTTACACCTTTGGTAAAGCCTTTCCCTTCTCCCTTCCTGAAGAATTCGTTTATTTTTCCATCCTTTATAACATTTTGGAAATACCTCTATTAAATGTTGCATTTGAAATCACTTGTAATATCCCTTTATGATTATCTGTGTCTCCTCGTAGATCAGTGATTGTTAAGGCAGCAGGGATGGGGAAAGGCATCAGAATCATTTGGTTGGGAATCACGGCTCTAGTGAACCTGTTGTGGAATTGGACTATTTCATAACCCTTACATATGTTAGAGGAGGAGGAAACACACAAAAACCATTGATCCAGACACTCTGAATCTGAATATATATATATATTTTTAATCTGGGTCTTATTTGCTATTATTAGCCGCACCCCAACAGCATAGAACCCCTCGGTAAATGTGTGTTGAATAAAGATGAAGGTTAAGAGGCATTTGATAAGGGAGAAATTGTTGTGTATGTCAATAGAAATAGTATTACTTTGTCTTACTTGTGGTAATATTTGCTTCTGGAGGAAGCAGTCCTCTCGGAAGGGAAATTCTCTGATTGGTGTATGTATTATTTAGTTCAGAAAAGTCAAAGATAAAGATGGCTTTGTACACTGCCTTAGAAAAGTGATGGGACTTAAAGGTCTATAATCAGAAGTCATTACTGAGTAGTTTGGAGATCGTGAGATGATAGAATTGAAATAAATGGAAAAAAACTATTGTGGCATTTTTGTAGCTTTGGTTAGAACAGTGATTTTCAACCTGTGTGCTGCAAGAATTTGTAAAACATGCAATCCCTGACTATTTAGTCAGGGGCACTGACCTCTTTTCCCTAATGACGACAGCCAACACAACAGTAGCCATCTGGTGTGAATAAATCAAAATTATACTGATATTTTTGTCAAACTGGCAAAAAATATAATTTTTGGTGTGCTGCAGAATTTTAGTAATTCATTTATGTGTGCCATGAGATGAAAAGGTTGAAAATTGCTGGGTTGGACTGACTGTGGGAAGTGGGGAAGCTTATGTACAGAGAATCTAAAAGCTCACAGTCTAAATCTGGAATTTAAAGGGAAGAACTGGGGCACAAGAGACGATTTGTTAATCAAGTTAACTGGAAGAGCAGAAGAATTTGGTTAAATGACAGAGAGTGTGGGTGTAAAGGAAGTTTTGCATAAAACTAATTTATGTTGAACAGAAAAAAATAATGTTTGGTTTGTACTTCCACCTAATTCTCTCATTTTCTCTTGCATTATTCCACTTAGGATCTGCCACCCATCATTCCACCAAAACTGCCCTTATCCGTAATTTAATCCTGCTAAATCCAGTGGTCACTCCTCAGTCCTCACGTTATAGTCTGTCAGTAGCAGTTGATGCAGCCGGCCACTTCCTCCTTTTCTTTGGAACATTTTGTTTGCTTACTTTCCAGAACACTACTCTTCAGTTTCCCTCTACCTCCTTGTCCACTCATCTCCTGTGCTGGTTTTTCCGTATCCCCCTGATCTATAGAATTGTTGGCGTGTTGTGCTCAGGCATCAGACTTCACTCTTTCTGTGTACACGGATTTGCATTCACCCCGTCTCTTGGCGTTACTGTACCGTCTGTATGCGGTCAGTTCCCAAGTGCATAGGTCCATCCTGGTCCCCTTCCCAGTCCAGGCTTTTCTGTCCCTAACTGCCTACTCATCCTTTCTAGTTGCATGTCTAATAGATATCTCAAACTTAGCATATCTAAAACTGAGTTCCCAATCCTCCCTCTTATATTTTCCCCTCCTACAGTCTTCTGTGTCTTTGTAAATGGCAGCTCTTTTACTCTGTTTGCTTAGATCAAAACACTTCCAATCACCTATGATTCCTTTTCTTCCCCCTTGCCTCTCACACCTTACACTTAATGTATGAGGGAGTTCTTTATCTTCAAACTTTTCACCGCCTCCACATGGCCATCTATGACCATTCCCTGTCTTCATAATTATCACCTTTGTTCAAACCATCATCACCTCTTGCTGAATTACTGCAATGGCTTTCTAGCTATGCTCTGTGCTTCAGCCCTTGTCCCTAGTCTATTAGCAACAGATGGACTAGATTGGTCAAGTGCAAGTCAGAGCAGAACATTCCTTTCTTTAAAAAAACAAACAAACAACTCTTCAGTGTCTTCCTATCTCACTTAAAGCAAAAATGGAAGTCTTTACAATGGCCTTTAAGAGTTCACACAGTCTGTCTTTGTTCTCTCCCAGTCTGTAACTTTGTCACCTTTATGACCTCATTTCTGCTCCTGTACCGCTTGCTCACTGCCCTTCAGAGGTACTGGCCTCTTGTTCCTGGAATATGCTTCTGCCCTAAGGCATTTGCACTTGGTGATCTTTTTACCTGGAATGCTCTTCCTCCAGGTATCTGCATTACTTGGTTTCTTACTTTAAGTCTTGACTTAAATCTTAGTTTCTCATAAGACCTTGTGTACCACCAGCATTTCCTATCCATCTTTCTCCCTTTGTTTTTCTTTGAAGCACACATCACCATCTGACATGTATTTTATTAATTTATGGCCCATTTCCCTATGTTAGAGCATATGTTCTCTGAGGGCATGGATTTTTCTGTTTTGCTTACTGCTGAAGCCCTAGTGCCATTTAGTAGCTACTCAATAAGTATTGAATGCATAAGTGAGGTAGGTATGCTTAACTCGTTAAGACCTTGGCAATGATGTCAGAGATCGGATGACTGTCCAATGTAGGGGGAAATTAGGGTAAAAATGTTTCTGAAAACATTAATAATTGTTCATTATGTTTTTTTCAGTTTACAGTTCAGATGTAATTGATAAACAGTGTGCTTCCATGGCCTCAGATAATACAGATGACAAAGCTGTTATTATTCTAGTACCTGTTAGACTTGGTGGAGAAAGAACCAATGCCGACTACTTAGAGTTTATAAAGGTAGGAAATGAGACTTCAACTTTTTTTAAGGCAGTGCTAGCTCATGTGAAAAATACAGAAGATTTTCTTTCTTTTTTTTCTATAAAATGGGTAATGATGATTTTATAGTTGTAGATTATAAAGTTTGACATTAGAAAATTTAAATATCAGTATTGCAGTATCAGATGTGATTTGAAGAGTGCAGTGTTCTATGACAAAATGAAAAGCCTTTTCATCTTTTCAGCTAATCAGGGAGACACAGATGCAGCAAATAGCATAATCTATAATATGTTCTCATTATCATTATTTGTGATTTTTGCAAGAATGTACCTTTGTTTATTCATAAAACCCCACATTAAACTATATTGAATAATTATTGAAACAAACTGACTTTTCTATTATGGCTGCATTATCTGTTAATTTGTTTCCTGTGTCACTGCAAGGTCAATAAGAAGTTAGGATGATTATTTGTATAGACAGAAATTATGAAGATAGTGTGGGGGGAGGTTCCAGCTTTGTTTTCTTCATGTTAAAAATCTGTTCTATTTCATAACACATAATTCTTTTTTCCTTAAGAACCTATCATGTTATCTTGTTTTGGGCACCGAGCTATTTGTTTGTCATAAAACTTTAACTTTTGAAATACTTAGTTTCTGGTTAATATTACAGTAGTTGTATTATCTTCATAGTTTTAATAAAATTTCTCATTTTATCAACTGCAGAGATGGAAATTCCTTTTCTGAATGGAGTGTTATGGGACATAGTAATCTTGAAATAAAGTCTAGATTTGTTTTTTATGATTCAGTAACAATTCTTTTCCCCACACAAAGTGTTAATCTCATATTGCAGTCCTATGTATATGGTGGAAAATATCTCCTCAGGCTAAATTGTACTGATTCGAAAAATCTAGAGCAGTTCTTTTCAATATGTAGTATATGGAAGTCTTCTAGCTGTTGTATAAGCTTTTCCTAATAGTTACTAAAATTTTGTAAGCACACTTGTTACTAATACTACCAATAATGTAGTATATTCATAACATGTGAATCCTTTACCTAAAAATGGGGTTTTGATTTCTAACATGTGTGCTCTTGATAGGAGTTATTGGCAGAATGTGCAGTTATGAACTGTGAGGACAATGGAATCTAGTCAGTCTTCCTCACCCTGGATGCCCAGGTGTGGGCTGCCTAGAAATAACATTAGATTTGCATGCGCAGTGCACTTGCAGTTATATAAGCATTGATGTCATATTTTGGCTAGTAGCCGGCTTCGTCTATACCTAATATAAAAGAGGTGGAACCCCCATGGGAGAGTGTTCGTGTTAGCGCAGTGAGGACTGTGCGCTGGGCCGCAGGAGTGAGGCCGCTGATCCTCCAGCGCAAGCCCAAGGGCGGAGGGCAAGTATGAATGCCGTAATGTCTGCAGTAAAGGAACTGTCAGAGATTCCAACCTTGCCTCACATATTCTTCCGATTGCCGGATACAAGGAATCTGCATTTGTTGGCACAACATGAACCATTTCATCTGGAGAATCCACTGAGCGTTTTGAGACTTTGGGCACCTTGTCATGTCTCAGTAGGTTCTAACCGAATCTGAACTGGATTCCCTTTCCTTTTTCTACCACCATGAAAAGATTAGAAACTGAACCAGTCTTGGAACTGACTCCTTTAGCTCATTGCCTGTGGAGCGGGCTGAGGATGGCTTCAAGGTGCGTTGTGTCTTTTCTATTTGGTGGTATTGATAGTATCAGACGGCCGGACTGCCTAATGCTCTTGAATGATTAATTGGAGCTTGAATTGTGGTGAAATGAACCATGGTTAACATAGAGAAGCTGCTTAACAAATATTTGTTAGCTTTCATATTTGTATAACATTTTCAATACATATTTATCTCACTTTGTCCTCACAATACCTAGGTACCAATTGTCTTTATAAAAACAGAAAAGACAGGAGTGATATATTCAAGTTCAGATAGCGAATTGGTAACAGAGACTAGAACTTTTGTTGTTTTCATATTTTTCCTTAAAATAAGGACTTTTAAAAATGTAACATTATATTGAGTTTTACTAAATTAATTTATATTATATTTCACTAAAATGAGAGCAGTGACCATTGAAACATTTTGATTTTTCAATGATCCAGTAAAAATGGCTGAAATGGCTGAGTGAAGTAGGTTATATGCTAGGTGTTATGCTTGGTGAGAGGGGGTGGTTGGGTCAAAAGCCAAAATGAGAGCATATGAAGAGTCATTCACTCAGAGGTGAAAAAACAGTGCGTCTAATAGCAACCCTAAGAAAAAAAAATCTTCTTTCTCTTCCTCTTCTTTCTCTTGCTCCTCTACCGCCACTTTCATCTCTACCCCTGTTCCCCACCCCCACTCTCTCTGCTTTCTCCTCCATCTTCACTGCAGTTGTATTTTTTTCCCTGCCAAGCCGTTGTGTATTATGCTCTCTAAAATTGCCTATTAGTATTTTTCAAAATTATTGATTAAGGTAATTGCACAGGACTTCAGAGATGGTACCTTCTCCTCTACCATTCTGTGAGGAGGAAGAAATTTGGTGTGGTTCTTTATCAGCCCTAGGGGATTGTTTATTTATTTATTTACTCACCCACTTATTTATTTATTTATTTATTTATTTTTAAGGGACAGGGAATGAGGAAAATCCGATTATGTTCTCTTTCTTCAATAAGACAAATTAGGACTTTCCTTTATTGACTGATTACTTCAGTTTTATTTATTGCTTCATGGATACAGCTCAATAAATTCTCACCACTAGATAACTGTGAAGAAGTTTTTTTAGGAACTGAAAAGTGTTTCAAGTTTCCAAAAATACAGCCTTTTATATGTAATGGCATTCTCACTCCTAATCTGCTCCCAAGTGTTTATTGCTAACTCTGCTCTGGTCTGTTGTAAAGAAAGTATAGATGTCAAGAACCAAAGTCTTTCTTCCATTACTTGGACTCATTCCTCTGAGGAGAATCAGTAATGATTCTTGCTATCTATTTTTCCCTTGCTTTTTCTCGACTCTGAGGGACTTAGAAGTTTCACTGCCTTGTGGTTCATAAGCATTGTGTTTCAGCTGATCGGATTATGTCAGGTTAAAGTAAGACACTACCAAATTATGTTAAGGATTTTGTGTAGGGGGAATGCAGCAGACTCATTAATGATAAAAAACTATTATTGTTAGTGGGCCTTTTAGATATAAATTTATCTTATTTTTTGTTCTGCTCTAAAATGTTAACCTAATATACCTTCTCTATTTTATTTCTTTCAGTTGCAGTTCTCCTTTCTAAAAAAACTTTTATATTTTCACAAGACTGAAAGGTTTATTTATAACAGTGAGAGTCTAAAAACAACTTAAATAGTCACAATGGGGGTTTTAAAGCACATTTTGTTACCTTGATGAAGTAGAATATTTTACAGTCATTAAATATAATGTAGGTCTATATTTATTGATAGGAAATAATATTTATGACATAGTGAGTGACAAAAGTTACAACAATATACATTGTATGATGCCACATATATAAAATTGCATTTGTAAATATATAAGTGAATGTAGCTGATGCAGATAGATGTCAAGGAGATTTCTCCCAAATGTTAATTATGGTGAGGTCTGAATGCTAGGATTTGGGGAAATTTTTACTGTGAATGTTTTTATTACAATGAACACATACTATTCTTAGGAAAATAATTAAGCTTTTAAAAATGCTATGGTTTGATTACTTGTTTAAAGGAAAGGAGCATTTGTTTATATATTTTTTATTTTTATAACTTTTAAATTTTAAAACATCCTCTCATTTATGAGAAGGAAAACTTATTTAATACTTTGGGTTTAAAAAAAACATACTTTTTATCACTATTAGTGTTTTCTAACGTACTATTTGCTAAAATTAATGTAGGAACTATTTATAAGACATTAATTGACTCCACTGTACATATTTTTAATTGACTCCACTGGAATATTTATAAAGGTATAGAGTTTTTTGGCCCAGCTTAAATAGAGTTCTTCTTAGAGTAGATGCCAGGGGGGCATACTAAATAATTTATTGAGGTATGTCTGATATTTTATGATTAGTAAAATAAATTGGCTTTAAATACAATAGTAATTATTATTTTCCTTGGATTAAAATGTTTTCATTAGTCTATATTTATTTGAAATGAAGAAGCATAAAAAATCTGTCAAGTAAATATCATTGATTAGAAAGTGGTTTTTATAGTTTGAGAGTCTAAGCTCAAGGTTCAATGAAAACAATCTAAGAAATATTTCTAGCATTTCAAAAAGTCTGATGAAAATACTACATTGATTGCAATAAGGCTGCACTAGCAACTGAAAGGCCTGGTGCTTTTGACTTTGGCAGGAAATTTTATTGTCTTCACGTGGTAACATTGTCTATTTCTGTATTTGGCACCCATTGGTTGTTTAGTGTTGTTGAATGGCATGCTGGGCAGAATATTTGATCTAGTCATGCCGATGTTGAGTGATTTAAAGAAAAGGGAAGACAGTTTAGTAGAAGGATCTCAGAACGTGGTGGAGACAAATAAATAAAAATAAAACTGTTGGTGAAAAATGTGGGAACTACTAATATTGGTAGTACAAATTTGATTGTTTTGAATAATTACCATTTGTCTTGGAGTCAGCACTGGGACCCGGCCGGCCGCTTCCCCAGCTCTCCCCTCAAAGCCACCACACCAAACTCTCTGCAAGTCCTAGTCCTCTCTGCCTTCCCTCTGCTTGAGCCCAGAAAATGACCCAGATGAGTCATCTGTAACCTCTGATGGAACGAGCAGTAACCGTATTTCAAATTCAATAGATCAACTCCACAATCCTGAACATGGAGATGAAGGTGTTGACACTGAACATGGAGATGAAGGTGTTGACATGCCCAATTCAAATGAGAGCAAGATGAGGAGAATTGTGGACTCACTGGTTTCATCCTTCAAGTTCAGACTACTGGAAGCTTTGCTTGTCTTTGTGGACTTTCTCGCCATTATTTTGGTTGATTACATACTACCGTCTGATCCTCGGAAATTCTGTGCATTTTCCTTATTTATTGATTCACTTTCTGTTACGGATATTCTCCTTCAAGTGTATGTCGCAGGGATACGACGGTATTTTTCTGGTGTACTTAGTTTTATGGATGCTGTGGTCGTTTTGTGGTGTCTAGTATCTGATCTCTCTCATCCTTGTTTGTTCTTTGAGATCCTTCCGGATAAACCCGGGAACTGTGAAACAATTGCAAGATTTTGAAGAGGAGTAATACAACAAGATTTACATTTTTAAATAATAATTTAAATATTGGGTTAGCCAAAAAGTCCATTTAGTGTTTATGTTTTTTTTTTTTTTTCATAAAATAAAAGACAGATTTTTCATTTTCAAAAAAAAAAAAAAAAATTACCATTTGTCTCTTGACTCTAAATCTGAATTTGTTTCTTTTGGCAGGGTATTTTAAGCCTTGAATATTGTGTGGGAATTATTGGCGGCAAACCGAAACAGTCGTATTATTTTGCTGGATTTCAAGGTTAGTGCTTTAGTAAAGTATAGTTCTTCACTGGTTTCTTTTAAAGTCAGTAAGTTAATATGGGATCATCTGGAAGCAGGATGATTAACAGAGCAAAATGAGTACCTTATAAATTCATCAGTCCTACCATAGCCACCCATTTGTCATTTGGTCTACAACATAATTGGATTCTGAAAAATGTATGTTTAATTTCTGTTATTGCATAAACAAGGCATAATTTATTGGTTTCACTAAACTTCAGAAGACATTGCTTTCACATTCTGGCAGTTGCTATTTACATATTTACTTTTTACCAGGTTTAGTGGTGCCAGTTGATGATAAAATGACAAGCAGTATGCTCTTCCTGTCAGGATAAAGTAGTACAATACATTTTTCATGTGCAAACTGTAGAAAATAATTGTGTGTTTGTGAAAGTAATTTTATCACCAAAAATTAAATGACAATCTCATCACTTTATAAAAATTCTGCTTATACAAGCATATTTGATTATGCAAAAGTTAATCTGTCCTGTGCAAACCCATGTTTTAGTCAATGAATATCAGTCTGGCAAGGTGTTACTCCCAGATTTTTTTCAGCTATTCTACATAGAAATTGGATTGTAAGCAGTGTAATAATAAGGTGTTTTTTGAATTACTTGTCTTCTGTTTTGTCCTTGTAGATGACAGTTTGATTTACATGGATCCTCATTACTGCCAATCTTTTGTAGATGTCAGCATAAAGGACTTCCCTCTTGAGGTACAATGGATTAAGAGCTGTTTTTTTGTTTTTGTTTTTGTTTTTAATCATATGGAGCAAACTCTAATTATCGAGAGATATGCTAGGCATCTAAGCTTTTATGGTATTACAATTACAGGTTAATAATATTTTACTGATTTATAAAACCATAATCCACACTATGATCAAAAGTTTAAAAATTTCTTGCTAAATTTTAATTTATGATATACTTTCTTTCCCATTTATCTTTGTCTCTAACTGATTAGATACTCTAGCCTCCCCAAAGTAATTGAACCAGCCTCCAAGTAATTTTGTAGATATACAGCTACATAGTACTGAAGAGTGAAAATGTTAGGATGTTAGAAAGGAAGGAAGGAATGAAGGGAGGGAGGGAGGAAGGGAAGGTGGAAGGAAGGAAGGAAGGGAGAGGAAAGAAGGAAGGAAGGAAGGGAGGGAAGGAGGGAGGGAGGAAGGAAACAAAAATAAAGATGATGGAGTAGGGTTAGATTGAGAAGGTAACTTACGGAGACTACCTGCTAAATTATTTTGCTGCAAGCCTAATAAATTAAATCTTAGCGTCTAGTTAAGTTTTTAAGAGTTTAGTTGGGTTTCTGATTTTTGTTTTAGCTTTGATTTTGTAACAATTTCTTTTCTTTTCTTTTGGTCATCTTGTTATCCAGTATTTAATTTAGAAAATGTGAGAATCCATAAGTGTGATATATGATTATTCCATTGTTTTGGGTCTTGTTTTCCCAATTGATGCCTTTACAGACTTTTAAAATAATTTTAATCATTTGAGTGGCATGGTTCACTAATTTTCAAGGACTTGACAAGTTAGAAATGTGGTTTGGAACTTCGTTTTAGTAACAGCTTGCTAGCTAATAGTAATACCTAAAGGTATTTAAGGAATAGATTATGAAAACTGATCAACTGCAAGATGAACATATAGTTTAGAAAGATATATTATAAATCATTCTAGCACCCTGTGTAAACTGTTACCCCAACTAAAATACAAGCATCTTAAGGGCAAAGATCAGGTTTGCTTTCTACTTTCTTCCTTCACAGTATCTTGCATGTAAACCTTAGTAAATGTTTCTAGTTGACTAATTGGTACTGGGGGAGGCACTAGAAAATTATGCTGTGTGACCCACATTGCATTTCCTTCTGCTGCATGTGGTCTTGTGCCACTGATTCCTGTGCCAAAACAACTCCTTAAAAAGTAGTCTTCAGATTCAGATGGAAATCTGTTCATAGTGCTCTAGTATTATCTAAAACAGGCAAAATAGAAGAGTATTGGTGTTTATTGTTTTGACCAGTAGAGAGAGACTAGGCATCTGACAGTTTGAGAGACTCTGCAAAGAAACCAGGTGGGTGACTATCCTGGTTATATCTATACAATTAATAGCAGTAAGGTTGCAGCTCATTATTGTGAGATTCTTGCAGCACTTCACAAGTGAGTCAATAAAAGCTTGAAGTAGGGTGATAGTGAAAATGGGAAAGATGAATTGATTTTGAGGGACTTTGTAAAGTAAAATTTGGTGAAATTAGGAAGCTTCTTAAGTTAAATACACAAGTATTTATTTTTTATACAGTGGGACACGAAGAGTATCTAATCTGTCTGGGTAATTCCTATGGACAGTTTTCCATTTTTCTTAATTCAGGGATTTATCTTAGATTTTTATTGAACAGCATCATTTCTTTTCCTATGAGTATAATATAAAAATTATAGCAAGTTGTCTATCTTTGTACAGAAATAGAATTTAACTTTTTGCTTTTAATCGTATTTTAAGCTTACCATGCTCCAAGTGGAGTCATTTTAACTACCCTATATTATTAAGCATCCTTGCCTTGCTATGTTGGTTGTGTGTTTACATGCTGTGAAATTTTGCAATTGATTGATGTAATAAATCTATATGCATGTTCTAAACCACCCTTATACCTCAATTATTAAAATTATATTTGAAAACAACTTCTTTTGATCAATATTTCTTTTGGTCAGTAGATTAAGAAATTAAAATCTTAGATCTTTTATTCAATTCTAAGTAAATCATTGCTATAAATAATTTAAGGAAGTGCCCTGAATTCAATAGGATTATGAAAATTTAAGAAATTAGTATTGTATCAGAGTATATGAAATTGAAGGAGAGATGTAGCAGATTATATATTTTGTTATTGTTCTTATGGTGTGGAATTTCTATAGTTCTAGAGTTGAACTTCTAAACATTTGAAACCACATCAGACCAAGTTATTTATTTATTTTTAAGTTATTTATTGTGCTGTTTCTATAAACAGGGCACTGCCCTAAGCACTTTAAAAAATGTATTTATTATTATTATTATTTTAAAGATTTTATTTATTTATTTTAAAAAAGATTTTATTGATTTAGTTTTAGAGAGAAGGGAAGGGAGGGAAAAGGAGAGGGAGAGAAATATAACTGTGAGAGACACAACAATGATCAATCAGTTGCTTCTCTCATGCCCCCAACTGGAGACCTGCCCCACAATGAAGGCATGTACCCTGATTGGAGATCAAACCTGTGACCTTTCAGTTCGCAGGTCGGCGCTCAATCCACTGAACCACACCAGCCAGGGCTGCTACTGTTATTTTTTTATCCTCACCGAGGACATGCTTACTGATTTTAGAGAGTGGAAAGGAGAGGCGGGGGGAGAAACATCGATTGGTTGCCTCTCGTACACGCCCCCGATGGGAGACCGAACATGCAACCTAAGCAAGTGCCCTAACCAGGAATCGAACCTGTGATGTTTGGTTTACAGGACGACACTCCAACCAACAGAGCAACACTGGCCAGGGCATTGAACTAAGCACTAATTAAAGTCCTTTGTTGAACTCTTTTCTTACCTGTAGCTCAAAATGCTTTGATTATATATATTTGTATTAATTTTTAATTCTTGTAACATTTTTATTATTGTTTATATGTTTAGGTAATAGAATCCACTATTCCAAATAATAAGCCTAGAACAATGCCTGGCATTTAGTAGGTGCCTAATAACTATTTGTTGAGGCAATGAATAAATAATAATGTATTGAAAAAATTATTTAAATGAGAATTGACTCATCCTGGCCAGTTTTTTCAGAAACATATTTCATTGTCACAGAATTGTATCTAGCGAACACGCCCCAAAATGTGTGTGCTACTCTTACCAGTGGTCAGAATTTAAAAAAAAAAAAGAAAAAAGAAAAGTGCATACTCAAAGAGTTATCACAAACTATAAACGTGGTCGTATAATACCACTTGGGAAAATATTTAAAAATCTAACTTGTTCTGCAATAAACAGAAATGATTATGAATTATAAATTAATGATGGTTTGACTTCAGAATCTTCTTGGATGAACAATAGAATATAATTTTAAGTTTAGGTGATATAAAATGCCTCTCTATAATATGAGTCCTTGTTATGTAGTAACACCCTATAGAAATTTCAGTTTTCAGTGATCAGAGATTTATATTAGTATTTTTGTGAATAATTGTAGTTTTTTGCAGATATCAGAACAACTAACAATTTAGTGTTACTATCTGTGATGATTGAGGCAATGCTGAGAAATAGCACTAAGCCTATTCTGATTTAGTCTTATTTAGTCTTATTGGTTCTTTCAAAAAAACTTTAATCGATGCTTTAGTATAATGTAGGAAGCCCTTGTACGTGAGTTAAAAATATTTTTGGACCTTGTACAAACTTTGGTCCTTTTTCCTTATCTCCAAGTAGAAAAACCAAATAAACCTTGCTTATTGCTTTAGAGGGAATTAGGCACATGACTATTTTTAAATACCTTATATGTAGAATAACTTTTTGTAAGTATGACCTAGAACTTTCTGTGCCTCATATACCAATATACTCCTATATATCATTAACTACCTAGCTTACTTAGCTCTTCTATGCCTTTCCAGATCTGTTTTTAGTATCTCCTTATAAATAAAACACATGAAACAATAGGAGAAAAAGGCCAACTAAGACAATGCTTGTGTTGACTAGTACCCTGTAGATTCCAGATTAGCTAGGTTGAATCTCACTATATAAAGTTAGTGTTAGCTAAGCATTTTGTGAAAGTCATAGTTTGGAAAACACATTTGTTTTGTCTGTATCTACTGCCATGATGTGGCTTGAATCTTATATATGACTGAACTATCTATCCATAAGGGGAAAAAAGCAGCTCAAATGTATGCATTTTGCATACCCTCTGATGATAATATGGGGTTCGAATTGGATCACTAGGGTGAGGTGAAGAAGAGTGATTTTGATTGATTCACCAGAAACATAGCAAATATGAAAGCCTGTATTTTCCTACATTTGGTAGACGGTTTCAAGGTAAAATCCTTTAGTTTTAGGCACTGAATGTAGGAAAATTTTAATTTTATGAGTTCAAATTTAACATAGGCTGTTTCTTAACTGAGCTTGTTCTGTGTTTCAAAAATATAAAATACACAGCAAAGAATTTCTGTACCTGTCTCCCATCTGCCCAGTTTTCTTCCTCTCCCTTAACCTTGCTTGTATATCCTTATAAAATTTATTGATGCACATGTAAACAAATATGAGTATATATTTTTATGGTCCTCCTTTTGTCCATAAACATTTTTCTCAATACATACAAAAAGCACTTAGTAGCACCAGTGATTTTTAAGAGCAAGAGCATTTAAGTAGTTCTTCCTTTTTTTTAATCTTTAAAACCAAGTACCAGAATGTGGTGGTGAAGAAAAAGAAGATTGGGTTGATTGGCTTTATATTCTGCCCCTTTTCCTACTTTATATTCCCTAAAGATCCAGGCCCTACGAACAGCCACATCCCATTAGCAAGGGTGGAGAGGCGAGAGCAGCCTCCCCAGCCATTTACATCTGTGGCACTGTGACCACTTGAGAAAAGGGACTAAAAGGACAGGAGTACTGCTGAGGAGGGGCAGGACCATAACAGAACAGTTTCACCTGTGTCCTGTATGGGACTAAAGAAGAACTTAAAGCCAAGTAGAAGGGTGGGTTGAAAGAATATGCAGTGATATACTAATTGTGTCAGTTGCTAAAACTCTTAAGTTGACCTCTCTTTATATCACTCATGGAACATTTTAAAAAATGTACTGGGGTGGCATTGGTTCATAAGATTACATAGGTTTCCAGTGTATAATGCTATGATACATCATCTGTGTATTGCATTGCGTGCCCACCACTATGGGACATTTACATTAATCTATGTATTTGTTAAAAAGTCCTGATATCCTTATTAAAAGGTTTATAAACATTAAAAACTAACAAAACAGACTTAACTTCACTTCCATATAAATGGCTAACTTGATCTAACCCTTGCATTAGCTTACTCATATCCTTTTCAGTGGCACATTTTTCTGTCCTTCTGCAAGTGTTTTAAACGCATACCACTTTGACACACTTTCTTCTGCAGAATGGCGCTAATGTCACATAAAATAGAAATTCGGTGAATTGAATACACACAGTGTTGGCTGTCATATTTTAGAGCTTTGGAGAGCTTTGCATCAGATAGACTTAAAACACCATTTGAAAAACATGTTTAAGTTTTGAGAAAAACCAGACAGCAAATTTTAAATTAGTAATATTCTTGTATGGACGTAAGTCCATCAAATGAAAGTAAATTAATCCTATAGAACTTTTGAAATTACAGACATTCCACTGCCCTTCTCCCAAAAAGATGTCATTTCGGAAGATGGATCCTAGCTGTACAATAGGATTTTACTGCCGAAATATTCAGGATTTCAAAAGAGCTTCTGAAGAAATCACTAAGGTACTTTTATTTAAAATGTCATAATAATATTTGTAAATGACCTGATTTTTACTTGCGATAGACTGTGAAAAGCCAAAAATATGTAAATTATGATACTTTTGTGAAACTTACCCTTAAATGTTAATGTTATTAGAAATATGGAACCAGAAAACAAAACTATTTGGGTAGTGAACAGTTGAGAGTATTGATTGCTCCACTAGGTGGCACTGTTGAAATACAAATCCATTTGCAAATGGATTAGGTTATATGTGCAAGCAATTAGGTTATATTTTATTTGAAAAGAATTTTAAAAGGACAATACCTTAGGGGATAGAAAAAAATTAATGAAGTATTTGATCAAGCCAAATTGTGCATTATTTCTTGTTAGTCCAAGTGCTTCTTGGGTTTTTTTAAAAAGAGAAATGGTATTTTTGGATTTCTCAGAACTGCTTTATCAAATGAGCTGTGTTGTTACCTTCCAATGATCTTGTCTAATCTGATCTAGTCGACTTATAGGAACTTTGAAATAGGTTTATTTAACACCTCCTCATTACCTTTAAACTTCTGCGTTTTTCTGGTCCTTGAGTACAGTAATGCTAAATATTAATAGAGCCCTAAGGACTGTTTATATTTAGTACTTTAGAACATAAAAAGATTACTTATTGGGAAAATAGGAATAACTGGATAGATCTCTTTATTAGTATCAATAGCTATAGGTTATCATTTTATGAATAAGTAAAACCAATACTAGAATCATTTTGGGGAATTCTTAACCTGAGCTCAAATTACAGTTAATTTTTAAAAGGAAAATAGACATAGTGGGTTGAAATTTTATTTTTATAATGTAAACCTAAACTGAAAACATTAAATAGAAGGTTTCACATAAGCTAGGTTTACTTTACTTGAGCTCCCATGTAGAAGAGGAAATTTAACCAAGCCATGACAGAAAAAAGAATGAGGAGGGAGAAAATGAGGTATGTGAGAACCTTTCCTTATTCTTCATTTCACACAGTTATCTTTGTATTCTGTGTTCAACCTGAAAGGCCCATTAAATGTAACAAAAATACATGTTCTACTTTCTCTCCTCTCTTATTAGTTAAGATTAATAATATTTGTGTATTTTAGTTTCACAATTCTCTGTCTTTATCAGGTGTTGTATGTGTGCTACAGTATACACATCCAGATGATATTATGATACAGATTGGTACTGATGAACATATGCTATTAAAAAGTTCCATTTCTCTCTTCTATTAATTTACTTTCTATCTAGATTAAAATAAATCAGTTTAGAACAGTAAAGCAGTCTACTCCTAGAATAGAAACAAACCAGATTATTATTACCAAGTTGAAAAGCAAGAATCACAAATGAGTTGTATGTTGATATTTTCTCATTAAAAACAGATGGTTTTTGTGGTTTTTATACTGATAGTTATAAGGATTTTTACACTGCAAAAATGTGTAGAAATCATTGCTCTTATGCATCAGAATAATATGCAATATTGAGGCAAAGAGAAACCATATTGAAATATCATTTAGTAGTACTGAGAATTCTGCTAGAGTCAATTAACTTGACTTTAACCGTAGTGCTGTTCTTAAGTTAATAGCTTTTCGTAGCAGTATCAAAAACTCACGTTGTCAATTAATAACTTGTTTATTTACTTTTGCTTGGGAGGTTTTAAGTTAAGCAGTTTTGCTTTTCTTAAAAACTGAATTTGGCACTTTTAGTTAAATAGTTATTTTTTTCTCTCTAAAAACAAAAACTTAAAATTATTTTTTCTAGATAAGATGTATTTTGAGTTTTCTGTTTTTGAAAACGATACTAGGTAGTCTGTATTTTAATGTTTAATTTGTAATGCTATGTGGTTTTTAACTACATGATTTTTAAAAGATTATAACAATTGTTAATTTTATGTTTAGCAGAGTATCTGAGTAACTATTATGTTGAAAGCATAAAATACCAAGACATAATCCCTATTTTTGAACAAGGTGTAAGAATTCTGCCCTCAAGTAGCATTTATAGTTGAGAAGGGGAATAGACATACATTACACTGAATATTGTAAGCATCCATATAGAAAAAGAAATTGATAGAGGAAGGTAGGATGTTGAATTATGTGGGATGTTTGATCCACGTCAAAGTTCTTTATTGGGATGGTGATAAAGTTTAAGCTTAATTCCTGTTGGCTTAGGGGGAAGGAAGGATACTTCAAGCAGAGAAAATAAGAGGAATGGTATTGGAAAAGGAAAATGTAGAGCTTGTCAAGAGAATGGCAAATAGTTCACTTTGGTTGGTGATCTCATCTAGTCTATAGCTTTAAATATCAATTATAAGTCAACTAAAACCAAGATCATGTAATTAGCCCAAACCTCTTGTCCAATATTTAGGTTATATAGGTCCAACTGCTGCTGTTCATCACCTCTTGTATGTGTGATGTGTAGATCCAAAATCAAATTTCTGATTTTCCTTTTAAGCGTGTTCCATTCATAGTTTTCTTTATCTTATTTGAAGGCAGATTTATCCTTGTTTGCTCAGGCCAAAAGCCTTGGAGTTATCCTTACTCTCTGTCTCTCAGATCCCATAGCCAATTTTATGTTCGAAGTGTATCTAGAAGCAGACCACGTTCATACCTTTACTGCTATGACCTGGCCTGAGCCGCTGCCACTACTGCAGTGGCCTCCTAATCAGTATCCAAACCCCTGAATCCTGCCTGGTCTCAACTCAGCAGCCCAGATAGTCCTTTTAAAACATAAGTCACATCATTCACTCCTTTCCTCAAAAACCTGCAGTGACTTGCCAGTTTACTTAAAAGTAAGAAAGTTCTTACATATTCTCCAAGGCCCTGGATGATCCGTGTCTCTCTGCCCTTCCCCCTTCCCTCCAACTTGTGTCTCCCCTTTTGCCTCTTTTTGGTTGTGCTTGAGCTGCGTCAGCCTCCAACCTAATCGGCAGGCTCCTGTCTCAGAGTGTTCGCTCTAGAATGAAGTGCCTTTCCCTCAGACATCTGATGCCTTCACCTCCTGTAAGTCTTGGCTTACACGTTTCATTCTTCATGAGGCCGAATCTGACCACTTTGTTTAAAAACACAATCCTCCCCCACCATTTCCTCTTACTTAGATGTTATAATATTGACATTTTACAACTTAGAAAAATGAGACAGTCTGGAGGAACTTCTCCAGGATCACACAATTTATAAGTATCAGCCAGGTTTTGAGACTGTCTAGGTTCCATGGTCCCTGTTTATAATCCTTACCCTATACTAGACAAACCCATAGGACTTTGCAGAAAGGGATACTCAGTGTGGATCAAGGTACTTACAATGGCACTTGGGCTGAAACTTGAAGGACTGATAAAGTTTCTACAACCAGAAAGCAAGGATGGAGAATGGCTAGATGATAGAAACATCATGAGCAGAAACACTAGTGAGGAGTGTTATGGGATGTTTGTGATAGAAGTTTATGAGGTAGAATGTTGGAGGGAACAATGCAACTTAGATCACTTGTTAATGTGTCATCTGGCTTTTGTGTACCACTCTTTGTCTTTTCCTCTATCCCTGGGCCCTGCTGGCCTTCTTTCAACATGCAAAGTGTGCTGGCATCCTTGGCTTTTGTCCTGAGTTTTTTTTTTTTGCCTGGAATACTCTTCTCTGAAAACTTTTATGTCTGACTCATTGCCATTCAGGTTTCAGCTTGGCCTTTTCTGACCACATGGCCTACAGAAACTGTTCAGTCCTCCCTTACCACATTACCCTGTTTTATTTTTATTGTGGTTCTTCCTGAGTGGTGTGCAAACACCATTAGTTACCAGTTTAATATCCACCTCTTTTTTTGCTAAAAGAATCCTGATTTTGTTTCGGGTAACCATGAGTCCACCCACATACCTGGTTTTCTTGGTCTGCCATGTATTTAGATACAGTTTGCGTAGTGAAATATAAGTGTCTGTGTGTTGGACACTTCTGGGAAAGCTTTCGCTCTTCTGATGAAATAGTAGAGATAGATGCAACGCTGTCACTCGCCTTATACCCCCCACCCCTGCATTGAAGGCACACTCAACACCTGGCATTCATTTCAGCAAGTCCTCTGTGATCTTGAGGGAAAGGCCAAGAAAATTCCAAAAACTGAGATTAATTAACTAAAGTAGCAATGTCAGACTTTTTGTTATATGATAAGACAATTCCTTTGACTTTTTATTTTGTTTTTGTTTGTAACAAAAACCATTTCTCATTAATATCCATTATATCACCAATGACAGAAATAGGGGAAACTGGAAGAGAGCTAATTTTGGAAGGAAGAAATGATCATTTTATTTTGGTATGATCAACTGAGTTGACATTGCAATTTAAAGGCTTTTTGAAGATAATTTTGGCTATAATGATGTTGACTATATTTGATTTTCATATTATGGGCTGACTTTAGAACCTAATCCCTACATTAAGGATGGCTTCACTGTGGTGAATGTGTGCCACACAGGTATAGCCTGCTTTGTACTGGGAATAGTTTTACATGTGTGCTGGCAGAGAGTAGTGGAGAAGGTTTTGGCTTGGGGACAAGTGGTCATCTCCTGATCTGTTTCTCTTCTTCCTTATAATTACTAGCATTGTGATGGAAGAAATTGCTTAACCTCTGTCCTCCAGACTTTTGTTTTTGTAAATTCTGAAACCGGTCCACTTAGTGCATAGGAGAAAACATGATAAAATATTTGACCTTCTGAAAACAAATCTATGGTTTGCCTTTTAGATAATTAAGCTGTTTCCTGTATCTTTGACTATATTATTAAAATATAACTGAGGACTTGTCTGTTCTAAAGTTCTTGTTAAGCAAATCACTGAACCTGCTTTTGAAAAGCAACTATGAGATAGTAAATCCAGTTATCTTAATTATTTTTAAAAGTGGTTTTCTTCTCCTACTGTACAAGAAATACATGATAGAAAGTTTGGAAAATAGAAGTATAAAAAAAATTCACCACTACTTCTGGCCAAGATGGAGGCCTAGACAGACATGCTGCGTTGCATCTCCCTCCATAACTAAGAAGGAATACAACTACCTCAAGACTAGAGACAACCAGAAGTTCCAGAAAATCGAGCTGCATGGAAGTCCAACAAACAAAGAAATAAAGAAGAAATACTAACCCAGACAGGTAGGAGGACCCGGTGTGGTGGCAACAGCAGTGGCGACAGTGGCAGGCCGGTGGAAAGCGCAGTCACACATTTTAAAAAGTTGGGAGGGACACCTGGGGAGCGTTCCCAGTGCCAGACCAGACCATGCAGCTCATAGTCCCAGCGCCATGGACAATAAAGCCTCATTGCTTCTGACTGTGAAAACCAGTGGGGGTTGAGGTGGAAGAAGAAACTGCCAGACAGTCTCTCAGCAGAGTCCACTTGTTTGAAGGACCCCCACAGTCCTAGAACGTCTGCAGACCAACCCACTTTGGGAACGATGGCCAGGGCAACAGCTAGAGAGGCACCAGTCCCATACGGGAAGCAGGAGAAGTGCCTGGAAAAGGGGCGAGTGCTGAGCAAGCAGCATTGTTCCCTCTCAAACCCCTCCCACACATACAGCGCCACAATGTGGTGAAATGGGTCGCCCTGTACTGATGAATACCTAAGGCTCTGCCCCTTACAATGTAACAGGTATGACAGTTCTACCTAAGACACAGAGGCAAACAAACACAGAAGGCTATCAAGATGAGGAGACAGAGAAGTATGGCTCAAAATAGGGAATGGATCAAGGTACCAGTGGGAGAACTAAGTGAAGAGGAGATAACCAACCTAACAGATTCAGAGTTCAAAAGATGCTCACAGACTTGACAGATGTGCTTAAGTACGGCAAATGCATAAGGGAAGAAGTGAAGGCTATGCTAAATGAAATGAAGGAAAATCCACACAAAACCAATGGTGAAGAGCAGGAAACTGGGGTTCAAATAGTGATTTGGAACATAAGGAAGAAAATAACAGTGAACCAGTGCAGAATAAGGAAACAAGAATTGAAAAAAAATGAGGAGAGGCATAGGAACATCTGGGACAACTTTAAACGTGCCAACATCCGAATCATAGGGTTGCCAGAAGGAGAACAGGAAGAGCAAGATATTGAAAGCTTATGTGAAAAAATAATGAAGGAAAACTTCCCAAATTTGGTGAAGGAAATAGACATACAAGTCCAGGAAGCACAGAGTCCCAAACAAGCTAGACCCAAAGAGGCCCACACCAAGACACATCATATTTAAAATGCCAAAGGTGAAAGATAAAGAGAGAATCTTAAAAGCATCAAGAGAAAAGCAGAGAGTTGCCTACGAAGGGGTCCCTGTAAGACTATCAGCTGATTTCTCAAAAGAAACTTTGCAGGCAAGAAGGGACTGGCAAGAAGTATTCAATGTGATGAAAAGCAAGGACCTACAACCAAGATTACTCTAACCAGCAAAGCTATCATTTAGAATAGAAGGGCAGATAAAGCACTTCCCAGACAAGGTAAAGCCAGAAGAGTTCATCATCACTTAGCCATTATTATATGAAATGTTAAGGGACTTATTTAAGAAAAAGAAGATCATCACTATGAACATTAAAATGACAACAAACTGACAACTATCAACAACTGAATCTAAAAAGATAAAAACAAAAACAAACTAAGCAAACAACCAAAACAGGAACAGAATTATAGGTGTGGGGATCATTTGCAGGGTTATCAGCTGGGAAGGGGAAGGGGGAGAAATGGGGAAATTGTGCAGGGCCTAAGAAGCATAATTGGTTGGTAAAAAATAGAGGGAAGTTAAGAATAATATAGGAAAGGGTGAAGCCAAAGAACTTATATGCACGCCCCTGAACATGAACTAAGAGGGGTGGGATTACTGGAGGGAAGTGGGGTACTGGAAAGAGGGAAGCAAAAGGAAAATAAATTGGGACTACTGTAGCAACGTAATCAATAAAATATGCTTAGAACAAAACAAAACAAAAAAAATTCACCACTAATTTTTTTACTCAGAGATCACTATTTGGTTGTATGCCCTTCTAGTCTTTTGAAAATTGATATTTAAATTATTTTAATATAATTGAGATTGAATTTTTATATAGCTTAACACCCTGTTTTTAAAAATTTTAACATTATATAATATTTCCCCATATATTAAATTCAATATTAAAAAAGTTCCAAATTAGGTTATCTATATACATGGGGTATTATTAACTGAGATACCACACAAAAAAGTTGTTATTAAATAACTTTTATTATATTTTTTTAATGGTATTTCAGTTGGTAATACCCCATGCTATATAGATGACCTAATTCGGAATTTTTTTTCGTACAGATTTTTCTATTATCGACTATGGAGAGACTTCTAAGGTTTTGACAGTGTGTCCTTTCTTATAATATAAAAGAGAAAACTGAACTTTTCACTTACATGTATCTATCATTATATATCATACAGAGTGATCTCCTGGCCCTAAAAATGCTTTGCCTCTACCTACTTATCACTTCTTCCCTACTAATAATCCCTAGCAATCACTCTTTGTACTGTTTGCATGGTTTTGCCTTTTCCAGAATGTCTTATCATGGGAATCATTCAATTATGTATATGTAGCCTTTTCAGATTTGCTTCTTTCACTTAGTAGTATGCACTTAAAGTTCCTCCATGTCTTTTTATGGCTTGATAGCTCATTTCTTTTTTAGTGCTAAATAATAATCCATCGTCTGGATATACCACAGTTTATTTATCTGTTCAGCTACCGAAGGACATCTTTGTTGTTTTTGAGCTTTGGCAATTATGAATAAAGCTGCTGTAAACCTCCATGTGCAACTTCTTGTGTGGACATAAATTTTCAACTCATTAATGAGTAAACCATAAATATGTATTTCATTTGGTAATCTTTAAAAATATTTTGAGCACAGAAAAGTTAGAAAAATGATAATTCTCAAAGCCTAAATCAATAAAATATGCATTAGGAAGTCTTACCTTGCAAGGGAGTTTGCAAAAAGTAAGTGAATTTTATAATTAAAGGCTAAAGGGTTCCTTTCTGACATTTTGCCTTGGGGTACATATTTGATTCTTAGTTGATGAGCAACTAATAAACCTAAATGACTTCTTTCGTAATCTTGAAAGAAAAGATGAAGAGATGATAATGTTAGCTCTGCTGTGTTGATTTGAAAATGATATAATGATAACTGCTCATTAGATACTGGGTTTTTATAAGTGACATTAAGTGAATATAAATGACAACAATTTTGGACTACAGTCCAGCTGTAAGTCACACTGACTGATCAGATGCCCCTGTCTCTCTTATTTTTCATTTTTCACATTTTTGCCCTTCTCCCTTTTTTTGGTAGAATGTAAATAAAATGAATGTGAGCGATACATAAATTAGGAGCATAATATGAATTACAGGATCTGATTTTCATCATATCTAGTTTTTAAAGTACTTCATTGTTTTTTAATAGTTCATTTTTATTTAAGTAAAATGTATTTTATATTAACTCTCTCATTGAAATACTTTTAATTTAACATTGTATCTGTATGCCAGGGATACATATTTAGTTTAGCCATGTTTCAAGAGAATTTGAAAATGTAATATATAAGAACTTGATTATACTTTAGTTGAATATTGACATTTGATAAAATTTGTTTTTTACCCCAGAAATTATCCTTTAAGAAAAAAATTATATTTAATTGATCATGATGAATGATGTACAGGGTGAGCAAAGGTAGGTTAACAGTTGTGAGCACATGAAACACAGTTTATTCTTGTATTATTATTTATTAATTATTGTATTATTTTTCATACGAATAACTGTAAACCTACTTTTGCCCACCCTTCTATAAGAACTCTTGGTATTATTTCCAACATTCTTTGTAACTTGCATAAACTTTTCAAAACCCTTCTTATAGTTTCTGGTTACCCATAGAAGCATTGGATTTTATCAAAACATTCTTCATTCAAAATTTTAAATATATTTTTAATGAAAAGTGCTTACTTCTTTTTAACAGAAAGATTTAAAATAGTTTAGAATGGGTTGTTGGTTTGTCAGTGAATATCAAATTGACAGAGGTTATAAAGGTTGCCAGTGTCCCCTCAAAAATACAGGTGTTGCTTTTTTCAGTTCTGAATTATCTAATGTGATTCTAGAAGGTACTATGTAAAATGTGGACTACTACTATGTATGTATAAGATTACTATATTTTATGTTGGCTAGATTTTTGCAGAATATTTTTTCAAATATAGTGATCTTGAGAAAGACCAAACTTAATTTTTAAAAATAACTTTTTTATTATTGCTTTTGATTGTCTTAAAAATTCTGTGAAGTAAGGAGATTGGCAGTCTGTTGCCCTGTTTTATAGATAATATTCAGGTAGAGTGATTTGTTAAAGGTCACATCAAGGTAAGTTGTAGAACTGAGATTAGAATGGATCTTCCTACCAGTTAATGCTTCTTTTCTGGTAGCAAACAATCTTTTACTATTTTACTATAGGCAATGATACCATTTTGTTACATTGTCTGCTACTACTAAAAGGTTATAAATATTAACTCTTTACAGTGGGCCTTCAAACTAATGTGACCGGAAGACTGACTTTGGAGAGCGAGGGGGGATGGTACTTAATTTTTGATGGCTAATCCTAATGGAGAAGTAGGTATTTATAAATGAACTACAGTGCTGATCAATTTTATCTTTTAGCCAGAACATTAAAGCAATAGCACTGAATAAATGTAAATGAGAAAAGCCAACGTGAGATTCAGGACTAAAACATTAGATTTTGTCACATGGCCCTACTGTGTACTGTCAGATAAAGGATTCTTCTGTACTTTCTGTTACAGATGCTGAAAATTTCTTCTAAAGAGAAATACCCCTTATTTACCTTTGTAAGTGGTCATTCCAGAGACTATGATTTTACATCTACAACCAATAAAGAAGACCTTTTCTCAGAGGATGAAAAGAAAAGATTTAAAAGATTTAGCACAGAAGAGTTTGTCTTGCTTTAAAAGATAAGCACATTTGTGCTTGATGAGAACTTGAGGGGGAAGTGAAGAGAAACAAGTGTACATTAAACTGGTTTATTTTCACAAATATCTTAATTTTATATGTTCTTTAAAAAAAAGAACATTTGAAAATATACATGTTTTAAGATATTTTTCTGAAAGAGAAATGATTTAGTGAATCTTGATTTCTAATAAATAACAAGTGGTTCTGGCTGCATTTCTACTCATGAAGATCTTCTGATTACACTACCTGAACTGCAAGCCTTCTAGTCTTCGAATTCTTCCACCTGAAGCTACTCGTCTACTGAAGGTTTTGTGATCTAGGCCCCAAAATTGGGATTACCAAATAGTTTCAAAAGCTTCAGTTTATATTAATGACCAGAAGACCAGAGAATGACTCTTTTGTGCTGCCTGATATTAATGCAACCAAGTGATACTTTGGGATGTATTTTGATATATTAAATAGTAATTGTTAGCTGTTATATGCATATACTTAATATAATCAGACTTGTGAATTTAGGTAATATTTAGCAATAAGATTTTATAATGGCTTCTCATTTTTCTTGCTGTTGAGCTTTCTCTGAGGAGTGAATATAAAGTATTGCTTTTCCCCACAAATTTCAAGTTTATGTTACTAACAATAATGGCATCCAGTCAGATCAGATGAAGGCAGTATTAAGATAGGAATGGTATTTGTTTCTTATCTTAAAAATTAAATTTTATGGGAGCTCTATTTACTGTGCAGTTTTAAAATCTAAAGATAAGTACCAAGGATACCAACAGATGCTTCTGTATGTGATTTTTGTTATTTGTATACATCAGTGTAGTGTATTTAGAATCTGAGGCTATCTATAAGGTAGATCTGCCTTCATTGTGTTGTGTGTTACTTAAAGGCAAATTTGTGATATGACTACAAGAGTTATTCTTGAGCCAGGATTATAAAATAAATACTTTAATAAAGATGTGAGAACATAAATACCTTTGTTTTGGTTTTAATTGGATTATTTTAATTCTTTCATTTGAAAAAAATCGTCTCTAATGAATTCTCTTTATTTATAATGAAGGCAAATAATATTATTGCTCTGAAAGCAAAATATTAACTTATTTTATAGAACTTCCATATTTAATGTGAAAAGGTGACTTAGAAAGACATGAAATTGTGCATCATTTAAAGTCATTGATGTCTTCCATCAGAAAGCCTATTTGTCAGGTTTAGAGTTGTGTGCAAGACGCAAACAGAGGGTGGGCAGATTGCTTTATTGTGCCTGATGAGACATATTACGTTTGGCATTTCCCAGTGAGGATAGTTTATTGAATTGAAATAAATAGTCTGAAATCTAAAATTTTTATTTTCTCTAGATAAGATTTGGACAAAATAAGTGCAGTACTAATTTTCCTAGAAGGTCAAAGCAGTACAGGAACAAAAAGCCAATGGTACGCCCAATTCCATCTAAATTATTGCAATTTGTTGTTCCTACATATCTGCAGAATTCACAGGATCCTACAAGCACATTGAATAAGAGTGCCCATACCTTCCAGTGAATCAGAACTAATTTTAGAACTAATTGTAAATGTTCTCTTACAATAACTCTGTAAAAGTTTAGTTATATGTGCTGAGAACTTTCTCAGCATATTTGGGGATCATTTTTAAGTAAGATATTGGAATGAGATAAAAATTATACCTGGACAGAGTAGATGTGAGAGGAGGCAGAAACTTCCTTTCCATTGAATTATGTTGAAAATACTCAGAATATTGTATAGACAAAACAAATTAATCTTACCAAACAATCATTTCCATGAGTGAGAATTAATATTTAGAATTAGAAATTATTATTAGAATATTTAATAATATGTATGAATGAAAATTAAGAAGGAGGCTGATGGATTTATCTTGCCTGTTAATTCAACTTCAGCTGAGGACCAGACAGAAAGTTGTGATAATCTTTTATTGGAAAGGGAGCAACAAAGCCACATCATTGTAATTAGAATAGAGGTACTGTATATTCTGGTTTCAGACTTTATTTTGAACACAGATTTCATTTCAAATTCTGACAGCCAGTAAACTCAGTTAATAAAGCTTATGGATGATTTCTTTCAGGTTGGAATGAAGGAAAGTAAAAGAGGAAAAGATTCTTAGCTGGCTGTTCTGCTAGAAGTATGATTGGAGGATCCTCCTTTTGGACATCAATATTAAGATACTAGATTTTGCCATTAACATTTCAGAAGTGAATTTTTAAAATGCTTGATGTGACTTTTGATGGTGAAGGTTTCTTTTCTCTCTTCTTTCTAAGACTTGACACTTTGAATCCCCTTTTGTCAGTGTATTAACCACCAGCAGGCATACCGGAGAGTCATCATTTGCTGAATGAATGAATGAAAAGATCCTTTATAGTATAAGTATATCCAAAAGAATTTCCCTGAGGTATCAAGTTTTTTCTGTTTTTTACATTAAACTAACCCTACTAAATCAGTATTAGTGAGAAGATAACTTTAGCTCATTACAATTTTAGGTCCTTTTTGTATTCTCCTAGTCTTAGGATTTAAGATTGTCCAATGGCAAAAAATCTAAAAGTAGTTTATGTTATATATGTTACTTCTATCTTGTTTTTAGAAGAATTAAAGCAACAAAACAGCAAAAATGACTTATCTGTATAATTATTCAATTTTAGGTCAGAAATCTCTACTTTTTCAGAGATCTCTAGTTACTTCTATTATTCAATGCCAGAAAGCACTGTATTTTTTTTGGTCAGACCATACTAATCCAGTTTTCCTTTTCCTTTTATCTGCTAATTTCTTTGCTACTAGGAACAAGTTTCATTGTCATCGTTTATCAGAGATCCCCTTTATAACTTACATTGTATATCTAAGTCTTTTTGACTATACAGCCATAAAAACATCATAAAAGATTTTCAAAAAACAGGAAGAAACAAGGGAAAGAATAGATAATGAAAAAGCATTTAAAAATATTAAATAACAATATTGAAACAGACATAAGGAGGAAACTGAGAATTTAAAATAGCTGTAAAATAGAAGCAAGATATCCAGAATATATTGATAGAGGCAATTTCTTGGAAAGGATAAGGGATTATTATTTTCTTTAAAAAGAAAAGCAAGTGTCTTTTAAAAATTTTTAGGAGAATATCAGGTAATATTTATTATAGCCTCAGTATTATCAATCAACCACAATTTAATAGCTCTCTATTCAATTGAGCTTTTATCTTGAGATACTGAATTGAAAACATGAGATATCAGACCAGGAAGAATTGGAAACATCCTATTGATTCTAAAACATAAATTTTATATCATTTTATAGTTTGAATCTTAAGTCAGTTTAGAAATCTTCAGCATTTTTGTGTGGTTTTCATGGATATATAAAGACTTTTCTTGCCTATAAACTTTGAAAAATATTGTATTTAGAGTCAACATTGCAGACACATTTTTGAATTAGTATTTTTCTTTCTTTTTCACAGTCCTCTTCAACAATTGGTGGCAAACAATGGCCCAAAACATTCACAACTACAGTTTAAAATTTTCACTTATTGTCTCATAAGAAAAATACGTTAAAAGTGGAGAATATGTTTGTTATTAGGTAGAAAATTACTGTGTTACCAACCAATTCTCTAGAAATTTAGAAACTCAGTCTTTTCCTATTTTAAGTCAGCAGTCCAGATACTGGATGTCATCTAAGAGTGAAGCATTAAAAAATTCTGCAGAGAACAGTTTTTCATTTAAACTATTGAAAATTAAATTGATAATTAAAAACAATACATGTTATATTTTATACTAAGATAATGTAATTAATAAGAATTAAGAACTCATGAGTTATAAGCAGGAAGGGTAAAAAAAGGAAAGTTAGAAATTCAATACGAGTCTGCTAACAAAAGGATGAGAGAATTATTGACAATAAGTTTTGAGTGTGTCTAGGCAAATACATCCTGGTGAATTGACACAGATAAAAATATATGAATTAAAAAGTCTCATTGGCTGGGATGATTTATTTATTTAATTTAATAAAAATCATTTTCATTTTTTAATTGCAGTTAACATACATTATTAGTTTCAGGTGTACGCCCCAGTGATTAGACAGTACATAACTTACTAAGTGATCATCCTGATAAATCTTGTGCCCATCTGACACCATACATAGTTATTAAAATATTATTGACTCTATTCCCTATGCTCTACTTTACATCCACATGACTGTTCTGTAACAACCAATTTGTACTTCTTAATCACAGGCTGGGATGATTTAAGATTTGATGTGAGCGTTGGAAGAAAGTAAATACTGACCAATACTGGAAAGTGGATATGGGGCTACCATGTTGCACAGTGCCAGGGAGCACAATTTTTACTGTATGTTCTGTGAATGTCACTCCCTGGAGTTGGGTGATGTGGCATCTCTCTGGCTCATATTTACGTACTATTTGCTATTTTACCTAGCATTGTTCCGATTAATTTACTTGTATTAAATTATAGCTAATGAATCTAAAATGGGGAATTGAATTTGAGATAAAGGAGACAATTGATAAAGTCCTGGGACTTGGATGATCACATAATGGAACTAGTCAGGAGTGTCTGTGGTCAGCATTCTAGTAAGTAATCAAACAATGTCCCAGAGAGGATAAAACATTATAGAATATTTTTAAATTATAAAATTATTTTTAATCATACAGGCTTCACATGATCTTGAATGATAAAGTTCCAGCATTCCACAGGTGTCTTTAGTTTCTTTTATTTTGTAGTCAAACATATAGTTGCTTGACTTCAAGTCCCCTGGGCATTTCTTTGAGGCTAATGATTGTTTCTATCTTTATACTAACTATATTAAATTTATAAGATGTACATTTCCTATTACAAGTTTTAGCACTTTCATTTTTCCATTTTCATGTCATGTTTACAAAATAAGGGGAAATGAAGTGTAAAACCCAATAGTGTATAACCTGCTATACAAAGATTGTGATATTGGCTGGCAGGCAACATCAGCTCACAGCTCAAAGTGTTCATCAGCTGATGTTCAAAAGTATAGTATTTAAGGTGATTTAGAAAAATCAGGTTACATAATGAAAGTCAAATGTCCTTTTATTTTAGTCCTCCTAGTCAGTGTGAAGTGGTATCTTATGTTTTTTTTTGTTTTAAGTAACAGCATTATTGAGTTGTAATTCATCCTTTTAAAGTGTACAGTTCAGTCCTGGCTGGGTTAGAGCGTCATCCCAATATGCTTAGGTTATAGGTTTGTTCCCCTGTCAGGGCACATACAAGAACCAACCAATGAATGCATAACTAAGTGGAATAACAAATTGATGTTTCTATCTCTAAAAATCAATTAAAATTTGTTAAACTGTATAATTCAGTGGTTTTTAATATTTTCAGAGCTGTGCAGTGATCACCACTATCAAATTCCAGAACATTTTTATTACTCCAAAAATTAAAAAATAAAAAGACCCTGTACCTATTAACTAATCTACTTTCTTTTTGTGTGGATTTGCCTATTCAAGGTATTTCATGAAAATGGAATCATACAATATGTGTGGCCTTTTGTGTCTGATTCTTTTCACTTAGCATAATGTTTTCAAGATTTGTAGCATATATCAGCACTTTATTCTTCTTGTGACTGAATAATGTTCTATTAGATGGATGTACCACATATTGTTTATTCATCATTTGATAAGACTCTTGGGTTGTTCCCACTTTTTGGCTATTATGAATAGTTTTGTAGTAAACATTGTTTTCTTTTCTCCTCTGTAAATGCCTAGGAGTGGAATTGCTGGGCATATGGAAGCTCTATATTTAGCTATGTAAGGAACTGCCAAACTGTTTTCCATAGTGGCTGTACCATTTTACAATCCTACCAGCAATGTATGAGGGTTACAGTGTTCTGCTTCCTGACCAACACTTGTTGTCTTTTGTATTTTAGCTGTTTAGTATGTATAAAGTGATACCTGATTGTGGTTTCAGTTTGAATTTTCCTAGTGACTAAAGATATTAAGCATGTTTTCATATGCTTGTTGGCCATATATATATATATATAATCTTTGGAGAAATATTTATTCAAATATTCTCTCATTTTAAATTGGGTTGTCTTTATATTAGTGAGTTGCAAGAGTTCTTTGGATATTCAGGATACAAGTCCTTTATCAGCTATATGATTTACAAACATTTTTTTCCCCCATTCTGTGGTTTGTCTTTGAAACACAAATGGTTTTAATTTTGATAAAATCCAGTTTGTCTGCTTTCTATTTTTTCTTTGGTTGCCTGTGCTTTTGGTGTTCTATTTAAGAAGCCATTACTTGAAGGTCTCCAAGATTTATACCTGTACTTCCTTCAAAGAGTTTTATAGTTTTAGCTCTTATATTTAGGCTTTTTTGAAATCCACTTTGATTTGATTTTCGTTTGTGGTCTGAGATAGGTGTCCAAATTTCTTCTTTTGCATGTAGATATCCGTTGTCCCAGAACCATTTGATGAAAAGATTTTTTTTTTCCACTGAATGGTCTTGGCTTTGTCAAAAATCAATTGACCATGAATATAAGGCTTTATTTCTAGACTCTCAATTCTGTTCCATTTGTATGTCTATCAAATGCCAGTATTACACTATCTTGATTACTATAGATTTGTAGTAAATTTTGAAAATGGGAAGCGTGAGTGATCCATCCAACTTTGTTCTTATTCAAGGTAATTTTGGCAATTCTGAATCTCTTATGTTTTCGTATGAATTTTAGAATCAGCTTGTCGATTTCTGCAGAATTTTTATTTGTTTTTTGTCTTTATTTTTGAATTTTTTCAGATGTTTCTTTCTAATGAATTTTCTAAGTTCTGAAATGGCCAATAGACCATACAAAGACTTTTCTCTAGGCTCCTGCTTGAAACCAACAGCTTCAGCAAACCGCTGGCCTTGATTCATGACCAGTCAGTCTTGTCTTTATTTTTAAAATGTAAAGTGTTATTGAATTTTTGTGTAGTGTAAAATTGGCCCTAAACACCAAAGATACATCTTGGAAAGGAGTAAAACATGCAAAACATAGGTCTTATAGCAATGATCACAGTCTGTAAGAACATATCAAATTATAGTATATTACAGGATACCACAGCATCAGCCAGAACAAATACTTCAAAAGTAAGACTTTACTTATTTGCTTAATATTATTAGTTTGGAAAAAATTATGAATCTTTATATTTAGGTAAAAACAAGTATTTCTCTGTCAAGCTTCAGTGTCACACAGGGGAGACGGCATTTGTGAACTGGCCAAACTAGTCAGACTGGCTCTGTTTGAATAGTGATTTTAGCATTTACTCGCTACATGGCCTTGAATAAGTTACTTAACCTCATCTATAAAATACAGATAATTACTACTATCACATTAGGCTACCCTGAGGATTAAGTAAGAAAACATGCAAAAACACTTAGAAAAATGCCTAGCATGTCGTGAGTACTCACTAAGTGTTAACCTTTAAAACTGTTGTCAAGATTTAATTCATCTCTGTCTTAAGGTTTGAAAAGGCTTTAAGGGTGTGTTTGCTTTTTCTTTTTTTATTTTTTTCTGACTGGCGTTGGAGAATAAGAATTAGAAAAGAACCAAAACCCGTAGACTCTCTTTTGTTCTAATATGTTTTGTTTTTTTATTGTTGTTGTTTTACAGTTGCCCCCCCCCCCACCCACCCCCGTGGTCACTGTCAGTCTGTCCCTTGTTTCCATGCCTCTGGTTCTATTTTGCTCATTTGTTTTGTTCATTAGGTTCTGCTTATAGGTGAGATCATATGGTGATTGTCTTTCGCCTCCTGGCTTATTTTACTAAGCATAATACTCTCCAGTTCCATCCATGCTTAATTCCATTCCAATGTTGAATGTCAGTAAGGCTCTATAAAATACTTTAGATAAAAACCGACACTTCTATCAGGGAGCATAGAAATGTACTTAAGGGTGGGGGAAAATATACAAACTGTCAAGCTTGGAAAGAGAAGAGAAGAATTATAATAGGAGTTCTACAAAATAAAATTATATTTGGTTTCAAAAGAGTTCCCATCAGGTTATGAGGATTAGGGTAGTCTTCATGGAGAGGGTGGTATCATATTTGAGATGAATCCTACAAGTGTGATCTGTATAAAAGCAAGGAAGAGATACGAGGGCTCCGTATTAAGGGAACAGCACAAAGACCCAGAGACAGGATCCATGCACATGTCCTCTAAATGAAAGAAGGGTTGAGGTGGAGAGCTTCCCCGCAGGGTGTATTTGAAGTGTATGCGGCTGCTTTTGGTTGTACTACAGACTAGGGAGCCCAGCTGGAGTTTAGTTAAGGGGATGATGATAAACATCCTGCAATAATGTGGATAGAAGAATGAGTTATAAGGATGAAACGCATGTCATTTATTACTGAGGGCCCGTGTGTCAGGCTGAAATTTATACTCATGTAGGTAGATGCCTGGGAGAAAGACACAGGGTGAATGGGGCTATGAAGGAAGAAACAAAGGGTACGAAGTCAGAAGAACTGGGGTTTAGTTCTAACATTTTAAAATATGAAGATTTAAAATTGGAAGATGATTTCTCAAGCCCACTCTTAGAGTCTGATTTACCTAGATATAATTCTGTAGAGTCTGTGGATGAACTTAGTGAATTTAGATGGGACTGAGGAACAGTCATTTATTTAATGTAGAGGTTTCTTAACCTGATGAATCCATGAATAGAATTCAAAGGTCCATGAACTTGAATGCCAAAAAAAAAAAAAAAAAAAAAAAAATCACATCTTTATTTTTACTAACATCTAACTGAAACATAATATTTTCTTCCACAAAGACTATAGGCACCAAACTATAGTACTGTCAGCAGTACCTACCTAAGATTTTGTCATTATTAGAAATCACAAAAACTTTAAATTACTTATTTTTTTTTTCAGATTTAATGTGTTTTATTGATTAAAATATTACATTTGTGCCAATTTCCCTTCCCTCTGCTCCCCTCCACCCGGTGGCCCTCCTCCCTCCAGTTGTCCCCCCCTTTTAGATTATGTCCATTAGTTGTGCATACAGTTCCTCCCAACCTCTCTCCGTCTATTCCATTCCCTCCTACCATGATCCCCAATTCCTATATCATCTCCCTCCCTCTCCCCACTCCCCCTCCCTGTTGACCTCCCCCCAATATGCTTCCCGTACCCACAGTTCCTTTTCCACTCTCGTTGCCTGTTTAGTTTGCCTTTGTTTCATCTCCCTAGCTTCTGTTTTTTAAACCAGTCCCTTTAACATCTCATATAACAGTGGTTTGGATCTAATGAACTCTTTCAGTTTTATTTTGTCCTGGAAACACTTTCTCTGTCCTTCTATTCTGAATGACAATTTCGCTGGATAGAGTATTCGTGGTTGTAGGTTTTGGATTTTCATTACTTTGAATATTTCTTGCCAGTCACTTCTTGCCTGTAGGGTCTCCCTTGAGAAGTCAGCTGATAGTCTAATTGGGACCCCTTTGTACATAATTCTTTTCTTCTCTCTTGCTGCTTTTAAGATTCTCTCTTTATCTTTAATTTTTGACATTTTGATTATAATGTGTCTTGGAGTGGTTCTCCCTGGGTCCAGTCTCTTGGGAACTCTCCTTGCTTCCTGGACCTGCAAGTCTATTCCATTCCCCAAGTCTGGGAAGTTCTCCTTTATTATATTTTCACTCAATTTTTCAAGTTCTAGTTCATCTTCCTCGCTCTCTGGCAAACCAATGATTCTTATGTTGGGCCTTTTATAGCTGTCCCAGAGGTTTCTGATCCTCTCATTGTTGCTTCCCATTTCCTCTCGCTGCATTGGTTGACTGCTTGTTCCTTCTCCATATTCCAGTTTGTTGAAATGAACTCTGGATTTTTTTTCCTCACCATCTGTCTCGTATGTGGTTTTGTTCCTTTCGTTATGAATGTTTTTCGCTTCTTTCTTATCTTTTTCCTGCTCTTTTGTGAATTCTGTAAGCCACCTGATAACAATGGCCCAGAACTGAGCCTCTGACAGGTTTCTTATCTGTTCATCTCTCAGGTTCTCCATCTGTTGCCTGGTGAGCTGTGCCACCGGGATTTCTATAGTTGTCTGCCTCATTTTGACAGATGCGTTTTGTTTTCTTGGGCCGGCTGTAGGGGGCAGTGCCCGTGTACATGTCACAAATCAGCGACCGGCGCCTGTCTGCGACCTATTTCGCAGCCCTGTGGTGCTTTCTTTGGGGGCGAGGGTCCAAGGTGGATTCACACAGTTATTCAGCTAGGAGACCGGGATCCGTCCTCCCGCCCCCCTGGGCCTCACTGTTCAAGGCGATGTGGAGGCCGCTCTCCCCAGCGCTGGGGTCGCGCACTGCCAGGGGCTTGACTGCTGCCGGGCTTTTTCGCCGCCCTGCCGCTCCGCAAACAGCTTTGCCCTCTTTAACTCTTACCTGCCCAAATGGCACCGCTGGTTTATAACTTCATATGTTGGGCTTCCGTGTAGTTTTATTTTCTGGAATTTCTATTTATCCTTTGTTTTGAAGTAGTTGTATTCCTCTCTAGTTGTAGAGGGAGACCTAGAGTGTCCGTCTAAGCCTCCATCTTGGCCGGAAGTCCTAAATTACTTATTTTTATTTAAGAATTTTTTTATTGTAGTTTTCCCACTATCATTTATCCCCCTTACGTCCACCTCTTCCCTGCAATCACCACACTGTTGCCCATGTCCATGAGTGCTTTTGGCTCGATCCCTCCACCCCCTAACCACTGCCTCCCCTGCCCCAAGCTATCTGCCTGCTCTCTATTTATGTCTCTATTTTGCTTGTTAGTTCAGTTTGTTCATTAGATTCCATATAAGAGTGATATCATATGGTATTTGTCTTTCTCTGACTAGCTTATTTCACTTAGCATAATGTTCTCTAGGTCTATCCATGCTGTTGCAAAGGATAAAATTTTCTTCTCTTTTTTTATGGCCCAGTAGTAGTCCATTGTATAAATGTCCCATAGTTGTTTTATCCACTCATCTACTTATGGACACTTCATTATCCATATCTGGGTGATTATATCATAATTAATACAGTTATCTTAATATTTACACTGCTTTGAAATTATGGGTGGAACTTGCTGCTTGCAGTTATTAATATACTCATAAAGAAGCAAATATATTACTGTATATTACAAATTTAAAAATTTTAATTAACTGCTCCTTTTGTAACCATATACATTTCACTCACATTTAAAAATGTTTTCTTGAGAATGGTCCACAGACTCTACCAGGCGGCCAACAGACTTAAAGAGAGGCAGTTGGAGAAATAGAATGATGGAAGGTTGTGGAAATGATAGGCAAGACAGAAGTTCAGGCTGAAGTTAGGAGTCGCAGCATTTTGAGTGTTGGAGGTAGGTGGTATGAGCATCAGCAGGAGAGAATGTGAAATGATAGAGCCAGCACGTGGAAGCGGGTACGCAAAGCTACCCCTATGAATCGGAGGGATTTATTTATCTATTTTAAAGTATATTTTATTGATTATGCTGTTACAGTTGTCCCAATTTTTTTCACTTTGCCCCCTTCTGCCCAGTATCCCCGTTCCCTCCAGCAATCCCTGCCCCTTTAGTTCAAGAGGACCACACCAAGACACATCATAATTAAAATGCCAAAGATTAAAGACAAAGAGAGAATCTTAAAAGCAGCAAAAGAAAAGCAGAGAGTTACCTACAAAGGAGTTCCCATAAAACTATTAACTGATTTCTCAAGTGAATCAGAGGGATTTAAATGGAAGGAGTTTGTTCTGAGTGTAGCAGGGAATTAGTATATTCAGAAAAAGTGAAAGTTTTAGTCAATGTGAAGAGATAGAGGATTAATGATTGCAGTGACGATACCAAAGACAACAAATGCTATTTACTGGGCACTTAGTAAGTATTTAATAAATACTTATTATTGAGCTTAGTCTTCACCAAAATCTTGGGAAAATTGATATTTTTATTGTTTCCATTTTACAGATGAGGAAATGAGAGTCAGATCCAGTAAGGTAACCTGCGGGATCAGCACAGTTGATAATTTGCAGATCTGGGATCTAAACCTCTCCTGATTCTAAAGCCTGTTCCAGGATGTGTTGACAGTTGAGGGCCATGTGGATGGTTCTAAAGGGGCCAGCAAAAATAGCCCCTAGAGTGGAGGAGGCCAGACTGCATGGGGGTGAAAGCCGGGGGAGTGTGGAAGGGATGTCTTTGGCTTAATGTGGCCAGAATTTTGGAAAACAAGGCTTAAGACATAGGCGATTTGGTTAGTAGACTGGAGAGGTTGATGGCACAGACTTATCTCTGTTCTACTGGCACTGAGAATCAGGTCCCCGTAGCTTCAGAAACCTCTAGGTAGATGAGAAGTTTGAGACACTCCTTTTCTCTCTTCCCTTTGCATGGTACATCCTGCCCACACTGAAGTGAAGAGTCTGATCTTAGTGGCCTTAGGAGGTGACACTTTGAGCCTTCTCTTCTTTGCCTGGCCTTCAGACCCCTATTTTCCAGAGACAGCAAATGAGAAAGACCTTTTGTTGCTGTACAATAGGAGGGAAAGTTGCAGCACTATAAAACAGACTGCGAACTTCAAAAAATGTAGCAAGTTCATGTCTGCTAATATGTTACTTGGCTTCCCTAGTGTGAGTAGTGATCTGTTGTTTTCATGCTAATACAAATTCTTGTATTAATAGGAGCATGGCCCTGGGTTTCTTCATCCGCCTGGGAAAAAATTACTTGTTTGATGGTAAACAAAGAACAGAAGAATTGATTCACTGTCCTCGTTAAAAAAAAAGATGGTATGAAGCAATAGTGGAATAATTTTAATTGTAACCTTCTAACACTTGCCATCAGTAAGATCATTTGTGTTCTGTTTTTAGGAAATGGAGTATTAAAGAGTACATAGTGCATTAGAAATGCAAAACATGACCGCATGTTCTCAGGATTTTGTCACTGCTATATGAAAGAGCACTTGTATTGGGATGCTCAGCTCTGAGGGTATTCTCTGTTCAGTGTGTATTTACAGAGATGTATGAATATTTGATTAATGAGTCATGGTCTCTGGAGAAATTTAATAACTGCATTGCTGTACAAAGCCAGGCCCTTAACTGTTAACACAGCTGCCAATAGTGTCATTGACATTGCAGCCCCTCCTGAATCTAATATATTCTATGGAGTGAATTCCATGCTCAAAAAGGGATCTGTGGGAGACATTATTCAGTGATCTGTTTTGAACTTGACTCAATTTATAGGCTCTGATTTGTCAAGATTTTTCCAATGAAGAAAACAAGCAGTGATACAAAAACTTAAGAAAAAAAAATGACCTTTTTAAAATGTTCCTTTCCTCAGAAATTAGTTGAAAAAATTATTGGTAAATTGATTATCCTCTTCAAGATTTTCTGTTAGGGACTCAGTAGTAATTTTTGCCTTCCTTATTGTATATAAAATATCCATAAGAAGAAGAAATATGAGATACATTTGTGATTTGGACACATCTATTTGAATGCTATAATCTAAATTCATTAATAAATATAATTTAATTTTCAAGAATTATTGAAGGCTAATTTATCCCTTCATCTTTAAAAAAAAATCTATGGAGAAATCAGTTCTAACTTTTAAAGTTAGGTAGGTATTTTAGTAATGTTACCTTGTTTAACTGCTTGAGTAACGGAGAAATGTCAAAAAAAGATAAATTTAGTGCAGGAGCTTTTGCTGGAAGCTGTAAGTGCAGGCTGGAATTTTCCATGCTATGCAGAATTTCCTGCAACACTTCTCCTTAGGGCCACAATGCATTACAGCAGACGTATAATGAAGCTGCTATAAAATCTCTGGTAATTAAGGGGGATTTGACAGTAATTGCAACAGTGAATCAACTTAATTATTACCTGCTTCAAAGAGAGCTAACCTGATGTTATAATCTAACCTTTTCTACTTTTAAAATGGGAGATTAAACAAGTATATGTAGCATTTAAGAATTAAATCTGTTGCGATAGAATTGTATTAATATACTTCTGATATACATTTTATGCACATGTACACATCACCTTTCCAAGAAGAACTAGGATTGGACTCGCTGTGATCCATCAAAGTTATTTGGTGTGCGCTGGAAATGGAACCAAACCCACATTTCTGATTCAAGTCAGCTTCTCCTCAAGACACACGTAGACCTTGGCTGTGGTTTATTCCACAGCATAAAGAAGGATAGTTTCTTAATATTAGCATGAAAAGAAAATAAACACCAAAATTATTATGATTGTTTATATTTTAACTAGACTAGGTCTTAGATCCTTAAAATCTCATCGAAAGCTGCAAGCAAGTTGATATGGAGGTGAAGATTTGGGCTCACCTGAGAGCTTTTGTATAACTTGGTATATCCAACCTGGTACAAAGAACAAGACACCCAAGTTTTAGCCCAAGTTGTGTCTGTGGTAATGCTTCTTACAAACTATCTCCTCCCATTTCCTATTGCCAGCTATGTTTCTCGTCACAGGAGCGGGAGAGGACAAACGTGGAAGTGTTGGTGTGGTTTTGCTATGAGTTCATGTCGTATGCCATGAGTTTACCAGGGACCTAGAACATTTAATTCCAGGTTTCTTATTTATGGTTTGGTCCCCCTTAGGCAGATTTCCCCAACTCTCTTTTCTGCTTTTAAGTTTTATACTTGTGTCTTCATTGGCTTCAGCTTTACCAATAACCATATTAACTCTGTAATTATAGAAGGCTTGGACTATAGTAGTTTTGTTTTGCTGTGAGTCTTTTTGCATGGTTTTGTGTTTGCCATATGTAGAAAGCCGATGAACTGACTCTTTCACAGGAGATGATTGATGAAGCATAGATTAGGTACAATTTGGGGGTGGAACAACTTCAACCAATGTTTGCCACACTAAAAGAATGTTCATATGAAAGTGAACTAGAACTGATTTTCCAGCAGGGAAGTAGGATCCCTGGACATACCATTGATCTTAAGATTTATTCTGGTGTGTTGCAAATTCAGCCTGAATTCTCTGAAGGGAGATTGAGAACACACATTTTATACCTTGTTTTCTAAGGCTGCTTCATACCACTAACCAAATTCTCTCAATATAGGAAGTAAATAAGTATGGTCAACAATTGAAATTCAAAAACAATTGAAATGAACAATGTGAGTTCTAATTTTGACTTGGTCACTGATGGGCCTGGGGTACATTCTCTAGACCCTTTTTCTGCTTCATTCCTTTACTGGACTGAATTACAGCTACTCCACAGGAATTCTGCATATCCCAATTCACTTGTTTGTGAGAAAACTTTCACCAAAGCAGAAGTTCACCAAAGTGGTGGCCTTTGTAAAGATAGTTAGCACAACTTCCAAAAGTACCTATTTTGCGATCAAGGATTCTGCCATTACCCATGTGAGCCATGGTTTCTTTGGTTCGTGCTCATGACTTAATTTATCAGAGATCAGTCATCTTTATAGGGTTTAACCCTCCGGTTTTTGTTTTTTAAATGGTTCATTCTTTGTCAGTAATGGACAGAGGAGGTTAAAGGCCATAAAGCCCAAACCAAGTGATTTTTGCATGATAAACAAGGTGACAAGGTCATGGGAGGAGTTGGAGCCGTTGGTCAGAGTATCTTTCACTTCCACAGCTTTTCTATGTGCTTGAGACAGGTGAACAAAGCAGGCAAGGTCCCTGCTCTCAGGGAGCTCACATTTAATTGTAACTTTTATTTACTGAGTGCCTACTATTATAGGTACTTTATATGCATTATCTCATTTTTATGCCATAAACAGAAATATGTGCTTTATAGAGAAGAAACTTGAGAATGAAATTTCCCAAGGCCACCAGCTGGTATTCTACTGCAGATCGATTTGATTCCATAAATGGTTGAAAGCACTTAATTTTGGAATTGCCTGTGGAATTAACCCTATTGTTCCTTTCCTAGATATTATAAGTGAAAACTAACTTTGCCATATTTACCATGCCAAATATTTATCATCTTTCACTATAATAATGCAATGAACTAGGGAGCCCTGAGTTTTTATTTTTGCTTGCTTGTTTTTAATTAGACTTCTGTGACACATTCACATCTGTGTCTTACTAAACCCAAAAGTTAGCAAGGTTTCATGAAGATCCCCTGAAATACAGGAGTTCTCAGTGTTGGCATTTATTTCAGACATAACATAGGAACCAGTGAGTTTTGAAGCTATTACCTCCCACTCTAAAGCTGTTACCCCTCCCAGATCTTTACCATAACCTAAGTATGTACTAACTTCTTAGGAGCTTCATGAAGAATGGGTATCCATTTGGAGACCTCCATGGTAAAGACAAATTGTCATTCTTCTTTGTTCTTATCAAATGATGGAGTAAAAAAATTAGGATTATACTTTCTGAGAGAAAGTTAATTACACAATCACCTCAATTATTCAGGGGTAGAATATTAGATTAAGGATATATTCATTCCTGCCTTCGGCAACAGAGAAGGACTTTTAATTGATACTAATGTGACATATATCTTTGAAAGGTGGCAGTGTTTTAAGGGACCTTAAAGATTATGCAGTGCATTTTCTCTTTTTACAGATGAGGAAACTGAGGCCCCAAAAGATAAATTTGCTTGCCTCAGTTACACAGCTGCATATTTTATTTGAGAGAAAATTTAATTTAAAGGGTTTATGTTTGGTAACTTTAATGTAAATTGCAGAGTATCTACTGATGTCTGTTAAAATCTATTCAGATTTAAGTAAATTGGGTCATCGAGTTGACTTCTAAGACTAGAATCCTGGAAAGGGATGGAGTTCCTACTATAGAAATTGCCTGTCCTTTGGTGCCCAATTTAAGCATTGATTCAGACTTGACACAGTCATTAAAACTAAAGAGAGAAAACAGAAAGCTAATTGCAGAGGTAATAAGTCAGCTCTCCTTCAAAAATAATTCCACCTCTGCCCCTTCCCCCCACTTCATATCTTGATCTTTCGTTTTATTATTGTTGGGTCACTTCTGCAAGTGCCATGGGAAAATAGGTTTTGATTGCCAGTTGGCATAACTTCAAAAGGAGGATAGGATATGAGAAGAAAAAGAATGGAGATTTTTATGATAAAACCTCTGTTTCCGTTATCTATTGCCATGTATCTGACAGCATCATGACTGACTTAACCTAATGAGGACTTGTTATTCCTGATGATTTAGTGGGTTGACTGAGCTCAGCTACGAGGTTCTTCTCCACATGGTGAAGCTGCAGTACCTCATGCAGCACTCTCAGCTGGGCATGTGCCTGGGGCTGGGACATCCAAGACGTCTCTTATCTTCCAAGACCTCTCCAAGGGCACTCCCATCGTCTTGTAGTCTAACAAATTCTTTTACATTGTGGCAGCTGATGCCTGAGAGAGCACAAACCAGTAATTTCAGGCCTTCCCAAGGCTGGGGCTGGGATCTCTCACAGTCGCTTCCACTAAATTCTCTTGGACAATATTACTCATAAGACCAGCCCAGATTCATAGGTAGACTGTATTTACTGATGGGAGAAAGGGGTGGGGGGTTGTAACCATCTTTAATCCACTACAATCTCAGATTTTTAGAATCTTAATTTTTGTTTCTCTTTCAATCTTGTATCTTAGCTTTCTTGTCACTTTAATGTTCACACCAAATATTCAACAAGTACCAGTATTTCCTTAGCCTATGCAATAACCTATATTTTTCCTCAGTTTTCCCCAATGAGAAAGAAGTTCATGGACACTTTTGGGAATTTATCTGAAGAAGCCTGAAACACTAAGTTGAAAGAACATAAACACCCCTATGTTCATTGCAGTGTTATTTACAATCACCTAGATATGGAAACAGCTCAAGTGTCTGTCAGTAGGTGAGTGGATAAAACAACTATGGGACATTTTACACAATGGAATACTACTGGGCCATAAAAAAGAAGAAAATTTTACCCTTTGCAACAGCATAGATAGAACTGGAGAACATTATGCTAAGTGAAATAAACCCGTCAGAGAAAGACAAGTATCATATGATTTCACTCACATGTGGAATCTAATGAACAAACTGAACTAACATGCAAAAGAGAGACAGACTCATAGAGGGAGAGCAGGCTGACAGCTCTGGGTGGGAGGTGGGGGAGGTTAGGGGGTGGAGGGATTGAGCAAGAATGAACAAGGACTCATGGGCATGGGCAACAGTGTGGTGATTGCAGTGGGGAGGGGGTCATAAGGGGGGATAAATGGTAATGGAAAAAAACAATAAAAAATAAATTTGAAAAAAAATTCACAGACATACATGATTCAGGAAAATACTAAGATTATGACTTTGTGAAATCCTAGATTTAAGAGATTATAAAAAGGTTTCTAATTACCTGTATCAGAGCTGAGGTGGATTTTTTAATCCCCTTCTACTTTGTTTAGGGGTATAAAAAATAAGGCCTCAAGTCCCAGAAAATCTGAATTTTGGAATAAAGAGGGTCATGAACATGTGAGGGTCAGCCAGAGAGAATTTTGTTTGGAAATTTAGATGTGCAATTTGGTTCAGCAAGAAGACCCAATCCATTTTCCCATTGGCTGCTTAATTCTAATTTCTCTAATAGAGTCTGACTTTCGACAACCATCCTCTCTGGACACTACTCTTCTGCCAGACCCACAGGAAGTGCCAAAGCGCCTCAGCAGTGATGGCCAGTTGGACATGGAGACACTGTGAAAATAGGAACGAGGGATCAGCTTTGATTTCCCTTAACTTTACTTTTTAAATACTCACAAAGGCACCACACACACGCATTCAGGTCTGCTTATCTGCTGGAAATGCAGCGACAGCCCAGCCAGCGGGGCGCCTTTCGGACGCATTCAGACAATGGTGGGCATGGGCGTCATGGAGTGGATTACACTGTAAAGACAGCCCTGTGATTTCGAATCCCTTTTCCCTGAAGGTACCAGCAGAATCACCAAGAGGCAGCCTATTCCTTCTCAAATGAGATACAGCAGTTTATCATGTCAGAGTCTGCCAGGGAGGGTTAAGGCTACAGGGCTTCTCGCTGTCGGGAGCAGGATTTCATCTTGGGGTCCCTCTGGCCATATGGAGGAAGCCTAAGAAGTTCATGCTGCCTTCTCCATTGTCTGGCATTCTGTCTCCTGTCCTGTCCCAGTGCCCCCTTGACCAACCTGATAGCCCAAATCCAACTCAAGTCTGTAAAATAAGGATCATAAGATTTTGCTCTTATCCATGAAGAGAAGCCTCCCAGTGGTGTCCAAATCAGTTCAGTAAAAAGAAATAGAAGTGAATGGATTGCTTTAATGTATAAATTTTAATATGCTTCTACAAACTTAGGAAACTATCTTTGAACATTTGGAACAATTCTGTGAAAAGAATTTGAAATTGTTTCTGCCTGATAGAGACAATCTACAGAGGCAGGATCATGAGAGAAAAATATACATATGTAATTCTCTTGTGGATCTAAAATATTAAGATTCTGTTCACAGCTCCTATTAGAGTTCATCGCCACCTCTTCCAGATTCTGCACACAGTCATTGTTTCGTTGTAAAAATCTTTTGTGTATATTTTCTGAATTGCTACGTTGTCTATAAATATTTAGTGATAATTCATGATTGGGCTGTATTTACCCCTGTAGTTATGTATTACAAATGAAAGGACAGCATCTGCTGAAATTAAAAGTGGCCACATTTTCACTGGAGCTTAATTAAATGCCAAAATTTATCTACATTAACAACAAAGTAGTGAAATTTATTGATCAATTCACATGATATAAGTTGACAAATGGCTTTCGCAATTTCCATAATTTTCTACACGTGTTAAAATTTGTAATGAAAAAGAACACTATATTAACATTAAATGAGAAATGAAAGGGAGGTTTTTGTACCGGGGCCAGTGCCCTGGAGCAGTGCACTTTGTTTTCCGGGGCCTGTCCAGGCTTGCTGTTTGAGCTGTGTACAGATGGGCCTCTGACAGTCCTACAGCTGTTCTCCTAATTGTCCATTAAGTGTTCTATTGATTCTCTGATTCAAAGTACATGTCTTTCAGCTCAAGCTATCGTGTGAAGTGGCAGACACATTCCTTGTAGAATGACAGAGCTGCTTGAAACCTAAAAATGTGGTCTGCCAGTTTCAATTGAGGATCCTGCTTTCAAAGGAGAAGGCATGGTTAAAGGCGCTTTGTAATAGCTGGTTAAGTTTTATTTTCTAAACTTTTAGCATCCATCAATTAAAGCAGCAGCAGCACGCAGAGTTTTAATTCCTGGTTAAGCATGTACAGATTGCACCTGGCTGATTCAGAGCAGGGCAGGCGGATCAGTATCGGGAAGGGGAGATCAGCCTTGTTTAGCTTTATGCAGATTTTCCCCCCAGTGCACCTGACATGCGCAAAGTCATTTTCATTTGACTTGCGAGTTCACTTTTAGCATTAAAAAAAAAAAATTGAGATCATCTGCAATTCCAGATTATGCCAGTCAGAAGCCTGTTTAAAATCATCTCTCTTTAATCTGGAAAGGGAAAGATAAGATGCGTATCTGTTGCGAGGACCATAAATCTTCAGAGAAACAAATAACCAGAGATAAAACTGTAAAAGTTATTTAGTTCTCCACTGGAAAAGGTTTATTAATCTAAAGTTTCCAGTCCATTGTGTCATGATTTGGTTAGCACGCTGTATCTCATTTTGTGCAGTTGTAGCTCAAGCAAAGAGCTGATCGCTTCAGTTTGAACTTTATCTGCTGTAATCTTCAATGCAAGGAATAAAACAGAAAACTATCCAAAAAGTCCAAAATGATGGTTTAGGTCACCCCAAATGTATTTGTTTTCTTTTCTTAATGGCATGACATATCTTAATGTTTCTACCATTTACTTTTATCTCTTAATTACTTTGTAATAGAACGTTTCAGTAGAAAACAGTCTTATTATCTAGTAATCTTTCAACTGTAAATGAAATGAATAAATAATGTTTGTTGCCTCCTGTGTATCAATTTAATTAGGAGCTATCCCAGTGGTCCTCATCACAGATGAGGTTCTCTGGTGTGATTTTAGCTATTAAATAAGTTTTCCGATCCATCTAGATATTCAGAGGGAAAGCAGACTATCAAGCACACATATTTAATTGTGTTTAATGTATTCAATATACATATTTAAATGAAAAATATAGATTATATTAAGGAAAATCACTAAGGATTGACTAAAAACTGCTCTGTTTCTCACAATTAGCTGTTCATTCTTTTTTTTTTTTTTAATCTTTCCTTTGTACCTTCTCACAATAGCTCCTTTTGAAGAATACTCCCTTTTCTTTTTCTCTCATTGTTGTTGGGTAAAGGAGCATGGCCACTGAACTAGTGTTCCTTTTGTCAAAAGCAAGTGATTTGTATCCTGATGCTGGTCTGGCGAGTGACTCTTGGCTCTGACCCACCCAGCCTCCTCGCTGTAGCTTCCTAGGTAGGAAGTGAGTTAGTTGCCTGCGGTCAGAGTTGCTGAAAAAGGGAGATGGAATTTGTGTACTTAAATGTCTGTCTTGTGTAGTGTATTTGGGATTTGGAAGTATTAGGAGTTACATAACCTATTTGCTTTTAAAAATATTTGTTTTGAAATTAATAAAATATGTGAATGAATGGAATATATGGTACGTATTACAGAATCTAATCTGAATGTAGGGCTTCATATATATTTTTGGAATATGGAAACTTCAACCAAAATGTCCTCTTGCCAAAGGATGATAAATCCTCCTGATCTGCTTTTTCTTGGGAAACAAGTGAAAAATCTATTTCTAACATAGTAATGTAGTATATATTGATATCTGCAAAACATTATGTGAATCTACTTAGACGCCAGCACTTTCAATTACACTGTTAGCCAGTTTTTTAAAAAGATTTTAAGAAGCTTTCAACTGTAGACTTTTGTCTTGTTGAATGAACTTCAGCTACACTAAATTTTAAGTAAATTTGTGATGACTGAGCAATATACATTGGCTGAGCTGGAATCCAATAACCCACAGGACAAATTAATTTTCAACAAAAAGGGCAGAAACCTCAAGTGCCATGAGTATATGGAGTCTCATTCTATCTCTCTGGAGCCATTTTTGCAAATCACTACAGCTATTCATAATCTAAATCAGTCTCCTTTAGCAGCAGAAAGATCTTTTTTCATGACAAAACAGAAGATGACATTCATTAGTGCCTAACTTGCATAAGCTACCTTAAATTTATTGGTGCTCTTCTACTTATCTGAGTAAGAATTCCTTTGTCTACAGCTAGAGGAAAATTCCAGTTGTACTACTTAAAAATATAAATTGTCGCTTTTATCAGAACTTTTGGCAGTTTACTTTATTTTAGAAGTAAAACTGGTGGTTAAGATTTTAAGACTTCCAGTGGGCGTTGTTTCAATCATAATTTAATAGGTGCCTAGGATAGTAATAGGATTATGAATAAGCGTCTATGTTGTACACACTCAAAAACCCGCCTTTTCATCCATGTACTGCTGGGGAGGTTTGTGGAGAAACCAACCTCAGGGGTGGTGTACATGGCTAAATGCATCGTATTTCCTGCCAGCTGTGGACAGACCTAAAACCACTCATCCTGTTTGCTTATATATTCAAGGACTATGTGTGATTTTAAAAGGGGCAAAATGCTTATAAGACATCATTTTGAAATGTTCCGTGGCTGTTCTAAATCTTCCTACCTCAGAGCCTATTCAGGGGGAAAGTTAGCCTTATTTGAATTATGTTCATCATTGTCTGATTAGAACTTTTCTTCTGTTGGGCATATTTTCCTTTCCAGTTTGTAAGAACCAGCCTTGGATCTGTCTGGAAAAATTAAGCTGTTGCTACCTCATAAGGATCATATTTTTGTTTTTTTGTCTTCTCCTATCCCCACACCTGCTGGTTAAAAAAAAAAAAAAGAAAAAGGAAAAACTGAATATACATAAATTCTGCAATAATAGTATTTGTTTGTGTTTGTTTTTATTCCTGACAATCAGCCTTGGCTTGGGGAGACCCTGAGGAGACTTACCTGGGAAGAATTTGGGGGAAGGGCAAAATGGCACCATGGCACATCTGTGTAGAGCAGGAGGAGAATGCGGGTATGACCTTGACGGAACCTGCCTTGGCTATGGTAGTAGAAGGGAGCCAGATCCTGAAAGAATCTTCCACTAAAACTTCCATTTTTGTGTGTCTACCTAGCATCTCTAAAGCTGAAATTTCCATTTCTATCTGCTGCACTTAGTCATCACTTATCCTAGATGGCAACACTGGGGCAAGCCTGGGAAGGACCTGGAAGGAAGAATTGAATAGTACCACCAGTGATGTGGCCCATGAATCAGAAGGAGTCTTGTACTCTGATTGCAATAAAAATAAAGTTAATTTAACTGTGGGAATTGTGGGAAGTTTGGCATTAAAGGGAGATGAAAAAAGGGAGCTATTGGTACTTTGTAACTATATATTTGCATGGGGGTTTTAGAGCAGTGATAAACATAATCTCATATAACCAGGCTTGGCAAAGATTGCCTAGTGGTCAGAACACTGTATCCAACTTAGTGAGTCAACATGTAGAATGAAAGTTAAAAGTGGCCACCCACAATTATATCAAATATAAAGTTTATTGTGAATTTCTTATTATCTCCAAAAATGTATATGCAGTAAATCCATGAGAGAAGAACTGAGTCTGGCCACTAGATATAATAAACAGGGCAGTAACCAGGGTATGAATACCTGAAGAATGAATTTTCTGGGTGAGGTCTTGGAAGTTTTAACAGTGATTGATACCTGGAGATTTTTATCAACGAGCATCAGCTGCCCAAAGCCATGTAGGTTACTAACTAGGTAATGCTCCCTCAAAGGTAGAGTTGATTTTTAAAATGATATAAAACACTCAGTTGCAATTTCCTTTCCCCAGATTATTTCAAAGATATCCCTGATGCTTGCTAATGATTTATTCAGGTTTGTTTGCCATCTGATTGGTTCCAGAATATGGTCTCTCTCTGTTTTATAAAGAGTAGTTCTTTATTCTCCAAAATATAGTTGTATATGTGTACAAGTCTGAGCTGTTGAGGATGCCATCATCTTATAAAGACGTGTGCATGGTGAACTCTCCATCTCCTCAACACTAGAAAGGAAATGAACATGTCCTTTGAACGTGAACGAGGTACTTCTTGGAAATGGAACACATACTATCGTTATTTTTCCAGCAGATGAACTGCCACACTGATCTGCATACAGCATATTTGTCCAGGAAAAAAAAAATTGAAGACAATTGTTCTAGTAAAGCTGACTGTTTCATGTTAGGTCAATCATTGAGGCCTAACCAATTGAACCAACCAGGCTAGTCATGGTTGTTAAATAAGCATCCATAAAGTCTCTGTAAAGGTGGACTTTTAAGTCAATCAATGCCTTTTTTTCTGAGTTGGAACAAAAAGCCCTACAGCAGATTAAGTCAAGGAGCAGGGTCAGAAATAGATCTTTAGTGTTATAGGTTAAAAGTAACATTCTAGGGTCTTTTTTACCCTTTTATCAGCCTCCCAGAAAATGTCTATCTCCTGCTTTCCCTGTTCCTCCCAGCAGGGTGTGCTCCAGAACTACACTGCCTGCGTTCACATTCTAACATTACCCCTCTCTGGTTGTGTGACCTTGTGGCCAGTTCCTTAACCTTCCTGTGCTTCCATCTCAGAAATAAAATAATTCCTCTCATATAGAGTTGTTGGGACTCTTAAATGAATCAATACTATCGATGTCCATCTACTTCTCTTGTGTCCATGTTATTAAATGCGGTGATCAGTCCTAGTTTTCTTTTTTCTTATATATTTTTTAAAAAGATTTTATTATTTTTAGAGAGGGGAGAAGGGAGGGAATAAGAGGGAGAAGAACATCAATGTGTTGTTTCCTCTCACACACCCCCAACTGGGGACTTGGCCCACAACCCAGGTATGAGCCCTGGCTGGGAATTGAACCAGCGACCCTTTAATTTGCAGGCTGACAGTCAATCCACTGAGCCGTACCAGCCAGGGCTAGCCAGTTTTCTTTATATTTGGCCCATCAGCAATATTCAACAGAGTTTACCACTTTCTTTTCCTTGAAACACTCTTCACTTGGTTTGCAAGATACTTTGCTGTTCTGGTTTTTCTCCTCCTTCACTGCTTTTCCTAAACTTTTCATCTCTAATCTATAAATATTGGAGTGCATTAGAGCTCAGTCCTTACTCTCTTTTCTATTCTCTTCTGTGTTTATACTCCTTTATGATTTTCTGCAGGTTCATGACTTAAAATATCATCTATATGTTGGCCACTCCCAAATTTATGACTCCAGCTTGAATCTTTCCCCTTAACGAACTGTTTTACATCTTCAGCTGAATATGTCAGATTTAACACAAAATTAAAGCCCTGATCTCTCCTCCACACTTTTACTCCTCCAAGAGCTGTCTCTTCCACAGTATTCTGTCTCAGTACGTGGCACTTCTATCCAGTTGCTCAGGCTAAAAACCTGGATGTCATCTCCCTCTCTCTTTCTCAGGCCTGTATCAATTCCATCAGCAAATCCTGCCGTCTCTGTCCAAATATGTGTCTGGAAACCAATCTCTTCTCACCTCTCCACTGCTACCACCACCCTGTTCGAAGCCTCTGCCACTTCTCACTTGGATTATTGCAATAACTTCTATACCTTAGTCCCTGCTACAGTCTATTCTCAACGCAGCAAACAGAGTGATCTTTGGAAAATTACATCAAAACCCTCAAATGGCTCAGGCCCTTTCTATTCTGGTCCCTGGACTTCAACTCCTCCAACCCTGGCCATCGCTCGGTCTTCCTTAGCCACCCTGGGCTCCTTGTTCCTTAAACATGCCAGGCAAGCTCCTGCCTTAGGTCTTCGTAGGTGCTCTGCCCCGTGCCTGGCACGCCCTTCCCTAGGATATTCTCATGGCTAGTTACCTTGCATCTTTCAGGTATTTGATTACACATCAGCTTCTCACTGATGTCTTCTCTGACGCCCTCATATCCAGTTCTTCCTATTTCCCTTCTCCGCTTTACATTTCTTCACCGCACTTAGCACCATCTGGTATTCGGCACATTTTGGTGGTTGTTATCCTCCCCTAGAAGATGTAAACTCACAGAGGCAGGGGTTTGTGAGTTTCTTTACTGTTAGACGTCTAGCACCTACATCAGTGCCTGTAACGTATTAGACTTCAATAAATATTTGTGCAATGAGTGAATGAAGTGCTTAGAGTAGCTCTTAGCACGTAATGAGAACCCAATGAATGTAAACTATATTTTATTCAAATTATAAACTTGTCATTGTGCATAGTAGAGGATAACTCTAAGCAGGGTCTCCTTTATGCATATTAATAACCCTGCAACTCTATATAGTAAAGCTCTTTTATTATTTCACTTTAGCCTCAAAATACCCCTTTTGGGTTACATAGTGCTTAGCACCATGCTTTGTACACCCTCAGTAAATGGTGAATAAATAAAACAAGTATGTGGTTTAGTTTCTGAACTGAGAATCTTCCTTTCAGAACGTGCAGAGGAGAAATTCACTGTTCTTTGGGACCAGCTCCCCGATAAAGCAATTCAAGACAAAAGTAACAAGGGTGGTAGAAATTTATAGCTTAATATTTCTCCTTCTTCCATTCTAAGTCTTTGTTCTTAGCCCTGGGTCCTTTTTATTTAACTTAAAGTTATTGGGCAGTTTTAAAAGTTTAACTTTGTTTTCCACTGTAGAACTTGGTGCTCATATGTACTGTAAGACAAAGTTCAATATCATAGCAAATGATAGACACGTTTGTGACGATACCTTTGTCCGGTCAGTTCAATAAATACAGAGATCTGCTATGTGCTAAGCACTGTGCTGAGTGTGAGGGATTTGGAGATGGGTGTTATTCAGTTCAGTGTTTGAGGAGTCCAAGCACAGTGGAGAAAGCAGACATGTAAATAACTGCATTTCCACCCAGTGTGATAAGTGCTGTAATGGAGCCATATAAAAAGGTTCTGTATAGCAAGTTAGGAAGAATGATTAACTTTGGGAGATGGTGTTACTTAAAGAGGAGGTTCAAAAAAGGCTTCATGAGAGGTTATGCCCCAGCAAATATTTTATTATGAAAAAGCATAAATAGGAGTTATTCTGATAAGTAAGGTGGGGGCTGGAGAGGGTGAAGGGATTTTAGATAGAGGGAACAGCAAATTCAAAGACACAAAGATGTGTAACGGCATAATGTATGCAGAAAATTACAAGTAGTTTGGTGTTACTGAAGCACAGTGTGTGTGTGTGTGTGTGTGCGCGCGCGTGTGTGTGTAGGGGTGGTTGCATGTGTGGGAAGTCATGGGACATGAGGCTGCAAGGCTTTCCATGAAGCATTAAGAACTGGTACTATCCCCCGTGGTCAGTGGGGAGCTATTTACAACAGAGAGGTGGCTCTAAAAACTACTCTGCCTGCTCTACAGAGGGTGTAGAAGATAAGAGTGGAAGTAAGGAGACTACTAGGAAGCTTTTGAAAAAGCCTCAGGGTGGACTTACGGCCAAGATGGGGGCCTAGACAGACATGCTGGGTCTCCCTCTGCAACTAAGAAGGACTACAACTACCTCAAAACTAGAAACAACCAGAAGCTCCAGAAAATCGAGCTGCATGGAAATCCAACAAACACAGATATAAAGAAGAAATACTCATCCAGACAGATCCTGGCATGATTTTCTATTTGGAAATGAGGATTTTCTTGCTTCTACATCTTCTAAGTAACTTCTGTGCATAAACTTTCACATAAAAAAGAGATATGTATACATTAAACACAGAGAGAGAAAAACAGATCATGTCAATGTTATCAAGAAACATGCCAATCAAACCAAAATAAAAATTTTAATTTTATAAGAATAATAAAAAAAAAAAAGGTCTCAGAGTAAGAAGACCATGGCCTGAACTAAGGCAAGGTTACTGGAGATGGGAAAGAAGAAAGGGCTTTTGAGACATTCTTGAGACTTATGAATTTGATTGCTTTTAGGGGGCGTGAGGATGACAAACACCTAGTTGCTTCATAGAAGTACATTTCCTATTCCCAGATTGTAAGGAAGTTGGAGCCTCATCATTTGCTGAGAAGAGGCATTCTGAGAGCAGAACTATGGCAGGACTCTACACTCCACAGGCCCGCGGTTGAGCAGGCTCTCTTTGGGGGTTCTTTCACCTCCACAGCAGAAGGGTTGGTTTCCAAAGCAAAGAACCCTATTCTGGTGTTTAAGAGTTGGAGTGAGTCTCAGAGGTCATTTAGTTCATGCTTCTACCTAGTACAGGAACCATTTCTGTAGTATCCAAGATGGAAGACTATCCAGCATCAACCTGAAATCCACTTCGGGTGTTTAGGATTTCCTCCTCCTTAAAGCAGCCCCTTCTAACTTTGACCAGCTCTGTTAGAAAGTCCTACTCTACCCTGAGCCAAAATGGACCCTCTGTTCTTTGGTTCTGGTGATATTACATAAGCAAATGTAAGTGTGATTCTGTTTCAAAAAGAAGTCTTACTCAGGAATTAAGATAACTTTTGGATTCCCCAAATTTTCTCAGTTCTAGCTGCTCCTGTGGGACTTGGTTTATGGACCCTTACCATCTTGGTCCCGCTCCTGTGGACAAGCATGGAATATCAATGTTTCTTTTCATATATGACACCAACAGTCTATCACAACACTGTGCACATGGTCTGGCCACAGAGCCCAATGGTTTAGACATGTATTTTCATTAATGTAGCCTAAGGTTCTTAGTGGTTTTTGTTTGTTTTTTAGCAGCCAAATCATTGGCCCCTGCTGAGTTTCTGGTCACCAAAATCCCCAAGCTAAATATTTTTTATTAAAAAATAGATAAATATCTCCTATCTTGTCCTATCTTATTCTTACCCTCTCAATCCCATGCAGTTAAGTTGATTTTCAGAATCTATGTGCAAGACTTTACTATGTATGTTCCTGTAATATTTCACCTTCTTGGGTTTGGGGACCCAGAGTTTATCTGTGATGAAAGGTTACTGATTTAAGACTGAAAATGACCCTATGAACCATGCTTTCAGTTTTGTGTCATCTGCAAATGTGATCAGCTTTCCTTGAGTTTACCTCTAATTGCACCCGTCCTTCACCACCATCTGTTTATGTTCCTTTCTTGTTGTGACCTTTGCCTAATCCCAGAGCAGCTCAGGAACTTTAACGGACACTGTGTTCTACTACAGCAGCTGATGTGACCCCACACTTAGGCCCTTAGCCTCTGTTGGAGCTGCCACTGCCTTGCTAGCCTTCCTGGCAATAAGGGCCAACCTGGATGGAGCTTGGGGGTTTGTCACTACTCTGCCCACGGCTCACTTCCACATTGTTGCTGACATTGCTATCATTCATTTTGCTTCTAGTCAGTGTGTGTGTGTGTGTGTGTGTGTGTGTGTGTGTGTGTGTGTGTGTGTGTTAAACCCTGCTCAGTGTTACAGACTGTATTTACTTTATCCTACTTTTAGAGTTTTTACAAGTTCCCCAACTCTTCACAGGATTCCTCCAAGGCTGGGACAAAGGACAACAGAAGTTGTAAGCCACATAAACTCTGTTGAGGGTTCGGCATACAGTTGATACTCAGTGCCTGGACTGTCACACCCCAAATCATCACATCCCACCAAGCCCTCCACCAAACGTCCCAGCTACCTAAGATGAATTCCACCTCTGTTCTCTCCTTTCAGAGCCTGCATGAGGAGCTGAAGGACAACCCTTTGTTCCCTAGAGTCAGGCTGGGTGTCTTTGTCCTGGGAGTGAAAATCAGTTCCAAACTCTATGCTCTTTTTGGAGTATGACCTCTTCACACAAGCAGAATATATGCTGAGGCTATAATATTCCTGAACTGAGAGGCACATCTCCAGAACGCTCACTGTTTCCGTCTATGACATTTATCAGATCTCCTTAATGGAATTGTGTGCTTCATCCACCTAAGAAACTTACATTTGAAGGTTTTTCTGTTCAGATCTGGCCCCAGTCTACAGAATGCTTTCACTTTGGCAGCTATGACTTGACCTCCCTTAGTAGCTTCCTTCTGCTCTAAGAGTCTAACTCAGGCAGCTGGAAAAGACATGACCAATGGAAGGAAGAATGTTAGTCCCTTGGGGGCTCCAAGACTGTCACAGGGCCAGCAGCACCCTTACTTTGCTGATGAAAAATCAGACCAGAGCAGACAAGGGACTTGCTTTGAGATTCACTTGGGTCAGGGGACCTGTCTAGAAGTAGCAATCCCAAGGCTGGAGAAGACAAGATTGCCATCCATCCATCCAAAAACGTGTCCTGCCTCTCCCTGGGTCTGGGAGACCATGGATATTTCTGCCAGGTGAATGGTTTGCTAATCTCTTTCCTTACCTTGAGAGCAATGACAGGCTTCCTCTGACTCATAGGCTCCTCGAAGACCCACTGGTATCTTTTTATCGAATGGATTTCCCAAGAAAACACAGCCATGTTGTTGGTCTCTCAGTCGCTCTGCTGGGCAGGCAATGAGGGATTCACTCTTGATCAGCCGGGGACTGATGTATAGCACAGGGACTGCAGGGCATCGGAGTTGTAACAAGAACACGATGAGCTTGTGGCCTCGGGCTTCTAACCTGCTCCTCAACCCACACTTCAAAGAAAGTTATTACACAAGAGTTAGACTAAATCAAACCAAACTGCAATGTTTGCGTACTGTGGCCCATTTTCAGATCTCGTTGTATCTCACCATGAGTCCGTCAGAAACCCATTTGGGAACAGAACAAAACGACCCAATGATAATTTAGTTGTAGGTCTTTAAAAATGAGCCCCACTGATTTATTTTGAAATTTCAGTTAAGCATGATGTCAAGAAAATCTCTCTGGCTATTTGTCACCTTTTTTTCTCTTGCATAGTCCGAGTAGGCAGGATAAAATTAGAAACTGGCTATTCACATGCTTCTACTTTTTGTTGCAGGCTGATCTTGTTACTAGAATATGAGAATGTTAAGATGTTTTGATGATAATTTTCTGCCAAAAGAACACTCATCATAGCAAGAAAGGCCTTTATTATGTCATTTACTTTCTTTATTGGCAATGTTACACAGGTGCTTCACGGAGAGGTACAATAGATGATCTAAAGATGTATATTTCACTTTGGTTAGACTGACTACTCCCATTTTTCCAAATAACCACAACCTGAAAGCATGAAAAATTGCATTTTTCTTTTTTAGCTTTGAACAATGGATACAAGATCCATAGGGTTTTTGAACCATCAAAGAAATAAAGCTTATATTCATTGTTGTCTAGTGTCACGTTTTGTAGAATGGTTTAGAAAACTTTCTATGTTAAATATGGCCCCTCTCATTGAATCTAGTAATTGAACCATGAAAATCTGTCCCTCTGAGCCATTCTTTATACATTTATTGTATATGACAGTGAAGTTTTTAGAAAATCCTTCATTTCCAATCATGAATCTTTGCAATGTCCCAGAATCACAAAGGGTTAGGACTGGGAGAGATCACCAAGTTGTCTGAAGAAGGAAACTGAGACCACAAAGACAGAGACTTACCCAAGTTCACAGTCAGTTACTCAGAGCCGTGATATTCAGGCCAGGGCTCCTTTGCTTACATCCTTATATGGCACCTCTCAGGAATGACAGATAAAAGAATCAAAATCAAAGAATTTTGCTGGATAGAGAAAAAAGTGAACTGTTTATCACAAACCCAAAGGCCATTAGGTAAAAAAACAACAGTTCTCAAACCAAGCAACCAGGGTGCAATGAGAGGCTGCAAAGTCCAGGGAAACCTTATAATCTGGGTCTGAAGATAAAAGGAGAAAAGGATGCTTTTGACTTCTGTGGTCTGAACACATCTATGGTGCAGGAATGGAATTTTTTCATAACCTGTTCATATTTCTATTTATTGCCCCAATATTTGTGTCTCATCCTTAGGTATCAGCATGAAGCTTCAAATTGCTTTGCTTTGGAAAAATTAAAGACTGAACTGCTGCAGAAGAGTTTCTTACCCTCTGTCCTGCTCAGCATTCTGCCCCTTTCCTGTGGAGTTGCCACCCTCACTGGCCTTCTGAGGCAGAAAGTTCCAGTCAGTCCATCACCTGTCGCATCCTCAGCCCCGAAAGATGCAAAACGTATCACACACTCACTGCCTTCAGGGAGGTCTTAATCATTTTCAGAGGTTTCAGGGAACATTAGCATCTTGAAATTATTTGCACATGTTCATGTATATGGAAATATCTTTGAGAAGAGTCAGAGAACTATCTGATTATCAGAGGGGTCCATGGCTCTGAAAAGGTTAAGATTAATTGGTCCTGTTGGAGAGACAAGACTAATTTACAGGATCAGCAAAATAAGAACAGTGTAAAATATGTCTATGAGATCATGGTGGGTCACTGAGAGACATCTCCCAGAATGAGGTGGGAATTTAAGGTGTGTCTTGAAGGGCAGAAGATGTCTGGGTAGGTAGCACAGAGAGGGCAAGTGAGCCTGACTGGGAGAATATAGCGGATTGAAAACTGAAATTTATTCAACAGAATACCTGTTATACATCAGGCAACTTCCTACATCTGATCGCATTTAATCGTCACAACAAGCCAGTGAGGTGAGGATTATCATCTCATGTTACAGGTGAAAACAGATTCAGGAAGGCGAGGTGAGTTGTACCCAGTTAAGAGATTGGCAAAGCCAGATTTAAACCCAGGTCATCTGACCTCAAAACCTTTGTTCTCCCTGACCCCACCACTGCCCTGTGGCAGCTAGGGCATAAACAAACTGATGACAAAGGAATGAGCATGGTGCACACAGATGAGAGCGGTACCTACTGAGAGCGGTACCTACTTGATTAAAGTGAAAGCTTCTTGCAGAAGAGCATGGCTTATATGGTAACAATAGAGCTAGATTCTATCAGACCAGGGAGGATAATCACCAGTCTTTACTGAGCACTTACTATGTACCAGTCATGATGCTAAGCTCTTTAGCTTCTTTAATCCTCAAAATAACCTTATGAAGGGGGTACCGTATCATCTTTATTTTGCTCTTGGGGAACCTGAGGTTATAAGTAATTTGTTGAGGTTCACACAGACACTGGATGGCTGAACTGAAATGAGCTAAATTCAAATCTAATCTGCTTGACTCCACAGTCTGCACTCTTGAAACATGCTAGAAAATTAATGTTTACAGTGTGCCAGGCACTGTGCTGAGTGCTGTACACATATCATCTCATTTAATTTCACAGAAAACCAGTGAAGGAGATGTAATTTTATGTCCCCTATTTTACAGACGAGAAGTGAATGCAAAAGTAAACTGAATGAAGCTCAGGAAGGTTTGGTAACTAGTTCAAGGTCACACAGTTTGGCAGGGCTGGAATCTAACCCAGGTCCACTGGTTCTGGAACCTGGACCCAGCCCAAACCAGGGATTCTGGGAGTGAAAGACTAAATGACACTTCTCTTAACTCTTCCCTCTCTCCCACTGTATTTCTTATAGGCTCCATTTTTTTCATGCGTTTTAGTGGTGCCCCTATTATTTCAGATCCTCATATACTTTGGACCAAAATCACTATTAAAAGAAAGCTTGGAGTAAGTGTTTTTGTAATATTATGAATGGAGATAATGCGTTTAACACCTCATTTATCCATCAAATATTTACTAGCTGCTCCTGAGGACTGGTCAGGGTGCTGGGAATATAAAGATAACAAAAAAATAAAAAATAAAAAAATAAGTGCTTAGCTTCTGTTCAAGGATTGCACAGTCTTATGAGACGATAGACATATAAACCAACAATTAAAATGTGGAATGGCCCTGGTCAGTGTGACTCAGTTGGTTGAGTGTCCTCCCTCAAAGCAAAAGATTCCCGGTTCAACTCTCAGGGCACATGCCTAGATAGTGGGTTTGGTCCCCAGTGGGGCCTTTACAAGAAGCAACCAATCAATGTTTCTCTCACACACTGATGCTTCTCTCTCTCTCAAATTAAAAAAATAAAAAAAGTATGATAACTGATGTGACAGAGGTAGGGGCAGAGTAATATCAGGACACAGAGAAAGGGCAGCTAACTCAGAACAAAGAGAGGGGCTTTGGTGGGAGTTGGGGAAGATGCTCCAAAAGAAGCGACACTTCAATGAACTGATTTTGAGTTCAGATTTTCTTGTATGTTATGCAATAAAATGTTTATGACATTTTGAAGCTGTTAGTTCAAGATAGTCAACACAATGTCACTGAACTGCATTTTCTGTCTTACACACACACACACACACACACAGTCTCTCTCACACTATTTTTACTCTCTCACTGCACAGCTTCTTTTTTAAACTTAAAAAGTCAACACAGTGGTTCGTGAAGATATTTGCTGCTTGCAGGGCTTTTGCTGGCAACATCAAATGCGCTGTTCTTAGGAAAACTTCGAATGCGTCCATATTTGACCAAAGCAGTGAACTTGGATGAGGAAGCACCGAGTCAAGGGTATCTCTCATCACAAGTGACTTTTAACCAAGAGATATTTCCAAAGCCTTTCCATATTTCTTCATTATTTTTAGATTTTAAAAGTCAGCTTTATTATACTAAAATTTACATGTGATAAAATTCAATTTTAAGTGTACAATTAGATGAGTTTTGACAAATGTATGCAATCGTGTAATTACCATCACATCTAAGATATAGAATATCTTCAAAACCTGAAAAATTTCCCTGGGGCTCTTTTGTGCTCAGTGGATTCAGTCGTAGTAGCGAGAACTGTAGTGAACAACTGTTAAACGGCTGGAGACCATGACCAATAAGGAACCAAAATTTATTGAGCACTTTCTATATGCCGTACTTAAGTATATGCATAGATTATTTACACCCTGAATGGCCCTTTGGCGGTATTATCTCCATTCTGCAGAAGAGGAATCCACAGAACTTAAATAATTTGCTCAAGGTCATTCATTGATTTAGAAGTGGTGGAGCCAGAATTTCATGCAAGTGATGCTTCCCACACTGCCTTCTCCCTGCTAATATGTAGAGGAAAATATATGAAGAAATATGGGAAGTCAAACACAAAAGACCAGATAGTCTAATTGTATTTCCATGAAATTCTAGAAAAGGTAAAACTAGAGATCAGAAGCCGGTGATTGATTTCCACGGATGGGGGAGAGAATTAAGTGACGGGGCATGAGGGAACTTTTTCAGGGGTTGGAAATATTCTACATTTTGATTGTAACGGCAATTACTCCACCAGATACATTTGCCCAAGTTCATCAAAATCTATACTTAAAATTGGTTTTTATTATATGCAGATTATACCTCAGTAAAGCTAATTAAAAAAAAAATACCCCCCCAAACATAGAAAGACCTTGGAAATATTCCTTTGTTTAAAACTCACAACAAAATTGTCAACTTTAAAAAGGTAACATATCAAGTAATACAATAAAAGTATTGAAATATTTTTTATGTAACTTGATGCTAAAATTTTAAAAATCCAACAAAAACAAATTATTGCTCAATATAACTTTGAAATTAAATCAGCAAACTATTTTCTTACACTAAATGAACGACTTAATATACACATTTCTGAATTCATTCCAAACGTCTGGTGCATATGGGTCTGATTAAGCATGATCCAAAAAGAGTTTGCAAGTAGGACTGTTTACTAACATTTCAATTTCTATGCCTCATTTATTAGACTTAGAATAAAAAGGTGAGAGGGCTGTTTGGGATTGTCTTTAACCTTGATGATATTTCCACGGAAGCAGCATAATGGCTCTTAATTGCTTAAGTGAAGAGAACGTGTTGACGTGTCCTTCTTTGGGCTAAGAGCTTAGAGCCTAAACCATTATGCTAATTCAAGCATTATATACACCAAAGTATTTATGGGACTGACACAAGTGATGTTGCAGGTAAAGGGCTGTGAAATGGTCTGTAAACAGAGAGAATTGATTTGAGGCCCAAAGGCAGTGCTGTTAAAAGTCACAGCCATTGAACAGCCAACCCTACAATTTCTATCCACATTGTCAAACTGGGTCAGAGAGTGTCAGCAGGGCTGCCATTAGAGATCAGATGGGTGGTTTAATAATATGTAAACCAACCACATAAACAGGTAATTCTCATGGTAGAGGTCTATACCCGTCAGGTGCTTGTGTTTGTGTGTAGGGGTGTGTGTGTGTGTGAATCTTCACTGTCGAAACTTCACAGTGCCATATGTAGTCAAATGTTAATACTTTTTTTTTTTTTGGCAATAGAAAAACTTCCAGCAGGTAGAAGTTAGACAGGAGAACAACAATGCAACATAAAGACATCCAGGGAGAATGAGTCTGCAATCATAGAAGAAGGGAAAATTAGATCCTTGCTCTTGACCTTCCAGGCTTTCAACATCGTTTGTGCTTTATGTGTCTCTTTCTATAATAGGACTGCACATCTTTTGAGCCAATCTAAAATGTAAGGCTCCTCATCACCTGCATTACCTCACTTCAGACATTAAAATATATATAATTGATTTCTTTAAAAACTAGGTTTTATTTATATGGTCTCCAAAAATTACAACTGGATGGCTTCCTTCCATCTATGCTTTAAATCTGTAAAAACCAGAATTATCTAATTGTTCAGTCTGATTTTAGAAGACGATGATGGAAAATTTCCTTCCATCCTAGCTTAAAGCCAGAAGAAAAGATCATGGTTTCCTTCCTCCCCCCCCCCCCAAATAAACAAAAATCTGTAAACACAGTAAGAGGAGCATGGGTGATGATGAAGACTGAGGACTTGGAGTATGAACCTCTACCCTGCCAGTGAGTAACTTGGGGTAAGTTGTACAACCTCCCTGTGCCTCAGTGTCTTTCTCTCTAAAATGGGACATTTACCTCACAGAAATATTGTGGGGATTAATTTGTAAAAAGTGCCTGGCACTGAGTAAACATACAAAAATGGTAAATAGGACTGATACATACCTGACCTTACATCTAAGTACAGTTTTTTTTTTCCATTCTCAGGGTTCACAGGGATTATTAACATTCTAGGGCATTTAATGGATATGGAGGGTATTTAAAAAACAAAACAGCTCCCTGTTCACTCCTTTTCTATTTTTGACCCCAGTGAGGGTTTTCTGGAATAGGGTTAGGCTCTACCACAGAAGTACACACTTCTCATTTGATGGTAACATGGGTGCTGCTCCCCATGGATGGAATAACAGTGACATCCTGTCCTAATTCAGTTAAACTCTTCACGCCCCCGTTTTTGGACAAGAACCTCTAGGATGCTTATCCTCTTATTAGATTGATGTCTTATGTAAATTTGCTGCCATTCCAAGCCAAGCTTTTCATATAGAGCTCTGCTTTATATTGATTAATAGTTTTAATTAAAACATCTTTTTTCTAGGTATATACCTACTCAGGAAAATTTGATGAATTTCAGAATCATGAATGATTGTATTTAAACTTGAGGCAGTATGAAATCGAGACATGGTTTAACCATAATATGATTTTACTGTTCTTTTAACTGTCTTCCTTTAGAATGTGCATTAATGAAAAGAAAAGGTTTTGATTTAATTTTAATCAGTTAGCTGATCAGTTCTAGGCATGAAATGTATTATGGTATTTTCTAAGACCTTAGCATGTGGAATCGTATCAGGGGTTATATAGTTTATGGTTACTAAAATGTTTCTGTGTTAAAACTTTCAATATGCTACTAATGTATATTGTAGAAAGTGTTTTTAAATGCATATATGATATCCCTTAATTGTAGGCAAATATTTCTTTTTCCAATTTCTGTAACAATGTTTTCAAGCTAGAGGTTTCTTTGAACATTTGAACAGTTGAACACACATAAATTTGTTTCAGGGATGCTGTTATTAACTCTGGGGAGAAAATCAAATAATAGGACCAGAGACGACCTCTAGAGGTTATTTTCTTTTGATCCTTCCCATAGGCAGGGCTGTGCCCAATAATTCTGGACCAACAGGAACCTAGTTTATTTCTAAAGGTATCTAAAAGGTTTTGCAGCCTCACATAGTAACCCATTCAGAGATTCTATAATCCAGGCCATCAATTCTTCAGTAAAGTGTAAACCTGGTCCCAAAGAACAGCTTTATAGACTGCACCCCCCTGTCTTCTGGGCAAAGTCAGAGAGGTGTACAAACAGCATGAGCCAGTTCTCTGGTCCCCTTAGGCCACAGAGAAAAAGCCTCTAAGTCTATCAGGGATGACAAATAGATTTCAGCATGAGTGTCAACTCTGATGGATTAGTGGTAGTGCCCGGGGCAAGGTGTCTGAGGACTTGAGGCTCTGTCCTGGATCAGCAGGAAATTGTGCCATGATCTATTAGCAATGCCTGCCATGGTGAAGGGATGGAAGATAGAAGCATGGGCAGCAACTTTGCCAAGATTTGCCATTCCGGATTTCCCTGTTGCCCATCTTTCCCTGTTGAAGTTACTTTAAGGTTAGAAAACCAGTACGTACCAGTCTAATTAATACAAAGCAGATGTTTTCTTTTACCTGCATTACATTTTAAGATTTTCATATAAATTTGGAGAATATCCTGGGCTCTCTTTTTTTGTTTTTTTCCTGAAAAAATAAAGAATAAAAATTTCTTCTGAGAGCCTGAAACTTATTTCACTGAACGAATATGTTGAGCACCTACTGTGTGCTAG